>NC_072736.1:135903101-136597659 GCF_026930045.1 Uloborus diversus
ACTCTGTACATACAGCATGTCCCAATTTAAGGTCCCTAAAAGACTTCTATTTTCGCAACCATTAGACCTAGTTGCATATTTTTAATTGAAGAAACGGTTAAAAAAGAAGAAAAAAAAAGTACAGACTTAAGATATGAAAAATTTCAAAATTCGTTGAATTTGCTGCAATCATTTGATAGGTAGTAAGTTTCATGGTGCTTTTTGTAATCACCGGTTTGTAAAAGCGCCATTACATTGGCAAAATTTATCACCAATAAGATTGCTGCAGCTAAATACAGATATATCTGAAATACACCGCCAGCCACCCACCACAGATATATCTCCCTGATTTCTTGGAGAATCTTTGAAATTTATTTTTAAAAGTGCGTGCTTTAATCTCCTAGCCTGTGGATTGAAAACTGATCGATGAACATATTTAAGACACTACATATCGTCGCCTTAGATCAACAGTGGACTATTTTACAGTTATTCAGAGGTTTCGATAACTTACTGTTGCTCTGAGGCAACGATATATCTTATTTCTGAAATCTAATGCTTCATAAATACCGTGAAAGAGGTCAAATTAACTCTTTCAAAAGAAAATACGTAGCTAGAAACTCCTCAAGGAGCGGGGTGGGTTGTCCTGCCTAAAATTAGTCAACTCTTACATTTGGAAACGATGATTGAAACAGAGATAATTAGATTTTAATTTTGCATACGTAGTATTACATACGTTAAGTTGATTAGATGATTAGAAAAATTATTCTAAGTGGGTTGGAACAACTTCAATTTTAATTATTGCAGCTTAATTTCGACTTACAAGCAAAGGGTCCGGACCGGGGCCACCCCCTTCCCTACGCCGCAAAAGGCTCTGCCAAAATCGAAAACAGACTGTATCTATTTCCTTCCTCAAAGTTACACGCAGGTTTGTAAGCGGAGATTGTATGCCGTTTTAAGTGGTGCTCCGAGATCAGTTACATTTGCATTTGTCATTAACCAAAGACACGCGACCGCTGATTTGCCTAGAGGCACTCATTTGAGCTGTATCCGGTCCCTTAAATGGAATCATCGAATTGGCTGGATGGCAGGGGTTAATGAAATGAGTGGCTGACCTTTTGCGGGGGTGAACAATCTTTGTGGTCACAAACTTTATTCGAGCAGTAGCATAGTTTGCAACCTACATTCATCAAATTCATACGTTGGGTTGTTCACTTAAACCTGGAGCTTACGATTGAATACAATTAATTTTATTATAGTTTCGCGGGAAATGAAGGTAGAAAGAAACATAAAAGGTTGCTGTGTTTTATTGCCTTCGTTTACCACGTTTCCGGTTTCTTCGCTGTATGAACGATTTTGTTCGAATTGAAGAAAGGTTAGATAACTGCATTTTTGAAGCTACGCATTTTGTGGGACTTTGTGTGGCTTGAGTTAGCATAAAAAATATTTTTAAAAAGTTAAGAAAAGCGTTCAACCAGCTACGTTTGATGCTCATGCTTAGATCTTTGTTTACATAAAACCGCTTAGCAATTCTTTTGTAGCGAAGTCTCCGTGCCGTAATCGGTTAGCGCTTTCGGCTGCTAAACAAAAGGTTGACGATTCAAGCCCACCTAGGAGAAAGTGATATGTTTTTTGACTTTTTTTATTTTTTGAGTTTTAAATTCTCTTAAAAATAGGTACCTAAAAGTAAAAATAGTCCTATAAAAAATAATACTACTGCATACTTAGTACGAAACAATATGCATGCTTTCACGTAGCACCATTATGTCAGTGGATGCCATTATCAGGAGAATCTTCTCTCCCAGTTTCAACAATAGATGGAGGAACATGGACTCTCTCCGATGCGAAACTGCACAACGAATTTAATTTTGTCCTTTGTGCTTAAAACAAAACTCGAGGGATATTTTACATGACGCATATTTATTCGATATGAGCGCTGTCTATTTTCTGCATCCTGAAAATCCACCAAATGGAGCCAGGTTCGAACGTGTGCTATTGAACGTATGAAGCCAACGCCTAACCACTACGCTTCTTTGTTGGTATTTTTTATTATTTAGTTTCTACAGCTGTGAAAAATGTAGGTACAGTTGATCTCTCTTAATACGATCACGTTTAATACGAAATCACGGCTGAATCGAAAATTTTGTTCGTCAACTTTGGTTTGCTATCTAATTACGTTAAAAATTTTACGCATGATACGTACATAACTGAAAGTATCGGCTAAAGCGAAAACAAATTTCTGACCGCTTTATTTAAAATGTTTGTGGTTGAATACTGCAATTTTCTTTTTCAGAAATTTTTCATCATTTTGTTAGGTAGCAGAAGTCTTATTGTGTATCGAGAAGAAAATATTAAATATTTTGCATAGAAAATAAAGCCCACTTGTTTACCTGAGAACATTTTAATTTCCTCGAACATAAAACTGTTCATCTTCCATTGTGGATTACAACCTATTCCGCGATTGTCAATTATCGTCATCCTTTTTCAATATTTTCCAAAAACATTCTTTTTTTTAATAAGAAATAAGTGATTTTTTATCTGAAAGTATTAATAATTAAATTATACAGTCAGATCCCGACTTACGTGAGGGATGCGTTCCAGGACTCCTAGCGTTAGTCGAAATTTCGCGTTGTGGAAAAGAGTGTACATATGATTTTCTTTAATAACACACCCACATACTTTAGACAGTTTTCAACACCTTTTAAACTGTTTTAGACCATTTTTAAACTAAATATTACTGTTTCTTAATAAAGAGCTGAATTTTTTCTGTATTTTTTAAAAAGCTGCATTATTCAACATTAGTGTTACAATGATCAATGAGGGAGGGAGACATAAATAAATTGAAGATAATGATTTATGCTGCGCAATTGCATCGTTATTTTACTATATTTTTAAATACAGAAGCTTCGCATTTACTTTATAACATTTTCCACTTATAGTAACAACCCTCTTTCAGGGTCTCTATAATCCACAATATAAGAGCAGCTTTAAATTTCACACTGTTTGCATTTTGCTTAGATACTACTCTGCGAGTTTCACATTAAAACTAAGTATTGAACTTACACGGATTGCCTTTTCTTGACTTTTAATTGTACGTATGGAAGATTCACTCATACACTGTAAAAAAAATTCGGAAACGTTTCTGAGTATATCGTGCAGCTGCGGTTCATGAAATTTTCAAAAACGTTTCTGAGTATTTCGGAATTCTCTTCCTGTAATGTCCGGAAACGTGTCTGAGTATTTCGGAATCCTCTTTCTGTAATGTCCAGAAACGTGTCTGAGTATTTCGGAATCCTCTTTCTATAATTTCCAGAAATGTTTCTGAGTATTTTGGAATCCTCTTTCTGTAATTTTCAGAATCGTTTCTGAGTATTTCGGAATCCTCTTACCGTAATTTCCAGAAATGTTTCTGAGTATTCTGTGCAGCTGTGGTTCATGAAAGTTTCGAAAACGTTTCCGAGTATTTCGGAATTCTCCAAACAATTTTCAAAAACGTTTCTGAGAATTTCGGAATCCTTTTTCCGTGATTTTTTCTAAAAAATAATTTTTTTTTAATAGTATTGCATGCCATATCAGTTTCAATTCTTTCATATCTAAGAGCAATGAAACAAGCAATTTTAGAATCATTCGTGGATTTTTTTTTTCTGGATTTCTAATGACAAATAGCATGGTTAACAGCATAACATATGCACAGTTATAAATTTTTGAAAATTTATGAAATAATATAGTAGTTTCATTCATAATCACAAAATCGTCGGGGGAGGGAAGGGGAGTACTTTCTCAAAAGTGGGATTGTTTGTTAAACAATATTAAACTTCAGTTTTTCTCTCAATATTTTCAAGACAAAATTATCAACATATTGTATTTTTAATGCAGAACTTAAAAACATATCTTGTATCAAACTTGATAGCTTTTATTTTCGGATAAAATTTGACAGAACTTACCTACACTTCGCGTTCCGAAATTCGTTCACGTCAAGTCAATTTCTTTGACGAACAAAGTGTACCGAAAAGTACCAACAGAGAAATTGATGAATATAAATATGACACCAAAGTCCCCCTGCTGGAACCATTCGGGTTTATTCCTCTGTTCTTGCCCCTTTCCAGTTTATCACAAATATAGATACTTAATCAAAATAGGTTACTGATTTAGAGTGTGCGCAAAATGCAATATATATATTATTTATTAAAACATTGAACTCTATTACATGATTATTCCATTTCATATATACGAGAGTTCCCCCCCCCACACCATAAGAGTGATGGTGCACCCATAAAATGATATAAAGCGCCCCCCACCTTAAAAAAAGCAACCCCTTGAAAATGTCAATGGCACAGTCTGCGTGGTGAACGCCCCTCGTCTTCTCACCATATGTGCATTGCATATTAATAACATAGTATTTAAAAACTGATCACTTTTAAAACGATGACATGAAATAATATTATTTTTTATTTCAGCATGTAAATGCAGCTGTTCCATTTTTGCCACTGACTCATTTCTCCTGACTGTCCTACATTAAACTAGTATATCCACGAAGGAAATGTTATTTTCGGAACTAATGTCAAGGAATTTTTTTTTATTGTTAACCACATTTAACAAAATGAATAAGCAGATGAATTAATTTCATAACTATGTTCTTACTAATAGATAACATGGTCATTTTCTAATGGTATAAATATTTTTAAATGAATGAATAAATTATAATAAAAAAAGATAAATTATACCGGCACATTTTTTGTGAAGCATATTACAATACTAGAAAATATTTGCATTACCATATTTCTAATGAATTAAACAATTGATTTTTTTTTCTTTTTGAACCAAAATGTATGTACATCCAAGTATTTCGAAATAACTTTTCTGTGATTGCTTCTCAAATATAAATCTTACTTCTTTTGCGTAATTAATCAGTTTCAGTTGGTTACAACAAATAGTACACCGCGCACATAGGTATGTAGGATAACTTTAAATTAATTCGATAAACCCAAAAACAGTTACAGTTGGAGTCTCATCAAATGCAAATCAACAAAAATATAAATGTATATAACAACATGTTTTAAAATATTCATTAATACTTACAAGTGAACATGAGCGGAAGAAAATCTAAGTACCTCCATTACAACTGAATAAGTAATCCAAAGGGTTTCGTTTCATTAAGTATAAACACGGGTGTTGAAACTATTCACGCTTGAACACACAATATATATCTAATTATGGTCGCATTGGAAATTGTAAAGAAGCAAATGGTTATTAACTAACTTAATAGCTGCGTACATCGTCTAAAAAATCAAGGGCAGTCCAAAATGCAAAGGCGTAAAATTAGTTTCGACACATTTTACTACTCTCTAGACATGAAATAACAAGCAATCCAATGCTAAACAGTTGCTGACTGCAGCAACCATAGATAAGAAAAAAAGAAGTTCTCGTTATTTCCGACTCATTGGCGCCTGTGTTGGAAGGATGAAATAGGTTTCGAAGCGTTGCGTCATCACTTCCGCTTCTAGATATCTTGAAATAACAAAAAGCTTTCTGAATATTGAGGAGTTCGCTATTGGATGAAGGATTCCTACTATTTCGGAAACGTTTCCGATATATCTAGAAACGTTTCCGAAATTTGTTACAGTGTACCTGCATAATTGTCGTGCTTCCTTCGATCCACTTTTTAATTGCTCAAGCGCATCAAGAAACTTTATCTTTTTTTAAATTGTCGCAAACTTTCGCTTTCTGTTTCCATCTTCAGAAGCTTTCGATAAAACAACCACAATATTTCATCAACTTTTATATTTAGAATAAATAAGTGAAAAATATGGACTGGTTTTTTATGCACACTAGCGATGTTTAGACTAGTGCGGTGTGTGGAAACTTGCGCAGTCAGTGATGCTCAAAAGAATGAAAGTACATTCACGAAGCCAATATTTAATAGCAATAACGAAGCCGACACTTTGCATTCCGATTACTTTCCAAACATTTTCTTTTTGCCAGCGAGAAATTCGCTTTAGCTCTAAAATTCGTTGCTCGTGAAAAACTCGCGTTATAGCCATTTCGCGTAAGTCGAATCGCGTTGTAGCGGGAGTCGACTGTAATGTGTGTATTAGTAATAATATTTTTTAAATGTAGATAAGCATTCCTTCGTTTTTTCACAGTACCACTCATTCACGGTTGTTACGAATAACGGCTAATACGAACAAATTTGTGGATTTTTGACATTTCGTATTAACAGAGTTCAACTGTATTACAGTTGTGAGAATAAAGTAAGAAAATATTCCTATAAGCTTAGAAGTTGTTAGATATAGTATAAATACAAATAAATCTTCCTTGTCTTTTTTCTCTTTCTCTCTCATTCCTTTGTGCGTGAGTGCAGAAAGTTACAGTATTGTATGATGTATTCTTAAAATTGCAAATTTGAAGTCCATTATCCTAAAACACGTTTTTTAATTTATTTTCTTTATTTCCATTCAAACTACTAAGCTGTGTTTTGAAACGTTTTAATTATTGTTTTCGTTCTTTGAACAAAATCAATTTCCTACAGTGACGTCTTTTGACGTTACGAGAATTAATTTATTTTAAACAGACGATCCTTTTTACGTAACACGAGCTGAAAAAGTCGCAAGAAATGGCGCAATATACAGAAAGAAACATAATTGAATTACTTTTACATCATCGATGTGGTTTTAATTTTTCTCGGAATGACAAAGAAAAAAAAATCCCCATTCAATCTTTGTATTTTATAATGAATTTAGTGGAAGGTGTTTATTTTCCAATTAAAATTACTCTCAGGGATGGATTCGATTTTATATGAAACAAAGATTTTTTTTAAATGAGCTTCGACACTGAATTCAATTTTATCCCTTCGAAATAATTGAATGTGTGCAAAAAATTGCTTTTTTCTCTCCTCATTAGTGTATTTATTTTCTCCTGATTTCCTCCAACTTTTTTTAACACAAAGAAAAATGAATTTCTTAATCTAAGTTATGCTTCGGCTTCGACTTCATAATTTTTCACTTTTTGAAATTTCCAGTTTTAACTTTATTCGCTTCGCTTTTTTTAAATCTTCTTTTTATGTTTTTTATTTTTTAAATAAAATTAGTTAGGATTCTACTAATGAAAACCAACAGAAATATTTTCAGTTCTGTTTTATAAAACGTGGTGTTTGTTTTAACTATGCTCCATTCTTATGAAAAAGCAGTAGAATCCCGAAAACTTGTCCTAACGTGGACCGAAAGATGGCCAGGTTTGTAAAAATTCTGGGTTATCGGAAATGCTAGCGCGAAAGGTTTTTCGTGCTGGTTTTCTTCGCTCTGCCAGGGAGAGGCCGAGTTTTCTGGATTCGGCAGAGGCATTGAGGGCATTTTTGGTGCTCTACTGTAAATCTACAGAAGCAGTAATTGTGTGTTAACGGATAAGAATAGACTGCCCTTGGCTATAACAGTCCCGAAAAATTTGTCTCTAAAAATTTCATCAGAGTAGGAATAAATCTTGCTGAAAATTCCCAAAGTGGGTGCCACTGCGAGAGGCGAAGAGTGCTACCAAGTGTCCATGGTATCAATATACATGCGTAAGTATATATATAATAGAGATTGACAGGGGTGCCACAATAAATGTCTAACTTTTTAATGGGTGCCGCGAGTCGGAAAAGTTTTGGAATCCCTGTGTTATAGAATAAAGATAAGTTTTGATATAACGTCAGCTGTTCTTCAAAAAATCTCTATCCGCGTAAGAAAAATAGTTCCGAAAGCTAACCTTCAGAACAATATAAACTTTCAAGATAACATCAGCAATTTCTTTCAAAATTCTGTTAGAATGAGTAAAACTACTCATGTAAATTCCCATTTGAATAAAAATCACCACTGCACTAAGGACATCAGTCCTTCGAAATCTTCAGCCTAATCGATAGTTCATAAAACACGTTAACAATACACGTAAAAGTCTCAATTAGAGCTAAAACAACTGTCTCTGTCGATTGTCTGCTCTTTGTACGAAAAAGAAATCTTACGTCGCGAAAAAAGAATCAAAAAGGGAAAATTTTAAAGAAGTTCAAAAGCAAAAATAATTTTCATTTGTTGACACTTAAGTAATACTGGCATAAGATAATATTCTTTCAGCTATTTTACACGCTAATAATAAATATCGCGCAGTGCAGACGGTCATATAAAAATTAATTTTTACTTACTGGCCCTGTCTGGTTATTTTAGGCCTTTCGAGTTTCCGAACGTGAGATATTACAGACTTTACAATGGTGCAAAGATTGAAACTCGACGACTTATTTCACGTAGAAAGAGCCATTTAATGCATTTAAATCTTCCAAAAATTAAAATTCGAACGATTAGGTACTTTTTTATTATTTGAAGTCTCTCCTACGTCCCTTCCCAGATGCTGAAGTGCCCACGTATAGAATTTGGTGAAGATCCGACGTAAACTTAATTTGTATAGCTAACATAAACACGTATTTTTGCTTTATTTATATGGATTTTTTTTTTCTTGAGATGTACTACTATTGTTGTTTGGCAAGCAATACGTATTTTGAGCTACTCCCAAATCTGTTTTTGTGCAGTCTTTTTTTTTTTTTTGTGCGGAATATAAAAATTTCAATCAGATTGGGACTGAATTGACGAAATTATTTATATAACGAACAAAGTTGTCTTTAAAATGGACGAAGTTATCTTTAAAACGAACGATTTTTTTAATGCGGTACCTATCTACCACACAAAAACAGGTTTGGGTGTATTTATTTTTAAAAATATCTTTAACGGTGTTTAATCTTATAGTTTACTTGCCTATATCGAGTGCTATTTAAACTTTAACATTAATTTTCAGACGTTTTCGGAGACGATACAAATTCTGTGAGAGACATATACACAATTACTTGATGCTGTTCTATTGATTTGTATCAATTCATACAAAAAATCAATTCAATTATTGCAAAAGGAAAGCTTTCTTTTTTGAAAGAAAATTTTTTTTAAAAAATTAATTTTTAAAAATAGAATCCAAACTATAAAAAAAAACTTTGAGATAAAAAACGAGCATGTTTCTATTGAATGTTGACATTTCTTTGCTGGCTTTAAAATAACATGTTGAGAAACCAAAACTATAAACTGGGCAATCAAATTAATGACACAAATAACATAATTGGGTCGAAATTCTTAAAGCAATTAAATTGTAAGAGTCTTAAGAAACTGACAGATAAATTTCTACACTAATAAAAGATGCATTGACTCATTAAAGGGTTTTTCTAATTACATTCACAATTTTCGATTGCTTATTAACATTAATTTTGCTCAAATTGCATTATTCAGCTGAAAAGGCAATTTTCTTGATTTGGAAATCCAAATCGTTTCGCAATTCTTTCGTTTCCATTTTTGCAAAATAGAATGTTTCCCAAATCTGGTAAATCATTTTAATATTCAGATTAATTTGTCTTTTTGTAAAAGATAAATGGTATATATAAGTATTTTGTGGAATTTTTATTATTTTTTTTATCTTACCAGGAAATGAATAAATTTGTGTTGAATAATTTACTAACGATTTCGTTATGAAAGTAGAGGGATTTTTTAGTTGATTATGAGGAAGGATAATTATATTTTTGTTTTCAAAACATTAAGTTGGAAGAGGTGCACAGACGGTGGGCGTTGTATGCGGTGATGTTCCTATCAATTTTTCTGAGGGTATACTCCCAGTAATCCATTTTGCACACAATGTGTATGCGATTATAAGGCGTTGATTTAATAAGTGTTAAGAAATATAAAGAAGTAAGGTTACTTGTGGGAAAATATAGTTATCATAAATAGATTTTTGCTTTAGGAAAATTTTAAAATGCAATAATAGCATCTGAATTATAAATGAAAATTTTTGAAACTTGAAGAAATACGCTATAAATCTAAAAAATGTTTGAGAGTATACTGCGCATATGGAGTATTATACCCTATTGGAATACCACTGGTTGTGGGACCAATCCTCGGAACTCTCGTTGAAAGCTATATTGTTAACGTTAATATAAGGGCTGTATGATGTGAACATGTAAGGACTGTAAGATAAATCTCTTTTCCATCCAACCGGAAGGGAATCCTCATTGCGCTAGTAGTGTAAGATAATAGAGAATGTGATGCACGGGAAAGTAAGGTAATGATGCTCATTTGAAATAGAACAGGACAAGCTAATTAAATTTACACAAAAAAATCAATATATTTTCAACGAAGTAGAGCTTTTATTTATATCCTGTCTAGAGATAGTCGAGTGAGCGGAATTGCTATCTCATCGTCATCACCCCAATCAGGGGTATGAATACGGGGTTTATGCCCCATGCTTAAATTTTTTATATGGGCGGAAATTCTCAATTTGCCGAATGGAGAATCAAATTTCGCCGAAGGATGAAAATTCTGCCGAATGAAACTCCAAGTTTCCACGATTGATGATAATTTTGCCGAAGGGAGCCCAAAGTTTCACCGAGTGATGATAATTTTGTCGAATAAAACTCCAAATTTCGCCGAATGATTATAATTTTGCCGAATGATAAGGATTTTGCCGAATCGCCAAACAAAATTGTCGAATAAGATAGTTTTTGTTAGATCATAATTACCTCCTGTGACTTTTCATCGGGGTGTTCCTGACCCTACATTTTCCTAATGTCAGTACAAATCATTTGTTGCTAACAAATGAGCTCTCTTTTTAAAGTTTGTGATGACTGATACAGTGAAACCTCTTTGAGCGACCACCGCTCCGTTCCACGAAAATGTAGCCGCATTAGAAGGGCTGGCAGCTCGTAAGGATTTTCATTATTAAACTCGAACTGTACTACTAACGATATAATTCAACATTTTTCAATGATTTTTAAGAAAAAAGAAATATTTCGTGTATTTTCCTATTTAGGAATAAATGATTCAATTTGTATTTGTTTATTATTTTACAGAAACAACTTTTTCTTTTCAAATTTAATTTTAACTTGCAAAATGAAATCCCGAACTGAGTTATCAGCTAAGGCTTTTGAATTAGCGATCATATCACAAATTTTCTCCAAAATTTGCTGTGTTGAAAGCTTTACTTTCGTTTATCATAACTATGTAATATTGAAAACTTCATCCTCTAAATACAAAATAGTGCCTAAAAGCCATATTTTTTTTCAATCATCAATCAATTATTTATTAAAATTTAAATGTTTCCCTAAAGCTAAAAATTATTTTTCCCCTTCTGGGAAAAAAATACCAGTCCTCATAGATTACTAAAGCAGCCAATTGCAGAAACGATCTTTTACACTTACACGCGCCTATATCTTAACCCCCCCCCCCCCCCGAAACCCGGCACCACAAAAACACATAGATTCCTCACAGTTCGCTAATGGAAAGCATGCAAGTAATAAAAGAAAAAAACCGAAATGAAAGAGTAGTCGCTTGTCTATTTCGAAGTCCAGACTGGCGACTACCCTGGAGCTCAAAGGGGTTTAAGTGGCCGCTTTTAAGGGTTGATTTTGCATTATGTGAATAGGACGAAAATTCCGTGCTGTGGGAAACTGTCCACTGGCAGGGGTAGCTGCTAAACAAGGATGGCCGGTTCTAGAGGTTTCACTGTATGTTTATTTTGATACATGTATGCATAGAAATAATGCCATTTTTTTTTTTTTTTTGCTGCATTTTATCTGAAAAATATTTTGCATTTATTCTGGAATACAATGCTGAGAATTGTGATCCGACTATCGGATATTATTATTTTTATTGATTTTTTGAACGGCCATTTTCGTTGTTGGATGTGAATTTCATTACCAATAATAACATACCTGCTGCACCTTTTAACAAGTTTTTGATTGCTTCCTCAAAGTGCTTTCACAGTTGGACTGAGACCAGTTTCAATATCGATTGCCAAATTTAAGCTCCAAGCTGTCTCGTCTCTGGGAAATAGTTGGCACGGATTTTGATTTCAGTACTTTGCATTTTAGAATGTCTGACGAAGTTTTATTGTTTAGCAAAATTATCTACCGCAAGCAGAGATGCTTGTCGCGTCCCTACAAACTAATTTCATGCTCTGAAAATTAAATATACGCCTCGAAATTGTTAGTGAAGCATATTTTCACCCCTTGTGTCTAGAATAAAAATTTAGTATCTTGGAAAATGGGGAAAGAGTGTTGAAAAAAAAAAGTATTACACTTGGTTGTTGTTTTAATGTTTTTAAATGTAAAATGTCAAGCATTCTAAAGTTTAAAAAATCAAAGTAGAACACATTTTCTCTTTCACGGCCATTTGTTCAATATTTCATCCTTACCAAGAGGCTCCAAGGTAGTGTAATAATGAAATTTCTTTTGAAGAATCGAAGCAGCATTGTAAAATCGAAAGGGTATTGTAAAATATGTTTCTAGAAACTTGCCCTTGTTGAATTAATTGCCCTAGTGTTCCTGTTATCGAAATAAGTCTTGAAGTCTGACGAAATTTTTCTGAAATTTGCCAAATTTAACGAGTTTTTGTGAGTAATGGAAGACATCTTTCACTCGTTTTGCAGATGGATGTTCTGGCACATGCAGACGATGAAATCGTCTGCTACAATTTCTCGACAAGTCCTTAAATTTGGCGTTTCACTTAAAATTTCAGCTGACATTAAGACCTTACTAAGGGGCTCTGATCCTGCTCGTTTCGCTCGCCCGCCCCCGTTCTCTGCATGCGGCGGATGACGATTATTTTAGTGGTATTTTATATAGTGGTATTTTAACAATGCGGACGAGATTGGGGTACGAAGAATCACACACACACCAACGAGCACAAAGTTAAATAGTATAGACATCTAGAAAATGAGGGGACAAACGCAAACAGTTTTGAGTCAAAAAAATCTCTCCGATTGAACGTTTTTCATTATTGCACTATTTGTATATTCCCCTCCATGATTAGAAAAATAGATTTTTCATAGAATAGATCACTATTAAAGTCTTTCTCTGTTTTTGTGTATTTCCCTCCTCCGTAATTAGTGTCACTTCCCAAAAAAAGTCAAGCAATATTTTAACCCCTTAAAAAATAAAAATAAAAATTACTAGCTATCTGGTTAAAAGTATGTTTTTCATAAAACGTAGCCGAATATCCGTAAAAATAAACAGCATATAAGAAATGATGTGGGATTCATTCTCTCGTACTGGTGAACATTGTAACCAGCAGTTTTCAAGTTTAAATGTTTCTGATAGGAAATTTTGAAAACTAAGCCTAGTTTTTCAATGAGTTGGAAAACGTAGATCTCAATTTGAATTCCTTCCGTTTTATAAGTTCACATTTAAATAGGCACAACAATGAAAATGATTTTGCGTAAACACTCTTACAAAAAACATATTTTATTCTTCAATCATTTTCATACAAAGAAGAAAATCGTTTGTACTTCTTTTAGAAAGAACGACACACACATTTTTCACTTTCACTGTTTCACACTACTTTCAATTTTTTTTTTGAAATAATTACTGCATGATTTCTTCTCTTTTTAAAAGATACTTTAAACCTTTCATGATTATGTCATTTTCTTACCTTTTTTTTATTTTTACGAGAAAATAACTAAAAAGGACAATTTTCTGGTGATTGCAAAGCATCACAAATCTTGCTTATTCAAAATTATTTTCCGTTTTATGCATCTTCCGACCCCCGTTCCTTTTTGTTGCTTCTCATTTTTGTGGGAACACTAAATTGTTTTATCCTTTCTTTTTCTTATTTTTTGCATGTTTTAGTGAAATGTGGGAGCATTTCTAGTCATGTACTTTTTGAAATTGTATGGAAGGAGATGACTGGTACCCATTTAAGAAAGATTTTTTTTAAACCTTTTTTATAAAATTAAACTGTTCGTTCTTAAAGCTGTGTTCTTGTTCAATCGCTGCTCGGACTAGCTCATATAGAGTTGTTTGTGCGAATGTATTTTAATGTCATGTGACCATTTTATCCCATTCACGGTGCATCTTGGATGAAACTAAAATATGTGAATGGAATACTTTTTCTGTTAACGTCTGGCATTGTTTCGTCCCCATGTACCGGTAACGAAATATTTGCTAACTAACAGCATCCATTGTGCCAAATCTCAGGAGATGCAACAATAATGAAACAATGGGAAATTCCGTGGGCTAGTTCCCAGAACCCGCCATTACCATAGAGCACATAATGAATAGAAAAATGCTCCATTCTTTGCCTGTGTCATGAAATATTTATTTGAGTTCTGGGAAAAACATTTAATTTGGCAGACGATTGTAGATTTAATCGCTGACCCTTGTAGATCTCCTCGAGTGGAAACGAAACGATTCATCTTCTCCCCCCTTCCCCCCATCCTAAGCCATGCGTGGTTATTAATATATGATTGCACCTAGAAAAAAGTACTCTTACAGTTCCGTGCAATTTTTCTTTTCTTTTTTTAATGTGTCGTTTGGTTATCGAGCGAACCTTACAAACGCGGTTACAGTTTATCTATGCATGCGTATTTGCGTTACGGTTCCAGTTTTCTTTTCGCTTCAAATTAACTTTGGACATGTGCAGATTAATAATGAGCTTTTTATTTTCGTCGCATTAGGAGTAATATAGAGGTGTATCTAGTAAAAAGTTTTTGCGATAAGGTTTTTTTGTTTCCACTCGACTCGTCACTTTCAATGAAATGGCTTTTTTATGTTCGCGTAAATTTATTCTCTCTCTTTCCCGTTATTTCCGCATACCAAAATGATTATTTTTGACATTGCCGTAATTTCATTGTGTTCACGTTTTTCAGTTCCAGGACGATTTTCTTACGTTTTGATTCGTCTTTTAGTCAGCACTTTAAATTCGATATCCTTTTATGTTGCTTTTAGGTTATTATTATCTTATGTCATTGTAATCATCATCATATTAAGGTGTATTCAAGTAAGGATCTAGCTTTTGGGTTTTGAGGAGTTCATTATTTAAAATTTGATCTCTTGAATTGGAATGAGGTCATAAATAGGCTTGCCAGACGTCCCGGTTTGACCGGGGCAGTCCCGGTTTTCAGAGAAAATCCCGGTGTCCCGGCCGGTTTACTTTAGGTCCCGGTAAACGATAAATTTGATTAGATGATCAAAAAAGTCTAAAAAATATTAACTGTGAAGGGTTATTTTGAATAATTACTTTGTCATTTGAACTGAGACTTAAAAAATTAACATCGAATCAGCTTGTGAGGATTTTTACAACAACATTAAAACCAAAACAGACTTTTCAAAAAAAGTCCTAGCGAATGAAAAATACATGTATTGTTCAAGTTTTTATTTCTCATTCAAAGTATTTCTTCTTACTAAAGTAACTAATAAATATTAACATGTAAAAAATAAAATGTTTAAATTTATCTGCTTGGGTCATTTATTATTACCCCTGGTTTAGGCTCATAGTTAATATTTATTCATTGCATTAAGAATGAACTACCCTCTAAAATACGCTAAGAACCAGCCAGGGGTGTGTTCCCTTAAGGGGTGTTTGTAATCCAAAATTTCCAAATATTTTAGGCTGACAACACATTTTAAAGCGGAAAAATTGTTAGAAAAAAAGAAAACTTTTAAAATGTTCCTTTTTAATGTCTTTAATTTCTGTTTGCATGTTGCAATATTTTTTACGAGGAGAGGGTGGGGGGGGGGGGGGGGGGGTCGAATTCCTCATAGTTTCTGAAAATTTCACACTGTCTTCAGGAAATTTTACTTGAGTCCACTATCACCCCCTGGTTTCCTTTTGAATACTCGCGACGGGGGGGGGGAGAGTACTCCGGTGTCCGGTGTCCCGGTTGGACATTTCAGAAATCTGGCAAGCCTAGTCATAAAGGTAGTTATTCGAGTACAAGTGGCGGGTCTGGGATTCTCTCCGGTAATTTCTCGAAATTGAAGTCTTCAAACGGTAGGTTTAGGCTATCTAATATTGGTTATAAGAGAAGGTTTATCTCTGTAGTAAAGAGAGTGTGTAGTCTGATTCTCCTGAGAAGAATCTTGACACGGAGAGAGTTTATATCTTCTCGGGGAGAACAAAAGGTGAAAAGAGAAATTGCGGCTTTTGAGCAGAGCTGTGTTGACACTATTGGCGAGAAATTTTTACTTTGCCCTCTCTCTATTATTTGGTTTATATTCCGAAGTGTATTTTACATTTCGAAAATTATATTTTGTCGGTTGGTTCACTCTGTCCACAAACAAAAAAGTGATTCATTTTATATAAGATGGGGTCATTAAGAATGCTATAAATTTTTAAACAAGCGGATTTCCAACAATTGTATTCGAACCAAACAATTTCAGAATTTTGTGGATTGCCAAATAAGCAATCTCGGCGTCAATAATGCAGAATTATTTGTTTCTTCTCAAACTTGTTTCCTCACCCCCACCCCCGTTTCAGCAACTAGAATTGTTTAATCTTTCACTAATTGGAATTCTTCTTAACAGAGTCAAAAAGTAAAACCTTTTCTAAAGCACAAGTTCTCTAAGCTTGATGAAGTCATGTTCAAGGGACTTTTCATTTTATAGTGTGACTAGCATAAGTTGAACCAGTAGGTAATGTAAAACTATTCTTTGTAGTCAGTAACGCAAATAGTTTTTCTTTTGTATTGTGTGTGCAATGTAGAATGTAGGTAATTGTTTGCCTACCTGTTTCTTTCTTTTTTTTTTTACTTTTCGTTTTGTCCTACCTTTTTCAAAAGAAGTCTTTGTTATTTGGTTACTTTGAACCCGATTTAAACTTGAAAGCTAAGTTATACTCTAAAAAAGAAACCATTTTTAAACTTAGAAGCCAGAATCATGTTTCTCCCTCAGTCCAAAAAAAAAAAAAAAAAGTGGCAGTTTTATTCCAGGCAAAAGGGCACTTCAATTCAAATGGGAGGGCACTTTTAAATAGAAATTTTGTAGTAAAAAGGGTGTGTTTTTTCTTTTATGTATACTATATGCGTACAAAAACAAAGTATTTCTTAATTTCTACATTTACTATTGTAATTATTTTTCAAATAATTGCTAAGAACCTATTTAACGTTTATTTTATAAGATTATGTTAAAAACATAGAAAATTCATATTTATATTCAAATTAAATTATAAGGGAAAGGAGGGAAACACGTTTCATGACCAAACAAAAAACTTGCCTTGGTGATTAAGTTTTATCAAAACTACAAAGGAGCAAAGGAAGACGCATTCGGAAATACAAAAAAGAAGGCAAGGCGCAGCGCCCTCCAAAAAAAGGCCTGGGAGAAACACCACGTAAGTTAGTCAAAAAAAAGTCACAGATCTAAGACATCCAAATTGCCTTTCCATGGTGTTATTTACATTTTTAAGTGCAATTTACATTGTAATTCAAATGATGTGCAATGCAAAATGATTTTTCTTCATTACGATACTTATTCCATTAAATAGGGGGGGGGGAGGGTTGGTTAAAGTCTGAAACCTGTTAAAATATCTTACTGACTTGGAAGGAACAGAGGTCCCATTTGCCTCCACCTAATAAACACCTGAGTTATTTTTTTATCCTCATCCCAGACTCATCCAAATTTCAAACTGTAAGGCGTCGTTTAGTCCACGAAAGGATCCAGGGATTTTTTTCTTCTTGTTTATCTCGCGCCGGAAATTAATTTGGCGTGAAACGATTCCGAATCCCCCTCTGGGAACCCGTTGATGAGCGCCACCTCGCTATCGGCAGACGATAGATACATCAGAGAAACTTTTTATCTCTTCCTTGGTAACCGATTGCGTCACACAGTTATCTCATCGCGATGACACTCGTACTGGGTATCGGTACTTGGATGAACATAAACGCTAATTGATTTCTATATTGGGTTTTCTTGCTCTTGCTGAGGAAGGGCATAATCGGTGCATCGTTTTCATTTGTTCATTCCTTGGCAAGGGTGGATTCAGGGGAGGGTCAAAGAGTCAGATGTGTCCCTGTCACAAGAATGTTATTATGATTATTATTAAACTTCAATGTTTCAGATCCGAAAAATAGCCAATGGAATCAATGTTAAACCTTTTTTTTTGGTTTTGTAAGGTACCGTAAGACGGGGAACATTGCTCCTCTAGGGATAACACTGCTTCAAAAAATATATAAGTTTTTCTACTGATTTTCGGTCTTGAATTGGCAACTTTCCCTCCTGTTTACTGTTATTTTCTACCTAGATGAAAGAAATTCTGCTTTGTCAATCACTTCGTCACTGAAGTCCTCAGAAATCAGTAAATAAAACTTTTATACTTTTTGGAGCAATGTTATCCCTAGAGGAGCAATGTTACGGTATTTCTTCTCAGCGCGACACAATTCAATTGATTGACTGGGTTCGTTTACTGGGATATTGCTTGGATTTGACTTTTTTGTTAGAATTTGAGAATAAACAGTAATCTTTAATTAGTTTAACGGTTTTTCACAGCACTCTTCCACCTCAAACCACATATCTTGTGTGTGTATGTTGTGTGAGTTTTTTCTAACTAAAGTTTACGGCAACGTGACCGCCATTTTTGCCTAAAGAAATATGATTTTTGATGAAAATTTGAGGAAATATGATCCTGGGCTCAGGCTGCGCCATTGAAAAATTTAGGGAAGTAGGAGGGGGTTTGAAAGGGTTTAAACTCATTGAGGGGAATAGGAGGTTCTCCGCAGCATAAATGAGTGTGTGCGAAATCCCCCATGGGAGGAATGGTAGCCCTGCTTAACTGATTCCTGTTTACGTAGGGGGCATATACGCTGGTCATTGAAACTTAAGCCACCTCACAAAGAGTTATGAATTCGCCCCTGTTCCTTGAAATGGGGACCGGGACTCATTAGGATTTTTCGCAAAGCAGAAATAGAGCTCCTTAAATTCCCAGGATTGAGGAAGAATTGATTACGGTAAGGTTGGTGTTCATGCCGATGTTTATGACTCTTAAGGATTAAGGTAACTGTGTATAGTCAACATTCTCCCATAACCCACATAATGTAGAAAATAAAAAGGGATACGCTCACTTTCGGAACACTCTGTATACTGACTATTATTTTCATTTTTTTTTTTTTTTTTGCTTATTGGACATGTTCTACTTTCAAAATTAATGGCTCATGCGAAGCAGTGAGAAGCAAAGGGATGTAGGGGGACTTTTTTAAGTTTTGATTAAAACGCGTTCAAAGATAAGATCCTAGGTACGCTTTAATTGAATTTTTTTTCTAAATCATACTGTAAAACAGATCCAACAAGTGTTACTAGTACTATCTTTGGTCCCAACACGAAAGACAGGTTCACCTATCGTTTGTACTGATTCTATTCAAATTTTTTATGTTGTCACTTACATCCCTTTGCTTCTCACTGCCTCATATATTCCTTTAATTCCTAAGTTTTTAAGCTTTGAAAAAAAAAAAAAAAAAACACTCCCGTGTCTGAGATTATTCTGATGAATATTTCTGGCAAACATAAGAATGTGTGTCCCGAAAGATAAAGAGAGAGAAGGAAACGTTTCTCCTAATGAATACATAATTTGAACGTTCATCGGGAAGTTGGTAAAGCAGTGACAATCATTTCTTTAATGTGTATAAATGATGCCGAAAATGAGGATTTAGCAAAGTGTTATTAATGATTTCCCAGAAGTATTGGATGGCCGCCACCTTGGCATTGCATCTCAAGGAGTTTTAACGAGAGACACTGCTATTTCAGGGCCTTATTGTTGGTCGTTTGTCTGAGGTCATTATTTTCCTCTTCGGATAGTTTCGCGCCAACGAGTCATTCTTCTTCATTTATTAAACACATGACGCGTCAAACACCGGCTGAGCATTTTATGAATGAGTTCGAGTGAGTCTTCTGTTCGTTCATTGTTTCAGTTCCTCGTCGAAAGGATTCATCGATCGCTAATGGGGTAGCGATTGCTAAAGATTTCTCGAAATTTTGAAGGGAGACTCTTTTGGTGATGGGAGAATATTTCGGCTTCTTCGATTGTAGCTTAAAAGATTTCCCGTTGTTTACTTAGCGTTGGAAATAGATTAAAAATTAAACAAAATCATGTGTGTGGGGGGGGGGGGGAGCGGTGAAAAATTAGCTTAGTCACAGTCTCCTCTGAAAAGAGGAAGAGAAATGTCAAAACATTTTGTTTGTCAGAACAGTCCTTACATACAGGGCTGCAGAATCAGAAAGAAAACTGCCGACTGCAACAACTCAGACTTCGACTCTTTAACGCCAAAATCCATCCACAACTCTGACTCTAGAACTTTAGTTCAGAAAGAGTTGAGACCTCGGAGGAAAAATGACTATCTCTCGACTTGTAAAATTTAAAAGCTTTCGACTCTGACTCTGATTCCGCAGCCGTGCTAATACGTATTATATATACGTATTATATATACTTGTTTTCTTGCATACGTATATTATTATATATACGTATGCAAGAAAACAAGGGTTGGCAATATAGCTTGAAAATAAGAATCTTGGGGCGTTAACTCCCAACCTGATTTAGCTGCTCACTTGAAAGCTAGAATTTCCTTCTTTGGTTTAATCACATAAATTAGCATTAAAAACACTGATAAAAAGGTCACAAGATTCATTCTTGATTTTACAGGTGATTATAATTATTGAAATAACTTAAGAAAATGGGAACACATAGTATGAGATACTACACACCTATCGTTGTGACAAACAGAGCCTGATTACCGCAGGGGCACGTGGGGCACAGGCCCCCATCTCTTAGATTTCAGGGGACCCAAAATCCCCTTAATTTATCATAGTAATTAAAATCTCTCATAATTTCACTCAGAATCTAGAGTACAATGATATCATTGATATTTTTGCAAATGCTAAGACAAGGAAAAAATACCTTATTTGTTGATAAAATTTCCCCTTAAAAATTTGATATCTTTTGCAAATCCCAAAATCCACTCCCAGTTTAGTCTGTATTTACTATTAAAAGTTGTATCATAAATAATTTTGATGTTTACGGTTTACGGTCACGGGCAAATTTTAACCACATCTTATATAATTAAAATATATTGTCTTTTTTACTTTTTAAATGTACCTTTATGCTATATTGTGAAATGAGGTACCACCAAATTTACTCGTAGCACAGTTGTGTTAATACACAAGCATTGAAATATTTTATTTCTTCTTTAATAGCATAAAGAGGAATAGAAGGAGGAGGGGGGGGGCACAGAATGAATTTTGTGCGCCAGTGTCTTCAAATATTTTAGGTCCCTCCGTGGGGGGGGGAGGGCTGAAATAGAAATGTGCCCCATGTCCAATATCAGAATGATCGGGCTCTGGTGGCAAACCTAATCTGGCATCGTCGTAATGCTGTAATTAAGGATCTGCATAGCCTTCACAACGCTGCTTTGTTAGGTTTGTGAGACAAACCTAACAAAGACCATAGACTGTCAAAACTCAAAAACAGAAGATTTTAACACAGAGAAAAAAGTTAATTTTGTTAAAACAATTACTTATGATTCAGTCAATAATACGGGATATTTTTGTCTCACTTGTATTCACGTTTCTGAAACACACGTAATCATTTCTTCGTGAGCATCCTTAAACATTCGGAATCCAGACCTCTTCAGTTGTGCCAATATTCTTCTACTAGGAAATGCAATATGTTACCGATTTAAATTCTTACAACATAACTAAAAAGTAAACAACGAAATTCATTTTTATGTGACAAACACCTAATAATTATTTAATACTTCTAGGTGGTGGTTAAATTGCTCTGAAAATTTAGTTTTATGTAAACAGAAAATATTATTACACTTTTCGATTCGAAATGGTTTATCTAGGAATAATCCAAAATGTTTTCATGTATCAATCGAGGAGCCATTTGTTTTTCAATTCAAAACTCGGCAGTAAAATTGTAAACAGTGAAAGGAACTCCACATACGACGATATTATTTCCCTTTCAGCAAAAAGTCGAATGTTTTTGTCGTAGAATACGAACTATCCAAAAGACTTTTTATGTCCGGATGTTATTCCATCACGGCTCTCGTGTGGTTCAAACCAAAACGCATCGATAAAATCATAAAAAGTCAACCACTCGGGGATTTTCACCCTGTCCGATTTTTCCACCATTCCCGTTAACGATTTGGCTTCTTTTGTCGAAGCTTCAGAAATAGAATCAACAATTCCAGAGTTGGACGCGTAAACATCAACGGATCTTCCATTATCGGGCTGTTTAGGGTCGTTTTCGCCTTTTACGATCACTGAAAAGGGGGACTCTGGAGAAATACGACGACTGTTGCATGTCTTTTGAAATAAAAATCTTTGTCAGCTTTTAGCTCGCAGCGCAGAATTTCAAGGGTTGTCGATTCAAAGAGACTTTATAACCGCATGGTGTTTTGACTAAAAATAATTCTATTTTCTGCAAGAAAAAAATTAAAATTAAAACATTATTTTCCTGTATCCGATACTTTTATTCACATCAATGTAACATTGTGCTATTTTTATGTTCTGTCAAAAAATCGTTTAACAGTTATTTCAATTTAGGTTTTTTTTTTTTTCCCCTGAGCTTTAAAATAACGCATCGTCTGCAATGAGAATCAGCGTGTCAAGGCTAAATAACTTTCCCACTATCTGCGCTTTATCCTTTTGGTTGTCATGGTTACAGCAATGAGAACTTTTTAACCACGTTGCTTGTGCAGGTGTTCCAGAGCATATAACGTTTAAAGGGTAAAAAGCGTAAAAAATTATAAAAACATCGAAGTCTCGCATGCTGCTTTTTTGTAGAACTGGCACGAAGTGGGTTTTCTTATCACTTAGCACATATCCGGTGAGAAAGAAATGACAAATACTTGTGAGAAAGTCAATCAAATCTGTGAGCATGAATCCACGTATGCAAATTACCCACAATTTTAGAAACAGACCAAAAATGTCCGCCAATTGTTCCTCCGTTGATGTGATTTGTGTAATAATGTCCACGGGATCAACATTTCGAGCAGTTGAGGTAGTAAGAAGCAAAGGGATGCACATGCAAGTGGCAAAATTAAAAATTTGGAGGAACCAGTACAAATGGTAGGTGAACCTCTCCTCTGTCTTAGGGCAAGAGATTGTACTAGTAGCCATGGTAGGTGCTGCTGTATAGCATGATTTAGAAAAAAAAATCAATGAAAGCCTGCCTACGATCTGATCTTTAAACGCGTTTTACTCAAAACTTAAAATAGTCCATTTGCATCCCTTTGCTTCTCTTTGCCTCAATCGTTGTAAAATTTTTGTTTTTCCTGGAGATCACGAGCTATATTCTATCTATTATGTGCAATAAATACATTTCTGGAGTGTTTCTTGGTTCATTCTGTCCATCTCCAGACGCATTGTCTCGATTTTCACCCTTTAAATGTCATTTGAGACCTTATCGTCCATCGCATTTTTTTACTCGCCTTAACGGGTATACAGACAGCGCAAATGCAGCTATAGTATTAAATGTATACTACATATATTATACAATTTAATGCCACACTCGTAGGTAGCACAATGGCAAGTGTACTAAACAACAACAAGAAACCCAAAAGATTGTTAACAATGTAAATTGAAAATCATGTAAATAGGAAAAGTTGAACAGTGTGAAGATTAAGATAAATAATAGAATGGGCAGTACTGCTACGTTATCAAAGTATATATATATATGCTTATATATATATATATATATATATATATATATATATATATATATATATATATATATACGTAACTCAATGCATAGTCATTTTCAATTGCATCGACAGTGACAGCTTGTAAAAGAAACCGCCGGGGAAAATGTGCCGCGGCAGCATGCAGTTGCCATTCCGCTAAGCAAAACTATTCATCGTCTGCAGGAGGATGATGAATGAAACCGAAAATAGTAAACGGAAACGAGCTCCGTCTCTTCTCATCACGAGCGAGCAGTGGCTTTATGGATTTTCGTTTTGGCGGGAACCCTCCGTTTTGTGTTCGCTCATCAATTCCGCTCACAAAGAATAAACCGAAGATGCCATTCTGCTTTGCCTTTGTATCGAAGAAGTGATATTAAATTATTTTTCTCCCAAGTAAAACAGGCTTTTTGAAGGTCAATATTTCTTTTCTTGATACATTCAAAATAAAAAGAATTTCCAAGATGTATAGCTTGTCTTAACGGGCAACGTGCACGCTCTAAAACGAAAGAGAAATGTAATTTATTTAAAAATACAAGATGTGAAATAAACTTAATCTCTTCGTTGCTTATGCATTTTTGTCTTATAATTTTTTATTTTGGTTTTTTTTGTTCGCGTTGTGTTTAAGTAAATTACGTGGTTTTTAGAAAAATGTGAGATGATTTTTTTATTCCTTTTGCATGTTTTTGGAATGATTTTGCAACTGTACATGAGAAAAACGTAATTTGGTACAAAATGACACTCGACTTTTTATTTAGCATTTGTTTTAAAATCGTAAAATGAACGTAAAAGAAATGATCAACATTGCTTGGAAAGGGATGCATTTATTTTTTAAACTCTCGGTCCATTTTTAACATAAACTTTCGGTGAAAGTCGTCCTTCAAAAAGTGTTTTATTTTAAGTTTGAATGTATTTTTATAACGTTAAGCAAAGTTATATTATGCCGTGACTTCCTAAGTTTTACCACGTCATAAACTTTCGTTTTTTCTGAGGAAAATTTTTATTCTTCTACATGTAAAAAAAACTATTGGATTCATAAAAATTTTCAGATTTCGATGTTTGACAGATTTGCTCGCTTTGAGGTGTATTGAGTATATTTTGACAGCTTTTAGAAAATTCCTTCCTGTCTGTGTGTCTGTATGTGAATGACCATTTCTTGAGACCGCTCTAGAGCAATACTTCTCTATGAAACCGAACGAAATTTTGCGAACATATGTACCCTTATCTGAATTGGTGTCCATTAGCTTTTGGCGCAGATTCCTCCAAGTGGAGTGGAGCATTCAAACTAAATGACTCCGACTCCGGCTTTATTCAGTATAAAACTTCCTACACCAACTCTGTTACCCCCAAAACAGTCCGGCTCCGATTCCTAAAATTTTCGAACCTCAGGCTCCAAAATCATCCTGTCACGAACTACACGACTTATACTCAATAGCCTTTGGCAGAGCTGTGCACAGAATATCCAATTCCTACTCCGACTCTTGGAACTTAAAGCTTTCGGCTCCCGCCACCCCGACTCTTTTTCCACTATCAGGGGAGCTCCGAACTTAAATTTTTGGAAGGGCACAAATTCTCAATTTGCCGAATAGAACTCCAAATCTCGCCGAGTGATGATAATTTTGCCGAATTAAACTCCAAATTTCGCCGAATGATGATAATTTTACCGAATTGCCAGACAAAAACTGCCGAGCAAATACATTTTCGGGAGGTCATAGTGACCTCCAATCGGAGCACCCCTGACCACAATATCAGTCCGACTCCCGCTGTGAAATCACATTCTTCATATCGTTTCTCCTCCTTCATGAATGGAGCGTGGAGATTCAGACAGCAGAGACGAGACGAAATAGAAACTCGTCGGCTGGCATAAAAGTTCGAGGAGGATCCATTTCCGAGTGGAATGACAATTTGTTCTCGGCATCACTTCCATTAGCACGATCCGGGGAGCGACGATCTGACTGAGTGGCGAAAAAAGAACATCCCTCATCCTCACAGAACGAGCGAGACGAACACATAAATAGCGCAATTCTGTTATGTACATGATGTTTCTCTTATATGAGAGGTGCTTGTCAGAAGGGGAAGACTGCGCTGGGGGTAGGGGGGATCTCTGCAGTATTTAGGGTGTCTTCTGTGGGGATAATCACCACCGCTGCTTTCGCAGTGCTGTAGTCGGGAAGAAATATTTGGGACAGGGGGGGGGGTGGACTCAACAAATGAGATGGTGGTAAAGCTTGACGACAGAGAGGTGGCAGATGACCTTGAAGTGGAAACATCATTTGTTTATATGTAAAAGATAGTTTGTTTTTATTTTGTACCAGGTAGGATCAACGAGAACGCGCCTCTTATTACTACTCGGCGCTTTCTGGATGATTCTCTTAATTATAAATGATACAGATGATGTTTCCGCTTTAAGGTCATCCGCTATCTGTCCGCGGTCAAGTTTAGCGCCTGACTCAGGGGGAAAATAGAAATTCCGCCAGTGGACTGAATCGGTTTGTTGACTACAGAGATAAGTCATATGTACAAAAAACATAATTTATTTACAGTAAAAGTTAAGCACTAGATAATTTAATAATAGTACATACTTGTACCATTACGACAATTGAGGCAGTGAGAAGCAAAGGGATGCAAGTGGACATTTTAAAGTTTTAAGTAAAACGCGTTTAAAGATCAGATCCTAGGTAGGCTTTCATTGAATTTTTTTCCTAAATCAAGCTGTATACCGGAATCAACCAGGGCTACTAGTACTATATCTCTCCCCAAGATAGAGGAGGGGTTCACTTACCATTTTTACTGGTTATCTCCAAATTTTTAATTTAGCCACTTGCATCCCTTTGCTTCTCCCTGCCTCAATTGAGATTGGGAGCGGGGCCTATGACCCTCTCCGAGAGAGAACTTAGCATTCTTTTGCGATGAATCTTGCAGTTTAAATTTTCTGCGAGTATGGCGAAACGCTTCGCATAATAAAACATCTCGTTTATGAGAATAGACCACTCCTTTTGCTATCTCGAATTGAGCAGAATAAGGAGTCATGCCAAACTACAGCATTGCGCTTGCATATATTAAAAAAAAAAAAAAATACATTTCTTGCTTTTCCACAATTTAGCGTCTTTTCGTTTATTAACTCCATTAGTAATCGTAGTAGTTTGAAATAATTCGACTGCGTACATGACAGCTTCGTGTCACAAAAGTTACGAACGTTTCATGATAACCGGATGCTCCTATTAGTTTTCACAGAGGTATCAGTTTCCCGAATTCGAAGCGGAGACACATCGAAACGAATGAAACACGCGCATCAAAACTCCTCACTGTTTTTCTTTTCCCTCTGTCAGACTCATTCAGATGCAATTGTCTTAGCTGGGCACTTGTCATTTTTTTATGGGAAACACGGTCGGCTACTTTGGATATAGAAACGTAACGAAATCCTTGAAGCACGGATATAAATATAATTTACAGTTGGTGCAACACAGCGCCAACTCTCTGAAGTTGCGTAACATGAAACTCCTCAAGGGGACTAGAACCACTAAGTCAAGAAAAGCAAAAACTAAATTTTTTAATTTGTAATTTTGCATCGACGTTAGACAGTAATAGCCGCATAAAATTGACTAAATAATGAAACACATCTTTGAATGAGAAAAAAGTAATTTTAATTTTTGTTATAGACTAATTGTTACTACTTATAGACTACTTCTTTATTATTAACTTATAAATTCAAGAGGGTGTCTAGATCGGAGACCGCCCACTTTCCCATGCCACTGACTCTGTGTGTTGTTAAGCAAAACACAAGAGGCAAAAACTTAACAAATATGTCTCTGAATTTAAACTTTCCCCGAGATTTAACTTGACATTTAGGACCATAACAATGTTTCGATGCCGTGTTAATAAGAACACAAATCGTGCCTAACTGCTTCCGATTTCATGAAGGGACGTCGAACACTCAACTTGGGAGACAATGAATACGATCGTCTGCTCCATAAATTAAACCACTTGTTTCAAAAGGGTTGCTTTTGCCGCTTTTCATGGTTCCGGGAAGAATCCAATTTGTATGTGAATGATGTCCTCTTCGTTAAATTTGCTCTCCCCGGAAAACCGTTCTGTTGTCTCGTCACTTCAGACTCGTAAATTTAAGAGAGTATAAAATGAAGTTTTGTATCTAAAATAATGCCGCCGAACGCCACTTATTTCCGGTGTATGCGAAATGAATGATTTCTTTCTTTTCCTGGAACGTTTTGCTAGAAAGAATTGTGCATTAATTAAGACCTTGAAATAAAGGGGGAGGGGGGATTTCCATTCCATTTCTTCGGAATTTTCATACAAATGAATTTCTGCGCTTAAGTAAATAAAAGCAATTGAAACAAAGCCAGAGAGTAAACAGATTCTTCGGTGTTTATATTTCAAAAATTAAAAGGTCTTTTGGTTGATTCGCCTGTATGTTTACAATAATACAGGCGATGAATTTCTCGCCAATTGGCTTGCCCATGAAACGGTTCCACATTATGATGACTTGGTGATTTACTCGTTCATCTTATGATAATTTTGCTCCGGAAAATGTTCTTAAAATTGAAATAACAAAAGATCAAAATCGAATTTTCGAAAAATCGCTTCGAGGTGCACACCCCCATGATACAAACTAATTTTGTGCCAAATTTCATGAAAATCGGCCGAATGGTCTAGGCGCTATGCGTGTCTCAAAAATCCGGACAGAAATCCAGACAGATTTTCAGCTTTATTATTAGTAAAGATTGCGCCTAATTATTGAATATATTTTATATTTGCACTGACCTAAGGCTGAAGATCTTATTTGTTTAAACAGGTAGGGCATGCAAACGAATCTACTTTTAGATTGTGTTTTAGGAAGCTACAACCAGTTCCAGTACCGCGCTTCTTTTTTTTTGGGGGGGGGGGGCAATCACGAATTGCTTATTGTTTTCACTTGAGTACCGAATGACGTCTGTCCTTTTAGTTTACTTTTATATGCTTATAATATGCAGGCATCCATGTGCCTCGGAATAGAATTATTTATGAACGACCTTTTAGACTTTACACAAGTCGAAACTTGCTTATAACAATGTCTTTACTCTTACTTTACTTTACTCTTTACTTCTTTACTTACAATAATCCTTTTCACGCAAAAACAGTATCCAGCTCACAGCATCCGGCCCCTCTCATTCATTTCAATTTTTACGTCTTGAGTTTATGGTTGCGATAAAAGCCATTAGTAGAAACAAAAAACCCAACGAGTAGGATCCTATCGCAATTCGGCGATTCCGAAAAAACATGTCAATCCAAGACCTCAAAATTCAAACTATTTTTTTGCACTGAATAATTTCTAATGCAAGTCACTACTAAATCCTCTGGAAACTGTTTTTTCTCCCTAATAATAACTCTGGGTCACTTTTGCTTCTTTTCTTTTTAAAATTAACCTTTAAAATTCAACATGAAACCAGAAAGTCATCACGTGAATTACTTGTCTCAATATCCATTTTAAAAGTTTCCTCCCGTGGTGTTCCTTCCATATTGATCCGATCCCACCAACGCCACTGAGAAAGGATATTTATTAGAGCGGAGATCATAAATTTTCGTCATCGTGAAAGAGAACGTCTTCGCTGAATCCCATCTATTCGAAGAGAAACGAGAGTTGGTTCCTAACCAAGAAATCATATCCTCATACATATATATTATAGCCAATGACCGAGTAACGCTCCTGACGTCATCAACAATGAAACTCGCGCCAGGACATGATAATTTGATAATATATTTTGGTAATGTTTAATGCAGGGAAAGGCTTTATTGTGACAAGGCTGAACTTGATCCGGTCACTTAACTGTTTTACTGGTAAGACTGTCATTTTAGGGGAATGAAGAAACGAAAACGGGGTCAACAATGTACGCTATCTACTGGAGTTTAGGGTTAATCCATCAAAATATCACCTAACAGGCAATTGCATCGTTCAAATGTAGAAGCAATTTTCACTTGTCATATTTTGACGGGCGATTTCTTAGTAGTGTAATGATGAAAAAATAAAATAAATTAGTAGCAGTCGAAAGATGATAGTGAAACATGTTTCTCGGCCCACACATTATTTTGACTCATGTCCTCGTTATTGAAATTTGAGGTATTAACGTCTGCTGAAATAGAAAAGTCGCCAATTTCAGTGAGTTTCGGTTTGTAATGGAGAACACCTTTCACGCGTTTTGCCGATTTATGTCCTACCACATGCAGACGGCGAAATCTCTGGGTATCTTCAATCCCTTTCCAAGTCATTATATTTGGCGCTTTTCTCAAAATTTCTGCAGACGTTAAGACCTTATATTCCCATAATCTGAACATGAGAAAAATTTTTTCATTAGAGAAAGTTTTAATAAGCTCTTTTGATTGCTACATATTTCAATATTTTTTTTATCAAAATACTATTCATGTGGTTACCTGATAAACTTACTTTTTCATGCTCTTAGGGGCAGTCTACAAATCTGTACCTCAGAGCCAGGCTGACGTAAGTCCAAAAATTGTGATTTCCCATTTATAGGTTCATTGTATGTAGAAGCCTATCCCGCATCGAGCCATGTGAACGTAATTCTTATATATAAAAAAAGTTCTTTTTATTAATTTCTTACCAGGGAAAAGAGGCGCTTCTCATTCTTTGCATGCGCTAGAAAAAAGTTTTTCCTCTCTCGTGTAAAATTATCATAATGTGACTTACATCCTCCTGACTCTGAGGTACAGATATGATGTCACACTTTGAGGGGGAGGAGGTTCGAAAAATTGTGACAGTTTGTGACAAGTGGAAGGAGTTGTAACAAGAAATGTGACATCACACGTTTTTTATAACAATATGTTAGCGAAAAACAATGTGATATGTGAAAAGAGAGGGGGGGGGGGGAGGTGAAGTGAGATCCTTTGTGACAAAGGGTGGAGGAGGTCAAAAATGGTGAAAAGGTGTGACATTATTTATGGACAGCCCCTTAATGCATTCCTCTGAAATAGGAATGTTTTGTCTTGTTCTTGAGATTCTTCAGCAACGATTTTGATTTCAGGTTTTGTACAAAGGTGCTGTTCATAAGATTGTCACATTTTTTTTTCAACATATTTACTGCCCCTCCTTTGTGACAAAGTACCACATTCACCTTACCCCTTCCTATTCCATTGTCACATGTCGCGCTACAAATCATAAACGTACTTTTTAAAAAAATGTGTTTTGTCACACTTTTTGTTCTTCCTCTTCCTTCCTTTGTCACAAACTTTCACCCTGCGTCCCTGAGGTTCATGCTTGAATCTTAATTGCAAAAACGTGATTTGATTTTTTTTTCGAAAGGAATTCAAGTAATGGCTTTTCCTTTTTTACCTGACACAGAGAATAGTTGGAACGCTTTTGTAAGGCTTGTTTTCTGCTGCACCTTAAATCCAGGGAAGCGAAGTTGGAGGAAAAGACCTTCTCCAACTGCTAGAATTTTAAGTCCGTCTCGACTCGACTCAAACTCTTCAGGACCGGACCAGCTCCTGGGGTAGGCGACCTAGGCGGCAAATTTCGAAATTGAAACAATTTTGTTTAAAGTATGGATTTCAGCGTCATAAAATTCACTGTTCCAATGCCAAATAAATAAATAAATAAATAAATAAATATATACATATATAATTTAGAGTGTGTACCAGTGCTTGTATATGCAAAACATAGTTCAGAATTTTTCAAGAAATTCAATTTAGTTTTAGAGATGGGAAATTGCGTGATTTAAAAGTCTTGAAAATTTTAACAACTGTTTCTGTGCCATAAGTTACACTACTTTAATGTTACAAAAGATAATTTAAAGTGTACCAGTTGTTTGATATGCAAAACCCAATTTGGAGTTTGACTAGAAACTCACTTTAATTTTTAGAACTTTGCAATTATTTTTATTTTATTAGTATTTTACATTATTATTATTATTATTATTCAATGGAGGGGGGCGGCACTTGTCAATAGGGTGGCAGACCTACTAGAGCCGGCCCCCGACTCTGATTTCGGAAAACATGGCAGAATTACCGACTTGGAGAGAAAAAGGCAGACATCGACTCTTGGAATTTTAAAGCCTTCGACTCCCCCCCCCCCCCCCGAGACTCCGATTCCTTTACCATAAAATCAATTCAACCCCGCATTCCCATTTAAATCCACAAAAACTGCACTATCTGGCAAGCGAAATGCAGCTGCTCCAGCAATGATAATTGTCATACTCTGGAAATGTGCGCTTATTTCAGAGTGCAGACAGAGATTCCTTTCTAATCGCATTCCATTTCCAAGTCGTCAGCCCAGAGGGAGGATGGGGAGTACCTCCTCTGAGAGAAGGATCATTTATATAAATAGGTGCCTGCTGGAGCAGTGCCCGATGATGACGGTTTTGACTCAAGCTGAGTTTTAATCTCTTGAATACTGTTAACTCTAAACATATTTAACTTGTTGCAGGTACGAGACATTTGATTCAATGTCCTTGATTCTTACTTCATCATTATTTTGCTGAATTTAAACTAGAGAGACAACGCTAAACTTCAACAAAACTATTTATTAAAAACAAATTAAAAGCATGGTTAGTTTACATACGCGTGAAGAAAATGAAAACCAAGCCCTGACTACCACAACACTGGCAGTTTTATTCATAAGGCAACACTGTTGCCACATCAAAAGTAAAGCCATTAGAAAAATCGAACAAGGTTAATTTACATAAACATTAAATAAACAACATTAGTAATTAAACATGAACACAAAACATTGAGAATATTCTATTATTCAAATTCTCTATTTTCAGTTCCAACAAATACTTTGGATTCATTTCTTACGGTAGTTGCAGGTAAGGGTGGAATAATGTACCGCGAAACCTTGTAGCAGGCCCGTCATCTCGAAATTTTCCAGGGAGAAGAGGGTGTTTACTCAATGCACATTTTTTGGGAAAACAACAAAAACACGTCCACTTATATGCAAAAAGATTAGTTTTCAAAAGCCAAGGGAACAACACACTTCCTTTATCAATCTAAATGACGGACCTGCTTGTAGGTACGGGGAAAATTCGATAAGTTTCATAAGTTTCGATACACATTCAGTTATTTTATTACTATAACAAACTTATCAATTCTTTCTAACTCAATTTCAACCATATAATTATCATCATTACATGTAAACATGCACATTGCTACATTTATGATAAAATTATATTTTTGATACAAACACAAACATATCTAAAATAGAATTATTCTTACGGAACTGAACCGTATATAGAAAACCGTTATTTTTGGCTGTAAGAAAACCGCAACTGAACTATGTATATATATATACACACACAGTCCAGTCACATTAATGTGTCCACCACGTACTTTCCACGTCAGAGTTAAATAACCAATCACAGAAGGCAGGTGGCAGCACAGTGCAGTTGAACTTATATAAAGGGTGTGTGAGGGCTTCGGAAAACATTTCAATCGTTGGCGTAATGCAGAAACGAAGCGATTTATCCGACGTGCAAAAGAGCATGATCATTGGCTTTCGGGCCAAGGGTGGAAGCATTTCCGAAACGGCTGAGTTTGTGAGCTGTTCGCGTGCCGCCGTGGTAAAAGTGTACCGTGCATGGCAAAATGGGACTGTCCAAAATTAGCGACGTGGCAAATGTGGTGCACCACGGGCCATAGATGACAGAGGCGAATGACGGTTGCGGAGATGCGTTCGGGCAGATAGACGGGCTACCGTTGAGCAACTGACCATCAAAATGAACCAAGGGGCTACCAAAAGTGTCTCCCAAACTACTATTCAACGAACATTGCTGCGTCTGGGCCTCCGAAGCAGACGCCTGGTTCGTGCACCTATGCTGACTGCTGTTCATCGACGACGAAGGCTAGAATTTGCACGCCAGTACAGCAGCTGGACGTCCACTGAGTGGCGACAGGTAGCGTTTTCAGATGAATCGCGTTTTATGCTCCATCGGACAGATGGACGTTGGCGTATAAAGCGTGAAACCTCTAAAAAAGGAACCACCCTGCAACCATTGCCGGAACGGTCCAAGCTGGAGGCGGGAGCATTATGGTCTGGGGAATGTTTTCCTGGCATTCTCTGGGTTCACTGATCATTGTGGAAGGCACGATGGATCAATACAAGTACGCATCTGTTCTTGCGGACCATGTCCACCCCTACATGCGCATTGTTTTTCCTCAGGATGATGACATCTTCCAGCAGGACAATGCCAGGTGCCATACAGCTGCCAGTGTTTGTGCGTGGTTCGAAGAGCACCAGGATGAGTTTACCGTCCTCCCCTGGCCAGCAAACTCCCCTGACTTAAACCCAATCGAGCATCTGTGGGACCATCTCGATCGAGTTGTTCGCGCCATGGATCCTCAACCGCGTAACCTAGCGCAGCTGTCACCGGCATTAGAGTCGGCATGGCTCAACATCCCAGAGAACACCTTCAGGGACCTAAGTGACTCTCTTCCTGCACGTCTCGCAGCAGTCCGCTCAGCGAAAGAAGGTTGATTATTCTGGCTTTTGACAGATGGTCACATTAAAGTGACTGGACTGTATATATGTATATATATATATATATATATATATATATATATATATATATATATATATATATATATATATATATATATATATATATATATATATATAAAATTAACTCAACTGAAGCGAAAACCGGAAGGAAAAAAATCGCTGTTTGAAACCTTGCTAAAAACAGCATAATTTAGGCATGTATATTTGTTCGGTTGGTGTCGGATGTAAAAGAGTTGAACTCGAAGTGTGACATTTTACTTCTGTCTTGCCTGTCCTAGCATAAGGATTTATCAAGTAAAAAAAAAAGCATATTCGTTGTCGGGTTTTTGACATACATCTCGTTTTAAATGCGAGTAATAATATAGGTAAGAACCATACACACGCGAATTTTCCATAAAGCGATCTCTCACCCATTTAAAGTCCACAAAATGAGTAACGGCAGTCGGTAATGATCGCACAAGCGCATTCCTTTTTCTTGTCTCGTCGGGGTTTACGTACGATGAAGGTAGAAGGAAAAAAAAAGTCTCGTGTTACTTTTCCAGTAATGAAATGGATTGGGGAGAGCATTATCCATCATGCAATGGGGGGGGGGGGGCTGGCTCTCTCTTAATTGCTTGATCTGTGACGTCATCGGGTGACTTTTGACGTCATTTGTTTCGTTCTCTCGACGCCATGCATTCGTGTGTTCCGTAACTTTTCGTTTATCTTCGAAACATCCGTTTGTAGGAGTTCAACTGAAATAGTTTCATCAGTTTAATTCTCGCCGAACTTATTTACCGTAATTTTGGAAGCGGAAAGAAGTTTTAATCATCGTTTGGAGGGGGGGTTGCAGAATTTTTGTTCTCTTACCGGAACACACAAAAAAAAAAAAAAAAAAAAAGAGAAAGAGAGAGAGAGAGATATTTAAAAAAAATATTAAAGCTGTCATTGTCGTCATTCTTTATTCACCAGTAAATCTGAGGGGAGGATAAGGGACTAACGGCACCAAATAAAGATTGAATCTGCTGCAATATAAATTGTGTAATTACGCATTAACTATGATCAGGGGCGTGCACGGGGGGGGGGGAGAGAAGGGACAACTATTGGCCCTGGAACTAGTCTGAAGAGGCCCGATATTTTTAGAATGAAGGGTTAAAAATATGTAATGACTGAGGCGTAAGCAGTATGGAGGGGGGCTCATTAAAGTCATTTGTGACGGCCCCAAAATTTCTGTTCACGCCCCTGACTATGAAGCACTAAAAAAAATGTGTTACTTATTGGTTTCTTACTAACGAAATGAGGATGTTTCCTTCAGTCAAAAGTACTACTTTTAGTCACTGAAATTGTTTGAATGAGTAAAAAAAAAAAATCATGGACCCAGAAAATACTTTCATTTCCCCAACAGTTATTTTTTAATTAATTTTTTAAAATGTCCGATTTTTCAAACAAGGCATGGTCTTTATGACGTCACAAAGGATGCAATTTGGCGCATCTTTCTACCACGTTTCCACGTGATAATCAAGAAGCGAATTAAAATTGCGCTCTACGCTTGCTATCAACCCAATCGTTGCCAATACACGTGGGTAAAGATGCGAATTAAATATTTGTCTCTGTGAATGGCAATAATGACTGGCATTTCATCATTTGTGATGTCACACGACAGAAACGTAAGCAATAAAAGCGCACCCATTTAAGTAATTTTTTAAAAAATTTTAAACTTGAACAAATTATTAAAAAAATGGTCAGATCCTATATTTTTAAGCATGCTCTTTCAGAAAAAAAAATACTTTTAAAATTTTGGAAACGACCCCATTGAAATAAAAAATAATTCCGAATACCAAATAAATTTTATAAGTATCTGAATGTGGTAGCCCTTCTTTTACCATGAACTCATTTCAAATCACGCATTTTAGAAATAACGTTCTTATGTGGTTTAAAAACATTTCTTAAACAAGGTCCATGCTCAGATTTGAACAGGGTTAAAATTAGCTTGTTTGGAGAGAAATTAGGATTAAAAAATAGTAATAATTTGCTCACCCACGTTATGGTAATTTGATCGGTAAAATGTTCTTAAACTTGGAATAGAAAAAGAACAATATCGAATTTTCGAAAAATCGCTTCGAGGTGCTCACTCTTACGCTACGAACTAATTTTGTGCCAAATTTCATGAAAATCGGCCGAACGGTCTAGGCGCTATGCGCGTAACAGACATCCAGACAGAGATCTAGAGAGAAAGCGATCCAGACTTTCAGCTTTATTATTAGTAAAGATAAAATCCAAAAATAAAGCAGTTTTAACAAAATAACTCTTGAGCAAAAATAAATAAATAAATAAATAAAAGTTTTTTTTCTTTTGTTTCAATTTTCCCCTCCTTTTTTTTTCCAAAACAAACTGACTGGTTTTGAAGGAAAATACTTTACCAAGATCATTGACGTACTTTTAAAAAACAACATTTTTTATGATTTTTTTAAAATTTTTAATTGAAATGTGGGGAAACTTAAAGTTCTGACCCTTTAAATTCTTTTTAAAAAATTTAAATTTAAAAATTATTAAATTTGACAATGAATGATGAACTAGTTCCTAAGCATTCAACCTGAAATATAAGGATGAAGCTCCTGAACTTTAATTTGCTTATTTTTTAACTTGTGATTTCTTCTTTGAACTCTTAACAACCGGTTTGTATACGTTTTCGATTTTGATATTCGCTGAGTTTTTATAATTATTATTTTGTCTTAAACACACATCGCCCCCTATCGCCCCTCATGAATTTATCACCCCCTTGGAGAACCAAATCGCCCCTTTTGAGGGCGATCGGCTACAGGTTGGGAACTACTACTTTAAACGAATATATGCTTAATCTAGCGTATTTTCTCTTTCTCTCTTTCTTTTCCTTCAAATGCCAAATAAAGTTATATTTTATGAGAAAATTTAAATTTTCCACTCATCAACATTTTCTAATTTTCTTCTGAACAGCGTATTATTAGCTTCGACGAATCGGTTTAGCACACTAATTTAAAAAACTTATATAAGCTAGTATTTTGAAGTTAAATGTATAATTTGAAGAATCTGGTCATTTAATCACTAGTTAAGTTCAGAGAATTGTCGAGAGAATAGAGGGAATAAAACAGAGTGGTGACTAGTTCATTACAGCTTTTTTTTCTTTTAATGTTATTTTTTTTATTCAAAAGTTAAGTATTACACTGAAATTTTGCTCTAAAAGCGATCAACTCTGAAAAATTATTTGTCATGTACACCAAACGGAACCGTAACTTCTTTAAACCGTTAATAGCGCCTGCATTACATTTGCGTTAGGAGTGTAGAGAAAAATAGCAATTTAATGTATAGTATTAAGTCTATACGTTTAATTTATAGAACAATAGCAATTTAAGTAATTTTATATAAATATTATGTAGTTTAATACAGATTTATGTGTTTGTACTTCAAATTATACAGATTTAATAACACTGCGGACAGTGCCTTTGGCGCTCTTTAGTGTTGACTTCTTCTTTTGTTGACAAAATCATGTTGAATTATAACCTAGAATTTCTTAATGTTTGTGATTGTCTTTTGCAATTTGCGTTGTATGTGCAACTTTATTTTTGAGCAATCACGATTGCTTATTGTTCTCACTTGACTGTTTTTGATGTTCCTTTGATTTTTCCCACCGCCACCCTCCGCACCATCACCGTCGACGGGCTCCTCACTATGCTGGTCCTATAGCGAAAGCTGTCTCCAGGTTGCATCCATGTCCTACACACACGCGCATACATACACAACTACACACACCCTCGCACACATACACACACATACACCTACACGTACACACATACACACACGCATACATACAGACACCCACACATACACACACAAAAACATACACGCACATACACACAACTACCCACACATTCATGCCTGCACACAGGCACAAACACATATGCCTACACACACATACACATACCCCCCCCCAACACACACATTCATACACACAACTACCCACACACTTAAGCCAGCACACAGACACAAACACACATGCCTACACACACATACACATAACCCCTACACACACATACACATAACCCCTACACACAAACACATACCCGTACACACAAACACACACGCCTACATACACACACTCGTGATTGCGAAAAACATAATTAGAATTCAAAATGTCAAAATTCAAATTAATTTTTTTAAATTTTGATTACTGTTTGTTATGTATGTGTGTGTTTTTGTTAAAAAATCTTATCTTATAAAAAAAAGAAAAAAAATGATTAGTGCAGGGACACTCGGAAACTAGTGACACATCTTCGGTGTTGTACTATTTGTATTCCTTCTAAAAGGAATTACAGTAGTACCAGGGGACACCTCCAAATAAGGGACACCTCTATTTAAGGGACATTTTTTCTGATCCCAGTCCCTTTGAATAGGGACCTCCTATACCGATGCGATTCCTCCAGTTGTTTGCTATTTCGATTCAATGTGTGGGGTCGATCTAGAAATTCTTTCCCAGACCACACTCATCGTGAGAAAAACATATGTTACGCTGGTGTTTTATATCTGTCACCAGAATGGGAGCTGGATAAGTATAGGACCACACGTAAATACGGCTTTTGCTCCCCTTTTCTGAGAAATGTTTGAAATTAGATCTTCAGAATAGCTGAATTTTATCCGGAGCTGGACATTTGTTGTGCACATAAACTTTCTCCGTTTGGTGCGGTATGATGTCTGTGACAGTATAGGGAACATTTTTCAACCATCCTGTCAACGCAGTTGAAACACCAGACAGCAGAAGGAAAATGTCTTTACCCATTTTGTCAACATCGTCTGACTGTTGTAAACAGGGGTGCATTCCCCGCCAAACGAATCCCCGTATATAAGAGAAAATAAATAGGTCAAAGGAGGAGACACTCGGAGAGCAAAGAGCTGGGAGTCACGGAGTATGGCTCTCGTAGTTCAAAATATCTTTGTAACATTAAATAATCTGTAATTTGTAATATAGCTGTAAATATTGATCACATTAAACGTCTCTAAAAGACCATGACTTCTCCTGTTATCTTTACACAAGAGGTGAAAACGGTACACTCCATGTATTTGCCTCTGAATAAGGGACACTCTATTTAAGGGACAGTTACAGAGAAAACTTACAGCAATCAATGAATAAATGCATCATACAAAGTATTGAATTGACTAGAATTTAAGACTCTAAAATTCAACTGATAAAAGTTTGACATTTACGTGTGCAAATTGCATTGTGAAATTCTTGCTAAAATTTGCATACATGTTTTATCCTCTTAGTATTTATTTAAGTAAGCTAATAGCTGATGGCTAATCAACGGACCATGAATAGCTTCATGTAAACATCTTGAAATGCGAACACTGATTGAAATTTATATCATATTAAATTTTAAGTTCCATTAAATCGAACAAGTTCATGTACAGTCATGTTCAGTAATCTAATTACTTCAAAATAATTCATGTATATTACAAAAATATATCGTTGCCAATTTGTTAATTAATTTTAATTAATAAAATAATAACATTTGAAATTTAATTACTTTTGAATTTCGGTTAGTATAAATCATTTTTAACAAACTTTTATTAGCTTCACCTGTATGTATGTATGTATGTATGTATGTATCTTGTAATGGAATCTTGCAGCTCGAATTTCGCCCACTTTCTGCGATCGGATTCTTTTGAAATTTGGCACGCGACCTCAGACCCGATGGCAATGCAATATTCTACAATCAAATTAATTAATTAACTCTTTTAATTCGCAACTCCAACGAACTATAGGGGGCACTGAAGTCACTGTCTAATGGCGGAATTGAAAACTACAACAAACGCACATGGTAACGAAGAAAATGCTAAAAGTGTTGTGATTTTTGTTGTTATGTATGATTTTTTCGCTTTATTCTTTTAAAATTAATTTTCAAAGTCTTGTGGATATTCTGGCCCACGTAGAAAGAAATGAGAATTCAAGAAGCATTACTAAACGTCAAAGATTCATGCAAACTACGTAGTTCGTAGTTCTAAGCAGCTATTTCCACGATGTTGAATTCGATATTTATCAATTCTTGATAAAACTAAATAATAATTGTGGCCTGACAAGAATAACAATTAATGCTAGAAAATTCAATGTGACATTACAAATTGTTATCGAAAGAAGATGATACTTTTTTGCCTTGCTTGGCTAGCGCTTATTTTTTTTTCCATTTGTAGTTGAGTTATTTCTCTCGAATTCCCGAATCGGTTCATTTAAAAATTTTCTGTTTCGATTTTTCTAATTTCTGAGTTACGATTTAATTGTGTCATGTTATGCAAATCATCAACAAAATTCTCACGGATATATGGTGGTAGTTTTCTTTTCAGTTGATTGACCATTATTTCCTTTCACTTATCGAATTCTGTAATCTTACTACCATTTTATTCCACTCATGATAAAAATTAAAAATGGTTTAACTAAAAACGCGAAATCTCGCCAAGGCTACTTTGCTCGCACAATACTAAAAATTAATAACCCTAAACAAATTTGGCGAAACCTTTCAGCTGAGAATAAAAGGAATAAAGTAAATTCTTTCTCGGTTATTCATTTTGTTCTACGATAATATATTCAAGAAAATATTTTGCATACTGTCCATTCCAACTAAATGCTGCTGTAAAATATGGTAAGTTTAATTAATTTAAGATTAAAAAAACCCCCATATTCTTACAAATTCATACAAAACAATAAAAAATTTTACCTGGTATAACGTTATCCAATTTTGTTAATCCAGAGTTTTCTTGTTTACGCTTCCACCATTTAATACTTTTGAGAAGCTTAGAAGCTTTCGAAATTATTTTGAGAAGCTCGAGAATACTACTAAGGGACGAATTAATTTCTGTTGTTGAAGGCGTTCTTAGACATGTTGAATGCGTTACTCAGAACAAACTGACCGCGTTTACGTCAACAGACACACGTGATGCGCAACGTGGCAATGTTTTAGGTGCAGACGCAGTTTTATAAATCACCGCAAGGTAGCGTATTCGAGCGCTGGAGTTCCGAATTGTTAGTTTCCTCCAATTTTAATCAATATTTTGACACAAATCCAACAATGTGAAAAAGGAAAAATTTTAAAAAATACATTAAAAAATGCTCGCAAAAATTATTTCAAAATATCTACAAAAACCTTTAATTTTTCTGCATCAGACAAAATTTGTTCCAATGTTCCAAGGTAATTAGAACATGAAATATAATTGTTTTTAATTAATTTCATGCCAAAATTTAGGTGAGCCTTCAATTGGAAATTCATTGCTGATCAGACCATTGTTGAACAAACTTTTATTCAAATGCATCTCAAATTTTCAAAGTAATATAAATATGATTTCCGCAAACATACATCGATGACTCACAGTAGCTTCCCATCAGGGTGTCCTTGTCTTAACTTTAAGAAATTACCTCGCACTCGTTTTATAAATAATTTCGTCGCCTGGTAATTCTCCAACATAAGACTAAAAAACAGAAAAATAAAATAATAGTTTAAAAAACTAAAAAAACACGCTTTTGTAGCAAAATGAACTAAAAAGTGAAAAATAATCTTTGGATAATAGTAATTGACCAATCACTTAATTTTAATGTAATACAAAAAAGCGTGGGGGGCTTCTTATCAGTTGTCTTGAATTTCTTCCATTTGTTGTCTAAGCAAAAATGTAAATAGACAGCACCCCACGCTTTTTTGTATTACATTAAATTTAAGTGATTGGTCAACTACTATCATCCAAAGATTATTTTTCACTTTTTAGTTCATTTTGCTACAAAATCGTGTTTTTTTTAATTTTTTAAACTATTATTTTATTGGTATTTTATCTTAAATGCTAATAGTGTATTTTCAGTACGAAATTTTACTGAGTAAATATACTGCATGCATCATTTTATATACCTCCGAAGAAGGGACACCTCTATTTAAGGGACAAAATTTCCGTTCCCCTTAGTGTCCCTTATTGAGAGGTTCAACTGTATTTCGATAAATCTGAAGTACTACTTCCGTATTTACTCCCTTTATTCCACCAAAACCTTCGAAACTCGATAAAAATTCTCTCGATCCGAACGACTGACGTGCCGGCCGCAAAGTTTCCTTCGGGAAGGGAGGGGGGGGGGTGACACCGCCCCAGTCCTTTCGCTGCTGGATTAGAACTTTCTGTGGCGGAAAAGAACTTGCGAACGAGAGGAATGCCGACGATCTGGGTCACTGGGTATTCCGGGGGATCCACTTGGAGGGGGTTGGAATTCCAGAAAGTGCATTCGATTTTTTTTTTCTTGTTAGAAGAAGTTCCGATGATTATCATTTCTTGTTGCAAAGTTTATTGCAATGAAAACAGCATTTTGGTTAATATTTTTCTTCTTTTTTTTACTAAACAGAGATTGATTGTTTGACCCAGTATCAGAACTTTTTTTCAAAAAAAAAAAAAAAAAAAGAACTGGTTTACTCTTATGAAAGAAGATCAATTAAAAGATGTTATGATATGATTCTTATCATTAAACCACACACATAAAACGATATGTACTTGTTTTTTACACTTCTGATGTAATTGCACTGTTAATGACTGATCTTCGCCAAATCTGACGCAGATGTACTTGAAAAACCAAGGATTACCAAGTGCGAAGGAGGGGGAGGGGGGGGGATTTTTAAAATGTCCCAAAGCGAACCAAATTTGAATGTAGAATCATAAAATAGCATAAAACTCCTCTTTTCTACAAGAACGAATTTATGTATCGTTTCGAATTAAAAACTTGGGAAATTCCGTAAAAAGTCGCATCCAGTGAAATTCCTTTGTAGCCTTTATTGTGTTCGAAAATTTTAATATACTTGGAATAACTGTTTCTAGTTTGTAAAATCTCAGTACGAACCACCTCCGACTACCAAAGAAACTGGACGACAGTACTAAAGCGAAAAATGCATGGAAATATATTAAATGAATTATACCAAGGGTTCCAAACTGGATGCTGCGGCACCCTGGTCTGCCACAGAAAGAGGTAAGGGGTGCCGCAAAGTGTTCAACAGTATAGAGGGTGATAATAATTAAAGTTATCATTTGAAAACACTTTAAAATAATGGTCTGACTGACTTTATATTTCATCAGAAAAATGGTGAGTCCTTGGGATTTTGTTTAGAAAAGGTAAAAAAGTGTTCCAAAATGTCGTTCTCGGAATAATGTACTCAATAAATAGAAACTAACAATCGTACAGCTCTGTTAATTATTAATTTTTTAAATAAAATTACTTTTGAAGATGTTGTCGTGCTCGTGTTCAGTATACATTGAAGGGATGATAAGAATAATAGAAATCTAAAAAGTCTTTAAATTCTTTCGAAAGTCTTGATTATTGCCTCTGCTAAAAATAGTAAACTGTCCACTGTACAGGGACTGTCCCGTGTAAGATGTCCCTAATTGGAAGTACCTAATTCTAGTTTGATAATATTAGCGGTGACTGCAGGGCACTCATAGATATGGTTGGGCGTAATCTGGTATTCGGAACACTGTTTGCAAGGATCATACGATCTTGTTTTATTTGGAGGAATCTTCATGCCTCGGTAATGATCTGTTCTAAGTCCGGCAATGGTTGATGAAATATTTCCGAGGCGATTATATTCTATTTGTAGGAGTCTTTTATAACTTTCAGAAAATAACCTGTGTCAAACCACTGCATTTGCATCTACGGGTGTGATAGTGGTACATTATTGGTCAAGGTTTCTGGCTTCATTGGCCAAAAGGTTCGCCCATTCATTCCCCTCGATATTCACATGTTCTTGAATCCAGTGCAGTGTTCAGTGTTTCCCCTTATTGGGGTGTAGTCGTTTTATTGTCAGGGAAAACCTAACCTGGCAGCACTGTGAAGGATACTACGCAGATCCTAATCGCAACATTGCGATGCTTCCGGGTTAGGCTTGCCCATCTTTGGAAGAGCAATGACGTCAGATGTAATGTTCGTTTTCCCGTTTTTGATATCCTCAAGAGATAACCTCAAAATTGCCTTTTTTCTTTTATTTCAGCCTGATTGTAGATCATATGAGTCACTTGACACAACTTTTTCTTCGAGGTAGACCGTACAACGCCGGGAATAGCATATATATATTAATTAATACTGATTAACTATACTCGCCAGAGCAGAAGAAATACCCTATGACAGTAAGAAACTTAGACAATGCTGCACCCCTGCTCATTAGTATTATTTCTTGTATAAAATTTAGAATGAACTAGCTGTGTTGCCCGGCTTTGCCCTGTCTATCTTGAAAATAAAAATTGTGTCAAGTAACGTATATTCAACAATCAGGCTTAAATAAATTTAAAAAAAAACATCATGCAAAATTTCCCTTCCAAACAATGACGATACATATTAAAATGCTTTTAAGAAATTAAATTGAGAAAGATGGATTTGAAAAGCGTAACCACGGAAGCACAAAATAAAATAAGTTTAAGGAATTAAAATGCAAAAGAAAATGGTTAACAATTTGAATAAAAATGAAATTTTTTGAACTTGATTTAAAAAGGTTTGTAACTTTTTTTCTTTTCGAGTTAGAAGCTTAGTTTTTCAACCTTAGGTCGAGATAAATCTGGAGTAAAAATATCGCTTTTTCCAATGGTGTCAAAAAAAAAAAAAAAACTTTGGGTCAATTCCTTCACTTTTTATTGATAGATATAATGAAGTAAGTAGTGCTTAAATTTCAGCTAAGCCTAAAAAAATTCGATGTAAAAACGCGAATAACTCCCACCTTAATTAGGTTAGAGCATTGAAACAAATTTCGTAGAACGAGGAAAATTCTGCTCTTTCCAACGATATGTAATATTAATATGTGCAAGTAATTTTTCATCCTCCTTATTTGGGAATTTATGTGAAAATTGGGCCTAAGTTGGAATAAAAAAAGAACGACTTGTCGAATTTTTTTCGAACTGGTCTGCAAGTCTTTTCGGTGCTAAAAGAAAGATACTGTGAAAATTTCAGTGAAATCGGCCGGGCAGTTCTTGAGTTTTGCGCGTTTAAACAAACAGGCGCTTTTTTGGAGACTTCATTTTATACGTAGAGATGAAAAATCTGAAAAAGCAAACTGAAATTTGTACAAAACAGTAATTTTGGCAATAGTGATTGTGAAACGTTGAATTTGTCCCAAACGAGTGCCAAAGGTTTGACTACTGTTTTTAATTGATTCTAAGTTATGTTTTGGAACAAATTGTATTTAATTTTGTGAAAACGCTCTCTTTTGCGACAAGCGTTTCGACAACCGTTTGTAACAATGCAAGCAACGCGTTTCATACTCTTACAAAAAGTCAATGAAAAGCTAAAAACTGACAGTTGTTTGCGATTAGCATAGAAATGTTCTCACGGCGAATTTTATTTCAGGAAACTGATGTTTCAAAATGCTTATGAAAAGAATCTCGCGCCTCGGTGTTGCGAAGAACGTCCTTGATGTAACAGTATTTCCTACTGCGTCACATGTCGCAAGGGATGACGTCATGGCGATAGTGACATTCAGAGTCCATGTTGGATGTTGCCACTGATTTGTGATACATAGTAACATTGCTCCACAAATGCGATGACTTCCGTCTTCTTTGTCGAGGGTGGCAGTAATTACGCATTCAAAGAAGGTTAATCTTTATTCGTTTCCTCATCCCACCCAATGATTCCCTTCTTAAAATGTGTTTTTGTTTTTTATTTTGTTCAAGGTGAGTGTATAATTTTAGACTAAACAAGGCTACTGAAGGTATTCCTTCTGAAAATCTAAAATACTGAATATCAGAATAAAATGCCTGGGTCAAAATGCAAGAAACTTGTGCCTCTCTTCTTATCTTCTCCAGAAACACACACAAAGTAGCAGTTAAAAGTATAATTAGTGTCTTTATAACTGTGATTTTCACCTAGCAATGCTATTTTTAAAAAAATCACGTTAAAAATATAAACTTTAAAGAAAAAAAAAGAGAGAAGAAAAACATATTGTAAAGTTTGCATGTGCCATATGGCATTGATATCTACTGCTTTCAAATCATCATCGGAGTGCTTTTCATTCATTATTATTTCACTCAGTTTGAAGACGAGTCACAATACGAAGAAATAAAATTTTACATGAGAAGCATTTGAAGTTTAACTCTTCAGGAAATTCGCTGTATGAAAAGGAAATTTGCTAGGCTATCCAGTGGTTAATATTAGAACAAAAAATCTGTCAATATTTTAAACGTCCTTTAAAGGCCTTTAAGCAAAAAAAAAAAAAATAAATAAATAAATAAAAAAAAAAAAAACAAATAAATAAAAAAAAAAAAAAAAATTGTATTGGGGCACTCTTTTTCCAAACGAGCGATATATCAGTGTAAATTGTATAACCTTAGAAAGTTGTTCAAAGGACAGCAATGCCGTCTGTGTTGTTATTGTATCTACTGTGATGTAATTAAGCAATATTCAGTTCGCGAATTGATTTCAAACGCACATTGATTAAACATCGTTTGAAACTTGTACTTTTTTCGAGTCCTTGTTTGGTTTTGAGCAGGAAATTTTGTTTAAGCATTAAAAGTCAAGTGCTGTAAAATACATAAAACGTCAATTTATTCATCATAGCACTTTCTTTTATATTTTTCTGGCTGATGTGAAGCAGTTTTCTATTGAAATCGAAACTCAAATTATGTATTGTTTCTATTGTTCTTAAGAATTGAAAAAAAAAACTGTGAAAAAAAGTAGCAAAACATTTAAAAAGAATTAAATTTTCGAAAAATTATATACACATGTTTCGGAGTTATAAAGACTTTTTTTCCAACGCAAAAAAAAAAAAAAAGAAAAAAAAAAAAAAAAAAAAATATATATATATATATATATATATATATATATATATATATATATATATATATATATATATAAAAAAAACCTACGAATCATTCTTATGCTTATTTTTTTTCTGGACTGCAAAGGTTGCTTCTTGTTAGTCTTATATAACGTGTATGCATCATTTTCAGGTGTTGTGCTTTATTAGCGCTGTTGTTTATACTTGGTCTTTAGATAAATAGGTTAAGCAGCGTAAATATTTTTATTTATTTATTTATTTATTGATTTGGAGTTCACCTTACCTTTAGCCCAACCAGGCAACTATGCGAATTGTGTAATATTGAATAAATAAAAAAATAAATAGCAGCGAAAGAGCATAGTGAAACGTTTCTCGTAAACATAAATTATTTGACCTTGCCTCCCCGTTAGGCAGATATAAGGCAAAATTTAAAGACTTGGCGAGAAATTGAAGGTGGTACCACACGACTTCACCGTCTGCATGTAGCATGACACTCATCTGCAAAATGTCTTTCATTTCTCACCAAAACTGGTAAAATTGGAGAAAGATAAAAGTTGGAATAAAATAACAACTAGAAGAAGCTAACTCGATTTGACGAAAAGTTTAATCGAAGCATTTGCACGAAGCCATTTCTGAAATACGACGAACATTTTGCGTAATTTGAGAATACATTTCTGAAGGTATGAGCGCTGCCAAGCGAAACAAAACGTTTTCAGGTAGCACATACTGGGGGAGAAAATGACAAATAAATAAATCTCTTTTCATTTTCGATTAACTCTACTTCTGCTTTCACAAGTCAAAAGTTGATTTAATTACAGTTTCAGTTTGTATTTAATTGGTTATTTTCAAAAAAAAAAAAAAAAAAACCTTCTCGTAATTAAAATATTGCACCGGGTACCTTGCCGAAGAGAAAGATGCGACTTTTTTAAAGCACTTTTTAGGTAAGTTTTTAATTAATACTGAAGAAGCTAATAATTGAAGTCAGCAGGCGAAACAAGTGTTTACATCGCTGAAGCGAGTTTCTAAATGTCGTGATGCAATTTATCCTCATTTTCCCGTCATCTCGAACTTTCTGGTGAGCGATTGCCAAACAAGTGCGTCAATCATGGGGAGGGGGGGGGGGGTATTTGAACGGCCTTCACAGTAGCTTGGAGGTCGTCGGAAAAGTTACCTCCTAGAAGAGATTGGAGGGGGATCAGGAGCAGTGCTTCCTGAAGGCTTGGCTTTCTTCGGTACAGAGAAGAGCCGTGCTAAAGAGCTTGAAAATCAGGACTGCGGAGTCAGGCGAAAAATGACCAACTCCGACTCAGACACCCAAAAAATCTTTCCCCTCTTAGCATGACTCCGACTGATTCGGAAAGAAATTGACCGACTTCAACTCCTGGAATCTTAAAATCTCCGAATGCATACCCCAAAATCAATCCTCAGTATGACTCCGACCCTGGCACCTTGGCAGAGCTGCTGATTCGGAAAGAAAACGACCGACTCCAACTCCTTGAATTCTAAATTCTTCTACTCCTTTACCCCAAAATCAATCCTTAGCATGACTCCGACCCTGGAAGTTTGGCAGAGCTGTTGATTCGGAAAGAAAACGACCGACTCCAACTCCTTGAATTTTAAATTCCTCTACTCCTTTACCCCAAAATCAATCCTTAGCATGACTCCGACCCTGGAAGCTTGGCAGAGCTGTTGATTCAAAAAGAAAATTACCAACTCCAACACCTGGAATTTTAAATTCTCCTACTCCTTTACCCCAAAATCAATCCTTAGCATGACTCCAACCTCCGAAGCTTGTTAGAGCTGTTGATCCAGAAAGAAAATTACCAACTCCAACACATGGAATTTTAAATTCTCCTACTTCTTTACCCCAAAATCAATCCTTAGCGTGACTCCAACCCCGGAACCTTGGCAGAGCTGCTGATTGGGAAAGAAATGACCTTAAATTACCTTAAAATAAATCCTACTCCAACTCTACGACTCAGACTCCGCAGCGCCTGCTGAAGTTTTAAAAGCCAAACGTTGGCCACCTTTGTTATATTTCTAAGCACACATGAATTTCCCCATTCCGGTAAAATGACACACAAGTGCTACTCTTTCATGAACCTATGGGTTTTTGAATACATATTCATTTTTCAAACCCCTGACTCGATTCAGTGGATAGCCCATTTTCTACATGAATCTTTTCTCTCCCCCAAATCTGCATTGCTTTGTGCCAAATTTCACACCTTTTTGCATTAAAACAGGGGTTTATCAAAACAAGGGAATGCAATATTTTTTTCATTTATGCTGAAAGAAGGCTTTTTCTCCCCTTCAAAGTAAGGGTCTAAATTCACTTATCACCATTTTTCTTGTCGGTAAAAATACGCGATCTGAATATACATTTTTTAAACTCAAATATGCCATTGAATGTCATGGAGCATTCTGGAAAGGTCGTCGCACACTTCAATACTTGGAATCGTATCTAGGATCTCTCGACTTTCCTCTTATTTACTGTTTACAAAACATTCTTCAAGGTTGTTCTTCCTTAATCTCATCTTTCCTTTCTCTCTCTCTTCCCTTATTTCTTTCCGTAGAATTCACTAATATTTTTTTTTAATTAATCGATGGTAATCCCAGAAGTAAGAACTGGAAATAGGAACTGGAATAATAATCATAATTTGTACCTAATTTGATTATAATAATTATTATTGACGATAAAAGAAATTATTGGTTTTTACAATTTTAAATTCTACTGATGAAATTTTAAAATTGCGCGTTATGTTTTTGGTAAATAGTACATCAAATATTAAGATTCATTTCCTGAAACATTTTTTTTTGAGAGGAGGGAGTATTAAAGATTTTGATCTTGACCTTCCAGAACCAAATGCTTATTTCAGGGTGAGCTCATATATGCTCACATATTGGCATTTTGCGCTCACACATTAGATTTGGGGAAAGGAAGCTGACGAAAGATTTTTCAATAAACTGAAAGTTAATGATTTTTTTATGCAATTATGTAATCAGAAAGCTAAAAATTGACATTGAAAATGAAATGATGTGCAGAATGACCCATTTCTGTTTGTTGTTCAAAGATTAGAAGAAATTCAGAAGCTTTTCGCCCTGAAGGTACATTTGAAAATAATATTCGAGTTGTATTGTTAAGACACTAAAACTAAATGTATATATATATTACAACTATAGCAGAATAAGCAACTATGTATCTAAAAATGACATTACTTAAATTTTAAGAGGATTAAATTTCGCGATAAAAAAATTCTTAGTAAGAAAACGTCATTGACGCTGAGATTTTTCATAACTAAGATTTTTTTCAGGACGTTTTTTGTCGAACATTTTTAATGAGAGACGCTGCTTTGTGGTATCAATGTCAATTCTTAACTTTCTTTAAACGCTTTTTTTTTTGCGACGGCAAAATTTTTTACTTTTGTCCCACAATTTTTCTTTGTAAGCGGAATTTCTAAATCGTAAAAATCACTGCAAGGTAACAAGCAGAGATTGCTTTCCGAACGACCTCGAAAGATACCGGAACTACTTAATTTTTACTGCCAAGAGCTGAAAGGGGGAGGGCAGTTTAATTGATTTTTTTCACTTTATGCAGGACTGCTATTACGCAATGAATGAACTGAAGATTGGAAAAACTGATGGATCGTAATAATAACTAGTGTCGATGGAATTTTTGGCGCCGGTCACTTCAAGCAGGGGTGTAGCGAGCGTAGTTATGTGTCCGAGGTTAAACTTCTCCTCCAGAATCCTTGGTTCTATGCCTCCCTCCCAGAGAAAATTTGGCTGCGATAGTGTCTGAAAATACGATGGTACAATCGAAAAATGTTTGCTTTCTGCGAGATTTGTGTGCTTTAAAATGTAAGACGACTACTAAGATCGGCAAACAAATGGATCGCAGGTTAAAAAACAAGTTATGATTGGGAAATAATTCAATGAGCATAGAGCCCTATGGGAATTCACAAACTCGGTATATTCGTCTGAAATATACCTACAGATACGTTTCATGATGGCCGCCTCACTTTTTTTTCATTTTAAAACTACATTGATAAACTAATAAGGTTATTTTTCTATCGAGTTATTCTTGATACAGCAATGCCTTTTTGACGATACATGTTCAAATATAAAGATACAGTACTTGTTATTGTTTAATCTTTGTCAATATTGATGTTATTAATTAAATGTAACGTATATATATTAAGTGCATTTGTTTGCATACGAACCTGGGCCCGCATAGTCCTGTGTTTACAAATATTGACTTCTGAAACGCATCGGACATTTGGATAGATATTATCGTCTGTCGAATCCTCACCGACTTTAACAGCAAACAGAGCTCTCATTTCTCCTCTCACTCGAAATCGATTCCATTGCATTAAGTTACGACGCAACATCAGATGGAAAACACTATCAGACTATAGAACTGGAACTTACTCATCCGCCATTTTGGTTTTAAAAGTGTGTGCGAGGTAACGTCATTAGCAGGGTTTGAAATTAGTGAACAAAAATTTCGTGCCATTGCCACCTAGATGTTTTGGTTCAATTGCCAAAATGTTCAGATTACGCGTTATTTTAAAGTAATTCAAAATGCTTTTAAGCTAAGCTGTAAACTGCTAAATTCTTCGATAATTATGTATTTGTCCCAGATTATCTCAGAATATTACTCTTACAAAAAAAAAAAAAAGAAATGTGTACACGTTTATATGCGAATAATTATTGAAAAGCTGATTCGATTGTAAACTTGAATGAATTTGGCAAAATTACCTTTAAGTGCATACATGTCTACAGATTCTTATTTTTATCAATGCTCAGTGAAATAAAATACCAATTCCACAAGCAATTCATATGCAAGTAGGAATTTACTGTACAAAGATTTGAGATTCAACAAGATACTGCAGTACAAACATAGGAACAGGTTACAATTCTGAATACCCAATTTTCTAGTTCTGGTGGATCATTATGTATCTGGCCATAGTCATGTCACAAACTAATACCAGATATTTGAATTTCAGTAGCAAAAAAAAAAAAAATGTATATGTGAGCGTAACCATAAAGTTAAACTCAAAAAAAAAAAAAAAAAGATGGCTGTGCAAATTACGAAAATATTTAGTTGATGATCTTAATTTCACACACACTCAACCTTTTTTTTTTTTTTTTTTGTTTAAGACTTGTCAAAAATGACGATTGAATGTAGATTCACGGTCGTCAAAAAGAAATATTTAACTTCAAAGTTCAAAATACGACTAACGATCACTTATTTCGAATCCTGATTAGTAAGTGAACGTCCAGTAGCAGAAATTTTTCAGTAGTCTGCGACGGAGAGTAAAAAACCCAAAAGTAGTCTGCTAGGTAGACCAGCATTAGATTAGTCGTAACACTTACTATGAGTCAGCAAAAGGGAATGCTTGAAAATAAAATGCTAAATTAAAAAAATACGAGTAAAACTAATGCTCAAAACTTTCAAAATGAAATACAAAACTGAGGCACAGGTAGCTCTGTAGGAGCAAGTGCTTGTGATCTCTTAGTCGCTGAGGAAATGCCGCAGTCCTGCATGGATTTAGGTGCTTTTTTTTTTTTTTTTGCTTTTTTTCTGTTTCACTTTGAATTTCATGTTTTTTTTTTTTTTTGCTTTAAATTTGAAAAATTCTTTTCAGAAAGCAGAAAAAAAAACCTTTTCAGTTCTGAAATAGTATGCAGACCTCACAATAATCTGCGGCAGGAGTCGCCGCGTCGTCACACAGTGGGGCGAAAACGCCAAAAAGCGCTTAAAAGTGTTTTTAAACCTCTCTCGCTTGTTTGCTTACTCAGGCATGTTATAATGGATTTTTCTCGATTTGTTTGGGCTCTAAGTCCAAAGTTCGCAGGTTTACGCAGCTAATTCCTTTTCAGGGTATTTCTACAGACCATTGATGACTAATTAATATTAATTTCTAAGAGGACATAAGAGGACATTTTTTTGTAGAGCGTTTTGAAAAAAATAACTTTGAATTCCCCAGTTTTCGGTGCTGATCAAAACCAATTATCTGCTTGAATATTCTATTATTCTTTCTTTTTGTTCTTTTATTATCGTCGGACACGACAGAAATTAAATGTACCCGCCATTAATAAGAAAAAGATATATAGATTGCTTCAAAGCAATTTGTTTAAATCTCCTTGATTCATGGTTCTTCACCTTCTAAAGGCTATCTTTAGCTTTGTAGTGGACGGAGGGCTCTAAAATTCCAGTTCTGATTGCCTAAGATATAGGCCTGTGCAAATATATTAATCCGCAATTGGTTGAATATAGAAAAAAAAAATACCCTTTTAAGCGGTTTTTGTCTTTTCCGCCCCACTGTGCGTCGTGTCGCGCTGTTTCAGCTATTGCGTTTGTGCGAAAACCATGTTGGAGAGTTTATAAAACGAACTGATGTGTGCATTACATGACTTCCTTTTACGCCAATTTAAAGATAATAGTAGTACCTTGGAGTAAGCAAAAAACACTTTAAATATTTTTGCTCCAAGTTTGTTGCGAACTGAAGTAAAAAAAAAAACGTTTTATACTGGTTAATTTTCCCAATATTGGACGTTTCAGTGTGATTCAATGGTTAACTCTCCAAATATCCCCAATAGCGGCCAAAATGAAACCAAAGTAAAAAAAAAAACGTAAATTTTTTGTCGCCAAGTTGGCGAAAAAACTTGGCGACCAAAAGCTTGGCCATATATCGCCGAGTGTTTGTCAAATTATGACACCGCTTGAGCTTGCATTGATATTAACAATGATTCCCCCCCCCCAAAAAAAAAGGTGAAAAGGTGTAAAAAAACCCCTTAGGAACATTCGACTGCAACCAAAAGGGGAGGCGCACAACTAGACCCCACTAGGAGTCTACGTACCAAATTTCTATTTTCTAGGATACCGTTTCTGAGTTATGCGAGATACATACGCACTTACACACGCACTTACATACGCACATACAGACGTCACGAGAAAACTCGTTGTAATTAATTCGGGGATCGTCAAAATGGATATTTGGGGTGTCTGTACGTTCTTAGACACATATGCACGCGTGGTCGGGTTGAAGAAAAAACTCAACATTCTTTCGGGGGCAAGCAAAATGGAAATTAAGGCCTATTTTTGGGTCAAATTTTTTTTCGTGAATACAATACTTCCTTTACTTCGTAATAGGAAGTAAAAGAAAGGCATTTATTCATTGTATTTTTTTGGAACAACTGAGGCATGAAAATGGTGTTCTTTGCTGGAAATATTTCTCGAGAAGCTTTTATTAAATTTATGTAATCATTTACCTTGGTAGTTTTTCTCTAAGTGGTATTTTACTGGACTCTTCATTAGTTAATTTTTGTCGCAGCAACCATCTACAGAGTGGTCTCAAAAAAGACAAACCCCATCCCCTTATTTTCGACATTATGTTTGTTATGTTTGAATGTTTGTTATACGCAGTTACCTTGAAGCCTTAAATGTCATAAACATCGGTATAAACACCAACCATGTCGTTACATAGCTGAATTCTGTGCCTTGTTCTACCAGATGTTTTTCAGAAAAACATTTCCAAATCCTCGGCGTTCCACAAAGCATATGGAAGAGCATGGTACGAAATTCATCTGTGTTACGGCATGGGTGGTTTTCATACCGATGTTTACGGCATTTAAGCTTCAAAGTAACTGTGTATAATAATAATTTGACTATAACTAACTTTATGTTGAAAATAAAAGAGGGATATGCCCACTTCTGGAACCCTTTGTAGTCTGTAAAATAATAACCTATTTTCAAATACTTAAAGGAAAACTGGATCCAAAGCTCTCAAGGAACCACAATGGCGGATAGGTCGGCTTGTCCTCTGAAGGGGTTCTACGTCAGGCGTATTCCCCGTAGAAATACGAAGATTGGAAAAATCTGGGCACTTCTCCCGGAATGATTTTGTTTGTCTCTTCCTCTTCTTTCTCTCATCGTGTTCAAAACTTGATTTTTTTTTAAAACTTTATTTCTTCTCAACCCTTATGGAGTAGACTCGCGAAAAATGGGGTGGGGGCGAACTTCTGAAAGGGACCATTCACGCTTTGACGTGTCTAAAAACAGTGAGCAGTATGTTTCATTTTTGTTCGTATGGGGAGACAGTTGAAGCTTTTTTCAATATCTGAAACTAATCCAGAGGCGGGGATCTTCGTGATCCGTCTGATGTTAAACCGAATATTCAAGTTAAAAATTATTCTAAAAGAAATGACTCAATATATTCCTTATTTTTTTAAGATTAAAATAATTTTTAGGTGTCTTGTGTCAATCTTTGAATGCTTTTACATTCTTTTTTTTTCCACTTTAAATATGAAGAATAACTAAACTTTTAATCTTTGATCCATTATTTTTCATTTAGCCCTTCATCCTTTTATTTACTCATTCGTTTGACCAAAAATATTTTTTACACTCGAATAGGAAATATTTCATTAGAAAAATATTTCATTTTTCACTTTGTCCCTTGAAAAAATAAGCATAGATTTTCTATTTTTTTGAAAGTACAAATATATTGCGAAAAATAAAAAAATGTTTCAATGCAAGTTTTAATGTAAAATGCATTGTTTTTTCATTATATACAGTAATGTTATGCCAAATTTCCAATTTGTTCATTTTAAAAAGTTAAGTCATCTTAACTATTTTCACTTTACCCCACATTCCCCCACTAATATTCGGTGAAGTATTTATTTATTTAATATTAGACATATTTCAATGTTTTGAGTAATACGACAAGTGCTTGAGGGGCAAAGTGAAGTAGCTTATTTCTTTTACTTATTCATTATTACTTCCTTTTACAAAAAGGGAAGTATTGTATTCGCGAAAAAATTTTCACTCAAAAATCGCCCTTAATTTCCATTTTGCTCACCCCCAAATGAATGTTGAGTTTTTTTTTCGATTCGACCACATGCGGAAAAGTGCCTAAGAATGTATAGACACGCGAAATATCCATTTTGACCATCACCGAGGTAATTACAACGACTTTTCTCGTGACGTCTGTATGTATGTGCGTATGTGCGTATGTGCGTATGTGCGTATGTATCTCGCATAACTCAAAAATGGTATGTCCTAGAAAGTTGAAATTTGGTACATAGACTCGTAGTGGGGTCTAGTTGTGCACCTCCTCTTTTGGTTGCTTTCGGATGTTCCTAAGGGGGTCTTTTGCCCCTTTTTGGGGGGAAATCATTGTTAATTTCGATGTAAACTCAAGTGGCGTTATAATTTGTCGGACACTTTGCGATATATCGCCAGTCTTTTGGTCGCCAAGTTTTGTCGCCAACTTGGCGACAAATTTGGCGGAGTTTTTTTTTTTTTTGGTTTCAATTTGGCCATTGTTGGTGATATTTAGAGAATAAATATTGAATCACATTAAAATAGCGAATAATGGGGAAATGACATTAAATTGGAGTAAAAGGAAGTCATGTGATTCACACATCAGCTCGTTTATTATATCAATTAAGCATTCAGTTAGTAATTAGTTTATTTACATTCCTACACTTAATAGTTCATTTTTTAATTTGTTCATTCACTTTTTTCCTATTCATTCCTGCTTTATTTACTCATTTATGTACACACAAAATGTGCACATTGTGCATATTTTTCTCATACATTAAATAATCAAATTAGTTATTTATTTGTTTATTGTTCCCTTACCTACCATTCATTCATTCTATTTTTCATTTACTTATTTATTTGATGTAAAAATTTTTTGTAATCAAAAAAAAAAAAAGATTTCCTTGGAAAAGCATTTTTTTTTTTCACTTTGCCCGATGAGAAAAATGGTGGCAATTTTCACTTTTCTTTTTTTTGAAGATGCAAATTTACTGCGGAAAATTAAATAAAGAACTATAAAAAAAAGAAAATAAAATAAATGAGTAAAAAAATATTTCAGCTCAGGCTTTATCAAGAATGCACTATTCCTTCTTTACGTACTGTGATTTTCTAAACCTATTTCCAAATTGCTCATTTTGAAAAATATATGGTTTCTTAACAATTTCACTTTGCCCCACATTTTCCTCCTTTTTTATAGAATAAATCTAGTTTCCTGAAAAGTTACTCGACACCTATTTTAAAGTCACTTCAAATGACTTATGCGAATATCATTCTACATTTACGATGGGCTTGCAGAAAGAAAGATAGAAGAAAATTCTGACTGCTGATCCAATCAGTGTAATGGAAACTGGCTTTCACCACTCTCCTTCTCACCTGAACAGTAAATAAAATCAGCAGAAGCAAACCTTTTCGGTTCGTAGTACCCTTTGAAGAGTCAAGTTTTTCGAACGGCACACTAATCTATCTCTATTCCTTTATATACGCATAATTTACCCCCCGCCTCTTCTTTACGGGAATCCCAAGATTAATGCGTTTTTTGAGCAATCACAATTGCTTATTGCATTCATTTGACCTTCCTTGATGGTGTGGTTCCTTTTTCAGCTTGGACCAGGCACAACCGGCCTCTGCAGGCGCGGCTGTCCCCCGATCCGGAGCTATCCGCTTCTCCTGGTCGGAGGCGTCCATGTCGTACGCACACGCACGCTCACACACATTCAAGCACACGACTTCACACTCATACACGCCTACGTGCATACACAACACACAGGTCTACTCACACACAGGAGCCTACACACACACACAACTATGCACACGTAACCGCCCAAGAGGAATGGCAGGCTTGGTGGGACAGGAGTCGTTTCTAGAAACAATAACTCCAATGAGTAGTGTCCTGTCGCAGTTCGTGATTGCGAAACACATAATTTGAATTCAAAATTTCAGAATTCAAATTATTTTTTTTTCTTTTTTCTTTCTTTTTTCTTTGTGCTTTTCTATACTTGACTACTTACTTGACAATGGAGAAATAAGTTGAGACCAGACGAAGGAAATAGTTCCTAAAACCTTGTCCGATATTCGGGTGAAATTACTCTTTTCATTTCAGAAATCGGATTAGTTAGTTAAACCCACACATACGTAACGTTTTTTTTTTTTTTTTTGTCATAATTTCTGTCAGTTGTTAAATATTTTCAATTTTACGAGCAAAGCAGTGCGGATCATTACATTCATTTGAATCAAACGCGCCAGCCAATAGCAGCTCATAGACAGCTGGCGATCTCCTCTTATTCGCGAAGCAGGTAGGGTAAAAAGTAGTTAATAAGTGTGACGTTCTGTCTTTTAACTCGTCATTTCTTCCGCGCGGAGTCACGTCACTGTCAACTTAAGTTGCAAGCAAGTATAGATGTCAATATGTTTTATTTTTTTTCTTCACCCTCTTTTTTTTTCTTTTTCGCAATTGGTACATTTAATAGAGGAACCCAAATCTATTCTTTATTAAAATTGTTAAATTTTTGATATATACCACTATCCGTCTACATAAAGTCACACGACATGTATGACTGAAAAAATCCCTCCTACACACACTGTCAAAAATATCCGCCTACCTAATATTTTATAATATTAATCCCCTGTTTCAGTTTGCTTTTCTAACGGATTACAGCACTTAGAGAGAGATAAAAAGAAAATCATAGCTCAAAGCGAGTTGACTCTATAAATTCGGACAAAAAATGTGTATTTTAAACTTTTCTCTGGTTTTGTAAACGAAAGCTTAGTCTCATATCAATGAATAAAACAACGCCTTAAATTTCATGGCAAAGGAATTGCATTATTTATGGTAGATTACTGGAGAGGGGATCCAGATCTTTGTGTGTCTTTCATTTCTTTAATCTTTAAAATTTGGTCTTAAGATATTGACTCAATTACTTACGTAGACTGGTCCATTTTTCATCAACTTCTACCGCAAAAGGATTTTTCTAATGTGGATGGGGATTTAAAGTCTTTGATCTTACATTTCTGAAAATTGGATGGAAGCAAATAGACGAATGTAACGGTTAAATGGAATTCGTCTGTTACTGGAATTTTTTTTAAATCGGAATGAAAACATTTATATACATTAACAGCAAGTTGCATAAGTAGCAGTCTAGAGGAAAAGGTAGACTAGTTAAGTGCCCTTTTTGTTTTCAGATGCGTAGGCTTTTAAAATAGCCAGAACTGAAAATTAAATTTGGAGCTTTATATAGATACCGTGAAATCCTGTTACAAGAAGTACCAAAACAAAAAATATCAGTTTCAACGAAATAAATTTTCAATCTCGATTCCCCTTCATTTCCCTATTTTCCATTATATTGCTCGAATTTAGTTCCAGCGAAGTTCCCTTTACATCGAACAAAATGTGCGTTCCGTTAAAGTTCGTTGTAACTGGAATTCACTGAATTTTGCATTGATGTAGTCCAGTGACTCCCATCCTGCGGGTGATTGCCCCCAAAGGGGTAAAATGAGGTTTTCGAAGAAGTAAAACTAATTACAAGCATTGAGTTGTTGTTTGGTCTAAAAACACAACTATTAAAAAACATGTGTACCAAATACAACTACGTAATCGGTATTCATTTGTGATTTATGAGAAACCGATATAAATTTAAAGCTCGACTTACTATGTATTCGTACACTGACCGAAAAAACAATTACTAAACTAATTGTGATAACTAACTAAAACAGTTGATGTAACTGTCTTGATTTACTAACAAGTTGCAAAAAACTGTTATTTTCTTTGTCTGAATGAATAAAATTTATTAAAACATTTTCTTTTCTTTTTGTATTTCAAAGAAAAAAACTCGTGCTGGAGCTAATTTTTTTTGGACTGAGCTTTTTTGGGATGAAGGAGGGGAGAAGTTGCTTAGAAATTACCCAATTTTTTGATACTAGCCTTTAAAATGTTGGGAATCACTGATCAGGGCAATACAAATATACTCAATACAATTAGTGCGAATACAAAGAAATGTCTCTTTTAACGAAAAAAATGCTCAGTCCCAATTTAATTTGATTGAATTTCATTTCAACAAAAGTCTTGTTACGACGAACGAAATTCGCAGTCATGGAAGTTCGTTGTAACGAAGTTTGACTGTATTATTATTTCTTTTTACATGCGTAAATAATGAGTGATACAAGTTTTTTTATTTCTGTTTTTTTTCTTTCTTTCTTTATTTTTTTTTTTGAGCAATCACGATTGCTTATTGTTCTCATTTGACTGTTTTTGGCGTTACGCTGATTTTATTTTCCCGCCAGCACCCTCTGCAGCATCACCGTCGACCGGCTCCTCACGATGCTGCTCCTCCTGCGAAAACCGTGTCCAGGTTGCGTCCATATCCTACACACACGCATAAACCTACACACACACACACACCTACACATACACACACTCCTACACACACATACACACACTCATGCCCGTACACAGACACAAACACACATGCCTACATACACACACACACGAACGCCTACACGCACCTGCGCGTACACGCACAGCACTGCATACACAACACTCACACACATGCATACATACACTCACACACACACGCACCCACACAGATGCGCCTACACAAACACACACGCGCATACATACACACACACGCTCGTGATTGCGAAAAACATAATTTGAATTCAAGATGCGAAAAATTCAAATTAATATATATGTATATATATATATATATATATATATATATATATATATATATATATTGTTTTTCCTTCTTTCTCTGTTTCTTTCTTTCAGCTACAGCACTAACTAACAGGCGAGTTAAGACGGTAAATAAATAAAATAAAAACGCTTTTAATTACAAGTTAAACCCAACATCATTCTTTTGAACTCACAAAAACTACGATTTTCATTTTGGAATTTCTTTCAGGCAATTTTTTTTATTCGACAGCTCTTCGTTTTGTAGAATACCGCTGGAAAAGCTTCACAAAATGTTATACGTTCAAATACCACTCATCCATTTAAGGTTTACGGATGCTTATGGTTATGATTCTGAGAAGGTAGGCTCTATTCAAGAATATATTTGATAAAGGGCTACGTGGTTTTGTGAGTAAATACTTCGGATTCTCCTTCCGCAAATATTTATTTATTCCATTTATATGTGTACGGAAGGTTTTCATTTTTGTTCAGAATAACCGAAAGGATTCCGATGTCAATTTTTCCCCTCAAAGATATTGAGATTTTATTCAGTACATATTGCACTGACAACTTAAGATTAGATGTTACGATCCCGTTCCAAGACCCTCATGTTACAAAAGAGTAAGGAAAATTCTTTTGGGAGATTTCATTGGTCCACTCCTTAAAGTCTTTATTACTCTGAAACTTTTTTATGCCTGTTTTCCGTGGAAAGGATAAATAAAAGACAGGCATACAAATAAACAAATAGGTCGGAGATCATTGATTTTGGTAAAAGGTCGATAAAACAAGATGAAATTGAAAATACATTAATATTAAATAAATATGTATAAAAGCAGTAAAATAAAAACAGTAAAAATAAGGATTATGAAAAGGGTTTAAATGCTATCTTCTGAAGTATATCTCCAGAGAATAATTCGATTAGTTTCGACAAATAATATTATTATTCTTTTCTTTATTTTAACTTTTTTGTTTTTATTTTCCTAAATTTTTTCTTCCTTTTTTTTGACTAGCTGAATAAATTTAAAAAAAATCCTAAGCTCAAAACGGGGAAATATTGTGTGTCTTGTAAGTAACCTCAGTATTATTAGACTTAGTCTGTTACTTTATCCTCGAAGTTTACTGAATTCCTAAAGATTTTACTTCACTCGTTATGGAAGTCTTGCATTTATTTAAACCTTATGTCCTAAATATAAAGTCGAAAAAAAAATCATTGGAAAACCATCCAATAAAACTTAAAAACTGAAGAATTCAATTAATATTTCATTTTTAAGGTAAAAAAATACTATTAAGATTTCTTTTTGTGTAATTCTTGTGAGGTTTTTTTTTCTTTTTACTACGAATTCAAACTGAGTTTTAAAATGTATATTACTGCCATTCGCAACTCCAATATACTATAGGAGGCGCTGCAGCGACTGTCTAATGGCGGATGAAAAAGGTAAAACAAACAAATGCCCTAACTTACAACTTGCTTTCAAGCTTAATGAATGACAGCAATCTTTCATCGTGTTTGTGGTAAGTTTTCTTTTCTATTCTTCTGAAATTACATTACACCACAAACTGTTTGAAGCCTGTTATTTACCTCAAAGAAAACACGTAGAACGAAATGTTTTACCCTTTTCTATAGTATTGTTGACCACCGCAAGGTAACGTATTCGAGCTGAGGAGTTGCGAATTTAAATTTATCGCCTGCTATGATTTATAATATTTATCAGTTTATTATTGTCCTTAATGTTTTATATTTCTTTGCATTATTTAATTTAATTATCGTTTGCATTATAGTTTGTTTTTTGTAACGGCAACGATTAAAAAAAAAGAAGATTTTATGGAATGTGATTGTTACTTTTTCTTGCAAATTGATGGTGGAGAACATTATATTATATTCAACATAAATTTCTATCAAAAGTCTAATTTTTTTTTTAAATATAAAACTTGAAGAATTTGATTAAATCACTTAAAAGCATGCATTCATTTATTTTAACAGTTCAAAGATGTAGATTGAAAGAAGCAATATGCAATGCTTCATCCAACATTGTATCCAGTTTCGAATATCATAATCTCCCTTCCTACCTTTCAATTTTTTATCATTTTAAAAAGAAACTCCAATCGAAAATGTGAAAAGGGAGAAGTAACAACTGGTATGTCCGTTTTTGAGTGTTACTTGGAGGAAAAGCTTTTTCCGGTTTTAGATTTCAAGTAGTCATTTTTCTGTTCTACTTTTCTCCTCTTTTCTTACGTTTTCACAAAACCTGAATAAAATTTACACTTACGTGAAATGATCACTGGAAAATTTTAAACTTTGGGGACATAATAGCAGCCATTTTGACAAGTAGAGTGTCTGGTGTATTGATATAAGTATAGCGATGGATGTATCGATATAAATATCACCAAATCCTTCAAAATAAAAATACTGACACATGGTACCACTTTTGATAAATAAGGGGAAATGTGAAAAATCGTAATCTTTCAGTACGCATTTTTTTTAATGTACACATGAGACAGTGAGAAGCAAAGGGATGTACGTGGACATTTTCAAGTTTTAATAAAACTCGTTTAAGTCCTAGGTAGGCTTTTATTGAATTTTTTTTCTTAATCATGCTGTATAGCAGCACATACCAGAGATACTAGTACAGTGCCCGCCGCTTATTAAAATCACATTCGTTCTGAGGACATTTGATTTTATAAAGCGGCTGATTTTATAAACCGGCACTCATGCACTGAAAAAAACGTAAGATTTTTAAGTATAAATACTCTAAAAAAGAAATAAATTGCGATTAATTGTATTTTATTGTAATTGTGTGGTATTGTCCAGTTGTATTGTATTATTTTAGTTCAGTTGCAAAATACAGTTGACATTTTGACTTACATAAGGTACATTTTTAAAATTGCACAAGGGTCTTAAAATATTGACTTATTGTTATTTGAGTAAAATAATTTGAAAGTAAAGATTGAGAAATCCCTAATTTAATTGCAGCATCACACTAGCTACATTTAGGAAACTTGTCATACTTATTCAGAATTTCGAATTAATCTTTCACACTCAAGTCGTCACGACTTTCTAGCTAACAATTTTAACTCAATTGTAAAAATGAACTGTCAACCCCTGTGGATAGCTGAATGAGCACAAGCTGATTGAAACTCAGTGAGCAGGGTTGCAAGTCGAAACAGATCTGCGAAGTGGAAACAGGCAGTACCAACTAAATATATGGCTCTGAAACAGTTCTCTAGTGGCTGCTTCATTCTTCTTCTTTTTTTTTTTCCATTCAACTCCCCAAGAAAAAAAACGTACAGCCTTCACTTTTTTTTTCACTTTTGTTTATGTGGAATTTATTTTATTAGTGCTGCACTGTTTTAAATTCCCTTGAAAGAAAAAATAAAATCCCGGTTCTATTCAGAGAAGAACCAAGAGAGAGACATATGCTCTCCAAAAGTTTGATTTTATAAAACGGCGAGGATGATTTTATTAAAGGATAATTCTGACATGCTTTGATATTGTAATGATTCTGTTCTTCCAGATTTGATTTTATAAAGCAGCTGATTTTATAATCCAGTGATTTTATTAGTGGCGGGCACTGTACTATCTCTTGCCCTAAGACAAAGGAGAGGTTCACCTACCATTGCTACTGGTTATCTCCAAATTTTTAGTTTTGGCTCTTACATCCCTTTGCTTCTCACAGCCTCATATGAAGTCCTTAAACGGGGAAGAATTCCAATGACCAGAGAATAAAATGGTGATAGCTAAGCTTTAAATTTGAATGATTTTAAGTGACAAAAAGTTTTAAAAGTGAAAAAAAATAACAGGAACATGATAAGTAGAACTAATGATAAAATTAGCATTTTTGGAAGTGAGGGAATTTCTGATAGCATAAGAAAGTTATGAATGTCAGAAAAAAAATTAGAAGTTAAAGGGTTTTTAGTGAACATTTAAGTAATGAAGGGAAAAGCTGGTTTGAATTAAAAAAATTGCTAATGGTTAACAGGGAAAAAAATAATGTGTAGAGATTTTGAAAAACCCGATGACTAATGGAAATTGCAGTTATTAAGTCAAAATTCTATTGGCTAAGCGAAAATGCCCATTGACCAATTAAAAAAAATAAATACTATATACAAATATATATTGTCTAATGGATAACTATGTATTGCATAACAATAAGTGTTAAGGACAAGAAGGAAATAGAAGTATTCAGAATTTAGTAAAAAATACTATTGAATTAGAAAAATATTAATGAATAAAATGTGCAAAATAAGGAAAATCATTAATAGATAATAAAAAAAAATTATCGACACTATATGATCATTTTTATTATTCCTAATATTATTATTATTATTTTTTTTTTTTGAAACACAATTTTTTAGCTAATCTATTATCCACAGAAGCGTATACCTAAAAAATATTTAAATGTCACCAGCAGTTTTAGACCTTTTAAAATAACTAGTAGTAACTATGTAATGTAGTAGTAACTTTAACAGTTATCTAACTTGTTAATGTTTTCAAATATAGTACGCATTTTAAATCTTATGTTCTGACTTATTACTACCACCCACTGAATACTATGCCGACTTCAATTCAAATTATTGTTTTTATTGTATTAAATTAAGCGAACACCCAAATATTTAGTGAACCTGTCTGAAACATAACGAGATTATTTGTTATAGCATAGAAAATACTTTTGCATTCAAGATGTTTTTTTTTTGTGTGTGAAATATCACCTATTTTTCAAGAAACACTAACGTTTCATAACGCTTTCAGATCATTCAACTTTTAATTTCTTAATGTACTTATAACTCTTTCTTAGATTTTAGAAGATGCAAAGAACCTCCAACACTCTAAATGTATGACTCAAAACAATTATTATTAAAGCCCTATGTACACATTTTCTTCGAAAAACTTGATTATTTTCTGCTTAACTTTCACTATCATTAAAATAATAATTGCATGTGCATTAGATTTTAGTGGTTTATTGCACCATAACTTATAATCAATTATCATTCTAGCGCAGTTTTATATTCATATAGTAAATACGTTTTTTGTGCTAGAGATGTACGTGTGGGTAAAAACTGCGGATTAAAAAACTTTATAAATTTCAATTAATAACAGAGCATTTGCCCCTCATGCTATTCCTTCTATTATCCTTAATAATTGGTCGTTTCAAAATTTTTTATGGTTTTAGAAAAAATATTGCGGTTTTTCAAAATTTCAAAAACGATTTTTTTTTTTACTTGGGTGTTTGCCCATTTTAACATTTTGATTGTGTGCCTTAATCTGATCATTTCTTTGAAAATTTTTGTGTCACACAATACATTATGAACTTGAAATTTGAAATATATCTTCAAATTACTTAGCAAAGTTTTGAGTTCTTCATCGACAAAATAATTTGATTAAGTAATGCAGTAGTATCGCAGGGTTCGCAGCTGGTCTCTTTTTCCTTAAACGTAACCTTTTTAATTTCAATTCTCTGAAGTCCGTGTTTAAAAATACATGTTCTATTTTTCTTTCAAAATTTTAACTTCATTTTGGAATTTCTCAGAAACTTGTTTCCCTGCTCGCTAACGCTCGCCAACCCCCGGAACTGCTTACGCAGTTCCATCGGATCGCTTCGCGATCCGAGCTCGCTACGCTCGCACACCGGTCACCAAATATTGGTCTAGCTTTATCTGTATTAAAATAGGTTAGTTTTTCTTTTCTTAATATGAATATCATAACACTTATGATTTTCATACATTTAAAAAGGGACAATTACTTGGACATGCAATTTGTGCATTGGATTATTATAAAGCAAAAGTTTGCAATACCATTATCTTTTGAGAGAAAGTATGCAAAGGAACATTTTTGTACTAAAATTACAAAAATAATATAATCTTTCTTTCCTACATTTACTGAATGCAATAGAAATTGCGGTGAAAAAAACCCTACAATGTTAACACACTTAAAAACATTTCATGGTCATTAACTATACTATGTTCAGTGTCAAAATATGTGTATTTATATGTTTTAAAATGTCTAACAGTTGCAAAGAGCAAGCAACTTCTGACATTCTCTGAAAGCAGTAATTTAGTAAAAAAAATGTTAGAATGAGTGTTTTAAGTCAAGAAACCAAATCCACTGGCACGACAGCTTATGAGGGCCAATGCCTACTGTACCCATCTCACTCCTTCTGACCAAGGGCTCTGGGGTGCTAGGCAGACGTTCCGGTTAAGAGGACAGCCTAACGCGGAACCCCCAGGGTTTAGTTCCCAAGCATACTTGGTACTTATTTTATCGACCCACTGAAGGAATGAACAGCTGAATCAATCATACCCAACCCGGAGATCGAACCTGGACCTGCAGCGTGGAAGGGCTGCCACTGAGCCTCTGGGCTTCAGAGCACTTGAATATAATTTACAAAGAAGAGAGCAGTGGGCTACGGAGTCTTTAGATGAAAGATCTGAACGCAGATTGGTCAGAAATGCTGCCGATACGCTAAGATTCACAAATTTACACCGTCTTCAAATCGAGAGAATTTTGCAAGTGTTTCCGAATACATTTACGGACTAATCATGCACTTTACTGGAGAAAAAGGGTTGAACTAAGACTGATAATTATAAAACTGGAGAAAAATATTATTGTAGCAAAAAACATTATTGATTATTATATAACACTAATATTTGTCATACCTCAGATACCATTTATTTCACTCGATAGCAATATGCCTTTTAAATTCAAACGTAAACAATTTCCTGTTAGATTAGCCTTCCTAATGACTATAAATAAAGCAGAGGGTCAAAATGATTTTGTGAAAACATATCAGCAGTAAAATCGGGTTTCCCGATTCAATTTGTTGCTTTACTTTGCCACTGTGGCTCAGTTCTTAACATCAATGCCATTGCAAAAGTATGTGAAATGTTTCGCTCTTCAGGTCTTCACGATTCAATTTGTTGCTTTACTTTGTCATTGTTGTTCAGTTCTTAACTTCAATGCATTGCAAAACTAAGTGAAATGTTTTGCAATGAGAATAGTCCAATAAATTCATTTAGTCTATGTGGAATAACATAATACAGTGAAGCACGGTTTATACGTTTCTCTTCTATTCGTTTTTATCAATTATATGTTTTTTAAATTGTCCCTGGAGTGTCTAATATACATTTTTTTACCAATTATACATTTTTTCATTTGTACGCTTTTTTCATAGTCCCTTCAAAAACGTATAAGCAGTGCTTCACTGTATATAAAAAAAATGTGGTTGAAAAAAAATTCAGTATTTACAGGTTGCAGTTAGTTAAGCTTGACCACGAAAAGAAGGCGGATGACCTTGAAGGGAAACATCATTTGCACCATTTGTAATAGGTAGAATCTTCCACAAAACACCAAATAGTAAGAGGCATGGTCTCGCTAATCCTATCTATTCCAAAATAATAACAAACAACCTATTACAAATGATATTTTTGCATTAAGGTCATCCACCTTCTTTTCGTGGTAAGCTATAGCAGGGCTGTGGAGTCGGACTGGTTTTATGGTAAAGGAGTCGGAGTTGAAGGTTTAAAATTTCAAGAGACGGAGTCAGTAATTTTCTCTCAAAATTCGCAGCTCTCCCAATATTTGGGGAGTCACAGCCGGAGTCAGAGTAATTTTGGGTAAAGGAGTCGTAGTCTCTAAAAATCCTGTAGTCAGAGTACGACATTTTCCTCCGACTCTGCAGCCCTGGTAAGTAGGGAACTTTATTTTTTGTAAGCACTATGGTTAAGGGAAAAACCTTTCGACATCAGCATCAACTTTGCAAAGGATTTTTTTAAAAAAAGAAGAAAATCATAATACTTCTCTGCATACACGATAGAAAATTTCTGGGTTTTCAGATACTATGACTCTTGAATGCCTTACATATGACATGTGACAGAAAAGTGGTTTTGTCAAATCTAAAAAAATTTTATCAAAAGTTTGACTCTGTGCGTTATTTATAGTTATTAGGAAGGCTAATCTAACAGGAAATTGTTCACGTTTGAATTAAAAAGGCACATTACTATCGGATAAAATAACTGGTATTCGATGATAAGTAAGTATCAGTGTTATTATTGGCATTTTTTTTAAAAATAAAATATTATTTTTCTCCAGTTTCATTACTATCATTGTCATTTCAACTCTTTTCTCCAGTAAAGTGCATAATTATACCGGAAATATCTTTGAAAACACTTACAGAACTCACTTGATTTGCAATTCGCGGTTCACGGCGTGCGTTTGCGCGCCTAATCCTGTCGGCAGCATTTCTTACCGATCAGCGTTTAAATCTTTCATCTAAAGACTCCCAAGCACACTGCTCTTTTCTTTGTAAATTATATTCAAGTGATCGAAAACACTCATTCAAAATCAAAATTCTAACGCTAGACATCTAACGCTTGAAGCGAGTCTGCAGCACTTGTAAACAACCATCGTAAACAAAGCGGATCGTTGCCAACGGAGAGAAAGAAATACAGGCTCGTTTTGTGCCACGCATAAGCGTTTTATATATATAGATTTTCTGTGCTCTAGCTCAAGAGAATCATTTTAATAAGATGTACGGCCCACGAGTAGAAGAGGGTTGGGCTCCAGTGTATCTATCCTACTTAGCAATAAGCCATATTGTCTTTATGCAAGCACAGTGAATCTATAAGTTTTTTATGTAGTTTAATAGCCATGTTGGATAAGAAGTAGAGCTATTTAAGAACATTATGGCAGCCTCATTCATAAAAAGATAGGATGGAGCAATATTTTATCACTCTTTTTTTTTCAAAATTAACCCATGTATCGAAGCCAAGCTATTTACGCAGCTTCCGCCATCAAAATAATCTCAATATTCACAACGCGGTCCCAAAATACCATTTATCGCAGACGAGAGAGGAGGGGGCGTGGGGGATGGGGAATGTTCTCTCGGTGCGTAAAATTGCCTAATTCTGGCTGCCGTGAAAGAAGACTTGTCGGCAAAAAATAATTCCACTAAATGCCGTTGATGGCTCTATCTGCCGACGACCGAGGCAGTTAGGGCGCGCCATCTTTCGGCGAGTGATAGTGATGTGTAAACAAGCTGTGATGTTAATGCTCTGTTTGATTATTTACGGTGCGGCTTTTTTTAAACTCCGCCGAGTGAAGTCTGTGAGAGATGGTGACATTTTATTGGACGGCTGAGATGTGGTTTGCTCGAAGTAGATGAAATAACCGGAACATGTGTGAAAATTGACTTACACGCATTTGAGAAGTCTTTATGACATAAAATATATGAAATAAAAATAAAATCACGGGGTTTTAGGCAGAGCAGGGGGCGTATGTTAGAAGCAACAAGTTTTTCATGGAGAATGAAACATAGAGTAACAATAGGAACTAGTGAGTGCTTTAAGGTAATTTTTCAGCTGACCTCATAAAAGGAATTTTGACCACGGCCATTTCAAGATTGGAGCAGTCCCACTTTTAGCCCAGCGCATAAGCAGAGTAAAACACATGATTTATTTTGTGAAAAAGGAGAAGATGCCAAATGTTGAAGAACCCCTTGCATCTGATTTGATTAGTAATTTCGTTTCATGTTGAGAAACAGTTTCTACCTTGTGGATAAAGGAGCACTTTCTCTAGTGTTTATATCAGCTCTATGAGCCAAAGGGGGCAGGAAGAATTTATAAAAATGGAAAACTCTGAGAGGCTCACTTACGCATTTTTCTTTTTTCTTCAGTTTGACTCTATTTTAATGTTGACAGATAACTGGGTGCCTGGCATGTTGAAGGGACTACCTCATTCGTTTTATAGAAGGTTATTACATTTTCGTGGTTGCATTAAAAAACTGGATGCCTGGTGGCAACTCTTATACTTGAAGGCGGGTTGTCTTTTCGGAGCAATGATAGTAAGAATGATGGGAAGAGATTTAAAAAAATGCTATTTTGTGTGAATTTTGGAATTTTCAGCTACTGCATTTTCCATGACGACTTCGAAGATTGATTCAGAAATTAAAAACCTTCGAAAGATTTCGCATTGAAAGAAAAGTTATAATTCTAAAATAAATGTCATCAATGGTGCAATGACTAGAATGGGAAAGAATTATACTTAAAAATCCACTTGTAGTGTCTTTTGATTGTGAGAAATGTCGTAGGGAAAGCTTCAAAATGGCTACTTAATGCGTCGAAAGGGCAGAAGGGTGTCACTCGAAAGGACATCAGCCTTTGTGGGTCTTAAGCTTTTAGCACAAAATAAAGGAAGCACGAAAGTAATATATAGTATGGCTTTGATAAGTTGACTTCCGATCGGCTAAAGCTTAAGTGATTCCATTAGTTAAAATAGGGGTGAGGAAGGCAGCTACTCTTTTCCAAACTTCAACTCAGCTTTGTCGATAACGATAATTAGCGTCGTGCCAATCTAAGAATGGCTCCTCTCACTACTCAAATATAAATGAGCACGACCAGGGTCACTCCTCTTTTATGCCGGGACTAGACTATAATATGGATTTGATAACTGGACGCCCGATCTTGAAAAGTTTGTATGATACTTGATATTTCTTTCTTGTTTATCTTGTGTTTTTTTTTTTTTTTTGTTTACTATTTTATTAATTTACCATTTCAATGATGACTAGATCCGATATTGAAAATTGTACCTTTATTGAACACGGCTGTTCTTAAGTCATAAAAGCAACTTTAAAATCACAAAAACAGCATTAAGAATGATAGATACGTGATTTTTGCAGACAAAGTTGTTCCAAAAAAAAAGAAAGAAAAAAAAAGAAAGAAACTTATGGATTTAAAAAGTTTTTCTTTAGTCAGATATATTTTCCCCATAAGCTCATTTTTCGTACATTTCAACTCCAAAACACGAGCCTGCAATTCTTATTATATTTCATTGAAAAAAGATGACTAGATCCGATATTAAAAATTGTACCTTTATAGAACACTACTGTTACTAAGATATAAAAGCAACTTTAAAATCACAAAAACAGCATTAAGAAAGATAGCTACGTGATTCGAGCAGACAAAGTTGCCCCCCCCCCCAAAAAAAAAAAAAAAACTATGGATTTAAAAAGTTTTTCTTTAGTCAGTTATATTTTCCCCGTAAGCTCATTTTTCGTACCTTTTAACTCTAAACACGTGCCTACAGTTCTTCTAATATTTCATTGAAATAAAAACGTAAACAAACAATTGAGGATTCCTTCATTTACGTGCCAAAAAAGAAAGAAAGCGCAAGAAAACGAAAAGACCAAGAACAATCGTAGTTGCTGCTTCTTGAGCAATGAAACCCGTTGAATGTTTTCCTGAAAGTTCTTGGAATCAAAATTCCTGGAAAATTCTTGTTCGAAAGCCGTCAAATGAGTTATTTTAAGTCCGTGTGCGGCGCATAAAACGCGTTCCACCATTGCCGCTGTACGTGACCCGACTTCACTGTTCGATGAGCCACCATTGGCTCTTTGAAATGGCGACGGAATAACTGAGTAACTGAGTTCAATTTTATTTAGAAAGTATCTTGTGTTACATGAGTCACAACAATGAATTGCTTGGAACTTTCGAGTGGATGTAAATCGATTGTACTCAATTATTTAATGGCTTTTTTGAAAGCACTGAAGTTCGACAAGCTGTCTTTTTCTAGCAAAATATTCTAAACACTTTGCTCTCCTAGCTTCAGTTTAAGCAACCTATCATACCTACTAAAAGTCTGATTTTTTTTTTTGAGAAATCACATTGCTTATTGATCTCACTTGACTGTTTTTGGCGTCCTATGATTTTATTCCCCCCCCCACCCGCCTCCCTCTGCAGCACCACCGTCGACCGGTCTCACGATGCTGCTCCTCTAGCGAAAACCGTCTCCAGGTTGCGTCACTTGCCTACACGCATACATATATACACACATGCCTACACACACACACTCGCACACATGCCTAACGTACCCACACACATACACACACATACCCAGGGGCGGACTGGCTGACTTTGGCCCAGTCGGCAAAAATAATATTTTGGCCCACTTCTGTAAATAAGTCGAGCAAAGACATTAAACTATCACTAGTTCCTATTTTTCTCTTAAGTTCCTAAATCAAGATATAAAGTTCTAAAACAGAAAATTGTGAAACGTAAAATATAGCTAACACTGACACATTTTTTATGTACCCTGAAAGGATACTTATGGTTATAAGCCTGAAAAGGCACATCTTTAGGCTTCTATGCTGACAACATGGAAGGACACAAAGAAAGAGATGAGGAACCAGGTAAATCAACCCGGAAATTGTTTGAAATTGGGTTGATCTATATAGACCTAAGAAAAGAATCGGAACACAGGGGCTCTAGTTCCCTTCCAAGCGATAGTTTCAAAGTTCATGTCAAAAAACGCAATTTTACAATTTTCGGTAGCGTCAAAGGAGAGGGAAAACAAGGGGTTCCCCCACAATTTTGCTTTAACTTTTTTTTTTCAAAATTGAAATTCATTTTAGTCTGTCTTTGTTTACAATAGAATGTCGGGGAATCTTCCCAGAAATTCTCCGAAATGGGAAGTTTTAGAATGCAATTTTAGGCTACCCTTAGTAAAATTAATGGAACAGCATAGGGAGCTCTCTACAAAAACGTTTTGAGTTTGAACTATTAAAAAACGCAAAACTTTGGTCACGTTTGAAAGAATGGGAAGGTCAGTGATTTCATTTGGAAGCATTTAAAAAAATGAAGTATACTTGAACCAATTTTAAACCACATTTCGTTATTATAGGGAATCAGGCGACTCTCCTTCGAAATTTTCCGACATTGAAATTTTAAAAATATAATCTTATACTATGTTTGGAAACATTGAAAGGAAAAGAGAAAGGTTTCCCCCAAGATTTTAGAACGGCATCGTGCCCTTCCGCTTTTAAGCTAACTTCGACCCCTGTCCTTGAAACGTCATTCTTTCGTTTCAATCATTTATCCACAAGAGTCTGATTAGAACATATCTGAATGTTTTTTGCATTACCTTTAAAACTAAACATCAAAAAGCTTTTTAATATTTTAAAAATAATTACTATCGAAAACACTTGAACTTTGTATGTACCTAGTATATCAAAAAGTAAAAGAAGCACCTTTTTTTATTCAAAAAAACTTCTCTACCCTTTTATCCCTTTTATCTGAAAGCGCACTGCCCCATTTTTGGTCTGGAGGAAACACTAGTTCTCTCTGGGCATTTTTTTCTGAAACTGAAATCAATTTTTGGCTATAGTGCAAATAAAAGGGTTACGAAGCTCTCCCATGAAAATTTCTATAAGTGAAATTCTAAGCTATCTTTAGTGACTTTAAGGGAATGCCTAAGGTTCGAAGATTTTGTCTGGCAATTTTTCGATATTTAACGGGGTCCGGGAAACAAAATGTGTCAAATTTTGAATTTTTTTAATCATTTAAAAAACTTTTACTTCTTTTTCTGCTTAAAAGGACGTTTGAATATTGTTTCTATCTCAATTAGAACGAAAGATATAATTATGTATTTTTGTTGCATTCTTTTAACTAATATTATATTTAACTTAAGAACTTCAAACGCATTTCTCCATGATGCAATTTTTCACGATTTTTCGCATTCAAACTCTTATAAGTCAAGAACTTATGAAGATAAAGTAATGAAATTTGGAGCATATCTTTTTCAAACAGTTAACTTTGATTTTTATACGGTGAATTTAAAAAAAATCATTACTTCAAAAAATATGATTTTTTTTAAAAAAGTATCTTTGAATTTTTCGAATTTATTTTTCAAATATTTTCTATTTTTATTGAATTAATATTTTTTAAATCGTCGAATGAAAATTAAAACTTAGATATTTGTGCATAGTTCTTTGAAAAATATCTGAAAATTGACCAAGATTATTTTGAGATTTAGCAATTTAAAGCAACCCTATTTGTTTTTTAGAAAACAATAACTAAATTTAAATAAATTGTTCTTGATATTTATGTTATGATTTTGCTAATCAAACTGATGGTGATTCAGTGCAAAAAATTTCAAAACTCTAAATTGTTTAATACCAAGTTCAGACTCACTCATTTTTGGTAAGACCTATAAATAACATTAGTGTCCTTTCGAAAGGCTAATATCTTTCCCACATTATTTACTACAAAGCAGAAGTATAATCTTATATTTGTGACCCGTTGTTGCACCAATCGGAACAACCAATTCTCCACACGCAAAAATGAATTTTTAAAAAAGGAAAAGTTTGGACTTAACTCGCTCCTGCATCAAAGTCCTCAATTGTAGATTTAATACTATCGTGACTTTAGGACTTCAAAGGGACCTCATACCTGAAATACCATAGGGACGCAGGGTTGCCAACTGCTCCGCATTTTGCGGAATAGCTGCGCAAAAATGGCGTGACTCCGCGGCTCCGCAAAGAAGTTCTTTTGCTCCACATTTCCCTACCGACGTTTTCCAGCTTAAATTTTGCTATTTCATCAATAACAAACATGTTAATATAAGAAATTAAAGATGCTTATACTCAAAGATAGAAATTCATACTAGTACTTAAAATAATTATTAAAGCTCTAAAAAATCAGATAAGTGGTTTTAGTTACTTTTATTGATTTTTATACAAAATTCCGAACTGCTCCGCAAAATTTAAAATTGCTCCTCAAAATCAGCACAGACGTTCCTCAAATTGTTTGTAAAAGGTTGGCAACCCTGGGACCCCATTAAGTCTAAGTCTGTCCCTGATTACAACTAATGTTGCTCAAAAAAAAAAAAAAAAAAAAAAAAAAAGAAAGAAAGAAAGAAAGAAAAATATCTTGCTCCCCCCCCCCCCCTTTCCTCCCCTGGAACTCAGGCCTAAATCTGCCTATGTTCAGGAACTCGCCCTTCTAAGTTGAAATTTTGTCCTGTTTCAGATTCAGTTTATCGTAGTCCAGACTTGCTTTCCCGATGCGATTCTGAGATGAAAATACTCGCGATAAATTACATTAGGCTAATGAAATCGATTGGCAACTTATTTAATATTAACATGTGACCGCAAAATTAAGAAAATTATTGATAGTTTTATTTTTATTTTATCTGTTTTATACCCTAACGCCTCCCTTGGAACTCCTCTACGCCCCCACATTGAGAACTGCTGCTTTGGAAGATCAACACAAAGAACTGGATATTCTCACTTGAAAGAATATCGAACGCCGTCGAAGTGCCCCTCATCCCCCAAAGTGAATAAGATAACGGAATCACTTTCTCCGCTCCGCTACGGATCGAGGCGCTAAACCATTAACGATAATACTTGTTATCCCAATGAGACTGCCAGCAGCCAAAAGCTGCTGCAAACATTAATGGAAATATGTATTTGGGAGGAAAGGAAATGCTTTTTCAATTCATTTAAAACGTTAAGTTATATCAATAGTTAAAGTGATTCCAAGCGATATTTCTAAGTGCATTTGTTTTTATAGGAGAGTGAGACAAATTAGGCAGTTGTTCAAATAATTATTACGATAACTTTTTCGACAAAAATTATGCAGCACTCCAAAGTACATTTATTTGATAATATTGTCATTGTTTTATACAATAAAATCCGACCATATTTATGTATGTCATAGGCAACTGTTCCGAAAAGGCAGTAGGTTTTTCGGCAAAATCTATACAAAATGAACAAGTTTTTATTGTAATTATTTAATATTTTCATTAGTATAATTGTTACTATTGCGATAAACGTTGCTTGTACTAAGAATTTTCTCAAAATCATTTGTGTTTGGGCGTAATTTATTTTGTGCTTATATATCCATACACAAAAAGCAGAAAAACCACAGTTGCACTCAAAAGTTATCTTTTCTAATTGACCTATGGCAAAGGAAAATACAACCTTCAAAGTCATTTTGCTGCATAGTTTATTTTGTTTACCGTAAGCTATTGTGTCTTTTTGATAAGCTTCTTTTGGTGCATTTAGAATATGTTCCTTGTAGCTCCGAAACAGGTGAATAACTATTATTAATATCAAATAGGAACACTGATATATTGTATAATATCCACCTATTTACTATGCATCTTCCTTCCCAGACAAGATTGTGGAAAGTGTCTCTAAGTTTGAAAACTTCCAGCATTCCATTTTTAAATTCTTGTTTGCACATTTTAAAAATGAAAGGAAATAATGTACATTGTACGTGCTGTCTTATTGCATGCAAGAACGTTTTAAAATGAAGATAAAAATTTTTTAATTCTCTGCATAACGTAATAATTAGATTTGATTTTAGATTCTTCACTTTCAAAATTTAAAACCCTCAGCATACCAGTTTCTTACTTTTGTATGAGTATAAAAAAGAAAAAAGAGAAAAACGAAATAATGCTGTGCATACGCCACACGTCGAAAAGAGGTTTTGTTACGTTGTGGTAAAACTAATATTTTTCCCAAAAACATTTTTGTTATACATTTTTCAATTTTTAAAAAAAATTTTCCCGTCTCATTCTTGAAACTATTTTAAAACTAAGATGAATAGATAGGTTAATTTTTCGTAGGCAGAGATTAACTGAATCCAAACTTTTTTCCTTCCCATTTTACAGCTCTTCCTTCATTAAAAATAAAAGTCCTTTATGAATGAAATTCAATTAGAATTGACTGAGGTGAAATGAAATCAACGGAGCATGATTCAAATTGTTATTTCTCTGGGATGAAAAAATAACAATTCAACATAATTTTTACATATTTTTGATTCTTTATACAGACTATATCTCTATATAAAAACATTATAGTAGTCATATATTTTTATTAGTTCTTCAATTGCTATTGAACATAGAAGCATTTGGCTCTTTCTCAAAAGCAACTTTTAAATGTCCGTATCTTGCATCTCATACACTTTTATCATTTTTATCGCTCTGGCTTTTATTTCCTTGAAATGAAATTAATGATCATTTTTTTCTGTGTGTTATATACTTTATATGGTTCCATAAATTTATATATTTGAAAATAAATTCGAAAATTACTTCGGAATGTCTTTGACACTATGTATTAGTTTCTCTTTTTAAAATTTTGACTGGTAGTGTTTTGGCAACAGTGTTTTTTTCCCACTCGTGTGTGCGCGATAATTTCGCGAAATTTCTGCATTGTGGCAATATCAGAGCTAGTTTGATTGAGAAATGAAGTAATTATACTTTCTACATGTGATCTAACAACCATTCGATTTTGTCATTCGTTTGCTTTTATTCACATTTGCTATCAATGATCAATAAAGTTGACTGAACTGAACTGTAGTTTTTAAACGTTTTCTCATTAAAATAAATTAAATTCCGGCAATTCTATAAAAATAAGGAGTTGATAACTAATCAGTGATTTTATAAAGCTCCGGTAACCCGAACTACAACGACAAACATTTTTTGCAATATACTTAAATCTGTTAAATAATAACTAATGTATGTTTAATAAATTCTTATTACGAAACAGACTATGTTATTATTTAACAGACTTTCCGAACATATCCTTTTCAAAACGGCATGATGTCTCGAAAATATAATATTTGGCATAATATTGTTCAAAATGGGGGAAAAAACGTTGCCTACAAAAAAAAAATGGTTTTGTAAATATCTTCACACATTTTGTCATATTCAGGTAGTACAAACGATATTTACACCTAAAGAGAGAAGTTACACCCAGTACTAGAACGAAAATGATTTTTATTTCTTTCTAACGCAATATTTTTACGCAGTCACAGCATGTGTATGGAAAAAAACTACATTCTAGAATGTAAAAAAATAGCGAAAATATTATGTTTTATTGCTATAATATTTAATGAACGTATTTTTATCGTCTAATGTCCAAACCCTAAGAATTACAAACAAAATCCTAAAAATACAACTTTTCCGCTGAAAACTCAAATTCCCAAGCTTTGGAAGTCGTGGTAAAAACAGGTCCTTGGTCTCTCCTTTATCTTTTATTGGGACTGAAACTTTAAATCACGAATACTGTAAACACACATTTCCGCCGTTACACAAATCCTGAAGGAAAAAACATATGTACAGAAAATAGGATGATTTTAAAATACTGTCTCCATAGTCTGAGAGTTTGACTACTATTTTTTATGTCTTTATTTAAGAACAGTTTTATCAATGTTTTGTTACATCTAACAGTATGAATAGAAACAAATATAATAGTCATAATGATAATAGTAAAATAACAATAATAACACAATAATAATAATAATAATAATAATATGAAAAAAGAACAATAATGATAATTGGGAAATAATAATAACAGTAAAAAATTATTATTATTATTAGTTTCAAGTCTTCTGTTGCTCATATTTGACAGCAATGGCAATTATAATTAATATTATAATACTATATTAAAGTAATTATTATTGTAATAATAATAAGAGTAATGATAAAATAATAATATTAAAGTAGTAGTAGTAACAATAATAATGATAATAATAATTATTATAATAATAATGATGAGGATATTAAAAATAATAATAATAGTTAAAATATAATAATAGTGTTATCTTTTAATAACTAGTCGTCGACGTCGACATTTTTATTGTTTTCATTTGAATCAATAGATTTATTACCAACATTATAACAATTATTTCTTTTTGTGCATCATGCTTAAATTTTCTGGTAGGTATATGCCATGCGTTTTATAAATAGCCTTTTTTAGAGTAAGATGATAGTTCTGCTTATCTGTATTTTGTTTATTAAAATCTTGCTATGACACTTGGTTTAGTTACGAGTGTAATTTAAAACTAAGGTGGGGACCGCTGTAGATTATCAAATGTCCCGCGATCATTCTAGTTTTTTTGCATATTTTGAGAGAACGGGTATCAATTTGTTTCTGAATAGTATACACTCTATGAGAAAAAATCGACGCACCTAGAAGGAGAAGTCATAATGAAACGAAATTTTACATACTGATACCCAACAATAATAATAAAAGGAAAACCATTGAAATAAGAAAGTGCTTACAAAATAAAAGCAAAATGATCATTTATTACTGGAAAAATCCCAAATGAATCGAGGTTTTAGTACACTGTTGAGCCTCCTCTAGCGTGAATGTACGCGATGATACAAGCGAGCATTGAGTCATAACAATCTCGTACGATAATTTATATCATTTCGTCTCACATTAACTGTAAAGGCACCATTAATGCAATCAAATTTGTCGGCCGTCTAAAGTGATCCGAGATGTGCTCAATCTGTGAAAAATCAGGGGATCGAGCAGGCCAGAGAAGGTAGTACTGTGAAAGCCCGCAAAAACACCTTTGCTGTGTGTAGCTGAGCATTGTCCTGTTGAAAATGGTTTCTGGGATCCCTGCTACGAGTGCCAACACCTGTGACTGAAGCATGGCACAAACGTGCCGTTAGGCTGTTATAGGGTTGTAGCTTACTATTAGAAATGACCATGTAACATATGCTATGACACAGTTAAGTATTCCCCCAGCTGCAGTGGTGGTGTGCCTCTGAAAACAGAGGCAGGATTAAAGCTCTCACAATGTCGCTACAATTTTAAATAGTGTCACGTTCGACGGAACTGGACTGCAACATAATAGACCCGGAAAGTCTTTAACGAAGAATCAAGAATCAATTTGGGCATTGATGACACTGAGTAGTAAAATAATACTAATTTGTAAATAAGTAATACTGAGTAAAGTAAGACTGAGAAAAGTAGTACTGAGTAAAGTTAGGCTGAGTAAGGTAATATTGAGTAAAGTAAAGTAAGTAATAGCAAGTAATTTTAAGTAGTCAAATACTACTTAGTAGTAAAATAATGCGTAGTAGTAAGTACTGAGTAGTAAAATGATACTGAGTAGCAAGTACTGAGTAGTAAAACAATACTGAGGAAAGTAATATTGTGTAAGTACGTACTACTGAGTAAAGTAAAGTAACTAATAGTAAGTAATACTGAGTAAAGTAACTAATAGTAAGTGATACTGAGTAAAGTAAAGTAACTAATAGTAAGTAATACTGAGTAAAGTAAAGTAACTAATAGTAAGTAATACTGAGTAAAGTAAAGTCACCAATAGTAAGTAATACTGAGTAAATCAAAGCAAAGTAACTAATGATAAGTAAGACTGAGTAGTAAAATGATACTGAATAATAAGTACTGAGTAGTAAAACAATACTGAATAATAAGTACTTAGTAGTAAAATAATACTAAATAATAAGTACTTAGTAGTAAAATAATACTAAATAATAAGTACTGAGTAGTAAAATAATACTGAATAATAAGTACTGAGTAGTAAAATAATACTGAATAATAAATACTGAGTATAAAATAATACTAAGTTGTTCGTACTCAGTAGTAAAAAGGAATGGTAAAAGTACTGGGAAAATTACTTAAATCTACAAAAACTTCACTACTATACAGAAAGATTCCAATTAATATTTGCAAATGTAATTACATTTTTTAAAATTTGTTTCAAAACTTTCAATGCATTCATTAATGAGTATCTTAATATGTTCAAACAACGGTTTATCAGTTAATTGCACACATAAATTATTTTGCGTCTTGTTAAAGCGCACATGTACTTTTGACTAAAATTAAGTGAAAAATAGTTTGATATTTTAAATTTTGAAAATGTTTTCATATTTTTCGTAATGATTACTATAAAATATAATTGAAAAAACTTGAACTCATTTTTTTTCCGTCAGTGTTTTTTAATGCATTCTTACTTCGCCGCTAAATCTTTTCCTAAAGTGAACAAAATTATTCGTCTGAGGATGAAACCCATCTAAAAAAGTTCATTAAATAAGAACTGTTTGATGACGAGTGTGTTTCGACTTTAAATTACAGAAAGGGAGAAAAAATGCAATCCGTAGCAGACGGCCCTTTTTTTTGTACTAAACACAATTATCTTGGTCAGAGTAACTCGAGACGACTCTAATGGTGTACAAAATTAATTGACTCAATTAAGGCGAAATTGTAAGTGTTTGCCGTCTCTTTTTGGAGTTCCCTTCTCCCATTCGTTCGTTTTTTCGGGAAAGGAAGATTCTATTACTTTGAATAGGAAACTTGCTAGTAATTAATTTTTGTTGCAGTAATTTATGTCAGATGAAGTAATATGAAGGTAAAACATAAATTGCACTGATTTATTTTTCTTGTGATTTTTATGTTACTTTTTTTTTTTTTTTTTGCTTTTTTTTTTTTTTGCTGAAACTAGCATTCCAGAAATGGTTCGAACATTACGGTATTTCTAACTCTTTTTTTTAAATAATTTTTTTTTATTTATCTTTTTAAGGGAAAAAAATATATATTGCACTCTTTCTCAAATTTTCTTAATAGTCGTATTTCATAAAATATTGTAACATTATAATTCAATTAAAACATAATTTAGTAAAATAATTTAATGTATTGTATCATATTTTGGTTCCGTCGTTCCTGTACTGTTTTTCAGGGAAAATATTTTAACTTCATACAAAATGTACTGTAGCTTTATTCAATATTACATTTCCTTTTAACACTGACCTGTTGTTGGTATCTTAACTTATTCTTGTATCATTTGTCAACAGACATTTTTAAGACTTAAGTAATATTACATTTTACATTGAAAAAGAAACTCCGAATATGGTGCACAAAAGTGTTGTTGGAGATAGAAGGAAGAGTCAAAGACATCGAATTCACAAAACATAAGGAGATCAATCAACGCCATAAGCAAATCAAGATTTCCACAGTGTGCTTCTTATCGAGGAGTTTGAAGCAAATTCTCTTTTGAAATTTATTTCTTATTGCAAATAAACAAAAGCGCTTCAGAAAGAGACTTAATTCGCCAAAGCTTGGTTACAGCAACTCATGCTTCTCTTGTTTCGAAGTGGACCTGTCCGCCAACAATGCTGAGACGCACTTTAACGTTGAATTAAGTCCTTGCTGCATTTTGCGACTGCGATTTTCTTTGCTCTGATTGTTTACATTCTTTTATCAATTTTTTTTTAAAGATAAATCCCAGACAGAATCTTTAAAATCTGATTCCTTAAAGCAGTGGCGTCATTACCGGGAAGCGGAGGGGGCGGTGCGTCCCGGGTGTCACCTATCTGGGGGGGGGGGGGGGTGATATTTAAAGTGGAATTGCAAGTTTAAAAGAAAAAACTTCAATTCAGAAAATTTACTCCAATATTTTAAACTGTATTTGCTATATCAAACGCAGTTGCATCACCACGACGAACCTCTTCTCCCACAAACATTATCAAAGCTCATCTAAAATGCATTTTTATGACTACAAATTAAAAACTTTTTCGAGGGCACCCCCCCCCCCCCCGATTTCTCTCCTCCTCCCCCATCATCCAGTGATTATTATACTCTGCACTAGAAATCATATTGTCAATACTTAGACCTAGTAGTGACTTCCTCTTAAACCAAAAGACTGAATCCCATTATCTTTTCCTGTGTTTTTAAAAATAGAGGAGCGATCGATTTTATACACCCAACTTAATTTTTTGACCTAGCGAAGGCCCTGCACATCGGCGTCTAAAGCAAGTTTATTAAAAGTGTTCATATATATATATATATATATATATATATATATATATATATATATATATATATATATATATATATATATATATAGGGCGTTCCGTTTTAACCTGCAAGACCTTTATTTTCGCAACCGTTAGTCCTAGATGCATACTTCCAACTGCAAAAATGTTCAAGATCAGATGCAGGGTTAAGATATTGAAAGTTTGAAGCTAAAATAAAAATGAATAAAAAAAATTAACTTTTTATATGGGCCCTAGGACTTACATTTAGAGAAATATCCTCCATTGAAAACTATTACTGACACAAAAGACTTGATGTTTGTGCGACCAAAACTCAAGGAGATATTAGAGTTCAAAAATTTAAGGGACCATTCAGAAGATGAAATTAGAACTTAACGCCCTTTCAGAAGAATGACAGGTTATTAAAGTAAAAAAAAAACACGGTATTTATATTTTTCATTGGTATTCAAAAATGCATGCAAATGTTATGCCGTGATACGCAAAATCACACTGCAAAAAACCTCGAACTACTTGAAAAAAAAAAAAAAAAACCACTCTGCACACATGTAATTTTAAAGGCTTGTTAACTGCTATATTTCCCCCCAAAATGTGTTGTTGACGGAGAGTGTAAAGTCACAAAAGGCGGCATTTATATCTCGGTGAATATTGGTCGTTCTAATTTCATGTTTTTTTTTGTGTTGAAATTATTTTTCAATGGATATTATTTCCCAAAATATAAGTAAGGGGACCTGGGATCTGTATAAAAAGTTAAATTTTGTATTTTTCGACTTATTTTTATTTTTACTTCAAACATTCGATACCTTAACTCTGCAACTGATTTTGAACATGTTTGTAATTTGAAGTATGCAGCTAGGACTGACGGCTGCGAAAATAGAGATCTTGCAGGTTAAAACGGAACAACCTGTATATATTTTTTTCTGTCCTTTGTGCATTAGCCAACTTAAAATTTCGTCCTAAAAGTATGTATTTGTTCCTCAATAATGTATCGATTACATGTTTGTAAACATTAAAATGATATTTTTTTTTCATTTGTGTGAGGGGGGGGGGGGTGACATCACAAATTACCGCCCAGGGTGTCACTCATGCTAGGTACGTCCCAGCTTGAAGAATGTTGCGTTGTTCACCCTCCCAAAAATGTCATTTAAACATTCTCGAGGGAGAAATATTTGCATTTAACGAGAAACTTTCCCGAAAAGATAGCAAAAGAGGGGACGCGTAAATTGGAAAGTAAGCAAGGAAGAATTTTTGGAGACAGCTTTGTGTTTACGGCTGTCAAAAATAAAACTTCCCACTTAAAAACCTTTTGGGAAATGCTTTCTTGCATTACTATTAAAACGCCAACCAATACCTTACTATGGTACCAAGATGAAAACAACATTGCACAAAAATAAAGGAAGCCTTGCCAGAAGATCATACGATTGTAATAATGTAAAAAAAAAAAAAAAAAAAAAAAAAAAAGATAATGATAAGTAGCAATCGAAAGATCACTGTAAAACATGTCCCTGGACGTATAAATTATTTGACCTTGTGTCCTGGAGGTACGGCAAAGTGTGACACTTTGTGACAAGGAGGAGAGGGAGGGTTTCAAATTTGTGTAATAACATCATCGTTTAATGATATCATTAAAACGGAAGCCCCTAAAGTATTAATATGAATTACAACGTACCTTACGCTAACGTTACAGGCTATTTAGAGGAAGAGCAAGCTTCACTTTATAATAAAACAAAACTTCGTTTCCAAATAAAAGTGTTTCAATGCAAGAACACAGAATCATTTGACTGGTTTTGTTAAAAAAATTAATCTAGAAGAATTGTAAGACATTAGTATTTTTATTTTTCATCAATTAGTATGTTTATATTGCTAACTGAACGTAATGCATGTTGTGTTTATTTGTTCCCTATTTTTAGTCTTGAGATCCGAGGGTTTAGTATCCGCGAAATCGGTTATATGACATTGATGCGTAAATTCTGTGAAAAATAATCGTTAGTTTTCTGTAGCTCGAAATATGGAATTGTTTTCAATCGTGAAGGCTCTGTACATATGCTTTTTCTTTCATAGTTTCTGTCATGGTGGAGGGGTGTTTTTTTTTTTTTTAGCGTTGCCACGTTCACTCCCATTAGCTATCTTACGAGATGAACTTTGGTGAGCGCTACTGTAAAATTATTAAGCTAATGTTCTATACTTACACTTTTGTGAAAATTAATGGAATCAAACTTTTTTTTTACAAAATCACCTTTATTTACATCAATTATAAAATCAAAATCAGCACTTAGTATGCCCCCCCCCCCCTCCCTTTTTGTCCAGCACCATTTTCACTCTACTGGGCATAGAGTCAACTAGAGTTTTGCACTTTTCTTTGAATTCTTGATCTCTAATGCATGTTTTTAGCAAAGCACAAATCATTTTTTCTTTTGTTGTGCAATCAGATTTTCACTCAATGTCACAATGGCCTGCCTCTTCCATGGAGAAATATCCATGGCCAACAAAAAGATAAAAAGTGATCGAATTTAGAAAAATATGTAGAAATTTATAACACTTAAAAAAGTCTTTTTAGTAAGAAAATTCATTGTAACCAGGAGTCATGTGCTTGTATTTTTTTATTTGTGCTTATTTGTGCTTGGTTGACGTAGTTGATTTTACTTTTATTACTTTTCTGTATATCTAATATATAGAAGAAAGTATTGTATTCGTGCAAATTTTCGAATTTTGAATTTTGACGGATTTGAACGTTTTGAAATGTGCTGAGTCCAATTCGACCATTTTTGGAAAATGTCTGTGTGTGTCCGTGTGTGTCCGTGTGTGTCCGTGCGTGTGTGTCCGTGTTCGTGTGTGTGCGTCTGTGTCCGTGTGTGTGTGTGTGTGTGTCACGTATGTGTGTGACCTGTTTTTTGTGGTCGCTCTACAGCAAAAACTACCGAATGAAATTTAACGAAATTTGGTACACATATGTGTCCCAATGTGAACTTATGCCTATTGGTTTTGGTGCGAATTCCTCCAAGGAGGGTGGAGCAGTGGGACGTTTTTTGAGTTATGCTTGCCTGCTACTCCCCAAGAAATAACTGGCGGAATCAAACAAAATGTGGCCCATATGTTGCCCCTAACAGGTACAGGTGCTAATTCAATTTTGGTGTCAATAGCTCAAACGGGTGTTGAGCTATAGAAAGTTTTTTGTCGTCAATCATGACTGCTATATCTCAAGAAATAATGAACGGAATCAAACAAAATTTTATCGGCAAGTAGCCCTTAGAGGGTATAGCTTGACCACGGAAAGAAGGCGGATGACCTTGAAGCAAAAACATTATTTGTATCATTTGTAGTAGGTTGTTAGTTATTATTTTTGGATAGATTGGATTAGCGAGACCATTCCTCTTGCTATTCGGTGCTTTCTGGCAGATTCTACCTATTACAAATGATACAAATGATGTTTTGCTTCAAGGTCATCCGCCTTCTTTTCGTGGTCAAGCTTTATAAGAGCTGATTTTGTTTTGGCGTCAATAGCTGAAAAGGGGGTGGGGCAATCGAATGTTCTTTGTTTTCCATTGTGAGTGCCATATCTCAAGAAGTAATGCTACGTTCTGGATGAAATTTGGAATAAATGTCAATCCATATGTAAACAGGCGTTGGTTCAATTTTGGTGCCGATCGCTCCATGCGGGGCTGATTTTTTTTTTTTTTTTTTTGTGAATAAAAATAGCTTTATAATTGCGACAATAAGAAAGATAAATCGTTATAAACTGTCATCTGCGTAATTCGCGTGATTTTAAATGTTGGAAAATGACAAGAAAATCGCGATGATTTAAACTTTTTAACTGTTGCTATCTTGGGCTTGTTAACAAATAAATGTTTGTAATTATTTTAAGCAAGGCTTTTAAAATAATTTTCAATTTTCTTTCTTTGCTTTGCTTTTGAGATAAATCGGGAATCGAGATGCTCGTCAAGTTTTGGCGTGTGTAATTTCGTTTTGTTGGGAATATTGCTACCTCATCAAGCATGGGGAGGGATCAAAGTTATATGAAAGATATAGAAGAAAGTTTCGTAATGGCCACAACATACTAGTTTTTTGTTGGTATTGGTTTCTGGATCAAACGTAAGGTATCATTGCTGAAAAGAAAAGAGGAAGCAACTGTTTAAAGACTAATAATAGTCGAATGAAAACTTTCAAGCTTTAAACTTCCAATATGTGTTGTGTTTGTTTTAACAAAAAATATCATTAATTTGCATGTGTAAAGTGCATTACTTAAAATTTAATAATCATTACCAATTTTTTAAATCATTGAAACGATAACTATCGAAAAAGCAGTTTGTTAAAATTTAATCTAAAGGTAATCAATATTTTCCGAAGTTATGTTTCTTAAATTCAGCTTTTTGCACAAAAAATATATTTATGTAAAAACCAACAAGTTCTTAAATGCTTCATTCTTTAAAAAAAAAAAATATTAAAAAGGAAAAAAACTTTACTCTGAAAGGTTTTTATGCATGTGCGCGTGTTTTTTCTTGAAAATAAATAAATAAAAATAAATGAGGAAAAAGAAAAATTTAAAACGAAAATGCTCCGTTATCATGACATATCGATTCTTAGTAAAGAAACAATTCTTCGTTTCATTTGCATTTCGAAAGAAATAATTCCGGGAAGAATTGAAAAATAAAATAAATAAAATGAAAACAAATAAATAAAATCTTCTGCTTCTTAAATGACATTATTCTTAGGAATCGGCTCTCCAATTTACAATTGCGGCGAACTTCCTTTTCGTATTCAGCAAAATGGCACAGGATGTAAACGGTGTTTTTAGCTAAAGAATATGTTTAGCCATTTTGTTTATTTTAGTCCATTAGTCGAAAATGGATGCGATCGCTAAAAGCTACTGGAATGTTTTAAAGCATAGAAAAAAAAATAAAGTCGCTTAAATGCTTTTACTGTTTGTTTCCTGGGTTGTGTTTCAACTTCGAAAAGGTTCACGTCGCGGTTGAAGTTTTTGCTTCGATGGAATGAAAAAATATAGGTGCTTATATACTTGACTTTTAATGCGTTTTTTATATTCTTTGTGACAATTCAAAAAAGCTTCGCCTTTTGAGTTCTCATTCATGAAATGGAAAGTGCTTTTTTTTCAAAATAAATTAAAAGGTAATTGAAGAAAAACTGAAGACCGGCTTGTGGACTAGCTTTATGATATGAAATCTAATGCTATTGCTGTTTTAGTGTAACTTTGATAGGTTAAAGCTTGACCTTGACAATGTTGTCTTCTTGTTAGAGAAATAATTCAGCGTGGTCGGTGCTGAGTTAAGTTAGGTGACTTAGTATCAGTTTGGTGAGGTATTTTTGCTCAAACCCGCACCGATAGCACGTTTTTTCCCACTTAAATCCCAAAAAAGAGGTAAATATTATCAAGATCAAGTTTCACTCTAACAGAGCCGCACTGTACAAATCCCATGCGTTTTTTTTTTCTTTTTTTAAAAAAGTTTTGCTCTTATTAAGCAAGTAAATGCGGCTCACTCACTCATTGATGTCCTCTTAAAAGGCGGTTTCAATAGACTTTCTAATCTACTTCAGCAATAAAACACAGACAATTTTTTTTTTGAGCAAACATGATTGCTTATTTTTCTCACTTGACCGTCCTTGATGTTGTTGTTCCTTTTCCAGCTTGGAGCAGAGGCCTCTGCAGCACCACCGCCCACCGGCGCGGCTCCTCTGGTCCTGAGCACTGTCCCCCAGAATCCACTTCTGCTGGACGGTGGCGTCCATGTCCTACACACGCATGCTCATACACATTCACACACGCGCGGGCCTTTACACACACACACACACGTGTACACACCACGTAAGCCTACACACACACACGCACAACTTTACACACTTAACCAACCAGGAAGAGGGATAAGCTTGGGGGGGAGGGGGAGCCGTTTCTAGAAACAATAACTCCAATGAGTAGGGTCTTGTCGCAATTCGTGATTGCGGAAAACATAATTTAAATTCAAAGTTTCAGAATTCAAATTAGAGTTGATTGGGGGAAGTGGGGGTCACAGGTCTTTTTTAAAACTATTTTCTGAGAAATTCAACTTTTCACAATTAAAGATTGCAGTGTAGCTTTGGAACATTGTTTATTTTTCTTTCATTTTTTCTGAATTTTTTGTTTCTCTCTTTTTTTCGAATGCAGAACATATAAACGATGAATGAATGAGGACATGTAATCGTTTGATTTTACTGGTGTAAAAATAAACAGTAATTGCATAACAGACAAGTGGTGTTTTTTAACACCGGTCGAACAAATTTAAAATACTTCCATCTAAAAGTTTTCAAAGTATTCCAACGTTCGAGAAAAAAGAAATATTTTTTTTTGAAAAACAGTCAAAAAGAGATAAAAGAAGGGAATTGATTCATGTACGATGCGAATGGCGATGTCTGTCAAATCCCTAACCAGATCTTAAGAATTGGAATTGACGCATGTATAATTCGATTGATGTGAATTTTTATTGCGAAGCAAATGAAATTTTTTTCTTAAATAAAAACAAACTTTTTTGAATTTGAAAACAAACCAAATACCCCATCAACCAAAGTTGGGTTCGATAAGCCGGAACTTATTTAGAGTTAGTGATTTGTGTCCATATTGAATTATAGGTCCATAAGGGGTTGTTGAACTTTCTTGGTCGGGACAGGAGCGTTCGATTTGAAATTCAGATTCTGAGGATGTTTATTGTTTTAAGCCTATCGGGAGCTTTGTTAGTATGAAGACACGAAATTTAGACGTCCTCACCGTTAAAATAAAAGTTTTGAGTGTTCTGTGGAATCAATGTTCGTTAATGCTGCAATCACTAAAATACTTCAGACATAGGTTTCTGGTTTCCAAATAGCACCTTTGTCAATGCATGAAATTGTAAACTTCTAGCAATTTGCTTTTTATATTTTGCATTATAAATTTTCAACGGTTAGTTGTTTCATTCTTTTTGTTCGAAGAACTGAAATGTTATTACTAACTGTAAACAACTTTTAAATTCTAATTATAAACAACAATACTGCCGTGGAAAGGTGTAAAACGCAGTATCGGCAGAAATGAAGTTTCGAGACATTTTAAGAAACGCGTTTTTGATTACATACGTATTAATGGGGAAAGGTTGGAATTTGACGTTTTGTGTGCTTTATTTTCAGCGGAAATCAAATAAGCAATCTTCTTTACTAATAAGAAAGCTGAAAGTCTCTCTGTCTGGATATCTGTCCGGATTTCTGTCTGTCAGGATCTCTGTGACTCGCATAGCGCCTAGACCGTTTGGCCGATTTTCATTAAATTTGGCACAAAATTAGTTTGTTGAATTAAGGGTGTGCACCTCGAAACGATTTTTCGGAAATTAGATTTTGTTCTTTTTCTATTCCAATTTTGAGAACATTTTTCCGAGCAAAATTATCGTAAGATGGACGAGTAAATCACCAAGTTATCATAACATGGAACCGTAACATGGACAAGCCAATTGGCTAGAAATTCATCATATATTATTTGTAAATATGCAGGCAAACCAAAAGACTTTTTCATTTTCTACTACGGGCAAAGCCGTGCGGTTGCCATTACTGTATAATAAAGCTAACGTACATTAAATGAAAAAAAAAAGAATGAATGAAACATTGGCAAATACTGCGCTTTAATTTCCAATGGGCAGAATATTATAAACAACATTTTTCGTAGTGTCATTTTCAAACAATGATGACACCTACACATTTATTTGGCAAAACACGCAACAGTTCAACATGTCTTACTTATGTTGCCTATATGTCACTTTCTAAGTTTCAAAAATCATATCCTAAAGTTGGATAATACAGTTTGCTTCCGTTTACCTGAACTGATTCAACCGAATTTCGTTTAATTCTTTTTTACCTATTGTTTTTAAATTTAACGCCAATAAAGAAATATTCACTCACAAAAGTTAACGCTTCCTAATAATTAACGAAATTTGTTGTGTTCTTTTGTTTACTTTGGTTCTGATAAGTTGCATTATGACCTTAGCAATGTCTTATTTATTTTTAAGGAGTTCGAAGTATAAGGGACGTGTTACTGGCACGGATTTAAGTTGGAGTACTTTTGCACAACGACTACGAAAGTAACCCAACTCAACTTAGCGCCAATAACCCTTTTCTATTAACCCAAAGAGTGGTAAACATTGACAAAGTCATGACTCAACATATTGAAACAACACTTTAACTTCTGTCAGAATTTTAATATCGAGAATGTTCATTTATACATTTTTCTATATCCTTTGTATTTTAAATAAAGTACAGTCGGATTCGCTTATAACTAGCCCTGATTTAGCGATAACGCGGACTTAAATCTGAAATATTCAGTTAGTACAAGGTTAAGTCTATGGGATCATAACTCGCTTTGAACAAGCAAACCCCTCTTAAAGTGAGCAATACTTAAGTAATTCATAAAATTTCTTTTACACTTTTCCCGTCAGCTCAGCTAATCCGTTCATCGAAAATTATTTTGATATATTCAAGGGAACACAGAATGTTAATAATCTTATATAATTAAAAACTGGGCGTATGTACCTATGTATGTAACTATGTATGTATGTTTCTTCTCCCGAACGCCAGTGAACTGACCATCGAACCAATTACCGATGGATTCGTAATCTTTCCATCTTCATGTTTGGCTGTTTAATATAATCCTCTGATAATAATTAGTGGAGATATCAAATAAAAACCTAATTATGACACTTAGATTTCGACATAAAATCAATATTTTTCGAAGGCTTTCCTCCATTTAAATTATTATTTAGTGCTTCATCTCAACTTTCCGCAACAATGCTTTTATTAAAATTTAAAGCTTGAAGAAAATCATATTGAGACGAAAGATCTGTTGCCATTTTTTTCTCGAATATGAACAAGTAAAATTCTTGCTTTTGTTTTAAAGGCTTTTCTTGTAGTCGGGGGATTTAAAATGTTCACTTTTTGGTTATTTTTTCGCAATCTGCCGCAAAATTTTACTGTTTTTACTTTCTTCTATATCTAATATATAGAAGAAAGTATTGGATTCGTGCAAATTTTCGAATTTCGAATTTTGACGGATTCGAACGTTTTGAGGTGTGCTGAATCCATTTCGACCATTTTTGGAAAATGTCTGTCTGTCTGTGTGTGTGTATGTATGTGTGTGTGTGTGTGTGTGTGTGTGTGTGTATGTATGTGTGTCACGTCTGTGTGTGACCAGTTTTTTGTGGCCGCTCTACAACAAAAACTACCGCATGAAATCGAACGAAATTTAGTACACATATGTGCCCCTATGTGAACTTGTGCCCATTAGTTTTTGGCGCGAATTCCTCCAAGGGGGGTGGAGCAATGGGACGTTTTTCGAGTTACGCGTGCTTGCTATTCCTCAGGAAGTTACTGGCGGAATCAAACAAAATTTGGTCCATATGTTGGTATTAACAGGAACAGGTGCTGATTCAATTTTGGTGTCAATAACTCAAACGGGGGTTGAGCTATAGAACGTTTTTTGTCGTCAATTGTGACTGCTGTATCTCAAGAAATAATGAACGGAATGAAAGAAAAATTTATCGGCAAGTAGCCCTTAGTGGGTATAAGAACTGATTTTATTTTTGTGTCAACAGCTAAAAAGGAGGTAGCGCAATCACCCGTTCTTTTTTTCCATTTTGAGTGCCCTATCTCAAGAAGTAATGCTACGTTCTGGTTGAAATTTGGAATATATGTGAATCCATATGTAAACAGGCTTTGGTTCTATTTTGACGCCGATCGCTCCAAGAGGTGTTGATTTTTTTTTTTTTTTTTGCGAATAAAAATATTTTTATTAATGCAACAATAAGAAAGATAAATCGTAATAGATTGTCGTCTGCGTATTTCTCGTGATTTTAATTGTATGGAAATGATAGGAAATATTATCTCAATGATTTAAAATTTTTAACTGTTGCCATCTTATGTTTGTTAACAAATAAAATATTTGTAATTCATTCAAGCAAGGCTTTTAAAATAACTTTCAATTTTCGCTCTTTGCTTTGCTTTTGCAATAATTCAGACATTGGGATAGTCGTCAAGTTTTTGCATGTGTCATTTTGTTTTTGTTAGGAATATTGCTTCCTCGTCAAGCATGAGGAGGGATCAGAAAAAGGAAAAATATAGAAGAAAGTTTCGTGATGGCCACAACATACTAGTTTTTTTTTTTTTTGTTCAAGCCTGACTGTTGAACACGAGTCACTTGAAATAACTTTTATTTTCGAGGTAGACCAAGCAAAGCCGGGCGAAGCAGCTAGTGAGTTATAAATTTTGAGAACAAGTGATGAATGCTTTTTTTTAATTCAAAACTTTTACCAAAATAAGGGGTAAAAGTTCCATTTTTCAGTCCACGAGTTTTCTCCAATGAACAGTGACACAAGAAAGAGACAATTAGACAGTTGGAAGCAAATTAACCAACTTCATCGATATGCTGGAAAAATTAAAAAAACAAATACAGTCGGATCCCGACTTGCGCAATGGATGCGTTCCAAGACCCCTCGCGCATGTTGAAATTTCGCGCTGTGTTTGGAAATTTTTTATAAGCATACCCAATTCTTTCAGACATGTGTTAACACCCCTCAAGTTTTTTCAAACTATTTCTTATTTATATATTACCGTATCTTTTATAAAGAACCGACTTTTTACTGTATTTTAGAAAAAAAAACATTACTATTTAACATAAATTATTGTTATGAAACTCAAAACCAATGATAGGCATGACATAAAACAGTACGGTACTTACATTAAGTACATTACTGCATTATAATAGCACTGAACAGTAGATATCGTAAACTTAATTATAATTTTAAAATGATAAAGATGATGGTTTATGCAGTGTGGGAACACCCCTCTTTCTGGCCTTTTAAAGCCACAATGAAAGAACAGCTCTCCGAGCTTCCGTATTAAAACTAAACTCTGAACGTTTATGGATTTCCTTTTCTTGAATTTTAGTTGAGCGCATCGAAGATTAACTGAGCCACTCAGAAGCCAATGCGGTTAAGTCCAAAACACAAAAATTGAGAAAATTAATGTTTTTTGATACATTAGTTTTTAAAATTCTTGGTTTATTAATTTAATTAGAAAAGTGTATAAAGTCTTTTTTCGAGGTGTAAACTCTGCAAAAAAAACAAGATATGTACAGGATGTGTAAATAAAAACGTATGTATTTGTTGAAATAATGGCAGCATCTTAAAAATTTTAGGACTTATACCTTTTGGCAGCTGAAAAATATAAGAAATTTATTTGAAAATAATAAAATAACATTTATTGTCATAAGTTTTATGTTTATTCATCATAACAAACATCATCTTCTTCCGAGTTATTTAAATGTAAATTTTGATATCCACGTGTTGTCCTTAATGTCCTGTAAAAGTCGTGTTTAATTGGAGGTATATACTTTAATAAACATATGATGTCTTTTTTTTTTGTTTCTCTTGAAATTGTTCTGCCATTAGGATATAATATAGGTTGAGTTATATTTTTTAAATTTACTGGCCTACCTATGTTTGTTTTTATTTATATCAATTACATGAAAGATATCATCGATATCATCCTCGTCAAAATTATGTTTGAACTTAATGCTGCTTGGGTTTAACCTTTCCAATTTTATCCATCTCATACTAAGCCAATTGACTGTCAGTCCACTTGTTGATTTTTTTCTGTTGGTAACAGCTTCTTCAAATGGTTCCAATGAATTAGAATGAAATATCGTATCACTTTCACTGTGTTCTATTTCCATTGACATTTTTAGTTTTTATACCCTTACAATAAATCTGTTTTATTGTTTTAAAAAGTCAGAGTTTTTACAGTTATTAAAGAAAATTTATTTAATGTTTTTGATAACACAATAATTTTCGCAAACACTTCAACGTAATATTTTTGTGTTCTGATGCACATGCATAAAACTCAAACAATTCTAATTTTAAGGTAACGGTTACAGTTACTACAAGTTTCTTGTTTTTCAGTGTTGCCAACAAATATCGAAAGAAGAATAATAATTTAATTTTTATTTCAAAGTTTATGTAAAAAAATATTGATAAAAGGTGGACTTATTCACAATGGCTTCTGAAATTATTATACAATATATTCAGAAGCTATTAAAAAAAGGCCTGTCTAACATAGAAAAAAGTAACCAACGAGTAAATCCTTTAATAACTAAGAAGAATATTATTTATTTCATCAAAATTTCTAAAAATCAAAAAATATCAAAAAATGGACTTAACCGCAATGGCTTCTGAGCGGCTCAACTCATACCTAGCTTTCGTGCTACCTTCGAATTACTGTTTAATTGTTCAAGCATATCGAGAATCTTGGTCTTTTCTTTAATGGGGTGAGAAACTTTCTCTTTTTATTTCCACTTCCCCCAGCTTTAGACAAAAAAGAGCGTTTGGGAGCCATTCTATTTTATCAGCGTTTATATGTAAAATGAAAAAGAAAAAAATTGAATTTTGACATCTTGAATTCAAATTATATTTTTCGCAATCACGAGTGTGTGTGTGTGTGTTTGTGTATGTATGCAGGCATGAGTGTGTAGGTATTTGTGTGTGTAGGATATGGACGCAACCTGGTGACTGTTTTCGCTAGAGGAGCAGAATCGTGAGGCCGCGGCCGGTCGACGGTGGTGTAGCAGAGGGAGGTGGCGGGAAAATAAAATCATAGGAATTCAAAACGGTCAAGTGAGAACAATAAGCAATGTGATTACTCAAAAAAAAAAAAGAAAAAACAAACAAACTAAAGCAAAGTGTTGTTTAGACTAATATAGTGTGTGAACTTCCGCTTTCAGAGATGCTAAAGGGATGAAAGTCCATTCACAAATCCAATATTTAATGTTAACGAAACCCACTGTAACTGCAGGCGAGCAATTTGTGTCCGCAATAAAAAATTCATTACTCATAAAAAAACTCGTGTTATAGCCATTTTGGCGCAAGTCGGATCGCGTTGTAGCGGGATCCGTCTGTATACTAAATAATGAATATTTATGATTTTTTCAAAACTCGTTTTTTATGAACACTCGGTTATAACGAGCAAATGTCACAGTCCCTTCAAACTCGTTATAAGCGAGTTCGACTGTAACAAACTAGCACTCCTTACAAAATCAAGGAAAGACACTTTCTTTCATTATCAAGGAAAGAAAATGTTCATAATTTCACTCACTTTATGATGTCTTTTCTCACAAAAGGTTCTTTTTTAGCTTCTATACGTAAAATGAATTTTTAAGCTTTTACATTTGCTTCCACGACATCCTAAAGCAAAATTAAAATGAAGTACTTCCTAAATGGATAAACTTCGTTTCCAAAACATGAATTGGAATGAGAATTCTTAGAACCCTTTTTTCGGAAACAGGAGTAAATTAGATAAGAAACGTCCTCAAATTCCATCAGCTATTTAGGAGGATGTTTTAGAAACTTGTTTCTCTTTTGATCTTAGAAAATAAAATAAATAAAATAGAACGTGTTAATGGAGACGCCTTTATGTATGGCAGAAAGACAGAAAAAATATTTTGGCGTGTTTAGGATGGTAGTGGTGTAAGTCAACATAACTTAGTTTCAGTTGAAGGTTTTGTGAGAACATCTTCAAAATAAATCAGAGTAGTGCAGTAAGTGTGGGTCCTCTCAACAGTTTTGCGTTATTGATGGTGTATTTAAAACGTTAGCAAAAAAATCATAGTAGTGCAAATGATCCTTACTTAGTTTCGAATTAATGAAGGTTTCGTAAAATCATCTGCAAATTAAATAAACAAATAAGTAAGTAAAAAAAAATAATTTGAATTTTGACATCTTGAATTCAAATTATGTTTTTCGCAATCACGATTGTGTGTATGTAGGCGCGTGTGCTTGTGTGTACGGGTTATGTGTATGTGTGTGTATGAATGTGTGTGGGGGGGGGGTATGTGTATGTGTGTGTAGGCATATATGTTTGTGTCTGTGTGCATGCATGAATGTGTGGGTAGTTGTGTATGTGTGTGTGTATGTGTGGGTGTCTGTATGTATGCGTGTGTGTGTAAGTGTTTGTATGTATGTATGTGTGTGTATGTGGTTGTGTGTGTATGTGTTTGTGTGTGTAAGTGTGTGTTTGTGTGTGTGTGTATGTGCGCGCGTGTGTGTGTAGTTGTGTATGTATGCGCGTGTGTGTAGGACATGGATGCAACCTGGAGACGGCTTTCTCTATAGGAGCAGCATCGTGAGGAGCCAGCCGGTCCACGGTGATGGTGTGGAGGGTGGCGGTGGGAAAAATCAGCGTAACGCCAAAAACAGTCAAATGAGAACAATAAGCAATCGTGATTGCTCAATAAATAAATAAAACAGTGTTTGAACTTGAATTTCAGGAGAACGATCTGTATTCTAAGATGAGTACAGTCTTGAAACCATAAATTAATATCTATATGAGACTTTTGTTATCAAAACCAGATCAAGCTTTCAAAGGATTGTTTTTCCACCATTTTATGCTTTTTTTGTCTATATTACCTAGCCCACTAAACGATTTGGGATAGTAAATCTCTTTTAATCAGGTCAGAAACCCCAGCTGTGACCCATAGCCCATGATTTTACCACAGTGCCACTGTAAACCCATCAATGAATAACATCAACTACATTAATATGGTAATGAATGTCTAAATCAACTCGCATATTTGATTGCACAGGATTCACGGCATAAACTGAGATACCGCACGAATTTATTGGAATTTGAATGAAAAGTCAAATAGAAAAGTAGAGCAAGAGCAATTGACTTTAAAACCAGCTTAAAGCAAATTTTTTTTATCTGCAAATGATTAGACAATATAGGTAAGTCACAGTAAAGTCGAATATCTTTTTTTTTTTCGATATCGATTTTTTTTTTTTTTTTGGAAAAATGAAGTGGGCAGAACGTGACATGTTTTTTCTCACCTGTTCTATAAAATAAAAATAAATGGATTGTGCAGGTTTTGATACAAACGCATCATATGTAACTTGTTTTATAAATACTTTAAATGACTTTATTGATATTCTACATTTGCAATGGGTTTACTGGAAGGCAAATACATGCAAAGGACTGTGATGAGTTAAACATAACCTAAGTCTAACCCATAAGTTAAGTCTAATCCATGTCTGGGCTTTCAGTTTATTGCATGTAGTTCTGCCTTAGTGCTGACTTAAGGGCGGTGACTTACTGCTTAAAATTAACAAGTGTATGATGAAATTTAAAAACACCTTTAAAAATGCTTTTACTGATGACGTGAGTTGCGGAAAGCGTGGAAAATCCGTATTTGAAGTTTTCTTCGTTTTTTTAAATGACACATTGTAACTATAATTCCATGCTTGCTTAGGTTCAGTCTTCAAAATCATTGGTTTACTTTGAAATTAGGTTATATAGTTACTATTATTCATTTTAATTTTTCGGCACTGATTGAAAAACTTGTTAAGTTTAAAAAGTCCATTGTTGACAAACTTATACTTGCTTAAACTCAGTCTTGAAAAAGATATGTAAACTATATTAACATGATTCCCTTTATAATTACTATTATACTCCTTTTTTTTGGCAACGATTATAAAGCTTTTCTTATTGACCTACCAACCCACCAATGATAGTTGCTCAATCCATTTGCATGAGTGTGAGATTTTTACGTAAACTTTAATCCCAGAATTTTAAACTTTGGCTCCTAATTGTGACATATTCGAAATCATAAGGAACATTTATGTATCATAATATGAACTATCAATATTTTTTTACCGGTCCGTCAAAGTTCCGTGAATAAAGAGGAAATGCAGTGAAATCCCGTTATAAAGAATACCAATACAACATAATTAAATTTCATTCCCGATTTAATTTCTATGCATTGCTTAAATTACATTATAGTGAAATCCCGTTACTAAAAACTTCAAGGGATCACAAATTTGGTTCGTTGTGACGGGATTCCGTTACAATGAAATTCAAAAAAAAAAAAAAAAATGTCATAAAATTAAATCAGTACTGAAATTTTATTTTGTTGAAATGAATATTTCGTTGTATCGGTATTCGTTGTAACGGAATTCCATTCTACAACGAAAATTCCGTTGCAACGACCAATATTTGCGGACTTTTAAAGCTAATTGTATCGAGATTTCACTGTATATGACTTAAAAATGTCACATCCGTGCTAATGGATGGAGCAAAGTATAATAAAAGCATTACAAAAAGAAACCCAAATTCACGTTTAACTCAAATTGTAAACTTTTTGACCTACACCACTATCATTCCAAATGTATCCGTCCAAATGTCGAAGCAGTTAGTGCCAAAGTTTCAATTCCGAATCGAAGGAGATAATGGAAGGAGAAAAACATGTTGCCAGTCTCCAGATTATAATAAGAAAAGGATTGAAAAGAGTCAAGCTTCAGTCGGAAAAGTGCGATTTAAAGTTTTGATGTCTTTTGTGCTTCGCTTTTGCATGCACAAATGCAACGGCGACATTTTGACACCTGTTCTTTTCCTATTTTTCATGTCAGAGATAAGAGCCTGGAATTGATTTTTCCAAAAGTTGTGTTTGTCGAAATTTATTTTACGGTGATATTATTCCGCTGTCGTGTTTATCAGACTAGGGAGAAAACAAAAGTGTCTGAAATGAGTTTAAGACGGATTCAGGATTAGTGTATCGTCATTTTTCGTGCAGCAGTCTAAGAATTATAACTTACTTTATCAACTTTTCGTCTTTTTAAATTGCTCTCTGAAGCAAGTCTGTTCTGTTAAATTATTATTTATGTTGTCGTAGTTTTAATTTACAATTTTTAGTTACAACATCAGGACTCTCAACTGGTCCCTTTTCCCCCAATAAGTTCTTTTTTTTTAGTTTCACGTCCCTGAAAGTCCTTAAAAAAATGGTCCACGTTTCTTTTTAAAATTTTAGTTTCATTTTGAGTTTTCCCTGTAATCTCTTTTATCCATTTGTACTTTCTTTGTAAAAAAATGTGCGCTGTAGTACGCTGTTTACACTTGTATCACGATAGCTTCTTATATTGTGAATAAAAGAGGATACGACAGCTGGACTTCAAAACTTATTGGTGCGCATAATAAATTCATTTACAATAGATTCTTGCTCTTGACAAAAGTAAATTTAATAAAACAAAATCCTTTCATTCCATTAATCGGTTGCAATTTACCGATTATAAAATATCATCAAAATGGCAAGTTACCTCTTACTGCAAATTAAGCAGTACATCCCTTATTTTAGCTATTTGAAGCTTAAATTAACATTGAAGTTTTGGAGACGTCAAAGAGTTTGCAATGGCATATGAAATGAATGACATCTCGTCAGTTTGCAATGGTACTTGAAGTGAATGACATCTCGAGGACATCGCAGCCTACAATGGCACTTAGAATCAATGACATTCTCGAACATCATAGTATATCAAGAACTTAAAGCTATTGCTAAGTTGCAGTAACTGCAAGTTATTTTTAATTTGGTAAGGGTTTATGGACCTCTCACACGGTTCGTTTTTTTTTAGAACTTAAATCCTATTTCGGTTCTGTTTTTTAGAATTCAGGATCATTTTCTCTCTTGCGACTAACTAAAGATCTGTTTGGAGCCATACATATTTTTTTTCATGTACTGGCAACGTCTATTCTGTCGTGAGTAAGTCGATGGTAATATTTGAAAGAAATTAGTTTTAGAGATATTTAAAGAAACTCCTTTCTGATTTCCAGCAAACAATAATGAAATATTGGAATTTGAAGTAATGAAATTGACTAAAAAATTGTTTTATTTTCCGTGCAAAACAAATAAACATTATTGTACGATAGAACTGAAATAAGATACATAACTGTGCCGGAATTCATTTTTTATTTTAAAACTAAGCGATATTTCCATTCTTTTCTTTAAATAAAAATGCCTGGCCATGGTAGAAAGCCAAAAAAACTCGTTTCATCGCTATTTTGAGTTTAAAACTATATAATTAAAGTTTTTTTTTTTAACTCGAGGTGGTCAAAGTCACCAACTAACTAGGGGATCACATTACCCTCCGCTCGCTATTTCTAACAAACAAGCTGATTAGATCAAAAAATACAACAGTAAAAAATGAAAATGCAATAATATTATTGCTTGCCTTTCTACTTATTTGTTTCTTAGCAACACTACTCATTATCTCCAATATTTTACTCTTTTGCTACTTACCATTTTGCGCATTTGTTGCTCAATATTGTATTTAATTGTTGCTTACTATTCTACTCATTTAGTTTTTAAAATTTTAATCATTTGTTTCTTACCATTCCATTTATATATATTTGTTGTTTACCATTCTACTTATCAATTTGTTGCTTACATGTTTAACACATTTTTATGTGCTACTCATTTGTTAGTTCCCATTCTGATTGCTAGCCAATTTTTTTCTTACCATTCTGCTTGCTGGTAGATTTGTTGCTTACCATTGTGCTTACTTGCCGATTTGATGCTTACCTGCTTAACCATTCGTTGATTAATATTCTTGTTACTTACCATTCTACTTAACTCTCAATTTGTTGCTTACATTTTGCTTACTTGCAAATTTGTTTCTAACCATGAAGTGACCTTGATTGTCGATTTGTTACTCATTATTATGCTTACTTGTTGATTTGCTGTTTACATGTTCATCCATTTATTACCATTCTATTCACCTGTTGCTTACTGCTCTCCTTTTTTTTGTTCCTCAGGCAAGGCCGTGCCGTACGTGGAGCTAACTGCGGCCCATGGTTCAATCCTGACCATCCTGGCCATCAGCTTCGAGCGCTACTACGCCATCTGTGAGCCGCTCAAGGCGGGTTACACCTGTACGCAAGTTCGCGCCCTTGCCATCATAGGGGGCGTTTGGGCGGCAGCTGCCCTTCTCACAGCGCCCGTCCTGCTCACCCTGGAGTACCGACGGGCCGAGTACATCGACGGGACCCTGGTTCCCGTCTGTCTTCAAATGGTCCGGGAACCCTGGCAGCGGTTCTACTACCTAGGAGTGTGCATCGCGTTGCTCTTCGCACTACCACTGCTCGTGCTGCTTGTGGTCTACTGCCACATAGGGAGGCACCTGGTGCTGAGGGGTGCCCGGCCGCCCTCTTCTTCAAGCGAAGAGAGTCAGATGAGGGCGCGCAGACAAGTGGTTTGCATGCTGGTTGCCGTGGTGCTCAGCTTCTTCGTCTGCCTCATGCCCTTCAGGTGAGTACTGAAGTGAAAAATGACCACATCGGATTCATTGCAATGAGATCTTACCTCTGTTCGCTAAGCGCATTTTCATGTACAATTTAAAAGTCAATGTTAACAACAGCGCCCTCTTATGTCCAATCCGTGAAATATTTTTGAAAACAAGTACAGCATTCCAGAACTGTCAGTCGAACATACGACTGTCTTCACCTTTCTATATCTCACAGTTTCACTGTTACGTGATTTCAAAGTGGGGGACTCCTTTCTGAAACATCCTGTCCTTTTTGCAATGATATTTTTAGGTGAAATTTTTAAACAGCTCTATATATGACATCTAGGTTCAGTAGTCGTAACAAGCTGTTTGGTAATTGCTTGAAGTCAGCGTTTCTCCCGCCTCAAGCCCTATGATGGGTCAAGAATGCTATTGGATAGCCGCATAGGGCAGCGAAGCTAGAGTCTTTTAGTCGAACCGATTTTGGGGCAAAAGAGTCACAATCGGTCATTTTCCTCGAAGGTCTGCAGCTCTTCCATGGCTGCCAAATGGGCCGATTTTTTAGCAAAAGAGATGAAGTCGGATTTTAAATATACCATGAACCGACCACTTTCCTTAAGAGTCTACATCTCTAACATGGGTGGAAAGTAGGAGTCTGAGTCGTGTAGTCGCAGTCGAACTAATATTGGGACAAAAAAGTCGAAATCAGGAAGTCAAAATGAAATGATTTTGGGGTAAAAGGGTCGGACTCAGAGGTTTTAAATCTTCAGAGGAGTCGGAGACCAGTCGATCACTTTTCGTAAGAGTTTGCAACTCAGTCATGACAGCGGAGTAGAAGATTTCAAAATTGCACGAGTCGGAATTGGAGTCGATCATTTTCCATCCAACTCAGCAGCCCGGTGGCCATGATAATTTTGTTGTTTTGCATTGCTCATTTTCTGAAGGACGCCAAGTTGAAAGGGCAAACAAAAATTTATTTTGTGAAATAATGAATAATTATTTATTTACGTTTGCTACGTTATTTAGTTGAAAAAAAAAACAATAAATAGGTAGAGATAGGAAGATCACAGTGAAACTTTTTTTTTTTTTTTTGAGCATAAATTATTTGCCCCTGTCTTTTTGTAATTGAGACATTAATCGTACATTCTGTTGAATGAAAAGTCGCCAGTTTAGAAACTTGGCGAGAAACGGAAGGTACCATACGACTACAGCGTCTGCATGGGACAGGACGTCTATTTGCAAAGCGTGTGAAAGATGTCTTCTATTCATTTCGAAACTCGCTAAATTAGGCTACTTTTCTTAAAAATATGGCAAACTTTCTGGTCTTATAGTTTGCTAATAACCAAACTTATTCAGTTACAAATTTATTCAGTTTGGCAACCAAATTAATTCAGTTAAGAAAGGAATCATTTACCTCTGCTACGTTAGTCTTCACCATTTTTCCTGAGGAGGAAATATGAACCTACCAAAAAAAAAGTTTTGGTAATAAGGTGGTATCCTTCAGTCAAAAGTACTACTTTTAGTCATTGAAATGGATAGAATGAGCAAAAAAGTAACATGGACCCGGAAAATACTTTCCTTTTCCACACAGTTTTTTTAAATTAATTTTTTAAAATTTCCGATTTTTCAAACAAATCGTGGTTTCGATGACGTCACAAATGATGCACTTTGCCGCATCTTTCTACTACGTTTCCACGTTATGATAATCAAACAGCGAATTAAAGTTGCGCTCTACGCTTGCTACCAACCATATCGTTGCCAATACAGGTGAGTAAAGATGCGAATTGAATATTTTGTGCACTGTGAATGGCAATACGGAATGGCATTTCATTATTTGTGATGTCATCAGTAGAAGCCGTAAACAATGAACGCGCTCCGATTTAAGTAATTTTTTAAAAATATTAAACGTAAACAAATTTATCAAAAAATGGTCAGATCCTATGCTTTTAAGCATGCCCTTTCAGAAAAAAATACTTTTAAAACTTTGGCAACGACCTCATTGTTTTATTTACTCTTAAAGTAAAATATTCTTACCAAAGAGCCACAAGAATTGTGTTTTAATGAAAAAAAAAAAACTAACTAGGTAGAAATCGAAAGAGCATAATGGTACTTTTTTGTTTGTTTTTTAGGCGCATAAATTACTTGCCCTCGACTCTCCGTTATCGAGATATAAGATCGTAAACTCTGCCGACATTTATGAAAAATTGAAAATTTAAAGATTTGGAGAGAAACGGCAAGTACCCTGCGATTACTGAGTCTGCAAGACATTCATTTGCAAAGCGTGTGAAAGATGTCTTCCACCAAAACTCGATAAATTAGGCTACTTTTTTAAAAACTTTGGCGGACTTTCATACCTCATAGTACGATTTTAGGGAGACGAGAGCAACACATTCATTGCTTCCAAAAATATGTTTTAGTATATTCTTTCAGTTCTTACTTATTTAGGTTTTTTTTCTCCATCACATAATCGTATTTTTTCCTGGTTAAGTGGCAGTTTATTAATTTCACTGCTTTTGGAACATGCTTTATTTTAAGTCAAACTAACTAACAGGGTCCAGCAGTCACACATTAAACCGAATACAGGCTCTCAATAGCAGTACATTTTAATCATAATGTCCAAAGTATGGAGCTTTAATTAAATAGCCACTGAGGGGCAGAAATTTCCATTTTCCTTTACAGTTGATTGGATTCGAAAGGAGGAGGAATATATTTCGAGGAAAATAAGCTTAGCAATCTTTTTTGATTGTGTACATCGCGAAAATGGCATCTTTATTATGCCGACAGAAAATTGGTCACAGTCAGATGAATGTCCGTTGCTGCCAACAAGTAGAAACTACGCCAAATTCTCGGTCGTAGGTTGTCTAGTGAAATATTGAACTCTAAAGCGGAATCTCGTCGGCGCAAATTACCTACTGTGCCCGCACAAAATGCCATGCATATGCACGAACCAAAGGATAGTGAAGTCAAGGAAAGCTTTTACCGTTTTATTGTTCTTTAAAATAAATGTTTAAATGTAGATTGTTTAATATGATGAACTTGCACCAACTCTATAATTACTGCACGGCATTGGGATTCCGATATGTGGTAATCCAATACCTACCTAGTACGTACCACTCTTTACCTACGTCTAGGCAGAACTATATCTGCACTGCGGCTAACTGAGTGGGACACCAAGTAGGCAATGTGTGCCACCGGAGTCAGGTCTGTACCTGGATCCACTGTGCCTAAAGTCGTAAGTGGATTGAGCTGTTCCTGAAGGACGAGAGGGGCCCCGGCCGAAAGGCCAGTATCCTGAGAAACCCTAGATGGTAGTGCATGGCAGGGGTCCCTCATTGTGTACACCTAGTACGTGCTCGTTAAATCTGTAGTTTCGAATGTTTTGTGGTTCATCGCTACCAGTTACCTTGAGTGCAGGGTTTATGGAGACTCTTGATAATTGGACGCTCTTGATAACTATGCCGAAATTCTGGAGATGGTGATACGATCTAATGAAGTCAAGTCGGAATTTTATCCATTTGGGATCTTGCTATTTCAGGATCTTCTTCTTTCTGCATTAATTCCTTCTCGATCAGCAAAAGGTACCTTAGATTCCCAAGTGGCATTAACAGCAACAAAAACAGCACGCCAAATTCTATCTCAAGAAAATTGAAGATAGTTTTGAAAGTTTCATTTTTGTACTGCAGTAATACAATTATAACTTATATTTTTATTTATATGGTTTCTAGAAACTTAATGATTTTGTATTGTAACAGTTGCCAGATTTTTATCGTTGCATTTTGCAGTATGTTTGGAGTACCTCGAAGTTTCGTTTTGGTGTCGGAAAAAAGGCTACTAAATTTATATGTTAATGTAGTAGCCGAAGTTTTATTATTCTTTCGTTCTTTCCTCCTTAGGATCTTCACAGTGTGGATCATCATCACTTCCCCTGAGGACGTCGCATCCATTGGCATGGAGAACTACTACAGCCTGCTCTACTTCTGCCGCCTCCTCCTCTACGCGAACTCGGCCCTCAACCCCATCCTCTACAACGTCATATCCTCGAAGTTCCGGAATTCGGTTATCCGGCTCCTCCGGTGTTCCGCGCCCGTCTTGCTGTCCAGGAAGGTGACGAAGGGCACCACCACATCCAGCACGGCGACCTCTGGCGGCAGTGTCAAGAAGGAGTGTCTGCTGGCGCAGCACCCCTCAAATCGGACGAATCAGCACCTGCACTCCAAGTGGAGTAGAGGCTCTAAGTGTAGTCATCAATCACTCTTTGGCGATAAAGTTCCAGAGCCAGAAAATGTGTAAGCGCTTTGGTATGGGCTTGTCTCTAATTCTTGTGTAACGGGTTCATTAAATTATCATCAGCTGCATTAATTTATTATTTTTTACAAATGGGAACACTTAAAATTCACATTTTTGAGGCTCACAAAGCAGGGACTTTTAGTTCATAGTCCTGGTGACTTGAGGATCTGAATCCCGGTGACTTTAGGCATTTTGACTCTTGAGATTTTAATCCATGAAGATTGTGTCACTCCGGAGCAGATGTGTGACGAAAGATTGAGGGGAGGAATGAAAACACTCCCTTCTAAAAAACACTACACTAAATTCTCACTCGTGTGCGGATTATCCTTGAAGTTTGAAAATCAACTTGTCAACCGACTCTTGAGGATTTCCAATGTAGTTGAAAAATAATTAAAGTTTTTTTAATGGAAGGACAAAAATGAACATTTCTAAGTTGTGATACCCAAATTGGTAAACAAACGCACAGAAAAAAAGTTTTATTGGGAGCATCTGCTTTTCAAACTCATTATTCTTCAAATCTGAATCTTGCGTCGACGGAAGAGGGTCCTTGTTCATTTTCGATTGTAGGAACATTGCTTAATTATCCGTGTTTTATGATAGTCAGTAAATCCAAACACTAATGCACGGATACCTGGATGTTCATTGTGTCTCTTCACTGTCTGGTGATCATACAATGCCTAACAGGATTGTATATTTTGATTGTGATTTAGTGATTGTGTAGTGCGTGCCACACAACAATACTCATAGGACATGTGATGCTACAGCCCAAGAAGGTTGTGTGATAGTTTTTACTATTTAGATTTGAGAGGTTTGTAGATGTGGTAAGATACAAGTCAGTGAACAGAGTAAGGTTCAGAGTATTTGTCCCATCCCTTCTGGAACGAGTGAGACTTAAGGAACTTAGTACAACTGTGTCCTTGAGTAAAACTTGTTGTCAGAACAGTTGCTGTTCTCATTGAGAAGCATTGATATTTTGCTAATATCCTGTCAAAGAATATTTAAGATTCGTTGATAAATGTGCTTCTGTAAGAGCTTCAATTTTCTAGAGAATATCTGTAGAACTACTTCACATTATTGTTTAGTACAAGCAATTAACAAAGAGTTCAATTAGACCCTAGATCTGGTTGTAGAAACGAACTGTTTGGTAATTGCTTGTAATTTTTCTGAAAACCGTTTAACACGAAAATGGTTAACATAATAAATCGTTAAAAAATACTTTCTGAAAATTGTTGTATGTTTTTTTTTTCGCATGCAGGATGCAGGTGACAACTTACGCTTAAGTATGATGTTAGCCGTAAACTATTACTACATTTTGATAGAAAAATACAACCACTCCATAAAATGAATGCCTTATAAATGTCAAAAAAAAAAAAAAAAAAAAATAGAAAACAATCACAAATTTAAAAACGAAATGTTCAAAATCTGTTCCGCTCATCTGTAAGGAAAAAGAGATAGCATAGACAACATATGCAATGTAATACCATTCGAAAGCCATGAAAGCTAGCAAAAAGTAATGATGGCTTGGTTGCAACGACGGACAATATGGTAAATTACAGTCAACATTAGATTCATATCTACAAGAATTTCCCATATGTGTTTCGGCGGTACAGAGAGCCTCTTTCTTATAGAAATGAAATAATTCCAGTATTTTGGAAAAAGGAAATTATTTTCAAGTTATGTTTTGTAATTCCAAAAGATGTGTTGTCCATTACTGTTGCTAGTTACTCATCAGACATTAATTTAAAAAAAAATATTTCGCAGCAAGTTAGTACTTTTTACTTTTAACGTGGTATCTTATGATTTCTCTGTGGTAGGAAGCATGGATGGAGGCAACGACGGCTTCGAAGGATTTTAATTGCGTCGAGCACAAAGGAAAAATGAGAGTCAAACTGGCACTAAAAGAGACTGGTGAAACTTTATGCTGTTATCAACTGAGCTAGTTTAATCATACTAAAGTTTAATATGTTTCACGAAAAATGTTTGAGAAAAAATATCATGCAGTAATATGCCTTGCTTTGTCGCATAAGGTTGTGAAACGAGAGCTTATTTCGTTCGGTGGTAGTTTGAACACCAAAAATGTTAATTAAATCAAATTACATTCCTTAGCATAAAGAACATTATTCTGTAAAGACAAATATTTTATAATCATTTCAAATTTTATGAAATATTTTGTAGCAACTTCGGAAATCACAGCTTGATCGGCGGGAAAAAAGACGTGCAAAAAGAAAAGTATTTTGCTTCCAACTAATCATAAGTTAATGAACAAATAATACGTATTTTGCTAAAATCGCTGACAATTTTAATTTACCAAATATTATATTTTTGTTTTGGCATTACTAATGAAATTTTGTAAACATCTCAAACAATATTAACCATTCTAATGAAATTTGCTATTGCATTGTTATTTAATTATCGTTTTATTCATAGCAAAGTTTAGTATGAGAAAATGATGAGTTAAAAATAAAACAGAAAATGGCGACTTGCTTCAAACTGTGCTCCAGTATAAGAAAAAGAGATATCTCTAGACTTTTTGGATAGCGGCGCAATACAAAACTTATCCGCAAGAAATAACGATGAAGTTTCAAATGTTACTTGATATGCTTCTTTATGGTAACTTTAGAAATTTTGTATGAGAAAAGAAATGTTTTTATACAGTGTGTTTCAAGCAAATATGTCATCACTCTTGCAAAAGGTTGTTCAAGAATATTTCTTTACTGTTATGTGAGATATCTTTTGCCCTTTATATTATTCATAGGCTTGATCTTTTTGAAGTAATAACGTAAAATAAAATTCTAAAATGAGCTACAAACATAATCCGAAATATAAAACAAAAACAGATTAGTGCGGATTTTGCCTTTTTTTTTCATGAAGGATATTACATAAATAAAAGATTCATTTTGTTCATAAAATAAAACATTTATAAACAAAAAGGAATCTGATTACTCAATATAAGGGTGCAGAAAGTGTTCTTTCTAACTATTTACCGGCACTTCGTCAAGTTAAACTATCAAACCATTAATATAAAAATCATTACGTTTGCTCCTAAACAAACATTAAATTGAACCCCTTTTTGGAATAAAAAAGCAGCTGCTTGCTGGAACCAAATTTAAAAGTTGATTTTATAAAACCACTGACTACTATTTTTGTGCTATTGAACTAGTAACAAAAATATTGCTGCCACTAATATTATGAATACGTTACAATTTACGTCCTTAGTTTTTCTTAAGGGCAATAATGACAAATTAAAAACATGTAATGCTCCGCTAAAAATAAAAATAAATAAATAGAAAAAAAAGAAGGAGCTGAAAGTGCTGTTGTCCGTAAAGCTCCTTCATTTCATGTAATTTAAGAAATGCAATAAGAATATAATTGTTCATCAGCTGCTTGTAGTGTAAACGGGTTTTATCGAAAATTCCTACCCTCGACAATATACCGGGTCCTTCATATACGTGCAAAAAGTTAAATTAGTAAAAATCTGCAACTCATTACTGAAGTATAACAAAGGATTACATCATCTAGAATTATGCATACGTAACAAATTACGTTTAAAATAATTAAAATGCTTTCAGAAGCTGTGTTCCAAAATAAAGGTCCATGTTTCCTTTTCAGTTGATTCTTTTTTAGAAACTTAAAATATTATTCAAGCGCAAACATTAATTAATCATCATAAATTACGAAAAATATCCTAATCTGTTTTATGCACTCTTTCTATTGTTTTAAAGGGGAAAAAAAGAGAATAATACTGCAAAAAGAAAAATAAAAGTCTGAAACCATTTACACACCTTTTTGCATTAGTATGAGAAAGTAACTTTTTCTTTTTTTTCCTTAACACCAGAAGAAAGATTATAGAGGGGGACAAAAATGTTTTTTTTTTCTTTGGCACCCCTTGTTTTAGAACTCATTTTAACTATATTCAGCGCACTGAATCGAAACATGTTATTTTTTTTTCTTTTATCAGCATAACTGTTTTAGATCAGTGATTATGTTATACCCAAAATATACAGTTTTAATTCGTTTGTTTTTCACTTTTAAAGTAAGTATGGGCTTTTGAAACAGGGATTACTCGCTGCATATTTGCCTTACTTTTAGTCTGGAAACCAGTCACTTCCAAGAAAATTTGATAGAAAGTGTTGCATTCTTAAAATTAAAGGCAAAAATAATATCGGAACCATGAACTAACATCTGCCCGATGTATCATAGCAGCTCTCTGAGTTTGGAATTTCTGTGACACAATTCATAACTCAAATAAAACTATTTAATTCGTGGAAAACATTACAGACCTCTACTACGTGCAAAAACTTCATTACATTCAATCGCGAGAGAAAACTTTCTATTTTGGCGACAGACTGTTGCCACTCTCGAGAAAAATATTACCCTTAGCACTGTTGCCACTCTCGACAGAAGAAGTAAAAATCCGACAAGTCAAGTTTTTCCCAAATTAACGTTAACTCGTCAACGAGTTAACGTTAATATGTGAGCTTTGTATTTGGTCGTTTCGCGCAACGTGTGTCGAGTTGGATATTTTTGTAAATAATATTTGCAGGGCCGAATCGAGACACTGGGGGCCCCCAGGGCAAGTACGTTTTCAAGGACCTCTAATGTCAAACCTTGTAGACACAGACTTTCATAGAGAACCAGGAATGCCGTTTTCAGCGGTGTTGAGGTGCTCAATCACTCGTTCAAAATACTTCTTGGGGTGCAGAATATCCCATATCTTAACAACACTGAAGACAAAAGAAATATATGAAGAATAAAACTTTTTTTTTTTCTGTTTCTTAAATAATAGACTGGATCAATTATAGTCACTTTGATGCCCGTAAAAATCAAGGGCCTAAGGCCTTTGCCTAGCTGACCTCTACAGTAATCAGGCTCTGAATATTTGTATGAAAATATCCATGTTTTCTGCTTGGTTTGATTTAGGAATGCTTATTTCGATGTACCTGGTTGAACTATAATAGGCATAATATCTGGATTATACTGCAAAGGGATTTTTTTTCTCTCCTGTGTCATGTAGACGTATAACTGAAAGTTCTTGGACTTGTCTCAGAAATCAACATTTAAGTAAACTTTTGACTCAGAAATTCCGACTCCTGCTTCTCACGAGTATAACCATTTAGATTCGAAGACAAAAATATTCCAGCATAAATGAAAAAAAAGAAAGCTCTCAATGGGGAGGAAAGCCGTTGATTTATCCGTTTTTTTAGGAGTACCAGAAAAAATTCTCGAATTTTGAAGCCTCGAGAATGTTGTCAGAATACCGCAGATGTTCTAATGTTTTTGAAGACATACATTTTGAAGACAGAGAACATTTTAGTAAAATGAGTTCGAATTTGGGTTGCTTTGTAAGAAATATATCGGCTACTTCATGTAGCAATTGTTGAAAAGTTGCTTGAGTAAGCTCCAAACAGTTTTTCGATGCAATAACAGCTATGAAAGAAATATCTTGCTGTTTCTACCACAGATTTCCTTGAAGAAGGTGATTCTCTTGTTAAGGGATATGAACCAGATCTATTCAGGATATTAACATGAGCACTCTTGTTTACGGATTTGAGTAAAAAATCCAAGGAAGGGAACGAAAAGGACTCTCTAGTACATATCCTTTAGTTATGAATTAGAGATCGTGTAAAAAAAAAAAAAAAAAATAGATGGACTATCCCATTTTTCCAACTTCAACATGACGACGTCTTAATATAGTTAACGAAGTTCCACATAAAAAAAATCTTTGCATACATCCGTTTTACATTACCTCTTGTCCCGTCTTCTTCAGTCATTATAAAATGATGTTCATGTTGATGACACATATTCCATGTCTCATCTTCATTGTTGAGCAATTCATATTTGCAGTCGTTTTCGTCTTTTCCATTCCAGCTCTTTGTTACAATAGTTTTGTCAACTTCATCCAAAAAATGATGATAAATTATTTTCGTGTTACATTTTTAGGGACTTTGTTAAGTCCATTGTTGTCATATCGTGTTCAATTTACGATTCTATCATATTTTTAAAGGTCTCAGTCGAGAAAATGGCTCATCAGCGAAGTTTCATCCCCGTTTCAAGAAAGTCCTATTCCTCTCTCTCTTTCAGTGCAAAGGACTTCATATTTTGACAAAACGGGAATTTTGTGATACAATGTCTTAAAATGTTTCTCCAAATAACTCACTGAATCACATCACATTCGTTTCAACCACTGAGCTCTCGACTATCCTTATTCAAACTAACTTGACTGTCACTACCTGAGATTATGGTTTGTGATTTTCCGTTTAATTTCTTTTAAAAACTATGATCTTTTAAAAATCACTGAAAGATTATCCGTGCACTGCCAAGGTATTAGTGTAAAACATTGTGATTCTTGTGAAAATATTATTAGTAAATTAGTCTGTGGAAAACGAAATAAACTTAACCTTTTTTTCCCCCCAAAAAAGGTTGTATTTGTGACCCGGGGGGGGGGGCATGTTTTTTTTTTTTTTCCTTTCAACTGGGAGCTGACCTTTCCTAACACCATTTTTTGTTTCGAAAATTTTCAACGTTGGACACAAATATCAGTCGCCTACTAAAGAGATAATGTAGAGTAAGGGTAGGTTGGTTAATAGCAAGTTTATCGCTGTTTAAAACAACTCATTTCCAGGTTGGTCATTTCTGCATTTTTATTGCAAACCTAGTATTTGAAGTCGTTTGGTTAAAGTAATATGGAAATTAAAAAAAATATCATGAATCTTTTATTTATGACAGTTTACATAATGACTAATTTTCTGACCTCGCTATTTATTTTAGAACTTTAATGGATTTTTTAAAAAAATGACAGAGGTTTTTTTCTTTTTTTGTTTTGAAGCATTTGAGACAATGGAACCACCAAATGGTTTTTAAGCACCAAAGTAGAAATGAAAAAAAAAAAAAATGTTTCCCAATTACATTGTTGGCAGTAATAAAACTTGAATTAAAATGCAAAGTTAAACAACAACATTACCAAATAGCTCGCCTAATGTAAGAGAAGAATATAAAGTAAGAAATAGTTCCCAAAAACGGTCAATTAAAGGGGTACTTTTCCGTAAAAAGTATGTTTTCCGGTGCCTTTTTGTTTCGGAAGATTTAAATTCATCCCTATTGCAAACTACAGTTGGGGCAAACCTAACTTGGCAGCTTAAATAATGATATGATAAGATTCTCCTTGGTCCTTAATAATGCTGCCGAGGTAGCCTTGCCTCAAATATGAAAATCTTGTAGTTGGCGACATTCAGGAACTTCAATTTTTAAGTATTAGCGGTGCCATATACTTGTAGATATTGTCCATCCACTTTAAGCAATTTTTTTAATTGTTGACAGTACGAAGTATACAATCGTCAACTAAGTGACGAACCTGCAACGAAAAGTGTCATTAAATGAAATAAAAGTAAGCTTTTGAAAAAAACTCAAAAGTTCCATTAAAATATTAAAATAAAATAACGCAAAATAAATAGAACAAACCATTGAAAAATGTTCAAAGTTCCATTGAAATTGTAACATTGATGCATGACGAGCAATATAAATACAAAGTTGAAGAATTTCTAGGTTCGCCAAGTGAAAATGTACCCCATCCTGTACTTTTATCTTACGGTTTCCATGATCAATATTCGGTTCCTATTTTGTGTGTAAATCTGAACAATATATGGAACGGATAATCGGGTGCTCCGGACATTTCTTGGGTTTTTCACACCAAGTTGAAATCTTCTAAATGTGCTTCTTAGTGATATACTCTTCCCATCAAAAGTGGTGCTTGTACATGTGCTTATTTTGTAAAATATATTTGCTGTAAATGTTGAAAAACTGCTCTAACTAAATTCATTGGTGTCCTACTGTTGCCATTGTATGAAATAAAACTTTTCAGGAATGTGTAACGACCATAAAGACTTTGCACTGGACATACTTAAGTAAGAGATTGTATATTTCATTTGAGGTCGCCTTTTTCAGAAAAGAAGTTGTTAATGTTGAGCTTAAACGTGAGCGATTGCTTCAAAGTGAATTATCAGACTGATTTATCATGGTGCTGATGTTTGAATAAAAATGTAAATTTGTACGTGTGCTTGTATTTTCTTTTCTTTTTAAAAAACCACTTGACAAAATACATATTTCGCTATCATAATGCATAACTCATTCATTCAATGGCTGCAAAATGCTGTAAAATGCATCTGCATTCTTACAATTACGATAAATTCCCGATTATCTGGGGAATAGGGTGGCACGGTAACTGCGGATGAGCGAAAACCGCGGATAATCCGAATAATAGGTAAAAAACGGTACTACGGCATACAATAGCTAAAATACATGAATAATACTCACACATACATTTAAATTATAGCTAAAAATATTGCTGCATTCCATCTACTAGCATGGAATGTAAAAAATATACATATGTAAAAGGTAAAAACGAACAGTAACACAATTCAAAAGTTTAAAAAACATTTGATGACTGTTAAAAAAATAGTGAAAAGACCTGCGGATAATCCAAACAGCGGATAAACCGACCGCCGATTATCGGGAGTTTACAGTAAGTACTAAAAATCTCACTGAATTTTCAGACATTTAACAACGGTCAAGGCGAAATGCTGCTCTGTTGCTTAGTCAAAACTAACACTTTTTTTGCGATAAGGGCTTGTTTCCTTGCTAGCATTAGCGAAAACGAACAATATTAATCTAAGTTTATTGACAGAGGTTGAGTTTAAATCTGGAAATAGCAAACAATCAAGCCTGATTAAACACCTAGTTTTCACTACGAAATATCGCAAGTAATATTCCCATCATTATTGCGTCGTGTTTTCACTGTTGCATACAATCTTTCAAATAATATGCGAATTTGCACGTGTACATGGAGCCGGATTTAGGATTTTTCGAAGAAGGAGCAAGGAATTGAAACTGCCGCCCAAATACCTCTTCCTTCAAGGTTTCGAATTTAAACAAAAAAAAAAAAAAAAAAACATACAAATAAGGGGAACATGCCGCCTGCAGAAGTTACCACCTAGGGCAAGGGCTTCGGTTTTCTTCTTATTAGATCCGCAACTGGGGATGAAAAGAAACTTGTTCATTAAGATAAGGATTTTCCGGAAGTTTAACAGGAAAAGTTCACCCGTTAACCAGTATCCCCCCCCCCCAAAAAAACACCTTTGTTTACCTTGGCGGGCAGAGCTTTCTAAATTATCTCATCATTCTATTTTTTTTTTTCTGTTTCGTTCATTGAAAGATATTTGTCATATCCAGCAACTTGGAGAAGTATTTTTTGGAATTCTTTGCTATTTTCGTTTAAACGCGAAACATATTGAGTGGCATGTTGACAATGTTAAAAGTTGGGGGAAAAAAATGTGATGAGTTTTCTATCTCTCCTCTTTTAGAAACTTTTTTTTTTTTTTTTGAACCCTTCAGTTTTTTCACTCAGCGGTTTTGACATTAAACTTTACAGATTTTTTATCTTTTACCCGTAAAATACGGAACCCCGACTGCTGAATTTAGTTCTAGACAACGTTATACTGTCATTTGCTTAACTAAGGCCTTTTAGTTTCAATCTATGAACAATGAAAGTAGTATGAGGGCATATTTAACTTCTGGAGAATTCAATCCGATCGAATGCGAGTAATTATATATATCAATAGCGCAGCCAGAAAATTATTTTGCCCCACCCAGAAGTAAATTTCTAGCTATGCAATTAGGTAGAACTCGACAGAATAGAACAAAATCGAGTTGAATATGCCACTAAGACAACATTTCTTATTCCGAGTTTATTCAGATTTTATTAATTATTATTATTTTTTTCTTGCCTTACACATGCCTACACAACTGAAAAGAAAAGAACTGTTTGAATCACACTAAAGATCTTATATGTGGTCTCGTTGAAAGTTAAAGCATTAGATAAAAATAAATATTCCACAAGCACAATTTCTAGTGCCTATTAAACACAAAGTACTAGTATTATATTCTGCATCTTGCTTCGCCTGCCGTTAGTTCACTCACTTCACTTCTAATCTCCTTGCTGTGAATCACTGTTGTGACCTCGACATAAACCGAACTTCTGCCATCGATATTTTGAAAATCGATTTGCAGTCCGATATTCAAGATTCAAATCAGGCGAAGCTGCTTGAGATATATCAACCTCATTTTGAGCCTGAAAGTTATCTCACATTTTGCGAGAGATGTCTTTTATCTCCAGCAGAGCATAGGATCTGCGTAGTTTGTGAATGAGGAGGAATTACGGTTGAACCTTTGCTTTTAAACTTAGCCGAAACAGATGGTTGAACACATTCCCTAATTTCGCCACTAGTCCGATTTTTTTTATCTGCACGGGTTTTGCAGAGTTTGATGTAATGGGATTTATTTTCCGAGATTTTTCAAAACAAAATTCATTTTTCTTCAATATATGTATACAGGGTGTGCCCTTACAGGGTGCTTCCTTTTTTGTAAAAGGAAGAAACAAAGTAGTTTCCGATAACCAAATTTTATGCTAAGAGTTTAAATTGCTTTTTAAAATATTGAAATGAACTGAATGATCCATTATTTCATCAAAAAATTCCAAACTACAAAGTCCTGATGCTGTTACGCAGCCTCACACAAAAACACCTTCACCGTCCTGGTTAACAGATCCAACTAAGTTCTTAAGATTAAATTCCTCACTTTTTCTTCTATTTACAACTATACAGCAATTTAATCAAAAACGTTGAGTTTATTTTCATCTGTAAGTAAGATGTTATTCCAAAACTTTTTGAGCTAATTAATTATTGATTTTGCGACGGAAAGCGTAATCTTTCTGTTTTCCGCATGAATATCTGCAGTTAGTGGTTCCCATTTAATCCAGCTAGTCAGAAAACTAAGCGAACAATTTTAGGTGAAAATGAAATTAAATTTTTTATTACATTTTGCAGAAACTTTTACAGCACTCAAATATGTATTTCTCATAAATTTTTTAACTGTAAATCTTTAAATCACGCTTTGTTCACTTTGCCGGTTGACCTTATCTCACTTTGTTTTCGATCCGGTTCCTTTCTTTAAAGCATTTCATCAAGCACTTCACTATAGAATGGTGTACATTAACTAATTTAGAGACATTTCAAACCAATTAACCGCTACTGTGAGGGGAAAAAAATCGAATTTCGAATGTTGTTCGTTGTTTTTTTTTTTTTTTTTTTGAATAGCAGCCATTTTAAAATAAGAAGCAGAATACTAAGGAATAAATAAACAAAATATTATAGCCAAATGACTTTACAGTGTCAACACAGTGCAAAAATAATAGAAAAGCGACACATGATAATTTTAATCAGGAATTTATTTGAAAATATTTCAAGGTGTACGAACACTTTTGAGAGTCAGTATTTGTTTAGCAACTTAATATACATATACTAGCTGTAACGTCTACATGGTTTTTTCACGTGTCGTTTAAATTGCTTTAAGTAATTCATCTTCAGCTTTGATACATTGGAAAAAAAAACATGTGGAAATTATTTTTTAAGTAATAGACACTGTATGACATACTTTTAGTACTTCTTGGCTTTCTAATTAAATACAATGTTTTTAAACGTAGTTACCAGTGATTCGGCTTTCTTTTGAATTTCATATCCTTTCAACTTTTGCTGCCTGCTTGTTCTCTATCACGGTTTTAGTTGGTCTCGGGGGAAAGTTTAAGTGATTCAACAGTGATTTCAACCCGCTATGTTGCCTAAAGTCAACATGGCCTGCCAAAATTGTATTTATAGACATAAATAATTTCAGAAGTCAGTTCCTGAGAGTCTGGACTCTCGTACATAGGAATTTGTTTTTACAACAGATTAGACCTTAAATTCTACTTGTTAGAACCAGTTCAGAACTACTAGTGCTTTTGTCACTGAAATTTGCATTAAAATTTCAGAAAAAGAGGTACATCACTGAAGTAACAGTAATTAAGGAAAATTTTATTATTTATAACGGACTAATATTTTTGTAACTAGAAAGTCGCCCGTATAGGTATGACGGGTGAAAATTGCTTCTACATTTGGACGAAGCCATTGCCTGTTTGGTGGTATTTTGACAGTTGAAATTGTAACCCTAACTCCAGTGGATTAACCCTAAACTCCGGTAGGTAGCGTTCATTATTGCCGACCATTTTTTCGTTTCTTCTTTCCCCTGAAATGATACAGTCGTACCTATAAAACAGTTAAGTTACCGGATCGAGTTCAGCCTTGTCACAATAAAAACCTTTCCCTGAATGTTAAAACTTACAAAAACGCGTTATCAAATCATCATGCAATGGCGCGAGTTTCATTTTTGAAACACGCGGGTTACTTTATCATCGGCCATTATCATAAAGTACAGAAATAAACTCTATCTAAACTAATGAATCTTTACTCTATGGCTATTATTTATATGAGGATTAGGATATCATAGCCGAGCGGTGGAATGCGCTTGCTCTAAGAGCTTCCTGAACGGTAAAGGAGGTCGTGGGCTTTATTCTCGCCATTGCCCTGTGTGTCATATTCATATCTTTGGAATGTTAATCTTTTCTGCTTTTTTTTTCTTCCAGTTGCAAGGACCTTTGTTCGGAGCTCTGAGATGTATGAGAAGCTGTTTAGCTTCTTGTACAGTAATAGTTTTGAAACTAAAATTCTGTGTTCAAGATTTTTTAGGTTCAGGAACCAATATTCATTGTCTTTTTACGGTTAACAGAAAAAGTTTACAAAATTTTAAAACTAGTAAAGCTTAAATTCAACATATCAAGCTTACGTAATACCTTGAATTTACTTTTATATAACTGTTTAGGTAATTATACTGTTCCGATTCCGATTCCGAGTCATAACTGACTACAACTGTATTATGTCGAGGGATCTGCATACTAAGTGCCTTGCCTCCATTATTTTTTATACCGATAGATGGCAGCACCACCACCGGATCCAACAGTTAATGAGAATTTTGAACTAATCCAGGAGCTAATAGCTACCTGAAATTAGCACCCCCAGAGGTATCGTTTCACTTGGAGGACATTGAGACCACGAGCATATTTAACGTCGCCCAGTCCCCTTTAATGACGACGGTGGGTCTTCGACCATCGAGGTTCGAACCCGAGGCCCTCCGAATCCGACACTCTACCGATCGGGCTACCACGGCCCCAAAATTATACTGTTTAGGTAATAAATTTCCAATCCATCATCAACAACAAAACTGCGCATTGTTCACTATAGCTGTAACTGTAATATTCAGCTGAATCAGCAGTGCTGTGAGATGAACCAAATGATACTGTTAACGTAGCTGCTTAATCAAATCAAGATAATCGACGTTTTTATAATAAATGGCGGATTGTGGGGTGATTGTTAGTCGTGCTAAAATTTTTGTGTGAAAAAGCAGGACAATTGAAGGCTTCATAGTTGATGACGGATTTTGGAGTGTTTGGTAATTGAGCTAAAGTTCTTAAGTGAAAAAGCAGGACAACTGACGGCTTCATAATTGATGACGGTTTGTGGGGTGATTGTTAATCGAGATAAAGTTGTTGAGTGAAAGGCTGGCATCTAAGCTGTAAGTAAAAAATTTCAATTTGAAATTTGAATTTAAGTTTTTAATCATAATGAGCTCAATTTACATTGAAAACATAAACTTTTTGTGATTAAACTTGTAATATCACATAATTATCACATAATGTTGATAATTATCACATTTGCGGATAATGTTATTTCCAGTATGCAGAGAGAGTAAGTTAAATAGGGTAATAAATAATTACTTTTAATGTATTTCAAGTGTATCGGCAATATTATTTTTATAAAAATTTAATTTTGTATTTTTCGTACATGTCTTCGTATATGATTTCGTGTTTCGCATACGTTTCGTAGCCTTCATATGTACTTTCAAAGATTCGTAAGTTTTAGTACTGTAGGTATGTGATGATGAAAGTTGTTAATCGTACAGCAGTATAGCGAATAAAATGTAATGCGTATTTATCAGTTTGGTATAGAAGTTAGTTTGAGAAGTTATTTTAGGAAGTTAGGTATAGAAGTTTGCTTAATTCGTAAAACAGAATTAAACGCACTTGTTACAAGTTTCTTAGAAAGACCAGAGTAGATGTTAATGGAGGCGTTACCAAAAGTGTTAAAGCCGTTGCACCCTTTTAGCAATTGAAAATTTCTTTACGGCACCCTAATTATTTATCCGAACTGCAAATCTATGTTTATCTATCCATATTTATGCATGTTTAATTGTAATTAAATCAGGCTGCAAAATATTATATTTATGTGTGCGATTTTGCGAAAAATACTAAATTACAGGGTTCCCTCTTTTGTGTTTAATGAAATATTTTTTTTTTTTAAATCTTAATCTAGAGAAATTGCATATTGTATTTCTTTTATAAAATATATGAACCCGGGTGAGACTTTGATGAGTAACTATTACACTTTTTGTATAGTTAATGACAAAGATTTTGTATCGTAGACACTCCGCGGCACCCCTCGCCTATGTCTACGGCACCAAGTTTGAGAATGCATATATGTTAATGTATAGTGAAAACCTTCAAAGTACTCTTTATATCCAAGATATATTTTCCTTAAAAAACCTTTGAAATAAATATTTTTATTGTGTATATAATTTCCTATTATTTACCTATGCTGTTACGGAAAACTGAATGAGCGAGGGCGCGAGGGGGGTCGTTGATGCCAAGTACCTCCCAGAAGTTTTGATTTAACATTGCCAATCCTAATAAAGTAGTTAATATACATCTAAGGTCTTCGACTGCCCCTTACCCCGTCATAATTGCATTTCAGCTAAACTACTGTTTCTGGTTAGAGTTGCTTTATGTCAAATCAGTTCAATTCCTTAAATTTTCCAAAAATCATTGCATAGCTCCAATATTTCGTAATAAACATTTATTCCTTTGCTCAATGTCTGCTTTCACAGCTTTTTTTAAGTTAGTGCACCATGAAACTACACCATTCGAAGCAAGATCTTAGTTTATCCATCGGTTGTATTTAAGATACGTTAATAGGCCAGCAAAGCGTTTAAATGCATCTTATTTGAAAAGCAATCAATCGACAAAATCTTTTCTTCAGCTGGGTTTTTGCACTTGATTTTGATAAATTATTTTAAAGTGCATTTAAATAACTTTCTTTTTTTTTTCACTTGAAAAGATTCGTGAAAAAAAAGTAATTCTATTAAAAAAGAACTACAATAAAACTTCAATTTGAAGAATAACTAGCTCGTCATCGATAAATTACAATTGTCACTCTTCCTTTTTTCTTATTTTGAGATATTATTGTTATTTGATTGTATTTTAGACGTTATTGGGCCAGAAAAGCTTTTACATGCATCACATTTGAAAAGCGAACAACCGACTAAATCTTTTCTCCAACTGGATTTTTGTAATTATAATACGATGTACGATAATTATATGCGATAATTTATTTGTAAGTGCAGTTACAAAGCAATCTATTTTTTTAGTTGAAAAGATCAGTTTTTAAACATGCAAATACGAGTGATAAAAAATTGCTTTTTTTGAAACTATTATCAAATTTTTCAAACTTCATTTTGAAGAATATTTACCTCGTCTTTGATACATTAGAATTGTGGCAACTTTCTTTTTTTTCTGAGTTATTGTTTTTATTTTTATTTGTATTTAGAAGCGTTTTCATTAGCATATGAGACAATGTCTCACTTTTGCGCAGCGGTAAACAGAAATTTTACTTCTCAATAATGTAACACGATGTAACGTTCTCAGTTAATGTAACGTCTCAGGAAAGTAACAAGAAAGCAGTTTCCAGAAAAATCAGATTTTACCGAGAGTATTTTTGTTTCGAAACATTTGTCTGTTCGCATTAGTTTAATAACTGTAAATTTAGTAGTTAATAGTGCGTAATAGTTGTCACTTTGACACTCCTCAAAGCATCGCTCTTTTCATATATTGTTGTTTCACTGAAGTGAATACACACACACTTAGGTATACAGTGAAATCCCGATTTTATGTATTCCGTCGAACGCACTCAAAAGGAAAACGTGAAATCGGGTACTGGGGTAAAATTCGAAGCATATTGCTTAAAAAGTTTCCTCCTATACTAGCGATAGAAAACTGTAATTTTTACTTGTTTGTTGTTTTCACAGACAATTCCATTTATAGCGCGCTCGATACGAGCTTTTTTTTTTTTTTTTTGAAAATTTGTTTCTTGGTTTGCAATCACAAACAAAAATTATTTTAAAAATTTTAATACTTTAATATTTTGACTATAAAGGCAGTACGACATAACAGAAAGAATACCAGATCGGCCTCAAGCAGCTAAAAAACAAATTTATCTCAGAAAAGACCAAGAAAAAAAGCTTTTTTAAAGCTTGTAAGAAAAATATTATTTTGATTTGCTTTCAGGAAAACGTATTAAGCAACTTTTCTGAAAAAACGGTGAAGTTAAATGTGGAATAATTTAACACTAGCGGTATAGCATTTTTCACGGACCAACAGAAGATAACGCCGGAAGCGGAATAACGGATCAAACGGAGGATGTAAAATCGAGTTTCTACTGTATATGTTGTGTAGAAGTTCAGCCAAAACCATTTTAATGGATATATGCGGTACAGAAATTAGTTTTTCAGATTCCAGTGGTTGCTGGAAACGTACTTTGGAAGAGCAAAAAATTGTTAAAATATTTCACTAAATGGGATGAAAGATCTAATGTGCTCTGGTATTCCATTTCTCCTCGTTAAAATATCCAACTAGGACACGAGAAAATTGTAAGGATGTTTTGAATGTATAGTTACCTAATACATTCTGTATATAGCAATTGCATTTCGCATGAAACACTATATTTGAACCATTTGGCATCAAAACCAGCTGATTTTTTTTTTCTTTTTAAATATTGCTAACTTGAAAGATTAAAAAAAATTTTTTTGACAGCAGTTTTTAACTTAACTGAGCTGTTTTTTAATGTAATAGTTTCTACTCACCAAGGAGCTACAAGAATTGGGCAATAATAATATTAGCTCAAATGGGTAGCAATCAAAAACGTATATCGAGACATTTTTTGACGCGAAACAATTTTGCCCTCCTGCTCCCGTCATCGTGATAAAACACATATAGGGTCTTAAAGTCTGCCGAAATTTTAAGAAAAACGCCAAATTTAAGGACTTGGCGGGATACTGAAATGGCCACGAGTGGCTGGGCATCCATCTGCAAGGAGTGTGAAAGTCTTCTACTAAAACTTGATTTATTTGAAGACTTTTTCCTAAAAAATCGGCAGATTTTAAGACCTCCTGTATCCATAACGGAAACACGAGGGAAAATAATTTATACTTCTAGAAACATTTTTTACTATGTTCTTTCAATAACTACTTACTTTTTTTTTCTCATTTTTACGCAATCGTATGGTTTTTTGCTAAGAAGTATCAACTTACGAAAAAATACACTTTTAAAAATTTATAATAAACTCTGGTAATAAAGTCGTAATTTATAACGTGTAAAAGTACCTACTGTCCTTCATTGGTTTTGTTTCTGCTTGACTCCAGAAGAATTTTTGAGGAAAAAAAAATAGATTTTCAAACATTTGCTTCTGGGCATCCTCAAACATGTATTTTCTGCTTTTTTTTTCGTGTTTTTTTCTTAGGCTATGCACCGTTTTTCTCTTCTCTTTTGGAAAACATCTTTAACGGGAGGAAGAAAGGGGGTTAGGAGAAAAGTTTTCCATCTTCTGTTTCCGAAACCCAAAGATGTTTGGATGGAGGAATCTTCCTTTTCACTCTCCAAATGCCCCGGGTGACTTTCTAGCCAATAAACTCGAGACGATTTCCGGTTCAGAGAGCTGAGTAAAGTTTCTGGACGCCTTTCTCGGAGTTTTAATTCACCACTCCAATCAAGATTTCGGAGCAGAAAGCAAATAGTTTCCCATTTCGAGGTGCATACTGTATGAAGCTAAAAGAAAAATTTCAGAGTAAATAATTTTAATATTTCACACTTAAATGTAGTTCATTTTCTCTGTACATTAGAAAAAAGTAACATCAAAGAAACTGGAAGGGAAGTCTGTGGTGGGGGGGGGGGGGGCGGTTGCATCTAGGAGACCCCATTGAACCTACAGCCTTGAAATTTAGTACAAAATTACTTCGGGGCCCCAGGGGGGTTGCACCTGGGGTTTTTTTATTTTAAATTTAGAATTAGTATTTTTATAATTTTTTTTAAAGCTAAAATGTCACGTAAATTGCCTATTTAAAGGGATAAAAGATTTCCCAATCCGTATAATATTCTACATCATTGGAAAAAGATTTTTTTCTGCATCAAATAAAGCTCGTTCCAACTTTCTCAATTAATTAGAACAGCATATAAAGGTTTCTATTTTTACGGAAAATACTAGGCTCAACTCAATTCAAGTCCTTAGCTAAAGAGCGAAATATATTGCTAGAGACCACGAATTTGAAAGCGACTCTTCAAACTTACAAGACTGGCGTTTTGCAATGCTCAGAAACCCCTTAGCACCTACAGCTCTTCAAGTTAGTTTAAAACCCTTTAAGGGGTGCTTTTTGATCCAAACGGAATTCGTAACGCGTTTTTTTCTGATTCTTTCTAATTGACGATTTAAATCTATGCGAATCAAATAAGATTGCGAAGCAATATTAGGGGGTTAGTAAGCGGCAGCGAGCAGGGGGCGGGGCCCCCTAGTACTTAAAAAAAATAAAGTACTTAAAGTACTTAAAGTACTTAAAAAAAATATATAACTGTCCTGTCAGAAAGCACATTATGGATGAAATGACACCCGTGAACCAAATTTCGGCTGTCTTTTCATCCATAAGCTCATTATTTTTGCATTGAAAAAGGCATTCCTTGTAACGCCGAAACACTTGTCTACAATAATCTGCAATTTGTGCTATTTGACGTAGTTATTTCCTATTTTATTTTTTTAATGCAACATTTAACTATTTAGCGAGGTTCAAATTTAACTGGCTTTTACAATAAGCAGATACAGGTGTCCCTCGTATAACACGGTTAATTCATTCCGTGTAGTATCGAAACCGTGTTATGAGACTTTTTTGAAAATAACATTTTTACTTATTTTAAATACTAATTGTGTATGTGCATGAGAAAAACCATGTCAATGTGTATCGCATTATATCGAAACCGTGTTCCGTGTTTTATCGAAACCGTGTTATACGAGACTTAGAAATAATGTAAATCAAATGATGTGTACCGTGTATATCGAAAAAAAGTTTCAGAAAAACAAAGTAAAAACTTATTAGAGTTATCAACCGTTAACAGAATGTATTAAACAAAAATGAAAATCCATCTTTTTAAAATGTAAGATTCGAGTTATAACAAAACCATGAAGTATTAAATTCAAGTTTCGTACCGCGTGTAATATCGAATCCGTGCTGCTATAATCGCAAATTTTTGGTACCGTGTAATATCGAAACCGTATTGTACAGGCGTCTCTCGTATAACACGGTACTTCTGCATCTTTTATTACAGCAAAATAACAATGCATTGTAGCAAAATTACAAGAGATTGTTTCTCACAAACACTTTTCTATTGAAACTCAGTTACAGTGGTGTCGGACTGTCGTTTTAAATTCACCGTGCTTTTTAGATTACTATAATTTGCTGTTCGACTTACGCAGAAACTGTAAATTTAACCAAAACAAAAAGCAAATATTTATCTTATTTATAGTTCCGCTCTTGTTATCTCAACGTAAAATTATTTGAGCGAATCTACTTTTTTTTTTCAACTCTGCAAATTTGATTCGGATAAAACGAAGGTTAAGATAATCGGGAATCTTGGGGGGGGGGGGGGGGTTAACGAGGCTCTACCATATGTAAAATCCGGCATTCGTAGATTTGAATCATATTCTGCAATCTCACCGTAGGTAGAACTTGTCACGGAAAAAAACTCCGAATGAATCAGTGTTGAAACATTTTGTGCAGTACAATGCTGTAGCGATAATTTACGAAATTGATTGAAGGAACTTACGATAAATTTCCTTAAATGAAAATGATTGTTGTAAGGAACATGATCCAGATTGGTTGTTGTAGAAACTGAAGAAAGGGAAGTAAAGGAATAATTTTCGAAAGAATTTTTTTAAACGAAAAAATTTTATTTATTCAAGAATAGAAAGATTTAAACAAGAAGCAATATAAAATAAACTTGTTTTTTTTTTTTCATTAATTTTGGTCACTATTGCACTAATTAAATGATTCATAAGCAATCACAGTAATTGTGATTTATTTAGAAACAAGTTATTTGTAAGTTTTTTGTAATTTCTTTCAGAGAGGTAAATTTAATTTTTACTGATTTGAATAAATTAAAATTTGAATAAAGTTTTTTTATGTAATTTTAAAAAATATATATTATTGGACTAAAAATATTTGCTTAACTAGTTTTTATGAAGCAGGTTACATTTTGCTTGCCATAATAATAATAGTAATGTTAATTGAAGTCGTTTATTAATTTAATTTATAATATGAAATCCCCTATAAATATTAAATTCAGATGAGTAGTTAAATTCAATTTTTAGTTGTACTTTTAATCCTACACTTAGTATGAAAAAATACTTAGCTGTTACTCAGCTAAGCTATTCATAAAGTGTTATCTGCAGATCCCTGCATTTGACACAGGGGAAAACATCATTTAGCATTAGCTTTGAGGTAATGTGATGTAGTGCGTGCTGTAGGATAATAAGTAACTTAATAAGGATATTAAATGAATAAAAACTAGTACATTAGACACACCTTCCCTGCACGGCTGACCTTCTATTCATACATCTTTTTTCTTCTCTTTTAAGAAATATTACCTTCATGAAAAATATATTTTTTTTTTATGTTTTCACATCTACATTTAGAAAACTCAGCAAATGTTTTATCGCGACAATCAATTCATTTTGTTCTTTGTTTAAGGGAACGCATTTCGAATTTTTATCTTCTATTCTCTGTCTTGTTCGATTTTGCACAAACAAAGACTGAATAAACGAGCGCATTCGGTCGAGTCAAGTGAAAATTCGATGAACACGGTTCGATCTTAGAATAAAGGGTTCAAAGTAGCGAAGAAGCGAGTTATTTATTGACCATCTAAATTTAGGGGATGTTTCGACACACTTGTGAAAATTCTCTAGCTTTGTGATGGATATTTTTAAAGGCTATGGCAGCATGAGCTTTAATCAAAATGAGTTTTATCTTTAGGGGCTGTCCATAAATTAAATCACACTTCAACCAAAGAGTCGGTCACTTTTACCCCTATTTGACCCTCTTTCACTTTTTGTCACAAAGTGTCACACTTCATCTTACTACCTTCCTTCCCATTGTCACATATGTCACACTAAATTACATAAACATGTTGTTGTAAAATTCTTGCATTTCAGACAAAGTGCGTGAGTCTTACTTCTTGTCACCTCTCCTCCCTACCTTTGTTTTGAAGTGTCACACTTCGTTTTACCCCCTTACCTCCCATTTTTACATTTGTCATACTAAATTGCGCAAACGAATTATTTATTTAAACCAAATTGTGTGATAACTAAATTCTTGTTTCCCACCACCTTCTCCTTTTTTGCAAAGTGTCACACCTCACCCTATTCCTATTGTCACATGTCAAGCCATATTACATACCCATAGCCTTACAAAATACTTTTATTTTAACCAAAATGTGAAGTTTAACACTTATTGTTACGCTCTCCCTCCTCCCTCTGTTACAAAGTGTTACACTTCACCTTTTCTCCTTCTCTCCTCTTGTCACATGTCACGTGAAGGTACATAAACATATTGTTACAATAATACTTGTTTTCAACCAAAGTGTAATATCAAACTTCTTGTTACGTTTCCCTCCCCCTTTGTTACGAAGTGTTGCACTTCACCTTTTCTCTCCTATTGTCATTATGTCATGCTGTATTACATAAACGTAGCGTTATAAAATGCTTTAATTTTTTAAACCAAAATGTGGGACATCACACTTCTTGTTACGCTCTTCCTCCTCCCTTTGTTACAATGTATTAAACTTCATCGTTTTTTCTTCTCTCTCCTTTCCTTGTCACATGTCACGTTAAGTTACAGAAAGATATTGTTTTAACAATGCTTTTTTCAATCAAAATGCTACGTCAAAGTTACGTTCTTCCTCCCCCTTTGTTAAAAATGTCACACTTCAACTTAGGTCCTCCTCTGACCTTCTAACATTTCACGTTATGCTACATTAATATGTTGGTAAAAAGTGCCATTTTTTCAACAAAAATGCGTGATGTCAAACCTCTTTTTAACCCCCCCCCCCCGTCACAATTTCGCAAATACCTTCCCCGTAAAGCCTGACGTCATTTATCGACAACCTTTTATTTTATGCATAAGCAGAATGTTATCCTTCCGTGTTGTTATTGGTGTGTCAAATGAATATGAAATCTTTATCTGCTGTTCCGTTTTAAAATGGCGGCCTATTGGACGATGGTCACACGGCCAATGGAACTTTTTGTTAAACCTAAGACTGAGTTCGTAATATTTCCTCTCAACATCGAAGAAGAAAAGCCAAAATCATGTAAATAAGAATTCTTATTTTCTTTTTTGTTCAATTGCATTTATTGTAGTTGGAGAGTTATTTGTCATAAAAATGATAAAGTGAAAACGGTAATTAATGCTAACAAAAGGGGAAACTATTACTTTTCACTTCAAAATATGTTCTGCTAAATTCAGAATATGTTTTTATGGTCTGTTTCGCTTTTTGTGTTTCTTTTACCTACTTTTGTTTGCACCTCAAAATTAAAAATAAATACGTTCACTAAAAAGAAAAAAATAAATAAAACCGTTTCAGCCAAATGAGAAAATTTTGCAGTCAGGTGTTCCTTTAATGTTTCTGAAACTTGAAATTTTTCGCAAATTTCAGTTTCCCTGTTCATATTTTTTATTCGCTTTAAATATAATAGATATTTCGTAAACACTTCGTAGGAACAAACTTAAATTTATCTTCTGCAGAGATAATTGTTTAAAATCAATTCAAATTTTTATTTCAACTGTCATTTCTTTTGTGGAAATGTTTGGTCTTGTTTATTACAGTTTGTTGCTAAAAATTATTAGTTTATTCTACGATAATAAAAATTAACGCATACAAAAATGATTGATTACGAACAATCTTATTTAATTTGAATATAATGAATTTCTTTTTCACTGCCTAATTTACTTTTTGGCGGATTTTTTTACCTAATTTACTTTAAAGCAATTTTGGAAGAATTATCACACGTTGGTGCATGTTGAATTCGCGATAAATTTCCCAGCCAGCATGCGTTAAGATTGTGTTACAACATTATTGAACGTTTGGGCTCCATTTAACACCAAATTAATTTCAACAAAAGCGTGAGAAACATATTATCAACGAGAAATAATAAAAGGTTACTGCCTCAACTACGGTCAAATGAGGTAGTGAAAAGCAAAGGGATGCAAGTGGCAAAATTAAAAATTTAGAGATAACCAGTACAAATGGTAGGTGAACCCCTCTTCTGTCTTGGGGCAAGAAATAGTACTATTAGCCCTGGTAGGTACTGCTGTACAGCATGATTTAGAAAAAAATCAGTAAAAGCCTAAATAGAACGCGTTTTACTCAAAATTTAAAAATGTTCACTTACATCTCTTTGCTTCTCACTGCCTCAAATGAGAACAATAAAAAAAATCGTGATTTCTCGAAAAACCCTCAATTACATGTGCATAATAATGACAGATACTAATAAGGAAAACTGAAGTTTTTGTCATTACAAACATAATGCACTCGTCGTAAGGGAAAAACCGCGCCACATTTTTGAAAAACGAAACCAGGGCAGTGAGATGGCCTTACGAACAGAATAAAAAAAAAAGTCTTCAGTTTTCAAATTTCAACAGCTTATGGTGTCGTGGACGTTCTGCATATTAATCACGAAATTATCCACAAACGCGGTTTTGTGGAATATTAATTTGGGCTGATTATCGGAATAAATTAGAATTATGAACGAAAAAAGAATGGAATTTTTTTTATGCTCCAAAACCTAATTTAGTCTTGCTTTCAAGAAAATTAGCATTTGATTTTCTTACTTTCTGAAAGAATCGTAACTTCTACATTATGCAATTAAAATTACATGTCTAAGTTCCAGAAGAAATTAGTGTCCATATTCGAGAATTTCAAAAACTGTTTTTGTTTCTGATATGTGCAAAATATGGTGCATTTATGTTTTAGTATCTAAAGTATTGTTCATTTAAAGTTCGGTTATCCCCATTTGATAGTCGTTAGAATGGGAATCGAAAAAATGGTGTAACTGAATTTTTTAAGGAATTTTCGAATTAACATCCATGCAATGATGGGGTTTAACGAAATATTAGTGCAAAGTGTTTACAAGAAAATGGTTCTACCTACATATATCAAACTTATTTTTTCTTGATGCAGATATTTATAAATTTCTTACTTTACCGAATAGCGTCGATTCGGTAATGGTTTTTTTAATTTCTGTTAAATCTGTATTTGTTACGCATTGATAACATTTTAAAACGACTAAGAATTAAAGAATTCATTAAACGAATGGAAAGGTATTTTAGATCCAAAAAGTTTGATATTCTTGAGCTCTCTTATGCAGTTCTTGATTTAGAAACATGTCAAAGAAAAAATATCTTTAACTTACGTCTGAACGTACTAGTTTTTTTTCCATTTTTATTACTTCCAAATTATTAAGGTTTCTGAATAACTCAAAGGAAATGGGTACCGTGTACTCATACACGTGTAAGATATAATAAGTTTGCATTATTTTTAATGAATTATTAGTTTATATTATATTTGGCATTAGGGTCACCTTTCTATACCAATAATAATGGTAAATAAAGAACTAGCTGACCCGTGCGAATCATTCGCGTTTGATAGTGGTAATTTATAAACATTTTAACGGTTTATAAAACTTTTAACGGCAATTTTTCGAAAAACAGTAACAATGCTAATTGTATATTTTTTTTGCCTTTGGAAGCAAAAAAGATGTTTCCCCGTTTACTTTTTTTTTGGGGGGGGGGGGGGTATTGTGGCAGCACACTGCCTTGGGAATTTAAAGCACAGTATCTGCAAATTTTTCATTGTTTGTATTTTTGTCATCTATTGTCTACTTTAGCTTTATTGTACAAACATGCTTATTTGGTTTCCACTGAAAATAAAGCACGAAAAAAAATGTCAGTTTCCGATATTTCCCTGTTGCTATCGTCCCTCTGAAATACGTTTCCTCGAATAATTGAAAAACTGATTTCTGCAGAAACGGCCTTTTACATTACCACGGCAAACCAACTGTGGTTCATAATCTTGCAATGACTTTGGATTATACATTCTTGTAAATTTGGTTCAAAGTATTTCCGAGGAAAAATGATTCTGAAACGACAAAACCCATTGCTGGGTTGAAACCAAAATCTTCGCTGTTTTAGCACGACGTTTTAACCAACTGAGCTAGAAGGCTTCACTCGTTGGGCGTTATACATTGAAGCAATGTGTATTAGAAAACAAAATAAACATTTTCGATCGTTTTGAGAAAACACAACAATGTGAGTTATTTTGATTTGTCTTAATGGTACTTTTTTTATGCCTTGAAACAAACGATTAAAACTTCTTTGAAATTTTAGAATGTGTGCAGGAAAAAAAAGATTTTTTGAATTGACTTTTTCAAAGATTATAATTAAACAAAAATTTGAATTTCAATACATTTAAAATGTTTAATTTGTAAACATAGATGAAACATTGAAAGCAAGTTGAAAAATCAATAATGAGTCGAGTAATATAATATTACATGCAATTTTTCAACGGAAAGAAAGTATTTTTTCCTAAATCGCATCGTAAATAATTTTTGTTCCTATAACTATCGTATTTTTACGTCGTTTACAAAAGCTCCGCTTGACAACGTGTTTCGGGTGCTAGTAGAAACCTCTTTGCCAATGTACTTGCTTATAACCCATATTGTACCATAGCTTAAAGATCAAGATTGGAAAATTTTTCTGATCATCAGTAACGAGTAGAAGCAAAATCAATGCGTCAAAAAAAAAAAAAAAAATCTTAGTCTCATTTTTAATTTTTCTCCTCTGTAACTGACACTACGAAAAAAGTCTCCTGAAACTAAATAAATACCAAAAAAAAAAGAGAAAGAAATCTCTTATACAAGTTTTGTAACCCGCAAACAGTCTTGTTTGAAAGATTTCAAACAAGCCGTTTCAATTTTTGCTGCAAGTTATCAGCTAAGTTCCGGCCGGATTTTGATGGCAATTGAAAGATCTCGCTTTTTATTTTATTTATTTATTTATTTTATTTTATTTTATTTATTTTTATTTTTTTTGAGCGTGAGCAATGTCGTTCTTTTGAATTGATCCGTTCATTAGAGGTTCTTTTCTTTTACCCGTTCATTGAACTAGTTAATTTAAATGACTTTGTTCATTTAAAAATGTTATTTTAGACCCTAAAATATTAATTAAAAATAATCAAATATAAATAATTAATTATAAATATTTTGGAAACCCGAAAATTATAGGCTTAAAAAACAATAAAACTTAATTCGTTAACTTTAGGCGGCGTAAACAAGATGGTGACAAAAAGAAGAAGGACAAGTGCTGCCAAATGCTTTATTATAACGCAGAGAAGAGAAACAATGCTATGTTTGCATATGTGTAACTTAAAGATCCATCTAAGTGAAAAAATGAACGAAAGTAAAAACTGAAACAAATGTGCCGTGTTCAAAACCGTTCGCCGTGCAAAAGAAAAGTCGTTCATTTTCTAAGAGATCGTACTGCGGCGTTCTTTTTAATGAGTCGTTCTTTTTGACACGTTCAGTCATCAACAGCTAAACCCTTTTTATTTGACTGTTTGTCTTTTACGGCATTTTTTAAAGACGTTTTAGAGAACATTCATCCATATTTTCCGGCATTCAAAACAATGTTTAAAGCAAAAGTTTTAGGAAATTTAAAGCATTTCGAAAGACATAAATTACACTTTATGATTTTTTCGTAGTTTTTAGGATCCTTCATTAAGTCAAACTTCAGTGCTTTACCATTGAGTAACAAGATCGGAAAAGCAAGGTTTAGAACCAGTCAATGCTGTAAGTTATGGATGCCTCAGTTGCCAAATCGATTAACTCAACTTAAAAAGAAGTCCTCATTTTTTGCTTTAATAGTACTTAATCAATGCTTAGAATGTGAATTTATATTAAACTTTTGGTTCAGTACATTTTTGTTCCTGCGATGGCAGAAAATGTAACACGAGGGCCCATTCACTCCTATGGATAACACTATCTTCATCACTTTTCTCCACTTTTTGTTTTATGGAGTCATCATTTGGCAAGTGAAGCATCCATACATAGATGACTAGCAAAAATACCCGGCGTTGCCTGGGTCAGTAATAATTGTAAGAAACAATCGCTATTTTCTTTCGTTTTTTGTTTTAACTGAAAGAACTAAAAACACATCGCTTTGACGTGATTAAAAATCGAGCGTCTTCCTTACCCATAAAAGTAAAATAGCAATAAGTATAAAGAACGAACGAATATTCATTTAGAAGCGAAAGCACGAATTGAAGCATATAAAAATTTGAAGAATTTCCAAAATATGAACTAACAAAAACAAAGATCACTGAAAAAAACCGTGCGCTTTATTTAATTAAACAGTAAACACATAAAAAAAAAAGCTCTATGTTTCCCTAAGTGTGCAAAAAGTAGAGTTTCCAAATGTTCAAATGACTTTAAAGTCATGTTTACTCCGGAGAAGCCTTGATTCAAAATTTTCATTATGATTACTTTTAATATTGCTGTTGTAAGGCAACGAATTTTCGTAACAATGGGTTTTATATTTAATCATTTAATGGGGAAATTACATTACATTTACTGTTTGGCTTGGCAAGTGAAGCATCCATATATCGGATTACTGATTTCAGTTTTCAATAAATCAAGATGAAAGATTGGTCAGAACATAGTTGCAAAGTTTTAGAGATAAACCCCGTCTTCCAAACAGTAAAAAAAAATCTATATTAACCGGTAAAGCTACAAATTTGATGCAGAAAAGTGTCAGTAAAATCAGCCTTTTTTAAATATGCATCAATCACTTCTGTAGATTTTTAAAGAATATACATGTATAAAAAATTACTTTCGGACAAAAGACGTTCTTTCACATTTGAAAATATCGAAAAACGTTTATGTAACGTTTATAATCCAATTAATTTTTTTAAATAATTTCTTAAAAGGTAAAATAAAAAATACATTTAAGTTCAAAAAAAAAAAAAAAAAACAGTATAGGTCTCAATACATTTTCCCTTAGTAATTTGTTATTTTATTATTTATCCTTTATTTCAAACTTCAATGAAAGTGAAGTCACAAGTTATTTTAATATAGATAATTAATGACAATTATTTAGAATTTTAAGAAAGAAAAACAGCTTTAAGTGGAAATTCATGTTTTAAAGCTTCTAAAAAAAGTTTTTTTTAAGTGCACTGCTTATATTTTAAGAGCATTTTTGCACTTTTAGGGCAGATTTTTTCAGTCATCAAAACCTACGCCCAAGTTATCCGATTTCTTTTTCTCAATCGTCTGACATCTTATGTAAGTTTATATTTTCTGATTTTGTGAATGAATTCAGCGGATTATTCCGTTCCTAAAATGAATCGTTCTGTTTCCTCTTCATACGAATCGATAAAATAATGAGCTTCGAAACATTTTACCCCGTGTGCCCTCCCCTACCATCAAATATGATACTTAGGTTTTCCAAAGAAGGAAAAATTTGTTCGACTGAAAACATATTTCTTTCCTCCGAATATCCAACAATCATTTTACAGCAAGAAAACGAACACCTCGTTTACGTAAGTAGGTTATGTAAATGAGATATATGTGCGAGGGTCTATGCTTTTTAAAGGTTCTGGCTGAGGTGTTTTAATGATTTTAGGTTACTTTCCAAAAATGTAAGAAATGCATCTTTTTACGCGTCTATTTTTTTTCTTTGTACAGCTTCTGAGAGCATATTAAATGATACATGGTTTCACTATTTCCTTATTTATATTGCGTGTTATATGATGTCATAGGTTATTTGAAGGAGCTCTCTCTCTCTCTCTCTCTCTCTCTCTCTCTCTCTCTATATATATATATATATATATATATATATATATATATTGGGCTTTGGCACGCTAGCAGCAATCACAGCATATGAGGGTCCTTCTCCAGAAAACGTAATTTTTAGACGCAAATATTTTTCAATTTCGAAACTTTTTTTTTCATCCTTACATGAAAGTGTTTATTCAGTAAATTACCGCCCATTAGCCAGGGCTAAAGGGCGGTAAATTACCAGGGCTTATTATTTTAAAGGGCTATTAGCCAGGCTGAGGTTTTCCATCTTCAGCTCAGTCACTTTCCTATGCCGGGCTGACGAGTGCTAATAAGCACGAAACTGCAGTCCTCGGCTGGAAATGACTGAGCTGGTGGTGTATTTCATGAAAGTGTTACTTGCTAGAAGTAAGAATAAACAATGGCCCAGCTAATTTCCAATTATTTTACTCATAAATAAATAAATAAATGCCTTGTTCGCGGAATGAAAAAAAAAAAAGAAAAATCTTTTAAAATTTTAAAATCGAGACCACTTTAATATCAAAGTAGTAATTTTGTTAATTGGGGGTGCAAACAATCAGCTATTTTAATGATTAGTGGGAATACAATATTAAGCTCTCTTGGTTAAAGTACGACTTAATTAGTAGTTTCAAATGTACGTAAAAAATAGTATTTAGTAAATTTGAGGATATACTGGCAATTTTTAATTTTGGTAGACTGCCTATTATTGATGTATTTACCCTCCATCATTTATTTTCACCTCAGGAATAATGATATTGATAAGGGGTCTGTTACAGGTGAGATGCACGGAGGTGAGGAATTTCCCATTAATATAGGCCAATAGATATATATTTCAGGGAAAAAGTTTTTTCTTCGTTGCTACAATCTGCACTTGTTAAGCATATGAAAACATGTTCACTTCTTTTTTTACATTAATTTACATCCCTGAAATTCAAATTCACGGAGGTAACGAATTGAAACACAATATTAAAAAATTAAATAATACTTAAACAGTTAGTATTTGAGACACTTGTGAAAGGAAAAATAAATAAATAAGTATATAATTTTGATTAAATAAGTTATTAAGCAATATAAACAATCACACAAGGTGTGTGACATGCAACGAAGGTGAGAATTTACATGTTGTAAATCAAAAATATACTAAAACAAAAATTATCATTAAAAACTTGTTGGCTGGTTTAAATAGATATATTTTCAATGAAGTTAAAAATCATTGTTAAATGAATTGTTCCTTAAAGTTTTTACTGTAAAAGGCATGTGACAGAAAAGTTACACTTTTTGAAGAATGACCCATAACTAAATATTTTTTCTGGGGTTTCACTTTTAATAAGAATGTGCTCCTTGAAGTATTTTCAAACACAAATGTCATTAAATAAAGAAATTACTGGAAACTTCTGTGCCCTGGTAGTCATAATGTTGGGCTAAATGCCTTTACTGTTGTTTCTTGAAGGATTTCACCAATATTGTTTAAAAAAAAAAGAATTGTAACTTACCTTTTGCCATTCCGGGAAAAACCTTGCACGGGAAATCCCATCCACCTGCCACCGACACTCAAATGTCCGAGTTTGAATCGGAAGTGTTCGGAAAAATATGTGGCACGCTATGATTGGTTGCCGTCATTCGGCAGATGTCGGTAAACTTCCGACAAAGCACATGTCGATCGCATGAGAAAACCATGTTGAGGTGTTGGGTGCTGAATGTCAAATTAAATAAGAATTGTGCAACCTGCAAGCTGCGTTTTTCTTGGGTTGAGTTGTTCTTGCAATATGCAAATAAGGTAACGTCACATTGTTACGAGCAAGGTCGGATCTGGCTATAAATACTCGGACCGGCCGTAGCTCGATGGCTACTTTTTCTCTCGCTTGTCTCCTCGTCTTGTGTTGTTTGTGTTTGTAAATGTGTTCGTCCATGTCCTCATAAGTTTTTGCTACTGGCCTCTTAGGTGAGGTCTGATCTTTTCTGAATGATTCGCTATTGATGTCTTCAGTTTTAGAAGCGCGTGCTGCCATGACGTCCATAAAAGTGAAAAGTTATAGTCCAATTTAAGTGTATCGTTTGGTCTCCAAAGAAAAAGGATCGTGTCCATCTTCGATATTTTTCCCTGATATGGTGAACTTGGCTCCTAAGGTGTGAACTGACCAGCGTGCAATTCTGGGGAGATTCCGATGCCGTCCTTCTACCTGTGGGGATTCACTATGGAACATCGACAGGACTTTTTGACACCTGCATGGACTTATTGTAAGATCTTTTTGATTTAACTTAATTTAATTTTCTTCGGAGGACCAAATTATTGTACTGTAACCATTTTATAATATATGTTAAATAAATGTTTTTCAGTATAAAGAATGATTCATGTTTTATTTTCTTCGGGCAGATAGATCACTCCCTCAAATTTTCAGTTGGAAATGAGTCGCCTAATTTTCAGCTTAGCTGTAGGCTATTAGCTCTATAACATCTAAAATTATATCCAACACATAAGCACTAGTTCCAATGGCTGCGTGCACGCAATGAAGACGGTCATGGGTTCGATTCCCTCCCTCCCCTGGAATCTGTTTAAGGTACAAATTTCATTATGAATTGTGCTATTTCTGTCGTGTAGTACTCGCTGTGGAGCACGGAATCATGTCTGTAATAGTAAATAAATAAATTAGTTATATTAAGCAGATCACACTGTTTTAAATAATTAGGACCTCTGGGATAAATGTCCGAAAAAGGGTTGTATTTCAATTGAAGAGTACAGAAGGCATTCAAAACTTTTAAACGCTTGATTAAATGCGTACCCATACATTTAGACTTGTTAAAAAGGTAATTTTCCCACTATATTTAATTAGTCAATGCCTGAACTAAAATTCAGTGATGCTAAAGAAAATTACAAATTAGCTCAAGTTTTATTAGTTTTTGAATCATTTGTAAAACACTGCATGCAATGTTTTTCAAGAGATGTGCTTCTCTTTCGCTGTTGTGCATAACTGCTACTTTTAAACCAGAAAATATCAGTTCCGGTAACTGAGCGAATATTTTGTTCAGAAAACTTCAAGAATCATAACAATTAGCAATGGATTGCCTGCAATCCTGAGACCAGTCGTGGCAATGAAATACTTCGGAATCAGATTCTGGATCTTTTTGATATCAATCTCGGTCGGATAATTGAGCACAATTTCGGTGATTTTGATTGGTTAAAAGAAAAAAAAATCGGAGCTGTTGTAAAGAAAAAGTTGGTTGAGTTGAGCTAATTCTACGTAATACAAATTTAAAAAAAAGGCTAATTCTTCGTAAAACAAATTTAAAAAAAAAAAAAGTGAAAACGGGAGGAAAAAGACCGACTCACTCCGTCATACCCTCAACATGTACAAAAAATTACTGTTTAAGTACAGTAGAACCTCTTTTCTCTGGCACTCGTTCATGCGGATCTCCGGATTATCCGGATCAAATTTGTAGCGTAGATTGCACTATAAATAGTGGTAATCTGAAGACACTACTGCAGCTGAACTATACTGATGTGTTTGATTTAAACACACTTGTTTGAACCAGTGGATCAATTCTTTTTAAGAAATTATGTAATTATTTTTTTTATTTCTTGTAAACAAGTCTACGTAACATAGTTACAAAAAACGATTTTTTTTTTGTCGTAATGAACGGTAATTCCGCTTATATCAGGATTTTCTTTGCTTATTTCCTACTACCGGATTTTCCGGATTTTCGATCACCTGGATTGACTACGGTCCTATTTAGTTCAGGCAAACGAGAGTGAACAATTTTTGTTGAAAGTTGATACTTTATATTATTATACATAGCAGTTCTTTATTTTCAAATATATTTAAAATAAAAGCCAAAATTTAAAAGTATAAGTATAAAGTGCAAATATATAAGCAAAAATGTCGCTCCTGTATGTATAGATTAAGTAAAAATGAGTCACGTATGGTGTTTCCCACTTATAATTTTAATGAATAGTACACGGTTTTGAAAAACCATATCAAGTCAACGGCATGAGTTAGGTCGGGTCAGTTGTGAAGAAAGCTCATTAAATTTTATGTGCACTAGTTTTAGTTTTTTTTTTCGACGCTAGATAGAGAGGAAGCATAGAATACTCTGTTCAACAAGTGTATTACAAGATTATGGCCTATTCCTTAGCCTCTAAGAAGCCCTTATTTGACTAAATGAGACTTCAACTGAGTACATGTAAATAATGCTTAAGATGGGAAACTTCAGAATGAAAACTATCTCAAATAATGGACCATCACTTGTGTGGCAAAAAACGATCCAGGCTTGCTGACCGTGTCGTAGGTAGGAGTTGATTATCATTTGGATGGGTGCCGGGCAAAAAACAAGTGACAAATTGAAATTCACTAAATATTTGAAATCCTGATAAGTTAACCGTTAAGTACATCATCTTATATAATTAAAAACTGAGCGTATGTATCTATGTATGTATGTATGTATGTCCAAGTAACTTCTAACGAACGCCAATGAACTGACCATCGAGAGCCAGGTATGAATGGATTCGTAATCTTCCCGTCTTCATGTTTCCCTATTTAACAATATCCTCCGATAATAGGGTCATTTTCCCTAACAGCGCAATTTGGACAGGGCAAGGAATGGCATTCACTGTGCCAGGGGAGTGACACTTAGAGGAAATAATGCGTTTTACTGACGATATTATAATTTATGTGGGAAAAGGAAAGACTACTTTTATGAAATTGAAACTATCCAATGTCATGGTGTCCAAAAAGTAGTTATTGTGGTTATTTGTTTCCGTTACATTTTACAGGGGAAGGACGACGGGGGAATGAAAAAATTAAAGTTAACTTATATATTGTCATAACTGCAAACAACAAATATCAATGTCACTTAAAGTAAGGGGGGGGGGGGACTCTATACAAACAAGAGTCAATCATTCATTGAGCGATTATTACAAAATTAAATGAATTATCAGAGACAGGGTAATGACAGTCATTAAAAATACTTATCAAGATTTAACTTGATATCACCCGAATATACTCGACACCGTGTATTTATTCAAAAAGAACTAATTAAGATTATTTCTATGATGAGACCAGAATTCAAAGATTAAATTATGAGTTAATACAACTATTACCAGGTGTGAGAAACATTCATTCCATTCCTCGACAGGGGAATGACAAAAAATCGAAGGACATTTTTTACTATTTTTTTTAAATAGTGCAAACCTTGAAAAGTTTTTATTTTTCTATTTTACAACATTGCATAACACTTGTTAAGAGGTTAAACAACAATTTCTGTACAAATATGCATGGCTTCCTGAATCTCTAGAACTAATTTTGCTTTAAGGTGGAGGTAGGGACACACAGGGGAATGACATTTATCATGTCAAAAAATTATTTAAATGTATAATAATAATAAAGTGTTTGTTTTAACTTATTTTACAAACATAAAAACATGTTGTTAAAGCATTCTAGCGTCAGTTTTATTTCTATACTAGTTAGTTTGTTATTTTTGGAGCAAGGACAAGAATTTAGCAGTTTAGAGAAAATGACCCAATAATTAGCCGAAATATCAATTAAAAACTATTATTTATGGTGAGGTTCCAACTGGCCCAAACTGTCAAACACATAAAGAAAATCTTGTCAGTCAAAACCACGAGAAATTTTTGGACCAAATGGGAAAACACCCTTCTTTTTTGGACCAAATGGGAAAACACCTTATTTATGACTCTTAGATTTAATAATCCCTAATATCCCCAATAAAATCCATATTTTTCGAAGGCTTTCCACCATTCAATTTATTATTCAGTGCTTCATCTCAACTTTTCGTAACGATGCTTTAATTAAAATTTGTAGTTTTTATAACGTGAAGAAAATCGTTAAATGAAAGATCTGTTGCCATTTTTTTTCTTGAATATAAACAAACAAAATTTTGGTTTTTGTTCTGAGACTTTTCCTGCAATCGGGGGATTTAAAATATTTACTTTTTGGTTACTTTTCCGCAATCTGCCACAAAATTTTACTGACTTTTTTTTCAAGCCTGATTGTTGAACACGCGTCACTAGACATAAGTAACTATTATTTTCGAGGTACGCTGTGCAAAGCCGGGCGGCATTTAAGCATACGGTACTCGAGTTTGGACATGTGAATAACACGCGCTCTTCATTGGTCGAATCGACTGTCAATCAATTGCATTTCTCTCCGTCGCCGCTGAAACACGCGCCATGTTGTTCTGAGATGGCGGATATGGATTCGCTCTCGTTCTCCATGAAAATAAAAAGCGAACATCTACCTGCTAAGTTTTACAATATTATTGTAGAAAATGATGAAAAGATTTTAATAAGAAGCAACGTCAAGTCCATGGTGGACATAGATACTTGAGTCCGAGAATTTGGAAAGAAAACAATACTAAGTGGAACACGAGAAATTGATGCCTATCAGGTCGAAAGCTCGTTTGCTGATAAGTTTATGTTTTTTCCTTCGTCCTTTTTTTAAAATACTTAATTTAACTTTGAATACCTTGATTTTTTTAAACATGTTATGAACTTTTAAATCAAATTGTGCAGTTATGTTTTCTATAGATTTGTAGTGTTATATATATATATATATATATATATATATATATATTTCAAAGTAAATTTTATTTAATTAAACTGTTGAACTACAGTGTGATGTATTCCAGGATTTATTAGTACAACACTTGCCATTGGTGTAAAAATATTTTTAATTATTGTTGAATCTATCAATTGCAAAATATTTTAATTGACAAAGGGAAACACAGCTAATCATCAAAACTATGTATAACATTTCTTATAAAATGCAATTAAAACAGAAAAAGGAGTTATTTTTTATATTTAGGCAATTGCGGTTATTTTTTGCTTATGCTTGACTGAAAAAAAAATGTTCCCATGAAAATAATTACTATTATAATAATAATAGCTGTAGCTTGTTGTTTTAAAGCCTTATTAAGAGAGATTAATTTTCGTTAGGATGGTTACAAGTTATCTGTGGTTGCGCACATTTTTTGTTTTTTCTCAAAGCTTAAGTAAACCAGAATTTACTTTAAATAACTGGTTCATTTGTGTCAAATCACCGGATTTCAGAAAACACGTACCCTAGGGCGGCTTTTAACTACCTTGTATTGGGGGCGGCAGTGGAGGATGATGCTGACAAATTTTTAGAGTTTTGACCACAAAAATTTTTTGAAACTGCTTAGGTGTCAATAAAAAGCACCATATCAGATAGCAATAAGGCACCAAATAACTTCACGAATGAATTTTATGAACAATTAAGAAAAAAAAAGGTTTCAACCTTTACAACTCAAGATAATTCATGAATTGAATCAAATTTTGTAATTGTTTTCACTTTATTCATAAAATATTTCAACACAAGGGTATTGAGGTCAATTGGGGGGGGGGGGAGGGGGGGAATGCCCTATGGCCTCTCCTGTAGCTGCCCCAGCCCCAGCGGATACAAAACGCGGATACACACCAGCCCCTAGTAGCACACAATGATGACACAATTCTAGCTTTAAATCAGCGTTAAAGTTTGTGACAGCGTGGAACAGAAATTAACTATACTATAAAGGATATGTCTAGCAAACCATTCCAGATAAATTTTCTGAGCTATTTTGAGGATTTTAAATCATCGTCTTTTTAATGTCTCTTTTAAGTTTGCTTCTGGTTATTGCATCACTCGAGTTTCGGTTGGTATAATGATTCATAGAAACGTTGGAAAACAATTATAATAAGATTATTTTCTAGCAAATTTCACCTTAGCAATGATTGAACAATAAGATAAAAATGAATATCCTTATTGATCCAATCCATACGTATAACAAAACGCCACTTATGCATAAAATTCATTAAAGAAAAAGTTAATGAAGAAGCATACGCGATTCGCAAGCAACAGAAATTCACAATGTAAACAACAAAATAGTTACCACTCAAACATAACCTTCTTTTTAAAATCAGAACAAAATTGCGGCCACTACGCTTTCGAGAAACATAAAAAGATAGCAAAACAATTTATTTCTCAACAAAACAATTTATTTCTCAAAAATGAAAAATAAACAGCTTATAACACGATGTTTACATTTGGACTTAACGTTCTCGCATCACTTCCAGCGAAAGGCGATTGATTGACAGACGATTCCGCCAATAAAGAGCGCGTGTTATTCACATGTCCAAATTCGAGTACCGTATGCTTAAATGCAGCCGGGCGACGCAGTTAGTACATTACCTAATTGATAATGGTGTTTTAAAAAAAGGCTTCAAACCCCGTTATATCTTTCATCGACAACCTGTATACTAATAACATGCTTGGCGCAAAACTGACGCATACGGTTCAAATTAACTCTAAATCGATGCAGTTCAATTTGTTAGCGAAATCACCCAAAGTAACCCACGCGTCTCCAGCGGTCCCCTCTAAAGAGAAACTCCGGCTATGAACATGAGAAAGTCGTTAACAAATTCTAACTGCATTGCTCACCGAGTCATTAAATATGGCAATTACCCTTGAACGTAGTTGGGAGTAAACATCATCGTTAGTATTAAAATTTCGGAGAAAAATGCATGCATAAATATTTCACACATTTGCCCAAATGAATAGCGGTGTTTGATACCTCATGAATGGTAATGATGGAGATAACACTCTAGTCCCCCGAAGAATGCTCCTCCAGTCGAGTCCGTTGAAAATCGTCTGCATTTACACGCTCGAAAAATACCCCGGAGGAAGTCATTTCTCACACGGCTACTACAAAAGGCAAGCTGAGTGATGCGACATTTTGTTCCGAAGGTGTAAGCACGATACCACCAGTATGTGTAGCAAAACCACGTTGAAGAAAACTGGCAGAGCTTGACCACGGAGAGGTGGCGAGTGAGCTTGAACTGAAACATCATTTTTACTTCCTTTTACAAAAAATGAAGTATTGTATTCGCAAAAAAAGTTTCACTCAAAAATCGACCTTAATTTCCATTTGTCTTACCCCCAAATAAATGTTGAGTTTTTTTTTTCCGACCCGACCACACGTGCATAATTACCTAAGAACGTAAATATCATTTTTGAAGATTCCCGAGTTAATTACAACGAGTTTTCTCGTGACGTCTGTATGTACGTATGTATGTCGCATAATTTAAGAACGGTATATCCTAGAAAGTTGAAATTTGGAACGTAGACTCCTAGTGAGATCTAGTTGTGCACCTCCCCTTTTGGTTGCATTCGAATGTTTCAAAAGGGGTCTTTTGCACCTTTTTGGGGGGAAATCATTAATTGCGATGCAAAACTCAAGTGGTGGTATAATTTGGCGCCCACTTTTCAATATATCGTCTGGTTTTTGGTCGCCAAGTTTTGTCGCCAACTTGGCAACAAATTTGGCATTTTGTTTCTAAATCTGGTTTTAATTCGGCCATTGTTGGTGATATTTAGAGAGTTCACTATTGAATCACATTGAAATTGCCAGTAATGAGGAAATAACATGAAATTGGTGTAAAAGGAAGTCATGTGATACACACATCAGCTCGTTTAATAGTTAGAATCAGCGGTAAAGCACCGAATAATAAAAGGCTCTGTCTCATTGATCCTATTTAGCCCCATATACATATATATATATATATATATAATAGCCAATGATTGAGTAAAGCTCTTGACATCATCAACAATGAAACTCGCGCCGCTTCCTCTACACGGCTCGCATAACATTTTCTGGGTTTTGATTTTCAAGATAGATTTGTTTCTTAGCTGCTTGAAGCCGTTCTAGCACTGAGTTTGTTTCGTCTTACTCTCTTTATTGTGAAATCATAAAAACTGCAAAAAACTTTTGTATTTGGGAATTCAAACCAAGAAGCATATTTTTGACAAAAAAAAAAGAAAGAAAACTAAAAAATAGTATAGAACGTGCTGAAAATGAAATTATAACTTAAAACAAAAAGATGTGAGGAGTAGAGATCTCTTCCACTTGTCTGCTGGGAAGGCGCAATGCGTTTAAACAACATGCTTTGATTTTTATCCCAGCTACGATTTTGCGTTTTCCCCCATGATGTGTTTTTTTTAAATCTCTAGTCCGATGGATTACGTGAAATCGAGGTTCCGCTTTACTTAAAATAGGCTGGAACCGAAGGACTGTTTGATCCAACATGTCGGAGAGATCGACCTCCCCTAAAAGGGTTCGAATTTTTCTGAAACGATGAAAAAAAAAACAGTGAAATTATTTCCTGGACTTAATGGAAGTTTTGGAAGAATATAGATTCTCTGTTCCAAAATGGGATTATGAGCGAAACTCTGTTAGCTTTTAGAAGCGAGTGTAGCCACGGGGCAAATATCTTTAAGGATCGTAGCATTAAAAGGATGTCAATTGAGTTCAGCTAAAAATAATTTTATATCGAAGAAATTTCCTTCCAGTAACGTTTTAGCGTTTGAGAGTGGGGTTTAGAACTTTAGTGATTTAATTTTATGTTCGAGAAGCACACGAAAGAACTAAGAATAAGCCGAATTGAATCCAGAAATAATTTCTGGACAGGGGGCATCGGGGTGTAAAAACTGGATATCCGTTGAAAAATGTTCGTGAAGAAGTTTTCATGAGGATTTTTTGTGACAGTATTTTAGTATCCTTTTAAACTAATTAATCAGTTCTAAAGCACAGAAAAATTACATAATTTATTTCGAACGATGACGCACAGTATATTTTAGCAGTTGAAGCCTACTGAATTTTTAACTCTAAACATCTCTCTCTATAAAGGGGGGGGGGGGAATGAGGAGATTGCCAAATAGAGAAGTGAAAACAATTAAATCCAATAAGACGACCAATCATAAGAGACCTGACTTATCTGGTTTTCAAACCACTTTTCTCGTAAAAATAAAAGAAAGATAATATTCATTAAAAAAGGCTTAATGAATATTAAAAATAAAGAAAAATAAGTCAAAACTAAGCAAAAATCTTCAACAGCTTTTACAAATTAAAGGTTTTGATTTTGAAATGGAGAAAGTCGCTGTCTATATATCGATCGGCCCGTCTGCCCCTCCTCCCCAATAGCGTTTTAGAGAGTAGTTCGATTCGAACTTTTTTATTTATTTATTTATTCATTTTTTATTTTGTTCGAAAGATCTCGGCAAGGACACTTCATTCCCATGTTTCATCTTTTTTGATTTGACAAATTTTCTGTTATAACTTTCAACTCTCCAAAAAAAAAAAAAAAAAAAAACTTTAGCGCCTACGGACATTTAAGGCAAATTTCCATCGATACCAAACTTAAAGACCGATTTGCTTCCAACAGACTTTGTTGGGAAAGGCTCTTGCAAAAAATATGTTCATAAACGAACAGTATCAGCACATTAAAAAAGAATGAAATTAACGCCTTTTGGGCATGTTTAAGGCCGATATAGATCCTGAATATAATGCCGGATTTGTTTGAAACAAACTTCGATAAAGTTCTTGACAAAGAACGTGTTTAAAAATGAAACTTTTGAAATAAAATTTTAAAAAATGAAAACATAACCAAGAACAACAGAATCTGTTTCATTTTTGATGACTGAAACAAAAAAATTCAGAGTGCTTCATTTTCTCTACCTGAAGGAAAGAGCAACAGACGATTTTATTTTTGACAGAAAAGTTTTCTTAAAATGTTCTTTTATTACTATTTTTAAATTTTTATTTCTTTAGTTCAAGTGTGTTTTCTTTCTTTATTTTTACAGCTGAAAACAATTTTTCTTATTTTTTTTTATTGAAACACTTTTGATCTTTTTTAAAGGCGAAAGACGATTTTGTATTTAAACGTTACTATATTAACTGCTTTTGTATTTTTGCTGTTGATTTATTTGTATACTTATTAATGTTTTGCACATTCAAGTTCTGTGTGTTGTCGTCAAGCTCTAGATATACTATATGCTGTGAGAAACATGATTTGTAATTCAGCTTTTCAATTTGCCTCTCGTAAAATGTCATGTCTGTGCTTAACTGCTAGACGAAATAGCTTAATTTAAGTGTTTCCAATTAAAAACTCGTTAAATGTGGAAATTTGCTAAAAATAAACCCTAACAATTTGAAAAACTGAATTTGCTGCATATTCAGCATCGTTTCTTTCATAAGAAAGGCAATTTTTATTGTTTAAAATCAGTTTTACATGTTAAAAAGGTATGTTTAACATAACTTGCATCCTCAGCTTATTGAGAAAATATTGATCTTATGCAAAAAAACTGATATTGGTACACAGGAAAGTAGGCTCGTTAGGTTCTAGACGTAGCTTCTAATATATCGCTGGCTAAAACAGATATTAATAATAGTAATTGCAAAGTTTTCAAACTTAGTATATCATTTTCAAAGCTGAACTTAAGCAAGTATAGAAGTTTGAATTTTGTTTCAAATCTATGCAATCCTAGAAATTTCGAAATTTCTTCAGCAAAAAATATCATACCTCTCTGCTTCACATATATCAAGTTATTACTCGAAAAAATTATATCTGCTGTTCAATACGCAGGTTTCATTCAATTCTGATAACTGGAGGTTGAAATAGTTAATTTCAGAGCTGTCACGAGGTCAAAAAGAAGGGGGGGGGGAAGGGGTGTATCGAATTGGCTCCATTTCAAGCGCAGCTTAAATATCGGGAAAAAGAATGGGCTCAGCTTTTTTTTAAGAGAGTCATTACTAGATTTAAAAATTAACAATATGCACCTAATCGTATATGTAATATGGTATTTAATAATGTTTGGGGGTAAGAGGTTTGGATTTTCCTCCGTCGATTTTTTTTTAAAAACGAAACGTTAAAAACGTAATCGTTACCCCCAATTCTGTTATAGCGAAGGTGGTAGGTGGGGGGTTCGGGGTCCTTCGCCCAAAAATTTTCGAAATTATAGCTCTAAAAGCGCAGTTTTAAATGGCCTGTGGTGATATTGCAGGAGAGATTCGAGGGTCCACGCTCCTGAATTTTTTTCTATTTTGCGGTCTTAAAAATACGTTCCAGACAATCTTCAGGAATTTTTAGTCGATGAAGAGGTCAATGGTGCTTCCCAGCATTTTTTCCCAATTGAAATTTTTAAAAACTCTGGTTGTCCCTTGAAATATTTTTGAAGATGTAGGTGTAAAAGCGCTGTTTTAGACGAATTATGGGGATAAGGATCGGGGGATTAGAGGGCTCACACCAGAAAATTCTCTAAATTAATATCTGACAAATACCGCTGTAGGTCCTTTTGGGTACTAATAGGAGGAACGGCAGTTTTTCGAATTTGAGCTCCTAAACAATAATTTAGTGTACTATCAAAGGGATTAGAAGGAGTAGTCTTCGGGAGCTCTCCCCCGGAAATATTTCAAAGTTTTAGCCTCTGAAACGACATTTAAGACGATCTTTAACGATGTTGACAAAAGATGGGGAGAGATGCTCATCCGGAAAAGTTTGCTTTCAAAATTCAGTTTTTTGACGATCTTTGGTAATATTAGTGTTAGGAGAAGTTTGGAGGTCGTTCCTCGGCAATTTTCTAAAATTCCATAATCGCAATTATGGGTTATCTCTAATGATGTTATCAGGGTTTAAGGGCTGTTACCAGAATCAATTTCAGAATTGAAGAACTAAAAACTAAGTTTTAGACGAACTTAGATGATGATGATGATAATAGGGTGAGGAAAGGTTCGGTGACCTTCAGATTAAGTCTTAGATATGAAATTTCAGACGATCTTTAATTATGGGGTGGGGATGTTTCTCGTTGCTTAGATGGGTGCTTTCTCTTGGAAGTTTTTCGAAATTGAAGTCCTAAATACGTAATTTCAGGAGATTTTTGATGAAGATAAGTGATAGGGAAACGGATGGTGTTTAGGAACTCTTCCCCTGAATTATTTCGAAATCGAATCTTAAATAATGCTTTTCGTGGCTACTTAGGAGCTCCCTCCTGTCCCTTTTCTTGGCTGCATCCCTTTTTTCTTTGACTAAATCGGGATGCCCAACCTACTGCCTGCAGACCACATGTGGCCTTTCAAGCTGACACGTGTGACCCATTGTTTTGTTTAATGTTATAACCTGAAAACCGCGATTAGTCACAGTGCCACAAATTTCTAGGCGAATACTCATAAACTGGTCCCTGGAAAACAGGTCGAATTAATAAAATAAGCATCAAGTGATCATAACAAGTATTGGTTTGCAATGTTCTTTTCTTGTCCACGTTTTCCTATGCTGTTAAAGTTTTTTTTTAATGTTTGGAAATTTTATGTTCTAACCAGGGTTGCGGAGTCAAAGAGAGAATGACCGACTTCGGCACCGATTCTAACTCCAAGACTGTTAGAAACTCCAACCCCAACTCCGAAAGCACTGACAGTTGCACACCTTGGGAAAAACGACAGAGTCCGAATTTTTGAATTTTAAACCTTACACTTCCGACTCCGACTCCGCAACACTGACCGGCGAGTTACACTTCCGACTCCGACTCCGCAACACTGACCGGCGAGGATCATTTTAGCATGATAAACAGCTTTTATGTTAAAAAGTTTGGACACCACTGGGGGGGGGGAGGATTAAACTATTGATAAAAGAACTTGCAAAAACAACCCTATGTTTTTTTTTCTTTTTTTTTTCACAACCATTTGAGTTACATCTTCAATTTCCAGAGTGATATTTTAATTTGTTTCAATACATGTGGTTGCGGTCCCAGTAAAACAACTTTCAACATTTTCGACTGATGTTGTGGTACTTTACAGTGATCTCTGTTTTTTTCACTTTATTTTGTTTTTATGTATCTTGATAAAGTTTTTGATTTACTTTTAATTTTTTTTTATTCAAACGCTTAGAACTACTATTGTGAATATTCATTACAATATTTTAAATCTCGCTCACAATACTTTCAACTATTTTTTCTGTTTAAAACATATTTCGGCGGCCCATGTATTTTTCTCCTCTCAAATACGATTTTCAAAATGATATTTTCAACAAACAATAAAGAAATATAAATCTGTCGGCTGTCCCTACAAAGTTATCATGCTTACTTATCAATTCCTTCGCATTAAAAGTTAAACTGAAGCTGAACTAAGCACTGAATACTTTTCTTTCGTTAGGTTTTTGTTAGGTTTTGAAGCGTGCATTTCGACGACTTTCAGTTATATGAATTGTGATGCAGAGTTTTGGATGTTCCTTAATAATATTCAAAGATTAGATTTTCATTTTTTAATTTTGCAAAAAAAAAAAAAGTCACTTTCATTCCCTTTTTTTATTCATTATTACTATTTCAACTTTTAAAAAACTGTAAACGTTTTATTTATATATATATTTTTTCATAATTAAAATGAAACTGCGACCAGCTTCACAATTTTTGCAACGCTGGATGCGAAACTCAGAACAATGTATATTGAAAATATTTAACCAAATCTTGTCAAAATTTTCATAATTAGACTCTCAACAGTTAGAAGACAGTTAAGTTTCACTCTTTAGAACGATGCATTTACACAACAATTTGTTCCTGCTCTATTGAATAAAAAGAGCTAAAATCATATAAAACATTAAACAACATTTTCTTAATTCATCAAAAATATGACTCTAGGGTGGGTGTACATCGCAGGAAAAAACTTTATTTGTTAATCAATATTCAAACTCCTAAGACACATCGTTTTCTCAGGAAGTGCACCACATACACAGAAATGTAATTTTATTTTGTGAGCAGAAGAAAAATTGTTAATATTATAATTAAAATCATTATTATTTTGATCGTTATCAATATTTTCAGCATTAACATTCTCATCATAAAATAAATATCTTCATTACTATTAATACTACTTCTATTAATCTTGTTATTTTTAACTATTACCATTAATGTCATCGTAATTTTCACTATAATTATTATCATTATTCTTAGTACTATCATTATCATCATCTATCTCATTTTCATCGTTAGTATCATCATCTTAACAAGGAATATTACAACTACTAGCTGCGTGCCCGGCGTTGCACGGGCTACCTAAAAAATGTAAGAGCAGTCTAGTTGATGCTTTTGTAGTACACTGACACTAGTTTCTAACGCGTTAAGGAATAAATAAATGCGCGTAAAGCAAGGTTTGCAAAACACCAGTAAAACATATTTTTGCCAAAACACCTCATCAACGTTAATAATCGTTATCAATGATACAAGTTATGAGTACATTTTCAGTCAGCACAAAAGGGGAAAATATATGCATTATCAACTATAATCTTTACTCACGTTAAACTGAATTACATCTGATAGACTATATCGGAAATATTTATGCACAATAACAATCCGCTTTTTACATAAAATAGTCTACTACCCGGCGTTGCCCGGGTGTTTATTAATGCAACATACCACTCAGATAAATATTTGGATGGATTCTATCCACATGGTCGTACAAGAATTACATCAATCCGTTTTCCAGGTACAAACCCTCAAAGAACTCAAATAACTTGTAAATCACTCATTTACTTTACGACGTGCACGGTCCTCCTCGAAAATGAAAGTTACGTCATGTGACGCGTATTTAACAATCAGGCTTGAACAAAAAAAAAAAAAAAACAGCAAAATTTTGCTGCAGATTACGGCAAAATAATCGAAAAGTAAACAACTTAAACACACTGATTACAGGAAAAGCATTAAAAAAAAAGCCTAATTTTATTTCTTTATATTCGAGAAAAAAAATTGCAACAGATGTTTCTTTTCAATGATTTTCTTCACGCTGTAAATTTTAATAAAAGCGTTCATCCGGAAAGTTGAGTTGAAGCACTGAATAATAATTTGAATGGAGGAAAGCCTTCGAAAAATAGTGATTTGATTTTGAAATCTAAGAGTCATAATTAAAAGTTTTTAATTGATATCTCCGCTAATTATTATCGGAGAATTATGTTAAATAGCCAAACATGAAGACGGGAGGATTACGAATCCATCGATACCTGGTTCGATGGTCAGTTCACTGTCGTTCGGGAGAAGAAGCTTGGACATAGATAGATAGATAGATACTCAGATTTTATATGTATAAGATTGATCTTGTTATTTTTACTATTACCATTAATATCATTATCACTACAAATGCTATCATTATCCTTAGTATTATCAATATCACCAGGGACCCAGAGCAGAAAAGTTTTTGATGCGAGGTGAAAAGCTATACTAATCCGCTCTAACTCCAGATGTATTCTGACTGCGCCAATTTCATTATATTTATTAAATATTTATATTTCCGCTTTTGAGTTAGATTTCATTTGCAATTTTTACTGTAAAAAACATTTAAAATAAACTTTAATGGATAAAAACAAAAAAGTTGTTTTTCAATATTTTTCATTTGATTAAACGTTTTACTAAATACATGGTCTTTTCATGTCTAATCAACAGCGCACCCATCCTGAGAATTTCATTAAAAAAAAAACAACTTACAAATATCCTACTCTTTGATATATTAAAATAATACATATTTAAAAAAAGAAAAACAATCAGTTAGGAATGATGAATAATTTTTGAAATTCGTTGAAGAACATTAAAAAAAAATATTTGAAGTGCTTTAAACTGTCATGACTCAAGTTTTGTAGGAGTTTTGTGTCAAGTTTTGTTTAATTTAAATCCTTTTAAACTATTTTTTACAGAACACTTAAAATTAAAATTTCCAGAAATTTTAAGAGTATCTTTTAAATTTTTTGAAAAAAATAAAATAAAAAACACTATTTTAGTGAATACTTAGAAAAAATTTCAGAGAAAGACCGTGAAGTAATCAGCAGTTGCTAAAATTTTTTGGAAAAGTTTAAAAAAAAAAGTATCTTACGTTATTTGTTGCATTGAATTTATTGCTGATTTTTTTTTTGCATTGAAAATGGTGTTCCTTGAAACGTCGAAACATGCGTATTTAGAAGTTTACAAGTTTTATGCAATTAAGGACGGCATTATTATGCATTTACGGAAAATATTGATTGGCAATAAACAAACATGTTATCAGACGGCTGGTCACTATGCCACTTCTGGTGATTTTCTCAGGAAAAAAAAATTAAAGCAATGCTATATTTGCATTAACCGTCTGCTTGGAACAAATTTATTCTTGTTCCAGTCAAACACGTGATATAAACCGCCAAATGGTGTCATCTAGTCGATCTCTTCCGTGAACGCAGTATAGAACTATTATCAGAATCATTATTCATATCATGAATATAATTATTATTATTACAGTCGACTCTCTATAACTCGATGCCTTATAACTCGAATATTTCTTTATCTCGAAGTTTTCATCTGGTCCCGAAGTAATTTAGTGTTTTGAATACAAAGTTGTCTCTATATCTCGAATGTATACTAATTTTAGGTCAAAGTTTTTACGTAAGTTCCGTTTTCATTTTATGCATAAAAATACAGCCAAAATAAGAAAAAAAGTTGTTTTTTTTTTTCTTTTAATACATTACTTTGCTAATCAATTTGTATGAGGCAGATATTTTATTTACAACAGTGCTCCTTGCGCACTGTGCTGCGAGATTGCCGAAAATGTGTAGCCGATGGGGCTACGTTTTGCCTATGGCAGGACTACTTAAAATTTCATTGCTCCTGATCTTTGAGATACTTATCTTCGTTGAAGGAAACTGGGCAAAAATGAAACATTACTTGAATAAATGTTTCTACGGAAAATGTAACTACGAATCAATTAATTGGAAAATACCTAAAGCGTGGATAAGTCGAATTGTGTTTACAAACTTAATGACTTTTTAAGAGGAGATAAAAAAAAACCTTCTGTTTTCATGGTATTATAATCAGTCTAATATGCACTATTTCAAGAAAAAAAAAAGTAACAATTATTATTCAGTTGGCTTGGAAAGAACTTCCGATAATTCTAACTATCTATCACTCGAAGGTTTTAGCCGGTCCCTTGGGACTTCGAGTTATTGATACATTTATTATCATCTTCATTATTAATTTCATTACCATCATTAGTATTAATATCATTATCAAAACTATTCGCACTTCATTCATAATTTCTATATTTCTATAATTTTTTATTTCCTTTTAATTTTTTATTATAGTTCTCATTGATATCATCATCGTCTACAGTTATCGCAATCACTATCTTTATCATTTTCATCGCAATTATTATTTTCGTTTCTATCATTGTCATATTTATCATCCTCATCATTATTTTCATTGTTGTTTTCATAATTATTTACTTTATCATCATTTTTATGATTATAAACACTATACTGCGCGTACGGAAAATTTAGATGGGATGTAAGCAAACAGGTAACCCAACGATTGGTCACTATGCCACTTTTGGTGATTTTCTCTGGAATAATCATTCTATTTGCATACGCCGACGAAGTCTGTTTAGTACTATCTTGCTCTTGCCATTGTCAACCCCGTGATTTACGCCGCCAAATGGCGTATTTCTTTGTTTAAATCTAGTAAATATCTTCCACAAACGCAGTATAGTATTATTATCAGTATCATCATTATGACTATTATTACAGTAATCATCATCTTTATCATTAATATCATTATAATCATTAGTATTATTTTCATTATCGAGAATTTGAATGATGTTTCCCAATTATTTTCGTTAACTATTATTTTTTACTCTTTGATTATTATTGTTTTCATTGATATCCCCATCTTCTTCATTTATCATTATCATCACTTTCGTTGTAATTATTTTCTTCATTTCTCACATTATCATTTTTACCATTATCATTATTAATCACTGTTATTTCTATTTTCTCTCATCATCACTTGTATTATGATCCTCATAATTATCACTCTTAACGCAATACTGCGTTCACGAAAAAAAAAAAAAAAAAGATTGGAAGTAAACAATTAGGTAACCAGACAATTGGCCACTGTGCCACTTCCATGATTTTCTCTGGAATAAGAAAAAGGTAAACTGATGCTACGTACGCCCTCTGCTTGCCACCAATTTGGTCTTGTCTTAGCCAAATACGTGATTTACGCCACCAAACTGCTCATTTCTCTGTTTTTATCTAGCCTATCTCTGATTTGAATGCAGTATTATTATCAGTACCGTCATCGTTGTCATTTTCACCATCACTTACATTATGATGATTATTAACACCATACTACGATTGCAGAAATTATAGATCGGATGTACACAAACAAGTAACTAAACGGTTGCCCTTGCGTGACTTTTGGCGATTCTCTCTGAAAAAAAAAAAAGTAAATCAATGCTGTTTGCATATACGGCTAATGTTTGGCGCCAACTTTGTCGAAGCCAGGAATGTGATTTACGCCACTAATGGGCGTATTTCTCTTTTTGGATAATCTCTTTTTCGTAAAAGCCATATAGTATACTCAACATTATCATCGCTGTTATAATGATTATTATTACTAGCATGATTATCATTATCTCTCATCATTATCATCTTTTGTATCATCATCAAACTTATTAGTATCACTATCACTATGGCAGTACTGGCATTATGAACATCATTATCATTAGTATCATTATCATTACTGTAACATAATCATCATTTTCAATATCATTCTCAATTTTGTCCTAATTAGTATCATTACCATTACTGTAAAATAATCATTTTCAACATCATTCTCAGCTTTATCATTATTAGTTTTATTATCAAAATTATTAGTATCATCCATCATTTTTTTACATTAAATTTAAATTTGCTTAAATTTTTTAATGATGTCATTATTTTTGTTCTTATTGATTTCATAATCATTATTATGTCGTTACATTATTGCTAAAATCTTTCATCAATTTTATTAGTATCATCATCATTAGCATCAATGTAAAATTATTATCATTCTCATCTTTATCATCGATTGTATCATTACCAAAATTAGTATCATTCATTTCGTTTCCTTAAAGTGTTTTTACTGTCATTTTTAACATTGTCAATACTATTATTGTTCTCATTGACATCATAATCGTCATTATTAGTATTACCGTCATTACTGAAGCTTTTTTCAATTTTATTAGCATCATTACTGTCAAATTATCGTCATTATCAACATCATTATCATCATTTGTATCATTATCAAATTTATTAGTATCATCATTGTTTTGTCTCAAATTTTTATTTACTGATACTTATAAATATTGTCACTATTACCATTGTTCTCTTTGATATCACAATCATTATTATTATTATTATTACCATCATCACTAAGTTTTCATCAATTTTGTTATCATCATTAGTATCACTATCATTATTGTAAAAGTGTCAAAATTATCAACATCATTATAATCTTTGTCATCATTAGTATCATTATCATTACTGTAAAAGTATCATCATTAGCAACATCATTCGCCTCTTTAAGCACCATTTTTATCATTATCAAAGTTATTGGTATCATCCATTATTGTGTCACTAAAAGTTTTCATCAATTTTACTATTAGTATCATTATCATTACTGTAAAATTAGCACTGTCCACATCATTCTCATCTTTATCATCATTCGTATCTTTATAAAAATTATTAGTGAATCATCCATTATTTTATTTCCTTAAAATTTTATTTAATTATATTTAGATTTCGTCATTATTATCATTGTTCTCATTGATATCATAATCATCATTATTATCATTACCATGATTACTTAAAGTGTTCATCAAAAATTATTATCATTATCCTTAGTTTCATTATCATTGCTGTAAAATGTTCATCATTTTTAACATTATTTTTATCATCACTAGAATCATTATCATTATTGTGAAATTATCATTATTAACGTCATTCTTATATTTATCATCATTAGCATCGTTATCAAAAATTACCGCTATTATGAACACAAAAAAATTCTGACCTTTACCATTCCTATCATTATCAAAATTATTAGTATCATCCATTTTTTTATTTCCTTAAATTTTCATTTACTTATATTTTTAAATTTTGTCATTATTATCAATGTTCTCATTGATTTCATAATCATCATTATCATTGTTCTCATTGATATCACAATCATCATTATCCTTAACATCATTTTTTTAATTTTCATCATTTTTTAAATCTTCATCATGATCAGTGTTATTATCATTACTTTAACATTATTCTCATTATCAACATCATTCTTATCTTTATTATCGTTTGTGTCATTATTAAAATTATTAGCATCTATTTTATTTATTTAAATATTTATTTATTTATCTTTTTAATTTTGTTATTATTTTTCCCATTGTTATCACCATCATAAATATTATCCTGGTTCTTATTGATATTATAATCATCATTATCATTACCATGATTACTAAACGTTTTCATCAATATTATTTTCATCATTTTAGTATCATTATTACTGTAAAATTACGATCATTATGAACATCATTCATATGTATCATCATTAGTACCATTACTGTAATATTATCATCATTATCAAATTCATTCTGATTTTTATCATTATTTGTATCATTATAAGCATTGTTAGTACCACCTATTACTCTGTTTCCTGAAATTTGTATTTACTAACAGCTAACAATCACAACAATGATAGAACTATTAACAATTAGTAAATAAAAATTTAAGGAAATAGAATAGGTGATACTAACAATGTTGATAATAATACAAATGATGATAAAGCTAAGAATGATAATAAAGATAACTATATGTTTGTAATGATGGTAGTGATAATAATGATTATGATATTAATGATAATGATAAAACTATTATCTTAATCATTATTATCATTACCATCACTACCAACACATCACTATCTTTATCAGTCTCATCTTTATCATCATTTGTATCATTATCGAAGTTATTTGAATCATCCAACACTTTATTTCCTATAATTTTTAATTGCTTGCACTTTTTAATAATGTCATTATTATCATTGTTCTCATTGATATTATAATCATCAGTATTATCATTGCCATCATTACTAAAAGTTTTCATCAATTTTATCATCATCATTATTTTTAATATAACAATTATCTTTTTATTTTGAGCTTTTTCCTTTTTATTATTTCCATTACCTTTGGTAACTGTATCATCATTATTATCAAACCACCTTTCTCATCATTATTCACTTTATGCTAAGTGACTTTTTATTTCATTTGATTTTATTCTTTCTTTAATTTTTATTGCCATTTTTATGATCAGTAGCAGAATCATCATTGCTATCACCATTCATTAAATTTAATTATTTTACTTCGATTTATTTTTCTTTTCCTTTTATTTTTATTATCATTAGCAGCATCATCAATGTTATCAATATTATCATTGTCATCATTATCAGCATCATAATTATTATTTATATTATCATTACCATCAAAATTATCCCCAATACTATCAAAATTACCAAAAATCGTTATCAATATTTTCATCTTCAATATCATCATTAGAATTTATTACGACTATTGTCCTTCTTACTATAATTGCATTTTAATTCTGTTCTAACTTTTTTATTTTTGAAATTTTTACTTTCATTATTTTAATCATTATAAAATGATAATTATAATTATTGTTATTTTATTTCTGTGTTTTAAAATTATTTGCACTATTTTTTTCATATTTTAATTATTGGTGAAAATTACCATCATTATCATTGTTACCACTATCACCATCCTTCTCATCATCATTATTCCAATTATCGTTAACAACATCATTAATCATCATTATTAATATCACCATTATATTTATACTATTTTTCTTACTATTATTATTATAATTATTTGAACATTATTATTGCTATCATTATAATCATTATCATTGTTATCATTATAATCTTTATCATCAGTATTTGAGTTGACACTCGATTTAACGTACTGTTTGGGTTAATGTTTGGAAAATGTTCGTTAAGTCAATTGGTGCTGTTTCAATAAAAGATATTCTGCGTTACTGAGTTGTTCGTAAAATCTTGGGTGCTCTTTTATTCTAGTTTTGTAAAATGAAGCGTCATTTGTATTACCATTATTATAACTATTTTACTTTATTATTTAGATTTAAAAAAAAAGGCTTAAAAAAATCTTTCTATACCCCTTCAGCGGTTTGATGTTTGTTTTTCAATTTTCAAGGAGAAGAAAAAAGAAAGTTTCAGAGCTTTACGTGTCTATCTCCAGAGTATGCAGCTTCGTGTGTTTAAATTATTGATGGGTCTTCCGACACGACACATCGTATTTCGTTCCATATAATTAAATCCCAAAGACAGATAGAATCTCAGAAACTGCATGCACTGTCATTAAATATAATAAAAATTATGCAGAATGTAGGGGCTCCTTTTTTTTTTGCACAAAAAATGATGGCGTAAAAGTGTCTCAAATTATTCAAACCCGGGATCCGTGAGTCCTGCTCCTATAGTATAAATAATCATTTGTCTTTTTCTTTTTAATTACATATTTTTTTATTTACTTTATTTAAATATTAATCTTTTGGATGAGAGAAATAAATAAATAAACTATCGCCGACACTTGCGAATTTCCGAAGATCGGTCAGATTTAATTTTGCCACTAGTTTATCGGCCCTCCCAGTTTCAATGAGAAGATATCAGCCTCTCGGTTGGCTATTGACTATCCACTGATAACTCCGTGACCTGATAGGTAATTCATCGGGCTTGTAATCGGAGGGTCTCGGGTTCGATCCTAGCCGGTCAAAGATCCAACTTCTTCATTAATGGTGACTGGGGAACGTTAAATTTCCTCGTGGTCAAAGTCTTCCTCGTGAAATGATACCTCTAAGGTGCTGGATCAGACATTGCTCGAATTCTGGTCTGGATAGAAAAAAAAACAGCCTTCTTCAGGGTCCCATCTCATTGGTCAACCGCAAATAGTGGTAAATGGGGGACCCAGGAGTGAAAAGTGATAAGTCCGTAACTCGGACGTCATAACTGAAATGTCGGTAGATTGCATGTAATAAACATCATTTCGCATTTCTCACGTGTACTCTTCAACTTCTTCTGCTTCATGCCAATTTGGCTTTAAAAAAAAGACTTTCTTGAATTTATAAACATTTATCCCCAGAATGCAAGAAATTAAAAAAAATCTTGTTATGGAAAGGAAATGTCACCGTGGCTTGAACACAGATAAAATCAAACATCAAATTGGCTTTAAAAGAAACTGACTTTCTTGACTTTATAAACATTTTGCCACAGAATACAAGAAACTGACTTTCTTGACTTTATAAACATTTTGCCACAGAATACAAGAAACTGAAAAGCAAATCTGGTTACGGAAAGGAAAAATCGCCGTGGCTTGAAGACAGATAAAATTGAACATGTTTAATCAAACCTCTTCGTTTCATCAAATTATGCGGATGAGTTGACGGCTCTCTAAGGGAGAAGAAAAAAAATTTACAATCGAGCTCTAAGGAATCGAATTCTAAGGAAAAACAATGTGCGACGGAAAATCGGTGAATTATCCAAAGTGTTGCTTGCTGTTGCCGTAAACATTGAGAAAATATTTATCTGCTTCTGCGTCCTAAAATCAATACATTTTCTTTACTTTTTAAGAAAAGGAAACGAAAGCCCTAGAAATCTCATGGATTTCTCTAGTATTTGATTTCGGTAATGATGTGCTATAAAGGAAGGAAATGTTTTAGCCAACTTAAAAATGTTTCCCGAATACAAAAGACTCATCATGAAATGCATTGCTTTCCAATTTCCAGCAACGGATCAGTTTTTAGTTTAAAAATATCTGGTGTCTGACCTTGGTCGTCGATAGCCCATCTCTCCGTCTTTCAGAAATGGAGCCCACTTTCCTTTTAGTGATACAAAGATAAAATAAAACCTTGGCAGTCTAAAAAAATGGTTATAATAAATTTTTGAATGGAATAACACAGTGAGTGTTTTCCCCTTAAAATGTTAAGGAAAATACAATTTTAAAATATCATTATAGGTACATCTAAGATTCTGTACTATTATGATTGGAAAGCTAGAGGTCGCTGAAATGTCGATTTCAAACTTTTTTTCTACCGTAAAAAAAAGGTATGTATTACATTATGAAAAAAACAACCATGGCAATTTTCTATTTTAAATAAATCGTGCTAGCTTTATAGAGGTCACCGACATGTTTACATTTCTTATTTTTTAATAAAAATAGCACCTCAAAAATTACAACTAACGGGAGAAAAATACATGCGTCGCCAGAAGGGCGCTTGTTGAGCTGCAAAACCACAAATTTATATATTTTTCTCTTTTCCAAATTTTTTGAAACAAAAGCACTTGAGTCCTTTTTTTAAATTTTAATGAACAAAATTAGATGGTGGTACAACAAAAGTATTTTTTTCGTTGGCCCAATTACTTGTTCAAACTGTCGAATTCTCTTCTTTTTTGCTGAACACAGAAATAGAATGTTTTTCAGATTTTAAAATTTTTAACTAGCGCTGAAGCAGTCAATCATTTTCTTCAATTTCTCTGAGGTATTGAGTCATATAGTTTTAAAAGATTCAAGCACTTTTTTGAATGTATAAACACTTTTTTTTCCTGCCCCAGGTTGGTGGTGTGATTGGAGACACCACTCCCTGCGTAAAAAGAAAAGATCAACAAGCTTTTTTTTTTACCGTCAAATATATGTCGCGGTGGTCAAATAAACCCATTCATAGCGTTTTTTAAATTAGATTTACAAACATTTAATCACTCGCCCTTCAAAAGGTTAATGCAAGCAAGATTAGAATATAGTAAGACAGATTTTAAATGTTCTAATGAACAATCAAACCATTAGTTCTATGGTCGTAAGTATTAAACGTTAAAAGAGTTATAAAATGGATGTAACACAAAACTTAATCACGAAATTCAGCAGGTACGATACGCAGTACCATATCGGTCAAAAATATTAAATTTCATAAAAGGCACCGCAAACATCAGTAGTTCAAAAAATAAAAATATCATGTTGGAAGTGGAAGACTTTAGTATAGGAAACCAAAGTATTTAAAATGTTTTGGAAAGAAAATTTTACAATGGTTTTGATTTTTGTCAATGATTTTAAATAACACAACCCTGTGAAATTAAAATTTAGGAAAAATACAATTACGTTTTAGCTGATCTTTGTTATTTGCTCTCCTGACTTCAAAAATCACATTTTTTTTTTCAAATTGATTTCTATTTTTGCTAAAATCCCTTTACTTGTCCAATTTTGCCCGTTGTATTTGGCAATAGTATTTTTTTTCGTTAAAATACATGTAAAATAATCTATTATTGATTTACATTGATTTTTCAGCATTGAATTATTTCATTATTTGTGCAAATGGATAGAAATCACAGTTTTTAAACGTTCCCTTGAGTTTAAACTTTTGTACATCAAATTATGGTACATTTTCTAGAAGAAAATCATCAACATACTACCTCAATCAGTTTTTATTTAGGTGAATTTTTCACAAAATCGTGACATGATGGAATTTGTTCATTATTTTTCGTGAAATAAGCACCCAATAATACATAAACTTTAATTATTAAACATCTGTAATTTTTTCATCGCAGCCTTGCGTAATTAAAGAAAATAAAAGAAAATAAACTGGCTGTCAGAAAGGAGGAAAGGTGGGGGTCATCGAACTCTATATCTTCGTTTGACTACACTCAATAACTATAAGTGCGTCTTTGGTACTTTGCTTTTGAAAGACTTCCGAGGGAGAGTTCCCTAAACCCACGGCCTACCGCCTTGAAAGACGGGCTACTGTTGCTTATTTTGGACTTAGATTTCTAAAATTTTCCTGGAGAGGGACCCCACCTCAGCGCTTCCCTAAAACACACGCTTCCCATCATTAAGGATCGTCTAAGATTTTGTTCGTCCATTTATTTCTTTATTTTTTAATTTCTTGGACTTACGAAAAAATTTCGGAATTCCCCCAACTTACCCTTTATTAATTACACAAACTTTGTCTAAAATTTTGTTTTTAGGCCTTTAATTTCTAAAACTTTCTCAGGTGAAAAACTCCTGGTCTCCCAATTTCTGCGTGGAGGTACTTACAACGAGGTTCCTATTGTTAGTACTTAGATCTAATACGGACTTGCTTCTAAATCAGAAATTGAAAGCTCTGTCCTTCTCTCTCTTTGTATTTATGCGCTGTCAGTTCTCTACAAAAGCGCAATTTCTTGTCCCAGGTTCATAGCAAACCCAGAAAAGTGTTTACTACTTCTTCTGCACCCATCTTATTTATTTGGTGCAATGTAAAGAAAAACATAGCAGGCATTTATTTAGACAACAATAATAATGTGTTTATATTTGTCATGTCTAAAAGGACGCACCCAGAAAATATTTTCGAGGAAGGTCCTGTATTAGAAGTATGTAGGAACATATACACAAAGGTGTTGATAATAATACTTCAAAGTAGCAAGTTATGTAATTTTTGTATAGGTTCAGACCTGGAACCCCCGCCCTTTTCTGGGTATAGTATTCTAATTTTAATCCCCAGCATTTTGAACCATTACTGACTAACAGTTTTTACAAGCTTTTATGGCTACTTAGTGCACCTCGAAACTCAAATAATAGCAGCCGTCATAAATTTGTTGATAAAATAGGTATTTTTCATGTAGAGACCACTCAGCTTCCTGATTAGGTGTATTTAATATTAAAGTAAATTAAAAAAAAAAACGTCGTTACCATCGTTGCTTATAATGAGTACTTTTTAACATTCTTGCTTAACTTTGTTCTTTTCATGTATTAAGTACACCATTGTTCGAACTAAGTAAAATTTTTATAAAGGTGGCCATGTTTTTTTTTTTTTTTTGCCAAATGAAATGTTTTAAATTGCCACTACCATCCATGTGACATACAGTGCAAAAGTTCAAGTGGATGGTAAAGGTATACAGAGGATAAAATGATACATTGAATTCCAAAAAAAATAAAAGTGCATCATTTCTAATATTTTAGATGTTTTACTTTTGAAATTTTTTTTTTCTAAAGTGTTGACGTTTAAATTCTACTTACTACTACTTTCTATCTCTACTAATTTCTTTCTACTATCTCTTCTACTTTCTTGATAGAAGTTCATTTGAAAAATTTGTTGATGAGTGTTTTAATATTTTTCAACCTTTAGTAGCATTTTTAATACATTTATTTCAGTTTGAATTCACAATTTCAATGAAATATTAGTTTATCAGTTGATCCCCATATAAACACCAAGGAAAGTTAACAAAAAATTGAATTCATAAAAAAATTGTTAAATTTACAAATCTAGCCCTTAATATCACGAAAATAAAGGAAGATGTTTTGCTTACATTTGCAGTTTTACAAAAATACATATAATGTTTTTCTGAAAAAAGGCGAAGTCGCACTATTTGCGAAAAATTAAAAGATAGAATAATTTTCTAGAGAATTGCCCACATTTGTTCGAAAAAAAAAAAGGAACCGCTGACCTTACAAAACTCCCTAATATTTAACCTTGCTATGGCTCTGATTTACATAAAAGGAAGTAATGTGGTGTACATACAGTGGCTCCCAAAAGTGTTCGTAGACCTACGACTTTCAATGAAATAGGCCATTATCCATTGGTTAGAATTAATATTTCGCAATAGGTATTTTATTATAAGATCTATGATCTATTCTTAACAAAACTACATGAAAATTTTAAATAAAACATTAAAACATAATTTTTAAAAAATCAAAAACCAAAAATTGCCGGAAATTTTATCTTACAAAAGTCTTCGTACACTTTGAAAAAAATGTCAAAAAGTTAGTAAATAATCTAACTTTTTACAAAGTTTTTATTAAGTAGAATATCATACAGTATCAACAACAGCTTTTAAACGTATGGGAATAGATTTCATTGCTTTTTCCTTTCTTTTTTTTGTGTAATTTCTGAGTAAGTGTTCAGACGTACTTCGATTCTTATTGTTTCTAGTTCGTTTTTCGTTTCAATGGTGTATTTTCGTAATCCAGCTACCAGATATCTCCAAATGTGTTCCATTAAGTTCAAATTATAATAATCTGGATATTGAGGAGATATTTCTAAGCTTAAGGACAATTTTTGAGGCACCAAACGCAAACGCGTGCTTCTTGTCGTTATCTTGATAAAAAAACAAAGTTGTTTCCGATTACCAAATTTTGGGCTAATAGTTTAAAATTGTTTTTTAAAATATTTAAATAAACAATGATTCATTATTTCATCAAAAAATTCCAAATTTCCAAGTCCTGATGCTGTAATGCACCCTTACACTAGAACACCTTCACCGTCCTGATTAACTGATCCAACTAAGTTCCTAAGTTTAAATTCCTCATTTTTTCTTCTATTTACAATTATGTAACAATTTAACCCAAAGTGTTGAATTTATTTTCATCTATAAGTAAGACGTTGTTCCAAAACGTTTTGAGCTTATTTATCATTGATATTACGACGAAAAGCGTAAGCTTACTGTTTTTCGCACGAACAAGAAAATTTCTGCGGATTGAGGTCCCATTTAATCCAGCTAATGGGTGAACAATTTTAGGTGAATATTAAACGTAAAATGTTTCATTCAATTCTGCAGAAACTTTTTCAGCACTCAAATGTGTATTTTTCATATTTTTTTTAACTGTAAACCTCCGATCACACATTGTTAACATTGCCAGTTTACATTTTCTTACCTTGTTTTCGATCCGATTCCTTTCTTTAATGCATTTTATCAAGCACTTTACTATAGAATGGAATAAATTAACTAATTTAGAGACATTTCAAACCAATTTACCGCTACTATGGGGAAAAAATTCAACTTTCGAATGGTGTTTGTGGTTTTTTTCGAATACCAGCCATTTTAAAGTAATAAGCAAAATATTAAGGAATAAATACACAAAAAATTAAAGCCAAATGACCTTTAAGAGTCAACACAATGCAAAAATAATAAAAAAGCGACATGTGATAACTTTAATCATGAATGTATTCGAAAATATTTCAGTGTACGATGACTTTTGTGGTGTATCTTTTCTCTTTCTTTTCGTTTTTGACAAATTTGAAAAATAAAATCTGGCAATATTTTGAAAAAAACTACTGGGTTTTATTCAGAATGGCATAGGAATGGTGTGAAAAAAATTGGACTTCATATTCAAAATCAGTTTTGCGTTATTTTGGTTTTACTACAAAATTTCAAGGTGTACGAACACTTTTGGGAGCCACTGTATCTGAGTTTTTAAAGAGTTTTAAAAGTGCCGTATTTTGTTCAGTAAAACATCTAAAACTAAACCTTCAGCCGTGAAAGAAAAAATATCCCGTAACGGCACTTTAAAAATCTATACTTGAGTTAATTTTTTTGCTACATTAACTATTATTATTATTGACTTTTTTAAAATAAATTCATGTTTCTCTCAGATACTTTTTTTTCACAACGTTCCAAAAGAAAGTCTTAAAATTTCAAACATAAAAATTATTCATGTCATTTATTAGATGCAATGTAATGTAAGATCATTTATTTTTTCTTTTAAAACGACGGCAATAAAGAAAAAAAAAGTCAACTTTGTTCGATGAAACATATTTTTAGAATTTTTATTACAACTTTGCATAACATGACATTTTCCGCAAAACATAATCGTGAAAAAGAACAAAAAAAGGAGATGTATTTTTATGTGTCGCAATGTGTCCAAAATGGATTGATTGATTACAGATTTTTTTCCCTTTGGTTTCAACTTTATTTCTTAAAGGTCACTTTAGATGACACGTGCAATAAATCATTTTTGAGACAAGTATAGTTAAGATTTTGAAAACTCTGTGTCATATATTATATAAAAGTATACGAAGAAACATTAACATAATTAGTATTTTTTAACTTGGGCAATTCAAACAAATCGAACTAAAATAAGCTTCAGAACACAGTTCAATAGGTGCCAAAGTTAGCCATTTGATACTGGTAGTAGATATTACCCAACACCAGACCACACATAAGATTTTAGTAAAAGCATTCGTTTTCTTACAAAATACAAAACTTTATATTATTTTAAAACTTTAAAGGGAACATAGCCACAAAAAACATTCAGATTTTTTTTCTTTGAAAATTGCTCACAACACTGGAAGTTATTTATACAAAAATGCATGTCACTAGTATTAAGCTCACTATTTGAATGCCACAACTCTAAATTACAGACGCAAAACTAACTGTAACCGATAAAATTGTTGTGATACTTTTCATTCTTACTGTGGATTTCTTTTCGTAAGCACTAATCGTCTTAATACGAAACTATTTTTTTAACGTACACATCCACGTACGAAAAAAGGAGTGCAGGGGACTTATGTGAACAAGCGAACTACAGACATAATTTTCTTTCATTTAAGCAGCATTTATATTTTAGTACCACTACTAAAAACTGCAAAACCATGATAGATGTGACCGCTCCCTATCAAAAACTTTCGTTTTAAATTCCCCACATTTCTAAGAAAAATAGAAAAAAAAACTTTTTTTTTTAACAAGTCGGCAGACATGTAAAAAAATTGTAAATTGGTGAAATTTACTGAATATAAGTCGGCCGACTCTTAAATCTCAAACGTCCGACGCTTTGAGCCAAAACGATTGCTACTTAGAGTCGTTGATGGCTCCTTAAAATTCTTATTAACAAGGCATTAAAACTATACGACGATGCACGAGTCCTTACAAATGGCCTTGTTAGTCGGGGCGAAAGAAATGGCGTTTCACCCATGACAAACTTTTAAGTTATTTTCTCCTCGAGGGAAGTTTATTGCCGAAGAATAAAGAAACTCTGCAGTACATATGGAGCAGTCAATCAAATGTTTACGAGTAAAAGTCTGACAGCTCGTTTTATTGGAATAATGTATCACACGAACATCGTTCAGTGCTTTATATTTTTAGAATGAATTTGAACTTGTTAGGGTGAACAAGCTATTTTGTTGAATGAAAATTGTCGGCGTTTCAGTATAATATTGATTTTAGTCTTTTTTACGACACGGTTTGGTGATGAAATGGATATTTTGAACTGACGAATAAATTTATTTTATTTTTTTTCATGTAATGGGCTTTTCTTTCTTTTTTTTTTGTCCTGTACTTTAAAATCACACATGATCAGAGTCCAAGAAAAATTATAAAATCTTAGACGTCTAAATGCATGCAGAGACCATTATGTTTCCTGTAAATCGACAACTTTCCAAAGTAAAGAGCTTAACTCTTCATTTCTGAATGACAATTCGAAAAGTAAAAAATTTAACTATACATTAGCTTACACATATGAGTAAGTGAGCAGCAGAGAGATGTAATACACCAAGATCCCACTAGGCTTGACCTACCCTCATCGAGTTTCCCAAAATTGTTACCATAGATAAAGAGTAAAAGTTGTAATAATTCGCGAAAGTAAGAATTTCTACCTCTTTCACTTGAACTAAGCAGGGTAGCCAGGGATTGAAAGGGACCTAAAAATGAGCAATTTTTCCCTCATCGAGTTTCCGAAAATTGTTATTATAAATGAATACTAAAAGATGGAAGTTAAACGCTTAAAAAAAACTGTCAACCTTTTCCTACTTCCTGATCAGGGTTGTCTGGGGCTAACAAAAGCCCAAAGAAGGAGATAATTTACCCCTCATCAAGTTTCCGGAAATTGTCATAAATGAAGAGGAAAAGCTGTAAATAATAACGCTAAAGTAAGGTTTTCTGCCTTTTTCCGGTCCCTAAGCAGGGTTGCCAGAGGATAAAAAGTTTCCAAAAAGGAGTAATTTACCCTCATTGAGTTTCCAAAAAATATTATCATAAATAAAGAGTAAAAGTTGTAAACAAAACGCTTAAGTAAGATTGCCCATCTCTTTCGTGTGAACTAATTAGGGTTGCTCAGGGCTAAAAGGTACCCAAAAATGGGTAATTTACCCTCATCGAGTTTCCACATAAGTTATATAAAACGAGCTGATGTGTGCTTCACATGACTTCCCTTTACTCCAATTTAATGTCATTTACTCATTATTGGCAATTTTAATGTGATTCAATTGTTTACTCTCTAAATATCACCAACAATGGCCAAATTCAAAAAGAAAAAAAATCGCCAAATTTGTCGCCAAGTTGGCGATAAAACTTGGCGACCAAAAAAAAAGGGCGATACATCCCCAATTGTCCGACAAATTATAACATCACTTGAGTTTGTATCGAAATTAACAATGATTTCCTCCCAAAAAGAGGCAAAAGACCCCCTTAAAAACATCCGAATGCAACCAAAAGGGAGGGTGCACAACTAGGCCCCACTAAGAGTCTACGTACCGAATTTCAAATTTTTAGGACATACCGTTTTTGAGTTATGCGAAATACATACGCACATACATACGTACATACAGACGTCACGAGAAAACTCGTTGTAATTAACTCGGGGGTCGTCAAAATGGATATTTCGGGTGTCTGTACGTTCCTAGGCATATATCCACGTGTGGTCGGGTTAAAAAAAAACTCAAAATTCATTCGGGGGTGAATAAAATGGAAATTAAGGCCGATTTTTTAGTGAAATTTTTTTCGTGAATACAATACCTCCTTTTTACTTTCTTCTATATCTAATATATAGAAGAAAGTATTGGATTCGTGCAAATTTTCGAATTTCGAATTTTGACGGATTCGAACGTTTTGAGGTGTGCTGAGTCCATTTCGACCATTTTTGGAAAATGTCTGTCTGTCTGTGTGTGTGTGTATGTATGTATGTGTGTCACGTCTGTGTGTGACCAGTTTTTTGTGGCCGCTCTATAGCAAAAACTACCGCATGAAATCGAACGAAATTTGGTACACATATGTGCCCGTATGTGAACTTGTGCCCATTGGTTTTTGGCGCGAATTCCTCCAAGGGGGGTGGAGCAATGGGACGTTTTTCGAGTTACGCGTGCTTGCTATTCCTCAGGAAGTAACTGGCGGAATCAAACAAAATTTGGTCCATATGTTGCCATTAACAGGAACAGGTGCTGATTCAATTTTGGTGTCAATAACTCAAACGGGGGTTGAGCTATAGAACGTTTTTTGTCGTCAATTGTGACTGCTGTATCTCAAGAAATAATGAACGGAATGAAAGAAAAATTTATCGGCAAGTAGTCCTTAGTGGGTATAAGAACTGATTTTATTTTTGTGTCAACAGCTAAAAAGGGGGTGGCGCAATCGCCCGTTCTTTTTTTCCATTTTGAGTGCCCTATCTCAAGAAGTAATGCTACGTTCTGGTTGAAATTTGGAATATATGTGAATCCATACGTAAACAGGCTTTGGTTCAATTTTGACGCCGATCGCTCCAAGAGGTGTTGATTTTTTTTTTTTTTTTGCGAATAAAAAATATTTTTATTAATGCAACAATAAGAAAGATAAATCGTAATAGATTGTCGTCTGCGTATTTCTCGTGATTTTAATTGTAAGGAAATGATCGGAAATTTTATCTCAATGGTTTAAAATTTTTAACTGTTGCCATCTTATGTTTGTTAACAAATAAAATATTTGTAATTAATTCAAGCAAGGCTTTTAAAATAACTTTCAATTTTCGCTCTTTGCTTTGCTTTTGCAATAATTCAGACATTGGGATAGTCGTCAAGTTTTTGCATGTGTAATTTTGTTTTTGTTGGGAATATTGCTTCCTCGTCAAGCATGGGGAGGGATCAGAAAAAAAAAATACATAGAAGAAAGTTTCGTGATGGCCACAACATACTAGTTTGTAAAAGGAAGTAAAAATGTAAGTGAAAATATTCCCAAACCAACGGTATATGGTTGCCTAAGCATAAGTGGTCCAATCATAGGAATGGAATATTCTAAGTTTAAATATTGAAAAAAGAAGTAAAGGGATGTTAGTGCCAAAATTAAAAATTTGGAGATAACCAGTACAAATGGTAGATGAATCTCTCCTCTGTGATAGGTGCTGTTATACAGCATGATTAAGAGGTTTTTTTTTTTTCAATTGAAAGTCTACCTAAGACCTCAACTTCAAACGCGTTTCACTCAAAACCTTAATATGTCCACTTACATTCCTTTGCTTCTCACTGCCTCATATGTGACAAGTCAAAAAAGTCGATTCCTACTTAGGTGAACAAAGAAAATTTTTCATTTTAGTTACTTTTGAGGAATTACTTACATTTAATAAAAAATATGTATACATAGACGCAGAATACCAAATTTAAGTGCAAAATAGAAATTAAATTTAATAAATTAATATTTTAAAAAACTCTAACATTAAGTGTCATCCACTACAAGTTTAAACGAGCTGATGTTTGCATCACATGACTTCCTTTTACAACAATTTAATGTCATTTCCAGATTATTGGTATTTTTAATGCGATTCAATAGTTTACACTCTAAATATCACCAACAGTGGCCAAATTGAAACCAGATTTAAAACAAAAAAAAAATCGGCAAATTTGTCACCAAGTTGGCGACAAAACTTGGCGACAGAAATACTGGCGATATATCGCCAAGTGTCCGCCAAATTATAACACCACTTGAGTTTACAAGTTTACATCGAAATTATCGATGATTCCCCCCCCCCCCCAAAAAGAGGGCAAAGACCCCTTTAGAAACACCCGAATGCAACCAAAAGGGGAGGTGCACAACTAGACCTCACCAGGAGTCGACGTACCAAATTTCAACTTTCTAGGACATACCGTTCTTGAGTTATGCGACATACGTACATACAGACGTCACAAGAAAACTCGTTGTAATTAACTCGGGAATCGTCAAAATGGATATTTCGCGTGTCTATACGTTCTTAGGCACTTATCGGCGTGTGGTCGGGTCGGAAAAAAAAAAAAAACAACTCGACATTCATTCGGGTGAGTAAAATGGAAATTAAATTCGATTTTTGAGTGAAAATGTTTTCGCGAATACAATACTTCCTTTTTTGTAAAAGGAAGTAAAAATGCAACTTGAGTGGATGAACTAAAAGTATTTTGGTCTCGACAGAAAATTTGAACAAGATCTACAAATATATAGAGGGAGATTGTGAACTACCAGTAGATATTCAAAAAATAACTAATCTATGTATTTGCTTTATTTGGCAATGGGGAAAAAAGTGACAGAAAAAATTCTTGAAGAAGAAAAAGATCTAAAACGATGAAACTACAAATACAGTGAGTAACGGATTCATTGCAATGGCTAATACCAGCTGAGACCACAAATCAAGGGAACGCAGAACCGTGTTACAAAGTACAGCAGATGGAGCGACTCAATTTCCTCGAATGTTTTTAGTAAACAGTGTATTGGATTTCTTTTCCTTTCTTTCTGCGGTCCAGTTTCATTTGAGGGAATAAATGATCCCGAAGTTGGGCAATCGGCTTTTACAACTGCGGACCCCATTTGCACTTCCCTGCAGCACTGTCGACTATGGCGGGAAATCTATTTGCTGGTTTCGATCTGTTTTATGGTTGCTTTCCTTTTCTGTATTTATTGCGGGAGGTGTTTTGCGGATGAAATAGAAATCAATGCGAGTTTTTTCGGGGGCTAGCGTTTGAATTATGATTACAGCAATGCCGAATTGCAATGCCGCATCCGCGTAAAATCAAAACTCATCCGCGTAAAATAAATAAACGTGTCAAATCTTAAACTACGTGTAATCGAATCCGCGTGAAATAATAATGCGTTAAACGAGTGTGTCTACTGTATTATCCTTTTTTTCATTATCAATTATTTAAAAAAAATTACTCCATGAATATTAACTCGTGTCTCTTTCTTAGAAATCGTCTTCCTCTTCATAGATTTAGTTGAAAGTACGCGAAGCTGTTTACGAGAAAACAAACCAAGCTATTTTTTTGAGCAATCGCGAACTGATCATTATCCTCACACGATTAAAGTTGATGTTGCTCTGATTTTTCACATTACCGTGACAACGGTTGTTTTTAATATTTATTTAGACAGCGAAGTTTTGGTCGTTATAGTTACAAATTGCCTGTGGTTTGGTTTGATTCATAAATTTTTCAGGGCTTAACTCAGGAAGCATTAAAAAGAAAAAAAAAATAGGCTTTTTGTGTAAAATTACGCTTTGTCGCAAAAAAATCATCTGTGTAGATGAACTTAAAGAGCAAAACTTCATCTAAATACAAAATTTCTAGATTATTAATTCCCATAGTTTAGATTTATAAGAAATAAAAATACATAACACTGTAATACGCTGTAAATAATCTTTATGATGAATATACTGGTGAGTATCGGTCACAAAGTTTTTATCTTCATTTTCAATCCTGATCACTATTTTTTTTATGCTTCGTTTTACCTATACTAGAAAATAATATGACGACTGCAAATTTCTAGACTATTTTCGTTCTGTTCCGTTTGTAGGAACAACAAACCCAAAGAGTAGGGTCCTCTTGCGGAAAACATAATTTGAATTTAAGACTTCGAAATTCAAATGATCTTGATTTGATTTTGATCTTGTTTCATAACAGAGTGAAGAAAGCTACCTAAAAGAGGATGATTTGCAAGATCGATAAAAATTGTGCTTTTTTTATTGTATCCATACTTTTCCTTCTTCCCTGGAATAATTTATTAATGAATCGAGATTCATAAAATTTCTCAAATTGCACAAAATTCTACTTGGAAAACGAATTTAAATTGGCGATGGGTTTTCACCCAAAAGCGTTTTTTTGGAAGTCAGTTTCGTTTTAATGAACAGCAAGAGATATGCACCTTTAGACTAACACGTTTTCCACTCTTTTGCCTTAAAATAATATTCTTTTTCATGTAATAAATTGCTGCGAACTGGATTAAATTGAAATGAAAAACGAGCGTACACAACGCCTTGCTTTGATTGCAGCCGAAATCAAGCCCGCCCTCGCTCTATGAACTGCTCGATTTCTATATTAAACTTATTCTCTTGGGGAATATGGCGGGAAGGAGATTGAAATATTCGGCTATTCAGCGAAATGGATTTTTGTGTTTTTTCGCCGCTTAACAACGTAATTTTTCTTTGTTCTCGGTTTTCCTGATGCCTCTTAATATGCAGCGTATTAAATCAATTCTTTTAGGGGGATGTTTTATTGCTTTAGGCAGGAAATAAAGTAACTTTTTTTCCTCGTTCGGGGAAAATCGAATTGTTATAAATGATATTGTTTCAGGCGATTTAATAACATGTGGATAAAAATACGTAAAAATGCTATTCCCTCCAAATTTTTAATATGTTGTGGAAAAACAGTAGTATGTAAGTCGAGTAGACTTGAATACCACTTTTAGTTCTTAAAATTAAGATTTTTTTTGTAGAATAACAGAATTTATTCATTTAGTAACGTATTCCTAACCTGCACAACTGAAGAAACTACAGCTGTTCAAGGTAATTGTAATTAACAATGTTTCTATTTATGAATCTGCAGTTCAAATTTTAATGTTATTACATCAATTGGTATAAAAATGAAGAAAAACTTCGATTTTATAGTTATCCAGAACTAAGAAATATCAATTGTAAAAAAAAAAAACATTCACTTAGTTCTGACTTTAACTTGGCTTTAAATACATCCTAATAGTTGAGTTAAATTTGAAGCAAGTGAGAGAGTAAAAAAATATTTAAATAACTTGTTGTTTTAAAAAATTAAGAAATATTAATTATAAAAAGCAATTGCTTGGTTAAAAAATATTCAGCCAGTTAGGTTAAACTTTGAAACAAGCGAGAAATCTAAAACAAGTTATAGTTGATATCTGTGCGCGTCTGTCTGTGCATACGAGCCTATAATCCTATCCTCTGGACTGTTCCTAGATCAATATAGATACTGTTGGATACAGGACACCAGGAGACAGTCATTCCACTCTGCCTCATGGTTCCGAACATTGACGAGTCGGAGTTAGGAATAGGAAACATTATCAATAAAATCGATATTTTCCATCGGGGTTGGCACCAAATACCTTTTTTGGTCACCGAATTTGGCGAGAAATTGCCAAAACTGTCGCCAAATTAGACGAAATATCACTAAACGGTTACATCGTTGGATATGGGTTGGTGATTGTGCCGCCGTAAGAGGCAAGATAGCCGCATCGTGTGGAAATGGGTGGCGAGCGAAGCGAGCATAGGTCGTATCTCCTTACGATATACTATTAAAACTTGTGTGTGTGTGGTTAGACCTGTTTTTTCTGTCTTATGCCAAGCAGGTCTCATAGGCTGGAGGATACTTAGAGGAAGCCATTCCGCTCTTCCTCATCCCTCTAAACGTTAGTATTAGCCCAGTGGTTGGGGAGGTGAATAAGGAAGTAATGGGTGGAAAGCTGGAAATTGCTTTAATCTATGTCGAATGGGTCTGGATTGACCAATCTAAGTTTTCCCCCTTCTACTAAGTCAGCTTTAGCTGTTACGTCCAAGTTAGCGACAAAAAACACCTGTTTTTTCATTAATATAATAATATCTAAAAAATATAGCTGCAAAACCCGGCGTTGCTCGGGTTAAAATACGTTGCATGTTTAATGGTACATAAAATATTTAAGAATTCTCTTTTTAAAGTAGATAATATAGATTTCTATTTTAAATATTGAGAGACTTAGTTGACCATTAAACATGCGAAGTATAGAGAGTATAACAAATTAATTAACTAATTCATTAATTGAAATTGAAATAATAATAAGTTAAAATATGAAACATCTTAGTAAATTGAAAAGTTATGTTTTATTTTCATAATTATTTACATAGCATATTGAACATACAACGTATGACAAATACATATATATATATATATATTACATACTATCATTATTACATACTATTATACATTCACACTTTTTAGTTTCTTTTTACAATACTTGTTTATAGACTACATTTATAGTTTTATTGTCCGCACTGTAAATGAACAAATTTCGAGGTGATCCTACTCGTGAGCATGCAACGTATAATTGGCCGTGTGCAAAGCATGGTTCCTTTAAGTCAACGCCACAGATTTGAAATGTTTGACCCTGTGCTTTGTTGATAGTCATGCTGTAAGCCAGCTTCACCGGGAATTGTAAGCGTTTAAAAGTATAAGGCAATCCATTTGATATTAAAGGTATCCGTAGTATAAATACTATTTTTCCTTTGTCTTTACAATTCATTATACTGGCTTCGATGATGTTGTTTTGTAGCTGTTTGACGCAAAGTCTCGTACCGTTACACAACTTCGGTGAATTCAGATTTCGTAATAAAATAATTGGTGAACCAACTTTTAACTTAAGGCAGTGTAATGGCATTCCTGGAACATTTAATGAATTTAAAAATTCAGTAGGGAAATTAACGCTTTCTTGTTTATCAGTCATTGTATCAATTGACATGTAAATGTTCTCTTCTCCCGGAATCATTTCCTGGATAATGTTGTTAATGCCATTAACAATGTCGTTTTTCGTTGCTAAAATTATTCGTTCGCGTAACCATTCTGAATTGGTAAAATTCTCAGCAATATTTGGATATACTTCATTTATAAGTTGTTCTGGTGTTTCAACAACATTACATAACTCATTAGTTAATGTTTTTTTTTTTTGCCAGTACTTTTGTCTATTGGATAGGTGCCCTCTCCTATTTGTAAAAGTTTTTCAGAAAATTCTTGTGCCTTTTCATCTCCTGAAATTCGAGGTCTCATATTTGTCGTTAATTTAATTATTTTCACATGTTCCCATATGAATGACTTCTTTAAGCAAGCGTTTATTTCATCTACTGGTGTCGATTTCGGAATTATAGGCAGCGTTTGACGAAAATCGCCTGATAGTATTAACAATACACCTCCAATTATATTCGTGTTGTCACGTAAATCTTGAAGTGTTCTATTGAGTGCTTCTAGTGATTTTCTATGGGCCATTGTGCTTTCGTCCCATATAATGGCTTTACACTGTTTCAATATTTGTCCACGTGCTGATGATTTTGTGATGTCACATACCGGAAATTCATAGTCAGCTACATTTAAAGGTAATTTTAAACCAGAATGCGCTGTTCGTCCACCATCCATAAGTGTTGCCGCTATCCCGGATGATGCTAAGACGAGAACAATTTCTTTATTTGCACGGATTTCAGCTAGAATTAAATTGATTAAAAATGTTTTTCCAGTGCCACCAGGCGCATCTAAAAATATTATACCACCTTGCTGTTTTTTATAGTAATCCATTATTACATCATATGCTTGTTTTTGATTTTCAATTAATAAGGGTTTGTTTTGTTGGATGTAAAGCCTCAATTCGTCGATATTATAATTTGTTTCTCTAAAAAATTCACTGCTCATAACATCCAAATGACTTCGTTTAGGAGATTGAATACCTAATTGTATTAAAGTTTGGTTAGATATTGCTAAGCATTTGTCTTCTATCAATATCAAAGCTTTGTTAAAAATTTCTTCGTTAAAATTAATTTCTAAGTCCGAGTTTTGATGTCGTACGTCAGCAAAGATGTCATCACTCATATCTTCTCGATATTTAAGCCATAGTCGATTTGGATTAGAAGGATTACATGTAGTTAATATGATTGCAAATAGATCACGAATTTGACTTGATGTTGCCGTTTGCGCTGCTTCATTCATAGCTAATTCCCAATGATTGTCGTTTTCTAGCAAACCCAATCTTTGACATGCTTCTCGATATGTCTCACAAATGTAACCATCAACAGTTTTCAGATCTTCAAAACACGTTGGACCACGAATACTGTGAAGTAATAATCGTAGATAGAAACATTCGGCGTTTTTTGGATGTACTGTGTAGACTCGTCCTATTGTGTTACTTTCAAACACTCCATCGTACCCTTCTACTGGCATTCCACGTTTTCGAGGATTAAATTGTTTATTTGTTGTATCCCATGTATAATAGCTGGGTACTTCTGAGTAAAGTAAAGTCTTAGCGAATTGGTCTTTCTGACACAATTCAAAAAACGCTGTTAAAGTTGTTCGAGTTGGTGGTTCCGTTGCAACTTTTTGTGCAGTTTCTGTTGTGAAAAAGACGTTGTCCGTTTTCCAGGTGTACGGATAGATGGAGAACTGGTGGATCTCGATTGTGTATTGGAAAACTTAAAATTCGCCAAATTGCTTCGTTGGTATTAATGTAACGACCCATTTGATACCGTACTATTTCATCATGCTGGTTTTCATTAGTTACCGTAAAAACAGCCATATCACTGCCTTTATTAATATATTTGCATACGTATTTTATCGATTTAACAGAACTGCAATATTCAACATTAATATGGGCATTGAACATTTTAGAAAAAAGTGGATTATATGGTACTACCCATTGATTATTTACTTGAATTTCCTCATTACCTCGAATTTTAATTTTATTCTAGTACCAGTAAAGTCTAGAAGATTACAAATAGATCTTAGCAGTTGTACACGTTTTAGAACATTCTGGAAATTTCTAGAACCTTCTAGAACATTCTAAGTCGCGTGTAACGTTTATAGACGTTTTGGAACTTTCTAGATCATTTTAGAACCTTTTAGAACTTTCTAGATCATTCTGGAAATTTCTAGAACCGTCTAGAACATTCTTAGCCGATTGTAGCGTTTGCGCATGTTTTGGAACGTTCTAGATCATTCTAGAAATATTGAGAATCTTCTAGAACAATCTAGATCGATTGTAACAGTTGCACACAATCTGGAGTTTTCTAGACTATTCCTAAAATTTTATGAACTTTCTCGTAGTTCTCATAAATTAGAAAAGGACAGACATATACTTTTTTACATTTTTGCCACCCACAACCACCCACTTCCCCCCACCGCGACCAAACTCCCTTATTCCCACCAGGAGACCAAGGGGTGCTTACCACCCCAAGCAGAAGTTGATAGGAATTGGTGGTGATAGAGAAAACCCTGTCTTTACGTACGCACATTAGCATTCTATATATATATGTAGGCAGATTACTTGTAGAGATTAAAATTCTGAACAAAATGAGTATCTACAATAAACACTTTTGTAAAATGCTAAGCGCACAACTTAATTTTAAAGTTAGGCTCAAATCACCAATCAAGCGCTTCAAGCCAGAACGTACCTTTCCCACTCCCACCGGCTTTCCCCGAGACATCCTGGAATAGAACGCCACAGCACTAAAACACATGGCGGTGCTTTCCTACCTACGGAAGCAGCTACACAGGTAAGTATTCATCAAGTTGACATACTAGATGTTTCTGAAAACAATTAATTTCATTACGAAATAACAAAGAAATGAAAAAAGATCCTATCTTCATGCAGAAACTCATTTTAGTTCTTAAAAGGAAACGCCAAAATACTGGTAGGTTAATTTCAAGTAGAACTATCCTGAGAAAATGACTGATTTTGAGTGAAATAATTTGAACTGAAAATCAGTATAATGTTCAAGGTAAAAATGTTTTCCTGTTCACTTTTCTTAAAGTAAATCAATTTTTTATTTACAATTTGTTGAAAGCTTAATTAATAATATTAAATGTTTTTCTGTTAGAAATGCTACTATATAGCTTAATCAGTGATTACGAGAGTGAACTATTTGGGAAAAGCATGACTGACTAATGTGTGATTCGGTATAAATTATATACGGAAGGTGACGTTACTGAAGTCAAAGAACGTGGAATTCAAAAATTTGTTGAAAGCAGCTATAAAATACTATCATGTCAAAATTAAGCGAGAAAATTAGTGTTGTTTTCTATCACCATCCCACTCACTTTTAGGAACTTTCTCATGGTTTCAAATGTTTTAGCCATGCTCAGCGTATTATTTTAGGTGTACCACGTGTATTTTATATATTGTTTGTAACTTTTTATGCCTAATGTGTTTCTCTATTATGCCCTTTGTACTTCAAGTTATCTTTATTACTAATAATAAAGCAGAAAGTCTCTCTGTCTGGATGTCCGGAGGATGTCTGGATCTCTGTGACGCGCATAGCGCCTAGACCGTTCGGCTGATTTTCATGAAATTTGGCACAAAGTTAGTTTGTAGCATGGGGGTGTGCACTTCAAAGCGATTTTTTGAAAACTCGATGTGGTTCTTTTTCTATTTCAATTTAAAGAACAAAACTATCATAAGATGGACGAGTAAATTACGAAATTATCATAACGTGGAACCGTAACATGGGTACAAGCCAACTGGCGAGAAAATTCACCATACATTATTTGTATATATACAGGCGAACCAAAAGACCTTTTAATTTTTCTGTTACGGGCAAAGCCGTGCAGGTACCACTAGTAATAACATATTTTTCTATAATCACATGTCTAATACCTTTCTAATTACTCTTAACTGTATGTGTTGAAGAAATTAAGCACTGATGAAATGCAAAAGTTGAGCATTCATAGAAATAGTTCTGAATTTTTATTTATCGTCTATTGTTTGTTAGTAAGATGAGAAGTTTTTAATGTATACATACTCTTAGAAACGATTTTTGCATTTCTGACCTATTTTTTATAGTATTTTTTTTTAAATCTTTAGTTTATGGTTTATGTGTATGAATTTTTAAAGCTCTTCAACTATGTTTTGAAAACTACTTAAAGTTGCCGCGTATATTAACTTTTTGCTTTTTCTTTTAATATTTGCTATTTTACTCTGTTATTAGGGAAAATAATAACTTTTTTGAAGTCCAGATGATTGCCACTTGTACTTAAATTCTTGTTGTAATAATACAATATATATTTTTTAAATACTAATGTATTGTTTTTAATGCACGTTTCTTTAAAATGTTCTTAATTTATAATATTTTATTTTGATTTCCTAAACAGCATCTCATATCATACCATGTCTCACAGCAAAACATTTATTAAAATAACCTGAATATTTAAATCATTTAAAGTAAAAAATTGATTTACTTCAAGAAAAGTGAACTGGAAAACTTTTTTACCTTGAGCATAATACTGATTTTCTAACTTAAATTATGTCATTCAAAATCAGTCATTTTCTCAGGATAGTTTTACTTGGAATTAACCAATCAATATTTTTGCGCTTTCTTTTAAAAACTAAAATGAGTTCTGTATGAAGATAGGATCTTTTTTCATTTCTTTGTTACATCGTAATGAAATAGTTTTCAAAAACATCTAGTACGTTAACTTGATGAATACGTACCTGTGTAGCTGCTTCCGTAGGTAGGAAAGCAAAGCCATTTGTTTTGGTGTTGCAGCGTTCTGTTCCAGGGGATCTCGGGGAGGGCTGGTGGGAGTGGGAAAGGTACCTTCTGGCTTGAAGCGCTTAATTAGTGATTTGAGCCTAGCTTTGAAATTAAGTTGTGCGCTTAGCATTTAACAAAAATCTATATTCAAGATTCTTATTTTGTTCAGAATTTTAATCTCTACAAGTAATCCGTCTATATGTATGGCCGTTGGAAGAGTTATTCTTGAGATATTATTATATTAATGAAAAACGGGTGTTTTTCATCACTAATTTGGCCGTAACAGCAACAGTTAAAACTCACTTAGTAGAAGGGGGAAAACTTAGTATAATCATTCCAGACCCATACGGCACAGATAAAAGCAATTTCCAGATTTCCACCAATTACTTCTGCATTCGACCTTTTTTTACTCCTTAACCACCGGACTATATGCCGGAGACATAAATGTATGAATATACCATTTAAATCAGTTTCCACCTGAGTTGTTTTAAAATTTAGGGACACATAACCAACTAGGTCGCTAACTTGCCCAGAAATTGCCACTTTTGTCGTCAAATTTGATATAATATTGCCAAGATACATATACCGCAGGATACGAGTGGGAGTTTTCAAGCAGGGGGGTGGGAAGCCCCAAGCTTTAATAAAAGAAATACAGCTTTGACACAGAGTAATAAAATATCTAAATGTTTAAAAGGTCATTATTTTTATTTTATAGCATCACAGGACGTATTTAATTTATTATATTATAGAGAATTGCAATGAAGGACGAGAGATTTCCGCAACTTTACATCTGTATTCAAGAGTAGCAATTAAATTGTCGTTTCAGAATTATTTAAAGAACTTGATATAGCATGGTTCTGGTTTGTTGAACTATGACATCTAACAAGGTTTGCCTATTTTTCGAGTCATAGGAAAAGGTCATTGGTGCTGAGTAAAGTTCGTTTACCTTTGTAATACTCTTAAAGTGTTCCAGCGCAAATAAATGACAACAACATGTCCCCTTTCACGGAACTGGGAATTTCATGGATAGATTAAATCATGGAACATGTTTTAATCGAGCCGCTCTGGCGACTAGTACACCATTTGAGTGTTAAAATCGCTTTGCTTCTGTACACTGACCAACATAGCAATGAATTTTCCCGCCCATGCATCGTGCATTAGTGCGCACTGCGCAGCAATGTGAAGCTGCAGTAACGCCTATCACCAGAATCGTAACATATAAACAAAAATGAATAATAACAACAGCAGCAGCAGGTGCACAACTGCAACATTAGCTGGTTCATAATCCGCAAGAATGAATTTAATATCTGCCATCCGTCTCTTGTAATTCCATTCTGAAAACCGTCAGTCCATTTTGAAACACCCTGTATCCTTTTGTAGTTTCTCCTTGGAACTAGAAACTCTGAATAGCCTTTAATTAATTCCTGGGTCAGTGCCAGACTTCGGCAGTAAATTTGCTGATCTTCAAAATAATTTGCTTCAAATTGTATTGCCAGAAATTGATTTAACTATTCATTACTTGATGCAGCATTCAAAACGAAACAGTTTTAAATGCATCATTCGTCATTAATTTGGTAACATGTTTTGTCAAACAACCACTTTAATTCACTTCACTCCATTTTAAGCCGTTAATTAGCTGAAAGAAATATCGTAACGGCCATTTATTCGATTGCGATGAAATCGATTTATAATGTCATCCAACTGGAGTAATGGGGCTCATCGAAAAAGGTATTTCTTTTAATGAAGGCAATAAAACGAGGATAACTGAAAAACTGCTTCCACGTCCAGATAGTCATGTCCGTCGTATTGATTGGTCGCGGAGAGAAATTTGACCAATTGCTTATGTGGGAGGATATGAAAAGGAGAATAGGTTTACGCATGAGCGAGAGAATGAAAAAATATTTTTATCGGTATATACAATAAACTTCTGATTACCCGAGGGCTTTTCCACACACTTTTTTTTTTTTGCTTTTGCCTATACAGTAAACTCCCGAATTTCCACGAGTCAATCAACAAACAAGAACATGGTTTTTCGTAGCAAAAATCAAATACCAATGGCTGGTTTTTTTTTCGAAAAATTATAAATTTAAACTTCTTTGCTTTTGTGTTATTTGCTAAAGTATTTATTTATTTTTGGGCTTTTTTTCATCGTATATGTATTTGTTCTTTATTGATAAGTTCTGTAAGGCAAAAATACAAAACATTCAAACTGTATTGTATATATTTTCAGTTTTTAGAAAGCATTATGCATCAATACTGCTAAACTTTGGAGGAGGAACAATTTTTACCTTATTAATCCCTCACTTCAGCCTTTTTGCGGTCTAAACGTGATTTTTATTATCCGCAGTACATGTGACACTCAATTCCAAGGATAATCGGGTGTTTACTGCAGTTAATTGACGGCTGATGAATCCAGCCGTTTCGACTTTACTAGTGCAAATCTAGTTTTAAACATTCCGACTTATTTTTCCCTCCTTCATAGACACTTGACTGGTTAAAACATGATTTTCCGATTGACACTATTTACTGATTTTTAGATCTACGGTAGTACAGTCGAACTTCGTTATCACGACACCTCTGGGACTGTCAACAAAGTGTGACGTTATAACCTGAATAGTTTAAAAATTCAGAGTTAAACATTAGTTCACTATAAAGTTAGATTTAATAAAGAAATTAATAGTGTTTGTGCTTTTAAATACATTCAACTAATGTAAATTTGAGTTATTGGTGAGTACAACAAAAAAATTTTTAAGAAAAACTTCACTTAGTATTATAATTATTATTATTTTTGAATTTTACAATACTTTCCAATAAGTGTTTGATAAACTTTCGAATAAACACTTTTAATCCTCCTTCCGACGAAATTATCAGGAATAAAGAAATCAATTCAAGACTCTTTACTTTTGTCCGCAATTTGTTTAGATTTTGACGGCTAAGCCTCACCTTTCGAAGGTGGAAGAAAAACTTTCTAATTTTTTCATCCACTTTAGTCCCTTTTCAATATAATGAGGAACTCTTTCCCTTTTTAGCCTACTTTCCCAGTAAAAGTCAGAAAAAGAAGAAAAAAGCATGAAAGCAGGCTTAATGCATCTTAAAAATGTCGTAAAAAACAAAACAAAAATCAAAAATAAATAAGATAATTAAATAAATACCGAAAAATTAAAAATTGGAAAGTAGGGTATTGAGATGGGGAAAAAAGTCTGTCGGTCCGTCGGTCTGTCTGCCCCCCCCCCCCCATAATAACTTTTGAATGAATAGTCTGATTCGAACAAACTTTTTTCTGTTCAAAAGATCTCGGCGAGGACACCTTATTCCCATATTTCACTTTTTGATTTGAACTATTTTTTGTTCAATTTTGAACAGTTCAAAAAAACTTAACATTAGCGCCTACGGGGAAACTGAAAGTCAATGTAAGTTCCGTACTTGAAGGCGGATTTACTTCAAATTTTGTTGGAAATAGCTATTGATTTCAAACTCCAGACTCCGACTCCGAGAATTTAGAGGCACCTGACTCCGACTCCGACTCTTGTGCCCGACAATTAATCGGACTCCGACTCCCCGACTTCGACTCTGACTTCGTAGCTTTGGCAAAAATTTATACACGGAGGACAAATGACTGACTCCGATTCTTCGATATTTGTCACCGACTCCTTTATCCCAGAATGAGATTGACTCCACTCCGCAGCTTTGGTTTTCACTGTGAAATAATTATTGTTGATATGATTTGTTTTTATTTTCACGCTAAAGTTTTAATTTAGGTGTTCAGTTTTCGGCGAATAAACTCGAAGTCATTTGTGTTTCTACATAACGATATGCGCAGACGATTTTTTTTTTTTTTACAATGAAAAGTATTTCTTTAAGTTGACATTTTATTGTTTTTATTTATTTTGGTAAGTGCATTAATTCATTTAAAAATTATTTTTGGCAACAGGGGAAAAAGAAACTATTTTTTTTTTTGATATGATGTATTTATTTTAATAAGCTTATTAATTTTAATTATTATTTTTTCGTTTTTTTTTACGCATCTAATTTTTTTAGATGTGTGAGGAATACTTTATTCCTAGAAATTAGCAAAAATATGTTTGAAACAATTTGCGATTTTAGCTATTTTTGAGAATATTGATCAGGTACTAGAAAGTAGTATGGGTATACGGGAAAGTAGGCTCGTATAGTTCTAGACGGAACTTTTTGTCTCTAATGGGAGAAGCTTGTAGTAACCACCTACAGCTTAAGGTAGCTATGGTTTTCTCTTCTCCTGCTATTTCCCTCGTCCAGTAGTACAATCCACCCGCTTTGAATTCCTTTCTATTGTCCCTCATGTCAAAGTCTGAAACCTGTAACTTTCAGAACTTATCTACTCGTCCTCCACCATTTTTGAGGTGCCATGCCTGGTCAAATCTCTTGTCTGAATCAGAAGTTCCGACAACAAACATTTCCAGATGTTTTCATTATTTTACGGAACGTTTTTCAATTGCAGAGAAATATTTGATCCAGTCTACGCAGCTCGAAGTGTCGTCGTAACCGGAGTTGTCCCCCGCCCCCCCCCCAAAAAAAAAAACTGTCGTAAAACCCGGAGCCACGTAACATTAAAACTGTATGGCATTAGTTCGGGACTTGGAAAAAATGACGTGACATCCGGAGTGTCGTGAAATCCTGGTGTCGCGATAACGAGGTTTGACTGTAGTTGAAACCTGGTTTTTAGATAAATACTACTTACTGCTATGGATGTACACCACTTACTGATTTTCAGATCTGCCCTACTTACGCAAATAGACAAATAATAAGATCAGTTTTCTTCGAAAGAACTTCCCTCGTTTTTGGTGTAACCTAGCTTGATCAGTTATAGTTTTTTTGCACGATTTGCTCACATGTGTGTAATCCATGTTCAGTAATGAGTGATCCTTTCTTAGCTTATACATTTTGAAATGCACGTATCATTTTTAGCTATTGCTTAAATGTACGCTAGTTTTATTGATTCTTTTAAGCTATCTAATGCACTAGTACCGTTGTTTATTTATTTTTAGGATTATCCAGGAAATTCACTTTTCCGAGGTTACTGTACTACCCAATTCCGTTGATATTTCAGAGTTTACTGCATATAACAAAATTTATGTGTGTGTTTGTTGGTCACCTACTGATTAGATGACAAAAGTATGACATTTTAAATAGAGATACTTTAAGTCTGGTCGTCTTTTGCTTCGAATTACTTTTCATTGTCTGCGCAAGTTTTTGCCAAAAAAACACAGACAGAAAATAAACTTAAGTAGAATTTTTTTCCAGTTAATAACTGCTTGTTTCGTTTTTCTTTTAATTATTGAGTCAATAGTCTTTTTAGATTAGGTAAATGAAAGAAAATTGTTCCAAGACAGTATTTGTATAATTACCTGGGGACAGACTGCTTTTGAAATATCTGCAAACTGTTGCGCGTTCCAACTATTGGCTGGCCATAAAAACATGTCAGCATTCTTTCACCATATTTGGCCCCCTTACTTTCTCCATCACAAAGTGTCGCATTTCACCTTACCCCTTTATTACATACCGTCACCATTTATCTAATCCTCCTCCCCCTAAAAGTGTGACATCATTTGTGCAAAACCCCCTACCACCCTGCCACATTTCTTCATTTTTGGAATTGCCAGTTCCCGTAACGTGGAAAATAGATGATAATTTCTGAATGGTCTTTGGATTTTCTCATAAAACATAAATTTCTTAATCATCTTTACTTGAAGCTGCTTTAAAACTGAGAATTCCATATCCCACAATTTAATTTCATTTATTTAAGCGAATTTTCATCATTTGAATGTGATTGTAATAACACGTACGTGTTAAAGCAGTACAATAATACTTCTAATAAATAACAATAGTGTGTAAGCCAACTTCACATCCCGAAGCTCACAGCTTTTTATATCGATAAAAGGGCTGTCAGTAGCACAAAATACGTTTATGAATTACTATTATTTATTTATTTACTTTCATATTAATTAATCATTTCTTTAATTAACTCACTTAGACGGTGGATTCACGAGATGCAAAAATCATTAACGCACATGTCGTATTATTACGCAGTCTGTTTACAACCGCTAATCTGGCTCGAATACTCTCGAAAAGATTGAAATTCTTGCGCAGTTCCGCATTTCAAGTTCCAAGGTGCCTCTATCAAAAGCCAAAATGCAACCCCTTTAGAAAACAACACTTTGCTTGATATTCTTATCTACTAAAAAATCGCCCGTCAAAGTATGATGCTTGAAAATTGCTTCTACGTTTGAACGAAGCAATTCTACATTTGAAGTCTATTAGTGATATTTTAACCCTGACTGTAGTGAATTAACCCTCAACTCAAATGAATAGTGTTAATTGTTGACTACTTTTTTCCTTTCTTCATTCACTTAAAATTACAGTCGTATTAATGAAACAGTTAAGTTACCGGATCCAGTTCAGTTTTGTCAAAATCCCTGCAGGTCAAACATTACCAAAAAATATTATCAAATTATCATGCTATGGCGCGAGTTTCATTGTTGGTGACGTCAGAGGGTTATTCGAACAGTGAATTCGCTATTATATATATGAGATCACAGCATTGCTACCCTCTCTTGTTCAAATCTCTTCACGAAAGTAAAGCTATTATTTTCATTTTGTTTATTCGGTCCACATATTATTTTGCCTTTTTTTCCAGTAGGCGCAAGAAAATGACTCGAATTTACTCAGATTTCTTATGTCCAGGGTTGCCAACTGCTCTGCAAAAATAGCGAAACTCCGCAGCAACGCAAAAAAAGTTATTTTGCTCCGCATTTCCAGGCCGAGCAATTTCAAGCATGACATAGTGTTTAAAGCTGTTTTTTTAATGTTTATACCAGTGCTTAAAATGACTATCAAAGCTTAAAAAAAATTTTAGATAAGTGGCTTTAGTTCGTTTATTGAACTTTATGCAAAATACCGAGTGCTCCGCAAAAAAAGTTATTTTGCTCCGCATTTCCCGGCCGAGCCATTTCAAACATGACATAGTGTTTAAAGCTGTTTTTTTAATGTTTATACTAGTGCTTAAAATGACTATCAAAGCTTAAAAACAATTTTAGATAAGTGGCTTTAGTTCGTTTATTGAACTTTATGCAAAATACCGAGTGCTCCGCAAAAAAAGTTATTTTGCTCCGCATTTCCCGGCCGAGCCATTTCAAGCATGACATAGTGTTTAAAGCTGTTTTTTTAATGTTTATACCAGTGTTTAAAATGACTATCAAAGCTTAAAAACAATTTTAGATAAGTGGCTTTAGTTCGTTTATTGAATTTTATGCAAAATACCGAGTGCTTCTCAAAAATTCATAATGCTCCTCAAAATCACCACGGATGCTCCTCAAATTGTTTCTCCGAGGCAGGCAACCCTGTATGCCTCAAAGCACGATACCTTTTTCAATGATAAAGGGATTACATTTAACTTCGAAAAACTTAAATTTCGCTTAAAATGTTTCGTACTGAAAGCAGTTTTGTTCAAACTCAAAAAACTAAACATTTGCATTGCTCCCAAAAGGTTTTTTCATATGACGTCATTTAACATTTTATCAATGTTTTATACTGAAAAATTCAATTTTGGGGGTGTTTTGTTTTTTATATCTCTGTTTTAAGAATGTTAACTTTGAAAACCAAACTGTAATTACTGTTTCTCCTGGAATCAATCGTTTGAATTCGTATGCAGTACGATAAATTGCTCTAATTAAAAGTAAATACTATTTATGCATGCATGACGCTTTTGCCGCGAATTTCTCCTCATCACAAACCAAAAAAAAAATAAATAAAATAAAATAAATGTGTACGGCATTCCCCAAATAACGTCTATGCTGTTTTAGAAAGATAAAAGAAATAGGAAAAATAAACGAGGAAAAGCATTTGATTCTCGATGCGTGAAATTACTTAATTCCGAATTCCACGATGAAGATACTAGGAAATATAGTTCCATTAATTGCCGTAGATGGCTCTCTCTACCGTTACGGACGCAGTTACAGACCGTCATCAGTCGACGGTCTGTAAATACACGAAGGTTTGGCGTTCTGTCTTCCTTTGTCCAGCATTATTTGTTTTTCTTATGTGAGAAGCGGAGGGGTCAAGTGATAAAAAGAAAGGATATTTTTCTAATTTTTTTTTATCGGATAAAAGTACTCATTTTCCTCCTTTTCTAATCAATATATACCCGGAAATAAACGGTTTTGTTGAAACACGGGGAATTGAAAAATACATGAGTAAGTATCTAACCAGAAAATGCGCACTCAAGTGCGACATCATTTTCCGAAATTCATAACGTCTTTTAAAACCGTAGCATTTAATTGTAATTTTGAATACGATGTTTTAGTTTTGAAGATCGACATTTTGAAAAATCGATGTTTTTCCTTCGATAGCTCACTACTAGGTACTTACGTTCAAAAAATGAAGTCGGCATTAAATTGATTTCTGGATTTGAGACAACAGATGGTCAATTTGAAAATTTTGAACTTAATCTTATAATGTCACACCGAATAATTGAATAGCTATAAAAAAACTGATGGTTTTTAGTTTACCTTTCACCCGTGTTTTCAGTCTTTTTCTGGAAATTGTAGTAGTGCGTTAGTAGTGCGTATTACAAATGGTATGTTTATTTACAAACCTAGTTTTTAACTTTATAACAATTTAAAAAAAAAACAAATAAATGCAATTCATACTATATACAATCCATTTTAAGAATAACGTTTGGGAGAAGGCGACTAAAACAAAAGTAAGAAAGGGAAGAAGCATCATGTTGCTTGACCTGTACTGACGTGCTAAGCACAAAAGTCGTTTCTGCACTTTTTATCAAAATTGGGTTATGGTGCCCAGATGGTTCTTTGTCACATATTTCACTTAAACACAATGTTTTAGGATGGGAAATATATATTTTTTAATTCAGAAAAAGTTACATCTGAATGAAGTATTTTTATTCGCTAAACTTCAAACGGCAATTACTAATTTTGAACTCGGCTGCAAATATGACTTATGCGCTAAACAGGACAGTGTACGGTTAATCGATAGCCGGTAAATAAGTAGGGTTATTTTCAGTTTAATTTATTCACACCACAAATAGCAGCTTTTAATGGAAGAGTAACTTCTGTATTCCACAAACCTGCTGTCTCTCTACTACACATTTTACTTCTCTGCCTTCACATAGCGCTGGTAAGGAAGACACATTTACAGACTTCACTTCACAAGAACAGAATGAAGGGCCATTTGTAACGGCGACCTGTGATGGCATAGAATTGAAATAATTACGTCTGAGAACTATTTTTCCTTTCATATTTTCTAAAGGTGAATATAAGAGTATCTTCTATAGTAGCACATGTTCTACTTCTTGGCCAAGCGTTTAGAACCATGAGCGATTTAGTGTCTCTGTAATGACAACGTGTTGAACTGTAATTTCATCATTGTCTTCAGGTTTAAACATATTTTAACGTATTACTAATAAGTTAAATTTGATCATTGCAAACCATTCAAATAAATTTATAGCAACTTTTAAATATTTTTAGTGAAGTAAAATTTTTTGAATCTTCCTAATTAGTTTTAAGGTAAATAATGAGGCACTTGTGAACATATCTGGTACACATATGAACAGTTTCCATGTATATCTATAAAAACATTAGTGTCGGATATTATTAGAATTAATTGAACACTGTATTTATAATTATTTTTTATGATTAATTTATTAATTTATTGTAAATTATTATTTTTTTCAGTTATGTATGTATTGTATTGTATTATTACTATTGTATTATTTACTTAGTTTTTGGTCAAGCATTTAGGGTTTTGAAACATTTACAAGACATAAGAGACACAAAATGATTTTAAAGAAAGAACAACTTAAGTTTCAAATCATTTTTAAATGTGTTATCATACTTTCTATAAGCTTTAAAGCAATATATTATAGTCTTTACATAAAAAAAATATCATTTGTACTATGCAGTTTTATAAATGAGTGGAACACATGCATCAATTTTTTACTTTTCTCCCTCATTCAGATAGACTCGTCTTAACTGGACGTTTGCCAATTCCGTAAAATCCTCGGTTGGACATTATATCTGAAAATATTGCACATACAGCGATCCTAAATATATGAAAATTACTACAAACTTGTGAAGATTTTGAATTGTTAAATAGGTGGTAATATTAATGAAATATTTTTTAAATGGTGACTGAACGAGAAAAGTTTGTTATGGGTGTGTGCTACAATATGCGAAATGTTCATCTGTTCATGCTGTGCCTTGGAGCACACTGATCTTGTTTATGCACTCAACCCTTCCCCCCCTCTCCACTGAATCATATCAAACCGAAAAATCACGCTAAACAAAAAATGAAGTATATTTTTCGCCTCCCCTTGGAGTGACTAGTGTCCACTGGACACTGAATTCTACAGATTCCTCCTCCTAAAATTAACTTCTACAGTAAAAAAAGAAAAACTTTGTCCACTGACTTTTCTCCAGCCTGTGGCTTCAGGCAAAGGGCGAGAAAAGCAAACGACTGTGCACAAGAAACAGTCCGCAAGATAAAGTCTTGCATCGGAATAATTTCAACATCATAAAACCGTCAAACATTTCGAAGAGATTTTTTTGGCTCCAGCAACAGATTAAACGTGTTTTCCCACTGAGGAAATCATATCTTTTATCTTTACATCAAAAGTGTCAAACTGCCACCCCCAAAAAGTGCCTCTCGAGGTGGGCCGCACCCTCCAGCCCCCTCCCCCTTCTTAGCTATGCCACTGGGCGTCCAAAAAGATGTATCAACTGTTATCATTGTAGTCCAATCGAATACTAATTTGTGTTGGATTCCTCGCATTACTTCATGCAGAAGAAACATTAGACTGCGACACCCCTCTTGAAGCCCATCACACCAGAAAAACATATCAGCACCCCTTCATACTGGTATCCAATTTTTACCAGTTTTTGTTTGAATCCTTTTACTAATTTTTGAGGCATAACATTCACGATTAACGAGGAAAACGCTTTTGCACAACCTTCTTGGATCAATTGATGCCATGAAGCGAACTAGTACCTTATTTTTAATCCCCGACATCCAAAGGAAGGGGGTTATAAGTTTGACATGTCTGGTGTATTTGTATGTCTGTGTATGTTTGTAGCACTCTCGCACCTAAACGAATGAACCGCATTTGATTTTTTTTTTTTTTTTTTGAAAGAAGAGTTCGTTGATCGAGAGTGCTCTTAGCTATGTTGAGTCTTCGGATGACATTAATTTCCAAAGATATTAATGAAAAACCTTTAAAAGGTTTTTCGCGAATATTTGCATTGGAAGCATATTTCAAATTTCAAAAATTGAGTACCAATATAAAAATATTTTTTTTCTGCGGGGGGTCTGATAAAATGCGTTTGGAACTCCATGTTATATGTAATTCGAATTATAACGGTTTTTTCAAGCAAATTTTAATTACGGCTAAGCCTTCATTCACACGATTAGTTACCGAATTCATTGTTCGCCGACAAGGAAAGAAGCAGTGATTTAAAATTTTTATCTGTTGTCAATTTCTATTTTTCAACAAATAAAATACTTGTAATTGACTTTTAATAATATAAGGCTTTCAAAAAGATTTTAAATTTTTCTTCTTGATTCTACATTTGCGACTCAGTCGGTGTTTTTTTTAATTTTTGGTACTTCTTATTAAGATCCGCCTATGCACTTCTTTTTTTTCTTTTTGAATCATTGTATTTTTTCTTGAGATATAGAAGTCAGGCATCTGAAGAACAATGTTAGATTGCGACATCCGTTCTAGCGATCACCATCAAAACTCACTTAATACCAGTCCCTTTCAGAGTAAGCGTAGGGAGTGGGGGGATTATCATAACGCGCCAATCATAACTTGGCAAGTTTTTTAATTGTTTCGCCAAACTAAATTGAACAATGCGCTGATTGCTCATCAAATGCTGCCAAAAAAAGGATTGCTGAAATTTATGTTAAACGTTCGACTTTTAAACAAAGCGACTAACTAGCACAAAACTAAACATGACTAAAAGTTCCGATAAAAGGACAAAAAATCTGCCATATTACTTTATCAAACCAATATAAACAAAATATTTCTCCAAATAAATATATCAATTGGAAAAAAAAAACATTAAAATAAAAAAAATAAAGCAAGAGGAACAAAAATGGCAACAATTTCACAATGGGGTCGTTTCCAAAATTTAAAAAAAAAAATTCTGAAAGAACATGCTTAAAAACATAGGATCTAGCCATTTTTTAAATAATTTGTTTCAGTTTAATATTTTTAAAAAATTACTTAAGTCGTTGCGCTTTCATTGTTTACATTTCTTGCCGATGACATCACAAATGATGAAATGTCATTCTGTGTTGCCATTCACAGAGAAAAATATTTAACGATATGGTTGACAACGATATGGTTGACAGCAAGCGTAGAGCGCAATTTTAATTCGCTTCTTGATTATCATAACGTGGAAACGCGGTACGAAATGCACCAAAGAGCATCATTTGTGACGTCATCCAGACCACGCCTTGTTTGCAAAATCGGACACTTAAAAAAATTAATTCAAAATAAACTGTTGGGAAAATAAAAGAATTTTCTGGGTCCATGGTTTTTTTTTTTTTTTTTTTTTTTGCTTATTCTATCAATTTCATTGACTAGAAGTACTACTTTTGACTGAAGGAAACAACCCCATTGTTATTTATTTATTTATTTATTTTTGCCAATTTTTCATGTTTCACGATATAATAATTCCCCATTAATGGGTGTATTTTTTAAGGAAAGTCCTTTGCTTCATGAGATAAGAATCACGCTTAAATAAGAAACATGCTCGATTGCGGCCCGCCCCTTTTTTTCGAATGAATGGAACATAAAATCTAAGTAGCGCTAGTTCACGTTAGGACGTACAAATTGAAATTTCGTAGGATACGTCTCGTGCTTTTGCATTAGAGCAAAGTAAAACACTAATAATAATATAACTCACGTGCATTCCAAGAATCATCAAAACATGTTCATCCCTCTTTATAACGTGTAAATCAACCGAAACTAAAACATTTTCAGGAATTCAAATTTAAATGTAGAATGGGAGATAACATTTCCGGGCTTATTGGCCGCGGTCTGATCAGTGGTTTGAGTTTGGTGAGACTGTTTGGTTAGTCTCACCAAACTCAAACCACTGATGATGGCTGCAGCAAAGCAAGCCGAAACGTCTGGAATTTCTACTCCAATTAGACCACGGCCAATAAGCCCGGAAATGTTATCTCCCCATATTGACGCCGGCCGTGAAAGCCTTAAACAGTATTTAAATGTAGAAGGCAAAATCGTGTTTATGGAAGTCGTGTCCCAAACTTTCTGGCAACAAGGATCGTTCTTCCTGATTTATTTACTAATAATAAAGCTGAAAGTCTCTCTGTCTGGACGATGTCTGTAGGATGTCTGGATCTCTGTGACGCGCATAGCGCCTAGACTGCTCGGCCAATTTTCATGAAATTTGGAACAAAGTTAGTTTGTAGCATAGGGGTGAGCACCTCGAAGCGATTTTTTGAAAATTCGATTTTGTTCTTTTTCTATTTCAATTTTTAAACTCTTTCTGGAGCAAAATTATCATAAAATGGTCGAGTAAATCACGATATTATCATGACGTGGAATGGGAGAGTGAATGAACATAGCCAATTGGCGAGAAAATCGTCATCCATTATTTGTAAATATACAGGCGAATCGAATGACCATTTAATTTTCAACTACGGGCAAAGCCGTTCGGGTACCACTAGCAAATAATAAAAACAACGATTGGGTTTGACAGGAAAGCAAATTTCATTCACCTCCTTAAATCAGGAAAAATAGAGCTCATTTGAATTTATTGAGCTTTTTCGCTATGACTGAAATGTGTGCTCATAAACGTTCCTAAGAAAATACCCGAAACATAAGGCACAATCTTCTGGGAATTAATCACTCTCGACAAGTTTATTCTGGAGTTTCAGTACCAAGAAAACACCCAGCTTTTACTTTCATAACGGTCTCCTTGTTTTGATAGCGAAAAGTAAACTTGAGTTTTCTTAAAATAATTTAAAATGACTTTCTAATGAAGTGTTTCTGTGATAACAGAAGTGTGGGAGAAAAACATACGTGGTAAAAAAGAAAGTATATGCTCAAAAGGCGAGATAACCCATAAATATGTACAATCAAGTGATAACACCAGTAACAATTCGTAAAAAAATTATGAGATGAATTTTGAGCTGTTGTAGAATAAAGTAGGCTTACTAACTCAAAAATGTAGTTCCTTGTCTTCTACTCGTACCACGGCGGATTTTTTTCTCTATTCCTTATGCGAATGTGACTACTTTCGCGGAGGACCGATTAAACTTTTTGAATTCAAATAAAATGTTTCTTTTCCAAAATATTATTATTGGTGGTGACGAACTTTAATTCACTTTGCCACTGCAAAACAAATAAACTTTCGTTATGGAAAGCGCCATAATTCCGAAGACTTCTTTTTTATTTTAACGTTATTATATTTATTAATTTTGTCTGAATATGCAAAGTTTAATGATTGTTTACATTGCAGTCATTTCCTTGCCCTATATTTTGAAAATGTCCTCTTTTTTTGTGATAAAACCTTGACGTGATAAAATCAAAACTGATATAAGTTTTTTAGAAGGAGGTCATAAGTTGGTCAAAAACAAGTCATGAATCTCAGACAAACAAATTACTAACCCCCCGGTGATGACTAAATAATATAAATAAAACAGAAAATTATCTTCAATCCTCCCCACAAAAAGTTAAAATTAAAAATAATATATAATAATTAAATTTAACAATAATAAATAAAAATACTTTTTAATAAAAAAATAAATAAATTAAGAAGTATGAAACTTTGACTTTTCAATCAAGAAATACAGATTTTTTCTTATTGTTTTTTCCTAAAGCCATTACGCAACCATAAATATTCAATATTCTTTGGACTGTTTTGAGGCAAATCTTTCTCTCTTCTTGCATATTTCTCGAAACTCACAAGTTTCAGCGTTGGCAAAGGAATCCCTGTTAACCTCGAAGCACATATTTATTCATTTATTTTGCATTTATACTACATAGTTTCAATTTTTCTCTTTCCAAAACTGTTTTATCCCCCCCCCCTCGGTATGTACTTAAGAAGAAAATTTTAAGACATATGAAGCATTATGTCTGTTTGCTGTCTAAGAGATTTTCTCAAAACTCATATTTTTCACAAAATTCACTTAATTTTTAAACCAAAATATCTGAAAACATAATCAACTTTCTTTTAAAAAATGTCAGGGAATGTTTTATCTGATATCACATATCACGAACAACTTTTTACTCGATATCATTCGTTATTCATAAAGGTTTTAGATGAATTGATTAATAGTATTTCGAAAATTCACACATTAGGGTTTCTTATGTTTTAAATTTAACATTTAGCTTTAATTGGGTACTTTTTGAAGATTATTGATATCTGTTCCAATATTAGCCAAAAATAAATGCTGCTGCTGCAATGTATTTCTTTGTAAAATGTTAACCTTTTCAATGATATTTAACTATAATTTACTCTTTTATTCAGATGAAATACACGTATGACAAAAAATTCAAAACTTGTGCAAACAAAATAATTACAATCTCAAAATTTCAGTAAAACTCAAAAATGACATTACAATATTGCAAAAACTTTGTCTCAAACTTACACAACTCAGGTCACCTTAAGTCTAATATCCTTAAGATGGGTCAAAAAAAGCATATGCACGCTATTCTGTCTTTAGTTTTCAATCACACTCGTTCATTTCGAGAGTTCATTCCCATTGTTTCTCGTAAATGTCAGATACTTGTCCTTTTACAGCTATTGGCATTTCTCGGAAAAAGTCGTCTGCTTCGAGAGCGTTGCCACCCAACAAAAACGGCTCTTATTAATAACCGTGGAGGAATCGCATAGCCAGGGACACTTTCGACAGACGATGATGGATGGGAGTGGACAGAGAGGATAAAAGGGATGTGTTTAGTGACACTTTGCTTTCCCCCCCCCCCTCCTCTCCCTCCATCGCGCCGCCGCATTAATGGGGAGGATAATCAAGCACCTTTTTCTAGCAACTTCAAGAGGAATGGCATCAAATATGAAGAGTAGCTTGAATTCTTCAGAAGCGATACGAAAGGTTGAAAATGATGCTTTACAATAGTCAGGCGTACATGAAGCATTCAAAATCGAAACACTTTTAGTCCATTTTTTTAAACATTATGCAGGAGAAGTAAAACAAGAAATAACGACGTCAAAAAGCACAAATTTCTGACTACTGCAGACCCGTGTTTCTGCGTTAGAAGGAATGCCCTTTTCAATGCAAAAGAAATGCGCTTATAAATGAAAAGACATTCGACAAAAGCCTTTTGTCGGTTGTATTTTCATCCATAAGCTCATTGCTTTTGGCTTTTGTCGAATGTCTCTTCATCCATAAGCTCATTTCTTTTGAATCGGAAAAGGCGTTCTTTGAAACTCCGAAATACGTGTCTGAAAGTTGTGCTTTTTAACGTTATTTCTTTTATTTTTTAGCATAAAGATACTTAACTTATTCAGGAGAGTCAAAAACATCTCACTCCCTAACCGCATAATTTTTCCACTGAAATTCATTCTCGTTTGAGTAAACCTTGGGTAAAGATTTCGTTTGTTTCCTTTTTCAACTAGCAGTATTGTCTAATTATTTACAGATAAAAAAAACAGTCAATAAATTTTTATTGAAATAGTTGAACGGAGAAGATATCGCTCGTTTCGAAGAAGAGTGCCACAATACAAAATTTTAAATTTTCTTTTTCTTTTTTTTTTTCAATTAAAGGGCTTCATATGACGTTATCTTCTTTGGAAACTAATGACAGTTTTTTTGTTCCAATATTAACCACTTGAGAGCGCAGCCAACTTCTTAATGCAAATTGCCTGAAGAGTTCAACTTCAAACGTTTCTCCTGTACAATTTCATTTCTTCGTATTGTGGCACTCTTCTTCCAAATGAGCGATATGTAGGAGATATACAGCTCTGTAAAGATAGCTTTTACTATAGGGTGAGGTGGTGTAAAATGAGTCATTTTGTAATTAACGCAATGCAAACACCATTAAAATGTTTTCAACAAACTTGCAGCCTGGTTATCAGCGATAATGCGGCCTTCAATTGACGAGTTGAACTGCACCATAGCTGTGGACTCTGGCTGGTGATATAAATTTACTTTATCTTCCAGTTTGTTGGCACTATCAGCTTCAATAAAATGACATTTCCCACCCGCTTGTTTTTTCATTATTTCACGCTGATGAATTCATAACGAGAACGAAACTGCAGTATCTGGATGTGATGACAGGGCTGTCGGTGTATTGCATAGGCTTGTCGGTAGTTCTAACTTAGCTCTGGCTTAAGGGCAGTAACTTACTACTTAACAATTAAAATGGAATTTTCTAAAACCAAAGTTTGTAAGAATAGTTTTTAGTTGGTAACATTTTTGTCTGAAAAAAGTTTTTCTCGTGAATACGACAACAGAAAGAAGATACTTTATCGGCATCAGATATTATTTCGTAAAACTTGCAGTTGGCAAACTTTTAAACTTCTTTTATATTTAATTAAATAACAATGCAAATTGAAGGTATTATCTCATAGCAGAAAATTGTTACATCCATTAAAAGCAATCAAATGAGAAAGTATGGATTTTTTTTTTCTATTCTTTTTTTTTTTTTTTTTTGCTTCGTTCGATTCTGGAAGGTTCCCCTCAATATTTAGTATGTAATTGCTTTTATAGGACAAATAACATATGCTAATAGTAACTAAATACGAAAGGAAAGTATTACACAAAATAAATGATGGCAGTAGCTATGTATTTTATGTATTTATCATAAACAGAAGATTAATATTGTTTAAGGCCTAAAATTATTGGAACAATAGAATTTTGGATCACTGTCAATAATACAGTTTTAAAATATGAAAATAAAATTGTTTGAGGTATTTTTTTCGTGTCTGTTTGTTACAGTTGCTTCCGTAACAAACATGATTGTCAATATTCCAAAGTGACATCATTTTCGCACTATAACCTATTTTACACTCTCAATTATCTTTTAGTGATTAGTTTTTGCTACTTTAAAACTTAAAATTCTTTCCTGAAATTGCACGACTATGTTTAGAATCAATCTAATATCAAAATGTACAGAAAAACAAAAGATAAATAAAGCATTAAAATTTAACCGTTTTGTTATTATAAAACTTTCAATGTGAAAATGTGTCAAAAAATCACTCACCACACCCTACCGCTAACGTTTCCTCTTTCCGCAAAATTTTCATTTTCTGTTTTATTTTCTGCTTTAGAATAAACATCTTTACTTACTAATAATAAAGCTGAAAGTCTCTCTGTCCGGAGGATGTCTTTAGAGGATGCCTGGATCTCTGTGACGCGCATAGCGCCTAGACCGTTCGGCAGATTTCATGAAATTTAGCACGAAGTTAGTTTGTAGCATGGGGGTGTGCACCTTGAAGCGATTTTTCGAAAATTCGATGTGGTTCTTTTTCTATTCCAATTTTAAGAACAAAAATATCATAAGATGGACGATTAAATTACGAAATTGTCATAACGTAGAACCGTAACATTGGCACAAGCCAATTGACGAGATAAGAAATTATCATAACGTATAACCGTTACATGGGTACAAGCCAATTGGCGAGAAAATTCAACATACATTATTTGTAAACATACAGGCGAACCAAAAGATCTTTTAATTTTTCTATTACGGGCAAAGCCGTGCGGGTACCACTAGTAAATCTATACATATAATAAAATAAGCTGCTTGTGTGTGTGTGTGTGTGGCGCGCATCCCGAGAAAACGGTAAGGCCTAGAAAGATGAAATTTGGTATACAGGTGCAGTTTTTGCTGAAGATGTGCACCTCGGGCTTCGATTTTTTATATTTTAATTAGAAAAAAGTTATTTAAAGTTTTATGTGTTTTTTTGCACTTTTTACCTCACAGACCCCGAACCAATCGCACCACACAAATATTTTTTGCACTATAAAGTAGAAGATTTAATTTTAAATATGATCAATGAAAAAATTTTGAAGATAGAGCAATTTTTGTATTTTTTATGAATTTTTCAAAAAACCTTTAATTTGCATTTTTCCTGTGTTTTTTTTTTTTTTTTTTAATATTATCCTGCGAGAAGTATCAAAGCCCCATTTCTAAAATTTAAGTTGGTAATAGTAAAACCATTTCGCCCTCTTCAGAAGAAAAAAGTTCTTAAAAATACGCAATATTTTTTTTTTTTAACAATTTTTCAATGCTGAACACATTATGTCTTTCCACGCATCGGTTGAAAAAAGCGTTCTTCAATCTTTTATGCCTCTGACGTCACTACTTGGATTTCGATTCGGTATTTACGATGGAATCTTAATCGCAAACAATGTTTATCTTTTGTTTTTACTATACAGCTTACTTCTACATTTTATGACAGGATGACAACGTGTTTTCCGGCAGAGCTTGCTTTTTTTCTTTCCTTTTTTTGTTTTATTTAGGGATTGCATTTATTTCTTTTTCCATTCCCCCCCCCCCCCCCCAAGCTGGAACGGTTTGCTGCATCTATATTACGTTACATTTCATAGTTATGCACATTTAATTCAATAATAACAGAGATTTTTTTTTCTTTGTCAAACGTTACTTTTTGCACACTATGGGGAATTTTGAAGATAACTTTTTTTTTCTTTTTCTCTACTTAAATAAAAAAAAAAGTGGTTTTTTTTTTGAGTGATCTTTGTTTCTATTAGGAAATGGGCGAGGAGATTAAAATAAATAGAGATGGATAAGAAAATTTAGAGGTAGATCGTAAAGGTAGATAGCCGCCGAAGGTGTCAATCTTGGCGTAAAAATGTGAATGGCACAACAAAAGATAAAGATATATTGATTAATACTGCTGCCAAATTTATTTAAACAGCCGCCGAAGGCGGCAAACTTGAAGTAAAAATTTAAATGACAAGTTAGCCAAACAGCCACCGTAATTGGCTGCTTGCATAGAAAGGCGAATGGCGTAAGAAAGCGGACCGGCTGGTCACCGCAGGCGGCTAGTAATAAATATATTAATTGTGACGTCAATATTTGAATGTTGTAATCAGGAAGTTACATAGTTATTTTATTTAATATTTTTTTGAGCAAATACAGATAACAGAAATCGTCTTTTAGATTGCTATTTCCAAAAAAATATGTTTAGTTTTTCAAAATGATAAATTTATTTGCATATTATATACCAAATCTTTAGATAGTAAGGAAAGTTTGAGTGCTCGGAATGCAGAGCAGCCGCCATGAATCACGGAGTTGACGTTCCGTTTTGGCACAGGGTCCGTATTTCTTGGAAACGAATAAATCGAGCCTTAAGTTCATTTTTTCGATGCTTTAATCCAGCGCCGTTGCACACAAAGAAAGATAACATGCAGAGAAGCAAGCTGTCACAGTTTTTTTCCCAAAGAAAAAGATACTATTTCTAGTCCCTTAAACTAAGAACTGAAAGTTGCAGAGTGACCTTTTTTTATTGCATCAATTTAGATCTTGACATTTATTTTTTTTAAACTGAATTCTTTGTATGTGAGTGAATTGTCACTGTCGTCGTTTGAAAGTAGAGCTAGGAAAGTTGGGAATTTAGAATGAATGAAATAATCTATGACGCATAGGAAACTGAATGTTTTTCAAGATGAGTAATAATAATATATATATATATATATATATATATATATATATATTATTACTCATTATTATGGGTATTTTGAGCGATACTCGTATTCTTCATTGTAGTAGGATGTAGGATCCGTTCCAAAGAACTACAACCAGATGACGACACATGATATTTATTATTTACAACACAAAGCACATAGTCCTGGCCCCACAATGTATGCCCGTAAAATTTTTTAGGTCCAGAGATTTTCTCTTTAGAATCTTGATCTGTAGGTGTTCTAATGTGAGAATATCTTGGGTAGACATGTTGAATCCTGCGCAAAATAATTTTACAGGTCGTCAAAGATAGCGGCCATTTTGGTTCACTTGCTCATCACGTTTTTCGCAACGTGTGTGCCTATAAACTCGATTTTAGTTTTGAACTGCGGTTTTTGGGGTTTAGGAAGTCAATTGATGTATTAACTATGTCATAAAAACAGCTCTGGCTATTTCCACAATTTTACGTGGAGATATCTCTGACAATTGTTTTTTAACCTCTAGTTACTAAAAAGTGTACAAAAGTTAATAAATCTCCTATAATGCCAAGTTCACACTCGTGTTTATAACATACATGTTTCTTTAATAACATAATAAATGTAAAATACAAGATTAGTTACTGTAAAAAAAGGTTACTACATTCGAACCCCGATTTGACGAACCTCTATTTAACGAATTTCCCAATTAAGCGAAGTTTTCTTTTTCCTCGACTAAAATTAGGACAAAAACCCCTATTTACCGAATAATAAACCTCGAAATGACGAATTATTTTTCAGCCAAAAAAAAATTTTTTTTTTTTTTTTTTTTTTTTGTTAATTTGAATTAGGAAATATTGGATTGTTTTCTAAATGTTACATCCATATTGTCAGCTGCAGAAAAAGTTTTTTTTTTTTTCGGAATCGCCAAATTTTTGACGAGCGAGGTCGAGGGGGCAACCAACGAATAGTGATTCTGATGCTGAAAGCGACAGTGAAACTTCCATTAAAACTTACTTTTTCAGATGCTTTACATGGCCTGGAAACTGTAAAAACATATCTCAAAAGACCCAGTATTTTTTTTTTCTCCACATAAATTCGAAAGATAACTATTTCGAGTGAAGTATCAAGGATTTGTCCCAAACATCTATTACTCAGTAGTTTAAAATTTCAAATTAACTAGCGTGTAATAAGTCGTATAATGCTGAGTAAAAAGTGTAAACTTTCTAATTATGGATATTTTGGCGCAGTTGCTTATTAGGGATATTAGATAAGGTAAGTGATTTTTTTTTTTAAAAATGTTCACACTCCGATTTAACGTATAAAAGTTTCAGTCCAAATGAATTTGTTAAATCGAGGTCCGACTGTATCTGTTTTTGCATTGCATGTTGCTGCACTACGACGTCTGTATCATTTGAAACCACGATCACTTGAACCATTTTGATCAGCCCAGTAAATATGTGGAACAATTCACAGGTGCGCTCCATCTAATGAGTAACGAAGTTCTTCGATGATCCGTCTTAAATCTTCTATGAAAAATATTGCAGATTGCTACTCTTCATTAACTGTTATGCCGCTAGCAATCGCTGAAAATGCAGCATTTTTAGACATTTCTTCCATTTCCTTGCGAAAGAGTTACTGTACACTTTCCTTATTTGATGCTGATGACCATAATTGTTCTACTTGAAAAAGTTCTGGTGTTTTTTCTGTCAGTTACATCAAGGTTTATAGTGCCCTTAGTTGAGTCTCATCTAATCCTCTCAGATTATTTCACAGAATGCTAAAAATAGCAATCGAACAAAACATGAAGTTCATAAAAAGGGCATACAGAAATGGATCCGTGCAGAACATTGCTGATAACTTCTCCAAAAGTTTTCATTTTATTTAGCGGACTAGAGACATGAAATAGATAACGAGAGCAGTTTTCATAAGGGATACTTTGCTAAATAGAAAATGTTCTGGCAACAGATATTTCTGCAATTGTGCTTAGAGATAATATTTAGCTTGGCAGGTGAAATACCATCACATAATGTGTTCGTTGGAAACAAGTCATGAGCTAATATTTTCAATGCTTTCTCCCTTTTCTTTCGCTATTTCTATGTCTCTGTACCATTGTGAAAGTTGATTCTTTTCTATTAGCTTAGAAGTGATATTTTGTGAAGAACTGTGCGCATCAAAGCATGGTAGGTTCACATTCGAAAGTAAATCATACGATTTCTTGGTTTTTGCAACAAATGTCTCCTGCTTAAACTGGCGATACTGTTCTGATCAATAATTCATGATACTGAGAAGGCGAATCTTAACACTACCATTCACAAGTTATTTAGTGAGAAAGCTGCCAAGTTGCACTGTTTCAGAAATCCCATGGGGATTTCTATGTTGATACATAAAATCAACAACTCTTCTGACATTTTCATCAAAATACTGGCTACGATTGCCTATAAAGATAATGATGCGGGACACTCTCACAGTGATCCACTAAATGATAATTAGTAAGACCACGAAACACATTGCATATCATTAAAATTTCATGATACCCCTCGGCAACATACTTTTCTCGTCCGTCCTGCAATTCCTCCGGCTCTTTTTTGTGACCGTTGAATCGTCCGTTTCAACTTCATGTCTGGCTTCACGGCATTGAATTTACCATTCTTTTTTAACAACAAATTTACCTGGAATGAATTTTTTCAACAGGTAAGGACACTTATTTTCTAGCTCCCTCATTCTCTCTATGTACCATGTTGCATATAGTAGATAATTGATACAGTCAAATTTACGAAGGACTGGAAACAGTAACTCAACAGTTTGAACGTATAATTTGTAATTTTCTTCGCGATCGACAATAATCAAGTGTTTTACAAGTGATACCAGTGAAGGGAAAACTTCCCAATACCTGGACAGTTGCGATTTGTTACTACAACCCTTAACAAAAACTTCAAACTGTTTTTAAGCTTTCAATATTTGTGCGTAGCGATTGAATATTTATTTGACTTTTTTCCTCATCCTTTGAGCAAAGAGCATCCTGAAGCTTTTTGTGAGCGAATCGCAGCAGCAAGTACTTTTGCAAAAAAGAAATTTTTCCCTGAAAAATGTATCTATTAGGCCTATATTAATGGAAAATTCCTCACTTCCGTGACAGACCTTATCAATGTCATTATTTCTGAGGAGAAAATAAATGATGGAGGAAAAATACATTAATAATGGGCATTCTACCAAAATTATAAATTGCTAATATATCCTCAAATTTACTAAATACTTTTTTTTTGAAACTACTAATCAAGCTGTATTTTAACTAAGAGAGCTTAATATTATATTCCAACTAATCATTAAAATAGCTGATTGTTTGCACAATTAACAAAATAAATATTTTGATATTAAATTGGCCTCGATTTTTAAATATTAAACGTTTTTTCTTTTTTTTTATTTCTATGAACAAGCCATTTATTTATTTTTTCTTTTATTTGTGAGTAAAATAATTGGAACATCGCTGAGCCATTGTTTATGATTACTTCTTGTAGGTAACACTTTCATGTAAAAAAAAAGAAAACAAAAGGTTTCGAAATTGAAAAATATTTGCGTTCAAAAGTTACGTTTTCTGGAGAATGACCCAAAAAGGTCAGAGATATCTCACGTAAAAATTGTGGAAATAGCCAGAGCAGCTTTTATGACGAAACCATTACATTAATTGACTTTCTAAGCCCCAAAAACCGCAGTTCAAAACTAAAATTAAGTTTATAGGCACGCACGTTTCGCAAAACGTTACGAGCAAGTGAACCAAAATGGCCGCTATCTTTGATGGCCTGTAAAATTATTTTGCGCAGGATTCCACGTGTCTACCCAAGATATTCTCACATTAGAACACCTATAGATCAAGACTCTAAAGAGAAAATCTCTGGACCTAAAAATTTTTACGGGCATACATTGTGGGGCCTGGAATAACAAGACAAAACACATGTGGGGAAAAAAAACGTCCGCCATCGCGGAACATAAACAGGCGTCTCCTTCTTTTTCGAACTCCCCGCTAGAAGGCAGAGTTGCACGGAATGAACATAATTCAGTTGCAGCTTATTTCCTACAGATATATAAATATATACACATACAGGGTGTTCCGTTTTAACCTGCAGGATCTTTATTTTTGCAACCGTTAGTCCTAGATGCATACTTCCAATTGCAAAAATGTTCAAAATCAGTCGCTGAGTTAAGATATTGAAAGTTTGAAGTAAAAATAAAAATAAGTCAAAAAATATAAAATTTGACTTTTTGTACGGGCCTCATGTCCTCTAACTTATGTTTAGGGAGATAATCTTAATTGAAAAATATTTATAACACAAAAAGTTTGAAATTAGTTTGACCAATAGTAACCGAGATATGAAACTCAGCGTTTTGTGACTTACACTACTTTACACTCGCCGTCGATAGCACCTTTTGTGGGAAAATATAGCAGATAACAAGTGTTCAAAATTATATGTGTGCATAGAGTGTAGTGTTTCAAATTGTTCGAGGTTTTCAGTGCATTTTTGCGTATCACGGCTTAACATTTGCATTTATTTTTGAATAGCTATGAAAAATATAAATACCTTGTTTTTCTTGCTTTGACGACCTGTCATTCTTCTAAAAAGGCGATAAGTTCCTATCTCATTTTCTGTATGTTCCCTTAAAACTTTAAATTGGCATATCTCCTTGAGTTTTGGTAGCACAAATGTCAAGTTTTTTGTGTCAGTAATATTTTTCAATGGAGATTATTTATTTAAATATATATTAGGGAACATGGGTCCCGAATAAAAAGTTAAATTTTGTATTTTTTGACTTATTTTAATTTTTGCTTTAAACTTTCAATATCTTAACTCTGCATCTGATTTTGAACATTTTTGCCACTGAAAGTATACATCTAATGACTAACAGTTGCGAAAATAAAGGTCTTGCAGGTTAAAACGGAACACCCAGTATATATATATATATATATATATATATATATATATATATATATATATATATATATATATATATATATATATATATATATATATATATATATATATATATATGTATATATATATATATATATATATGTATACGTATATATATATTAGTACAGCAACACCATTTCATGCATTGTGAAATATTTTAAAGAGCTTTTTTTTTCATATTTGCTATGTTTTTATTTTTTGGGTGGGTGGAACGAACTTTTTAAATGTTGCCAAGCAAAGAAATATAGCAGTTGTAAAGAAATGAACTTTTAAAGGTGTTATCAAATTATTTTTAAGTCTTTAAATAACAAGAATGGATTAGTGGGAGACTTCTGACCATTGATGAAATGGAAAGACTAATTTCCGGTGTACAGGCGGAAATAGACGCAGCTATTAGTTTTTAGGGTGTAGATGTGTGTTAACCTCTGAATTAAACAGAGTCAAATTGAAATGAGCGAAACACGCACATCAAATTCTTACTTCCCTCCTTATTTAGGTAGATTCGTCTTAACTGGACGTTTGCCAATTCCATATCAACCTTTGAGAGACGGTAATGGACATTTGAAACTTTTCAAAATGTTTTAATACATCATGTTTTCTATTCTTTCCTTGATTCAAGTCATTATTTAAGAGCTTTCTGAAAAGCTTTTTTGCCCCGCATATGACTTGTTTTAATATGCTCTTACTTTTTGGTCATTATGTGAATTCATAACTGAAAAACTTACTAATGTAAACTTTCAAATGGGAAAAAATCGGCAAAGATACTGGGTGAAAAGTGTAGAACTAAAAAAAAATTGTTCGTTAAGAGATTAAAGTTTTAAATTCCGAAAAGAGTATCGATTAACTGATAGTTTCGGTCGAATCTATCGATCATTTAGAATTGAATGCTTACCTTTGTGCTTAAAAAGTAAAATATATTATAAGAACCTTTTGTCACAAAAGAAATGCAGATTACTGTAGGCACCTGTTTCATGGTTTCAAGGAAAATTACCCTGGGGGTAATCCCGAAGGAGAGGGTTCAAGGACTTTTACAATACAACGAAGTGTGAATTTTAGAGGGATGATTTTTCAACCTAAAACTCCCACTTCGTTAAATTGAAACTAGCTCATGTGTGCATCACATGACTTCCTCTTACTATAATTTTAAGATAATAGTGCCTCGGAGTGAGCAAAAAAACACGTTAAATCCTTTCATTCCAAGTCTGTTGCGAACTGAAGCAAAGAAAATGTTTTATACAGATAATTTTTCCCAATATTGGCAGTTTTAATGTGATTCAATGGTTAACTCTCTTAAAATTGAAACCAGGCTAAATTAGAACCAGATTTTTTAAAAAAACGCCAAATTCATCGCCAAGTTGGCGACAAAACGGAGCGAACAAAGGATTGGCGATAGATTGCCAAGTGTTTGCAAAATTATAGCACCGCTTGAGTTTACATTGAAATTAACAATGATTTTACCTTAAAAAGGTGTAAAAGACTTCCTTTGGAATATCCTGATGCATCCAAAAGAGAAGGTGCACAACTAGATCCTACTTGGAGTCTATGTAACAAATTTCAACTTTCTAGGTCATGCCATTCTTGAGTAATGCGAGACACATACGCACATACAATAGTACATACGGAGGTCACGAGAAAACTCATTGTAATTAAGTCGGGGATCGTCAAAATGGATTCTTCAGGTCTTCAGGTGTCTATACGTTCTTAGGCATGTATCCACGTGTGGTTGGGTTCAAAAAAAAAATCAATATTTATTCGGAGGTGAGCAAAATGGAAATTAAGGTCGATTTTTTAATGAAAATTTTTTTGCGAATACAATACTTCCTTTCTCGTAAAAGGAAGTAAAAAGGGTTTATTAAAACCCCGAAACAAGTGTCTGTAGTAGTAATCAAATTTTGCACGATAAGACATTGCTGTAATATATTTTACTATCGATCAATAGTTTGACATCAGCAGCTGTCATAACTGCTGCTAAAAGAACTTCATTACTTGTTGAATGAAAGACAAGCAAAACGTCCATTCCACAGAAAAGCCGCCATTTTGTCCGCACGAGGCAGTTAGTATATTCAATTAAAGAACAGTAATTTTAAAATGTAATTAACAAAATTTTCGCATGAGAATTTATACGTTTTTGACTTCTTAATCAACAAAATTTGGCTATTAACCCATTTTAATAATTTTTTTAAAGAACAAAATTAGCTTTCATCACACGAGGGACAAAATATCCGTTTTTCCGTGGAATAGTCTAAAAAGGAAAGGGAGAAAAACATATTTTCTTAAAAGACAGTCTTATACGGGAAAAAAAAGGTTTTTGTTTATTGGAGAATTATTCATAATTTTTTTTTTTTTTTTGCTAACATATTTTCCGTTAGACATTGAACACTGTTCAGAAAAGAAATATTTATAGATAAAAAAAAAACTTACGTTCGTGTTTTTCAATTGCATTTATTGCTTCTGAAATATAAACCATTATTTATTAGAAACAATGTCTTTTACGACGATGCTTCTTAAGTTTATCCATATTTACTGAATGGGTCTAATAAAAACTCGCAATTAACTAGAGTGTCCGTTATCGAAATGAACTTTCAGTTTTATTTGGTACTTGAGCCAATCTTCTACCCATCTGTTGCCAAAAGCATATTTCTGGGGAGAAATAATAGAACTCAGTGCTTCCGTATCGATTAAGATTAAACGCGGATGCAACGTGTCATAGAGTGTTAGGGAGTTTGGCGGATGGTGATATTTTTATGGGATATGAATCAGTGGAAAAGTAAATCTTCAGTAATAGTTAAGTTTGTTATTCGAAAATACTGAGTGTTTGTTTGAAAAGTGATTGCATAACATTTTGTGATTTTTACCTTGTAAGTCGTTTCATTTATTTTTCTCATTTTTTTTTTTTTTTTTACTTTTATGCAAGTATCGTCTGAAAGTTAAAGGAATTTCATTTTGGAAAAGTAAGAAAATTATTCTATTGCAAGATTTGTATTTATCGTTCGCGAAACTTTGATTATGTTTAATGTTATATTATTTTGTAACTATGTTTTGGCAGCTGCTAGTGCTAGTACGGTGTTTTTAGAATAAGAAAACAATTAGAAAACGGAGAAAAAGCGTACTGGGAGCGTCTTCCTGAAGTGGTGCATTGAAATACTATTTGGCTTTTTTTTTTCTTTTCTTTTTTTTTTTTTTTTTTTTTTTTGGCTCTCTCCACGTTCTAACAGGCGAGTTACTTTTTTAAGCCAAATTTTGAACAATGTTGATTGGTGAACAATTCTAATGGCAGTTTTAGAGAGGAAAGCTGAAGAATAAGTTCTAACAACTCTCGTAGTCTTCGAAGGTAAAGAAATTTTAAGTGGATCATAAAACTTCTAATTTTAAGGCAAAGGTAAACATTTCACCTTGTTTTATCACCTGAAAAAAGATGTTTCCATTCCTTTTCTTAATATGTGGTATTACTCGTATATTAAGGATTATTATTTTTGAAAGTATAGTAAAATATGCCGCCAGTAAGAAGGATCATATACATCTAGAACGAGTTCTATGCAAAGGGCAAAAAAACGATCGCCACCTGCCACAAGGCGACTATGTGAGCAAACTGGCGACTAATAAATCACCTAAGAATTGCCACTTGATTTCTGCTTGAAGAAGTAAATGACCTTGAAGTATGGAAAAGGCTTTAAGTCATTGGTAAAAAAATTGTCCACCCTAGTTAAAAGGTTACCTATCACGTACATTTTGGTTAGAGCTCCATACAAATAGGGTGACGGCACCAATAACAGACAAGGATCCAGTAACATACAGCCGTAAGTTTGGATTTAAATAATAAGCATTTTAGGAGAGTAAAGCTGATGTTGCTGTGGCCCATGAATACGGTGCAGTCATCTAGTGTTATCAGAGTGAATTCCATGAGTCAGTTGGACATTTACAAGGCAGTAGTGGAAGGTTATGAATAGCCGCCACGAGGTTAGCTGGCGTTTCATGCTGCAGCTAGATGTTTACGTTAAGAAGGTGACTGTTTTCAACCATAATTTTGCATTGTAAAATGTCGTTATGAGTGCATGCTGGAGGTATTTTTAATGTTTGAACTATGCTCTTTTCGGTTTTTGCATCGTTTTTCACGTACAAGCACTTCTAATGTGAGCTTTATCTATGTCTGTTACTCATTCCCAGAAAACTCATTTTTCTAGTAACAGACACCCATGTCTGTTATTGGTCCTTGAAGCACTTTTCATTTTTTCCTGTTTTTTCACTACAGAATAGGTTATTCATTGATTTGATTGTGCCTACAGGTTCCATATTGAAAATCGAGCAACGCGACTAGTCTCAGACAGGGTGTCTGTTACTGGTACGAAAGGGTGTCTGTTACTCGTGCCATATTTTTTTGGAAACTCAGCATAGTGAATACACTGCTTTTCTTCAACTCAGGATGTCCCCCCCCCCCCTTGCCAGGAAATTCTGTTACAGAGAAGAACAGATGCAAACAGCCTTATTGGATGCAAATAGTAATGGTATGAATGTGGCCGCTTCAGAAAAAAAAAATTTGAGTCCCTAGAATTTTACTTTTGAACAAAGTGAAAGGGGTTTATCTTAGCATAAGCTGGATGTATCCAGACTCTGTGCTTTCAAAGGACGAGGAGAAAATACTGGTACTCTGGATAACCTCATCATCTAAAGCAGGGTTTTCATTTTAAAAGAAGAGTTTTTAGACAGTGTGTAGCTACTCTTAAAGGAATTGGGGAGAAATAATTCTTTAACTGATGGAAAACCTGAGAAATCCTGGCACAGTGGTTTTCTTAAACGGAACCCTTCAGTCGCTCATAGGATCAGTGAAACCCTCACAGTTTCCCGTTCAAATGTAACCACAGAAAGCCTAGGCAACTGATTCAAGACCGTTTACGACAATTTAAACGACAACAATCACCTTGGCACTTTAGAAAATCCAAATCGAATTTTTGATTGCGTCGAAACTGCATTTTTTCTCAAACCAAATAGATCCCGAGTGCTTGCAATTAAAGGTAACAAAATGTTTTCCAAATTGTGAACAATGATGAAAAAGAATGTGTCACAGTTTTATTCACTGCAAACGATGCTGGGCATCTTCTACTACCAACAGTGATCCATAAATACGTAAGAATCCCATTTAGTTCAGTATGCCCAGTGTTGGGGATTAGAAAAGTCAGATTCAGGGTGGATATCAAGTAACACGTATAGTTTGAATTTCTGGCCCATGTATTTCAGTCTTGGTTAAAAACTCAAAGGATAAATTCAGAACCAATAATTATATTTGCAGATGGACATGTATCTCATTTAACACTTAAGGCGAGCAAATTCTGTGAAAAAGTGAAAATAATTTTGATTGCTTCCCCCTTCCCCCAATGCTACTCATATTTTACAGCCATTGGACGTTTCTCTTTTCAAGCTCTTGAAAACAAAGTGAAAAAAAAAAAAAAAACAGTGACTCGATGGAGAAAAACCTCCTCAGATGGATCTATTGTTGAAAAAAGTCATTTTCCTGGCTTGTTAAAACAGACAAAAAGTACTATGTGGTCTTAAATTCTAATTTATTTTATTTATTTATTTTTCGTGATGAAAAATTTCGATTTGGGTAGGTACTCAATTATTGTTCATTTGAATTTAAAGGCTTTTGTACAAGAAATAAAGAACTTTTGCAAATTTTTAAGTGAAAAAGGGATTATCTATTACTCATCCTGTCTGTTATTCATCCGCCTCTCTGTTACTGGGTATCATCAGATTCTGGTGTGTATTACTGGGGTTCGGAGTTTTCTTCGAAATTCAGCAAATAAAAATAGAATTGACTCATTCAGAGGATACAGAAACAGCCAAACGTTAGATGAGATGTTGCTGCATCGGAGAAAAATAGTTTTAAAAATCTAAATACAATTAAAAGGTCGGAAAATTGAGTTAAACTGAGAGCGATGTCATAAGCATGTCTGTTACTGGTGCCGTTACCCTAATGCAAAGAGAGTGAGTTCGGATCTCCATTGGCCAAAATGAACGTCGTTTTGATCACTTATTTTCTTCAACTGAAATCTGATTCAAATTTCATTGAAATTATAATCTGTTACTCACTGATGGATTCTGAACCACGGTTGTGTTGTTACATTAAAATTGGAAAAGAAAATGTGTGGGTGCTTTTTTAATATACTTCCAAAACTACAAAAGTAAGCCATCACTTCAATTTTTTTTCGATGGCATCGGTAAAAAATAAACAACAATTCCTTTTAAAATATCAGAGTTTTTGAATTAACATTGTCGAGCATGAATGTTTTGTGCGTGTCAGCTACTATGAGAACTAATTTATTTAAAATATGTTACTTGTTTTCATAAATGTATTTAGAATTATTATTAATTTCCTCAAATTAGTAAAACAAATAACTTTGAGTTAAACAAAAATAGTATTTCAAAAAGTCGCTACTAATAAAATTGTTACTACTGGCCACTGGCGACTAACAATTCCCCCCATATTTGCTCTTTAGTTTTGTGAAATGAGCAAACGTACCATTTGTTTCATTATTTAGTAAATTATAAGTGAGCTGTTATGACAAATACCTACACATTGAATTAATCCTGTGTTAACATTTTTACTGAGGCATTTTTCATTGCATTCAAGTAACTGTGCAATAAGTTGTTTAAAAAAGAGCTGATGTGTGCTTCACGTGACTTTCTTTTACTCCAATTTAATGTTATTTCCCCACTATTGTCATTTTTAATGTGATTCAATAGTTTACTCTCTAAATATCACCAACAGTGGCCAAATTAAAACCAGATTTTAAAACAAATCGCCAAATTTGTCGCCATGTTGACGACAAAACTTGGCGACCAAAATACTGGCGATATATCGCCAAGTGTCCGCCAAATTATAAAACCACTTGAGTTTACATCGAAATAAACTGATTTCCAACCAAAAAGGGGCAAAAGACATCTTTAGAAACACCCGAATGCAACCAAAAGGGGAGGTGCATAGCTAGACCCCAGTAGGAGTCTACGTACCAAGTTTCAACTTTCTAGGACAAACCGTTCTTGAGCTATGCGAGATACATACGTATATACAGACCTCACGAGAAAACTCGCTGTAATTCGGGAATCGTCAAAATGGATATTTCGGGGATCTATACTTTCTTAGGCACTTATCCTCGTGTGGCCGAGTTGAAAAAAAAAAAAAAAAACTCAACATTCATTCGAGGGTGAGTAAAATGGAAATTAAGGTCAATTTTTGAGTGAAAATTTTTTCGCGAATACAATATTTACTTTTTTTTCTTGTAAAAGGAAGTAAAAATCTAAGACTCAAATTTTTAATGCCACACATATTTAACGCATTTATCTTTCGAAGTTATGATTTCTCTAATTGTACTGTATCAAGATGGAAGGATAAATTTTGGTTATCATATTTAAATAGTTTATCTAGTCAATTAATTGACGGTGCGTACTCGGGTTTATTGTCCCACTGCAATAGAATCCATTGTCAACCCTTGGAAATATGCCGAGGAATAAAAACAACGCATCATTATTATGTTTCAATACAAGAAAAAATGTTTGTTTAGTAAGTAAAACATGAATATTTACAGAGGGTCTTGTGTATTGTAGTTATTTTTATTATTATTTCGCGGACTCTCGTATCTCTACAATAACGCTCGCGTACAAAAATGTAAAATAAGTTACTAGAAAATGCTGCAATTACTGCGAAATTTACGTCCGATGAAAAAAAATGTAACCATTGTGTCCCTTTCATTTGAATGCATCGCCGATATTTTTATTGCCAGTAGTATACAATAAAGTATCATGAAGTTTGGAACGCAGTCAAAAGGACTCCCGATTTTTAACGAATGATTTCTTTTTCCAAATATAAGCCCTCATTTGTCTTCCAATTCTTTTCTAGCGAAGAAATTTCTGTTTTAGAGCGGCTTAAAAAGGAAGACTTTTACCATCTTTCATTATTTCCGAAATTTATGCTGAAGTTAATTTTTGTTTAGTAGGTTTATCTGCCAATTCGTTTCAGAAAAGAATTTTGTTTCTTTATGGCATCTGAGAAAGAGAAGCCTCCATTTTTTTCACATTTGAGGCAAAGAGAAGCAAAGGGATGTAAGTGGCAAAATTAAAATTTTGGAGAAAACCAGTACAGAGGGTCGGTGAACCCTTCCTCTGTCTCAGGGCAAGAGATAGCATTAGTAGCCCTATAGGTGCTGCTGAATAGCATGATTTAGGAAAAAAATTCAATGAAAGCCTACCTAGGACGTTATCTTCATAGTCTTTTTTTCTCAAAACTTGAAAATGTCCACTTACGTACCTTTGCTTCTCACTGCTTCATTTGATACTACTTCTTAAACTTGTATTTTTTGCTAAGCACCTAAAGTACTCCTGCTTTAGCTTCTGTTTTAACAGGTTTTTTTCCCGGTTGGAAAGGGTTAAGATAACAAAGCGGCTAGCATTTGATAGATATGATTTGAAAACTTTACCACAACTTTAAACGAAAGATTAGGAGAGATAGCTGCTTAGCAAGGGAAGAAAACTGTCGAACGCTCTAATAAATAAGCAGTGCTCCCCTTTCACAGTCATGAACTACTTTGTTCTCATGTTCTTAATCCTTTTTCTCTTGAAAAGCTCCTCCCAAATCTGAAAGAAATTGGCAAAATCCTTATGCCGTAGCAAGTTAGAGAAAAGAAAACACTAAAAATGAGAAATAAATTTCAAAATTCGCGCCGAACTCCCTGATAATGCACACACTGTAGAAATATTTATTGACTGATTATGCTTATTTCCTTCCCTGTTCCTGAAAAATTCGATATATTTGACTCTACCGACTGCCAACATTGCTGACACGGACTAGACAAGTCTTCTTAAAGAAAGCTGAGCAAAAACCTAGAAAAATTCAAAGAATATGTTTCATGTTTAAAGTGTTATGCTTGTGCGGTTTGTATATGGTGTGAAAAATATAGTGTTATCAAAAAGCAGTATTGTTCGAAAATGAAAATTGAAACTTATCAACAAGAAAACGAAAAATAATTAATGAATTGCCCTATTTTTTTTTTTTTTTTTTTTTTTTCGTCAGATTACATTTAACTGCGTGATATTTCGTAAAAATATTTTGGCGTATAGTTATAGTTGCTATCGTTTAGAAAATTCTAGAGAGAGGGAGCTCGTAATGATCTTGTCAAGGGTTTCTTTCTTCTTTTTTTCTTGAGATGAAATAATGACTTTTTGTGCTTTACATCGTTCTAATAAAATTGCGTTTTATATGGCATTGAGAGTGTATATGAGAGTTATTACAAGACATTAACAGACTTCTGAATAATGTTAGAAGATAAGTTCTATCAAAATCTGTACTCTGTACTACAAAATCAAACTAACGTAAGGCACGTTATCACTACTTTTCAGGAGAGCACAGAAATGTTTGCGTTGTAAGTTTGAGCCTCGCACTCTTGTAATACTAGTAAATAATTACAAAGTATGTTTTTTAGGATTACTTTCTTATAATTCAATGTGCGAAAAAAATTCTGCAAGCAATATCGTAATCACTTAAAAAAAGCCATTTTTGTACTTGCTTTAGTCGGGCCCTGAAGTACAGAATGGGGTCGTTTCCAAAATTTTAAAAGTTTTTTTTTTCTGAAAGAGCATGCTTAAAAACATAGAATCTGACCATTTTTTGATAAATTTGTTTACGTTTAATATTTTTAAAACATTACTTAAATCGGAGCGCTTTTATTGTTTACGGCTTCTGCCAATGACATCACAAAAGATGAAATGCCATTCAGTGTTGCAAAATATTTCATTCGCATCTTTACTCACGTGTATTGGCAACGATAGGGTTTATAGCAAGCGTAGAGCGCAATATTTAATTCGCTGTTTGATTATCATAACGTGGAAACGTAGTAGAAAGATGCAACAAATTGCATCATTTGTGACGTCATCAAGACCACGCCTTGTTTAAAAAATCGGACATTTAAAAAAATTAATTTAAAAAAAACTGTTGGGAAAATAAAAACAATTTTCTGAGTCCATGTTTTTTTTTTTTTTTTTTTTTTTTGCTCACTTTATCCATTTAAATGTCTAAAAATAGTACTTTTGACTGAAGGAAACCATCTCGTTGAGGATATACACTCTAAGACAAAAAAAAAGTTGCACCATGAAGGAAGTCTTAGAATACAATGACATTTGGAAGGTATGTTAAGTGTATATGGAAGAGTAAATGATTAGAAAATGAGAACGATATAAGCAAAATTTATTGAACAACATACACAAAATGGGTAACATTCAGTATGGGGTATGGCCGCCATTATTCCGAATACAACATGCTAATCGTCTTGGTAACGAATCGTACAGGTTCTTAATAAAGTCCTGTGGTAGTCTATCCCATGCTGCTTTAACTTTGTTACGGAGTTCCGGCAGATTTCGAGGTACGGGTGGAGTGTTGACATCTCGTCCCATGGCATCCCACACATTCTCGATTGGGGACAGGTCTGGTGAATATGCCGGCCACTCCATGCTGTCTAGGCCTTGAAGACAAGCTCTAGAGACGGCAGCAATATGGGGTCGAGCGTTGTCTTGTTGGAATAGCGGCCGAACACGGGTGCTCAGGAATGGCAAAGCAACTGGCTGCAGGATCTCTTGAACGTAACGTTGGCCGGTCAAAGCACCGTTAATGAACACTAGAGGTGATTTTGCATCATATGCAATTGCGCCCCACACCATGACACCAGGTCTCGTGGACGTATGACGCTGTACAATAAACCGTAAATCTTGGCGCTGACCACGTTGCCTCCACACGCGGATTCTATTGTCGTCTCCACCAAGACAGAAGCGGGACTCGTCAGTGAAGACTACGCGATACCATTCGACGCTCCATGTCCGTCTTGTACGGCACCATTCCAATCTTTTCCGACGATGCAATGCTGTTAATGGCAGTCGTCGTAACGGTCTACGTGAGCGCAGTCCCACGTCGTGCAGCCGTCGGCAAATGGTGCGACCACTTATTGGCTGATTAATGGAAGGTCCCACAGCCCGTTGGATGTCTGCAACTGTGCTGGTTGGATCGTTACGAGCTTGCCTTACGAGCCTCCGGTCCTCCCTCGGTACGGTTTGTCTCGGCCTCCCTGAGCCTGGTTGACGCTGATATGTGCCTTGTTGAGTCCACTGCCGCCAAATGCGTGCAACAGTAACATTAGTGTAACCAACGTGCTGTGCTATCCGTCGAAATGACCATCCAGCTTCTCGGAGGCCAATTATGCGACCCCTTTCGAACACTCCTGGTTGCGTAAATTGCTTGCGAACTTTATTTCGAGGCATAATCCAATGTTAAACGACTTTTGTCTTAGAGTGTATAAATGTGGGTTACAAACTGCATTTGTGAGCGTAGCAATATTTCTGTAAAAGAATATGAATAAAAGCGAAGCTTCATTACAATGGTTTATTATAAAGAACAGGATTCTTTTCTTATAGCAAAACATAAATATGTATAGTGGATTTCGTACATTATGATCATTGTTTTTAATATTTCTGCTAAGGCTAAACGTATCTCCAAAAGTAACCCGTCTATACAAAAATGTAAAATAAATTCAAAAATAAGGAAGAAAAGAAGAGTTACTACGACAGTCTCGTCCGATGAAAGAAAACATATCCCGTTCATTTCAATGCTTTGACGAAGTTTTTATTACCATTGATATTCATGCGTAACTGTTATGAAGTATGGAATAATACTAAAAGGATTATTATGAATCTCTGGGTCTTAGCGAATGATTTCCTTTTCCAAATATAAGTTCCTGAATCATTCCTTTTATCTATTTATTCGCCAATTCTTTTCAGAAGTGAGAGTTGCTTTCTTTATAGCATCGAGAGAGAGGTACATATTTTACCATCTTTCACTCTTTCTTAAATTTATATTAATACAATTTTCTGTTCAGTAAGTAGACTTTCGCTTAAGCTCTTGTTTATATTTCGATAGTTCTTTTCATTTGGAAAGGGTCAAGGTAACGAAGCAAAACTCCCGCCGCTTGAGAGAAATGATTAGAAAACTCTACTTAAACTTATCGACTGCTGTGCTTTGTATTCATCATACATCGATTTGTTATCATCCGCAATGTTTTAAATTTATTTGTATAGTTTTTCCTTGTTTCCTTTCATAAATTAGAAAGCGTTTTTAAACTCTTTTTTTTTTCGTATACTTGTTTATGTATGTGTTTTTCTACCTGCCAGTTTCTTTTATTTATTTATGTATCCATTGCTCTCCCTTTTTTTTTCAATTAATCGAATGTAAGAAAATTGCATTTGTCAAGTATCGTCTGCAGCATTGATTAGATTTAATTTAAACGTGCTGTCCAGAAAGTCCTTCACACATTTTTAAAATTCATTTAAAAAAGCAACATTGTCGTGTGAATATGTGATTAGCACTGTAATTTTTCCACGAAATCGTTAAAAAAAGTGTAATTATAAGTAATTTACATTGACAGCTGTATCGTCACAGATAAAAAGACAAACGTCAAGTGAGGTAATTAACCTTTTTATTAAACAGAGAGACGCGTCTTAAGTTAAGTGAGTTCAATGTGCGCATAGTTTGGAGATATGGAATGAACTGGAGTATTACGGTGCACACCTTAAATTTTGGTAATGAAAGATATTGCTTTCCGTTTAATAAAACAGCAAACACCTCACAAGAGGTTTATTTTTCCTACTGTGACGATACAGACATCAATGTAAATTACTTTTAATTACAATTTTTTCTTTTACTTCTTTTTAAAACATCATAAAATTTTGAACCTGTCAAGTAGTATGGGGCAAACAACACATTCATTCTAGAATTTGCTGCTGTTCTACGAAATTTCAAGATGTGTCAAGGACTTTTCGGACAAACTGTATTTTGTTTCAGCTTTGATATCTTTAGCAGCAACTATTACTTTTGTTTGTAATCGTTTACTGTTAAACATTATTAGTTCATTCACTATATAAGAAGAGTAGCATTACGAAAATGTAATGATTGATGAAAAGAGATTCTCAAAACAAGTAGAATAAAATGAATGACCACAAATCTGAGTTTTGTTGGTTCTTTATTGCATGGCTGCTCCAGTTTGCGCGAATAACAACAATTTGCATATGTCTAACAAAAGATTCGAGCAACAAAGAAAAGTTTCATCCAACAGACATCAATCATGTGTTTCTCGAAGTCGAAGTTGATGCATCATCCGAAATGGAACGTCGAATCTTATATTTGTTTCATTCCGCCCGTAGCGTGTATGTGTGTGTGTGTGGGGGGGGGGGGATTCGAATCACATACTTTATTTCGACGCGGAAAAGAGTGCCGACGAGGCGTTGGAGTCATGACAGACTCGACGTGACATATCGCAGTTCGCGTTTAAATGTTCCTGGGTCTGTTCCCATTTACCGTCGAAGATGAAACACGTTTTATAAGTTTTTTAGTTTTGTAATTCTTGGACTGCTTTTGCGAAAAAAGAATGTTAATTTCAGACGCATATAACACATACGATGTGTAGGTACTCATTGAACGTGCAAGATCTCAATGTTCACAATCAAATAATCCAAGATGCAAACTTCCTATTTGAAAAATGGTCAAAGTAAAATGCGGATAAAAGATATTGAAAGTTTAAAGCGAAAAAAAGAATAATGTAAAAACGCACGAAAACCAACTTTTAATAAGGATCCTAGGACCCCTAACTTATATTTAGGGAAATAATCACTATTGAATTTATAATCCTAATCCAAAATGTTTAAAATACTTACGACCAAAACTCAAGGAGATACTAGAATTAAAATTTTAAGAGACCACGCAGATATCTCTGCAAAAGATACGTGACTCTGTTTTCAGCTTGCTTCGCTCGCCATCCCCCATTTTAGGCTTACGGCGCGGCGGCTCGTTTGGTATCAAAAAACGGCAATTTTTTGCTCTTCCAATTCGCAACTCCAATAAATTATAGGGGGCGCTGCAGCCACTGTCTAATGGCGGATGAAAAAGGTAAAACAAACGCATGCCGTAACTTATAACTTGCTTTGACGCTTAGTGAATGACAGCGATTTTTTATCGTGTTTGTGGGAAGCTTCCTTTTCTATTCTTCTGAAATTACATTACACCACAAACTGTCTGAAGCCTGTAATATACCCCAAAGAAAACACGTGGAATGGAATGTTTTATCTTTTTCTTTAGTACTATTAATCAACTCAAGGTAGCGTATTCGAGCTCTGGAGTTGCGAATAGATCTTCCTTACTTCAGAGGACTCCCCAAAAATTAGTAAACATTGTCTAGGAATTCATCTCATCAGAGCCATATTGAGAATCATAAATAGTCTCCCGAAGAAAAACTTCCCCCTTTCCAAAAAGAAGAAAGACACGTTTCTTTGCTTACGGCTGCAGTAAAGAAATCAGTGGCGGATGGGGCCGGCGGGCAGCCGGGCAAATGCCCGGTGGGCCGCCTCGGTTTGGGCCGCATTAAATCTTTCAATTGAATAGTACAAAAGAAAAACACTTTTTTTTTTCCTTTTTTTCTTCCTTAAAAAACTAGTGAAAAAAATCTGTCGCCTAGAAGATGCGAAATCAAACCACTTTGCGACATTGGAAAATTTAAAATTGGTTTACTCATTTTTGTAAACGGATTTCAAATCTTTGTAAAAATCTTAGGAAGACCCTTGCCTTCTTAAAAAAAAAAAAAGCCGATTCGTACCTGACGAAAGCCTTCTTTTTCTTCCCTTGTGGACCGGCCCACCACGTACTCGGCGCCAGATTAAGCAATCGATTAGCACCCCACCTCATTTGCCCTTTCATTGATGATAGCCGATAACCATTTCACGGCCATCTGTGTACAGGGACAGGTACCAGTACAGGAACACTACTTGGGACGGGACGGCAAAAGCAGTTTGCGGAACGGAAACAGCTGTTTTTCATTCGAAGATGCAAAGAGAGAGGTATTTTCCCGAGAGTGAAGCCGAAGACTGAAGGGTCGGGATTGTTTCCTGGAATTCTTTTCAGTAATTTTTGCTTTAGGGTAACTGAGGATTATACCACACCTACCACTTCCTTTTTTATGGCTTTGTGAATAAAAGGGATTCGCGCGTTGAAACTTGTAGGCACTGGCAATCTATTTATTTTTTCTCCAGTTTCGAGGCAACAGGACTGAAGAATGATGGAGTCATTTGTAACACGTTTTAGCTGTAATTAAAAATCCTTTTAAAGTTATAATGAAATTGAAATTTATTTTGATGATTCAAACAAAGGATTTTGAAGAGCAAGTTTGGTTCGTAAAAAAAATTACTTATTTCTAAAACTTTTACTTTAGTTATCCATTACCGCTTTTAATTTGTAAAAATGTTTTGGAGACTTTTGTTATTTATACTATCATTTCCAGGGCCGGATTTACATTTTAGTTGAAAGCTATTGCTTATAACGAAAAGTTGTGTGAGTTGTCGTTCCTAAAAAAAAATGGAAATACTTGAAAAAAAATCAATTTCATTTTCAAATTCTTGAAATTTTGCAAAAATGTGGCTACAAGCCTTGAATTTTAAAATTTCTAACAAATTGGAGTTGATAAGGGGGAGAAGTGCCAAAATATGTTAAATTCGGTGTGTGCTTCAATGTATGTTCGTCAAAGTATGCTTCAATTTTATTTCTTACTACGAGTATAAATTATGAATTGTTCAAATGGGCAGTATGTTACTCTCTTGCTACCTATTTTCTAAGTGTGTACCCTATTTCTTTTAAAGCAATTTGTAGATGGGTTGCAGAGGTGATTAAAAACTAGCTGTATCGAAAGTCCATGAGCGCAAGTAACAATGCATTATCCTTTCTCCTCCCTCGCTCTATCTCTCTGTCGACTGCCTCATCGATGTGTCGACCCCTAAAAAAATTTTACTGTGTATTATCTCAACTTGCAAGAGTACATAATTTTGTTTGCCTAAGTTTGTTTGAGTTTTGTTTGCCTACTTTTCCTCCGAATATTTTTGATTCCAATCTTCCTTTATATGGCTTCAAACTACAGAATTTTACTATATATTTTTTTCCAAAATTCCCTCTGGGGGAACCCCCGGAACCCCTAAATTGGGAGCCCTGCATCATTCTCTCGATGCTATTCCCCCTTCTTAAGGGAAATCCAAAAAGGCAGGCAAACACACATTAAAAAAACAGACAAAAAAAAAAGGAAAAGAAAGGAAGGAAGAAAGAAAATACTGCATAACTTTATGGTGTCTCAGGGGAAAAGACAAATATAGAGCAAAAAAAGTAATAATGGTCATTAATAATTAAAAAAGAACACTTTAGCATTTCCTCTTTCACCACCGACAAAGTGGTCCGAATTACAAAAAGGACCCCATACCTGAAATAATTTAAGGCCCCGTTAAGTCTAAATCCGGCCCTGATCATAAATGTTTTAGAAATAGTAACAAAACTGGCTTTATATGCTAGTCTATGTAATTATTCTTCATTCCCTTTTTAATATGGGATCTTCCAAACCACTCCTCTTGTTAATATTACCAAAGATCGTCTACAAACTGCGTTAAAATAAAAATAAAAACTTGTAAAAGTTTCCAGGGGAGGGTCCCCCACCTCTCCTTTTCGCCAGCATCGTTCAAGATTGGCTGATTTTAATAAATAAGGTACACAAAAGGGCACCCCGCTCTTCTACCATCGTGGGCTTCCAGAGTACTGACCTTTCGGCCGGGGCCCCCTAAACCCTTACGGGAACGGAATCCAACCACTTACGACTCGTTTCGTAAGACCCGGGTAACATAGGCTATATTTTTGCAGACTTCAGCAATAGGAAAATTTGATTTAACCTTATACATACTGATTTTAACCAATTTCATTCCTTTCTCTTTTTAGCACGGATTTTAAATAAATATAACAAAAACTGTAACCATTCTACGGAAAAAAACATCATTAGGTAAAGAACAATTTAGGTGTTGATTATTATTATATTCTTATTAAGTAAGAGCAATCTTTTATAATCTAAGTTGTCTACCAGTTTTATGTAGTAACACTGTAATTTAATTTATCTGTCATGTGTTTCAAACTAAAATGCTTGCTTGCAGATATATAGTGCTCAAGTTATTGTATTATTCGTTTTTACCCGACTACGGCAAAGTCAAAAGAAAGGGTAATGATTTTAGTAGTCTATGTATGTTTGTATTTACGATTGTTTCACCACAGCGCCAAAACTATTCAACCTATTTTGATAAATAAGGTGTCATTTGTTTTTTAATTGTGACCCGGCTAACATAGGCTACATTTGACACTTACAGTCCTGAATCTATTAAAAATATCTTCGAACGATACGAAAATCACCCACGAAACTTGGATGACTACACTGTAAAAAAAAGGCCGAAGTTACTGGCTATTTTAGTGGAACGTTTCGGGATTTCGCAGGTTTTCATCCACTTCCTGAGAAAATCAAGTATATTTGTCAAACAGTTTCCTGAATTGCCAAAACCTACACGAATGCAGACTTTTCACTGCTGAGTCATTCCATTTCAATCAGGCAGGCAGGTATGAAAAGTGTCATATGACCATCACCGATTTTTTTGAAAAAAATACAGTATTTACAGCTAAGGAACATATGAAGTATCCCAAAAGGATTTTGCAAGAAAAAACTTTTTTCTTCAGTTACTGCCTATTAAAAATCTGCACAAAATCCGCCATTTTGGAAAAAACCGGCAAAACACTCCATTTGAAATGGACACTATTTCAAAAGTATTTAACCTATTTGAATAATTTTTTTTTCTAAAAATAAATATGGACCTATATATCCTCTAGACATCGTTTTTGAAAGTTTAGTTAGATTTTTTGATAAAGAAAAAAATTGATTTTTGCTGCGAAAAAACTGCATTTTTACCGATTTTATGATTTTTTTTCTCCATGAAAAAAATTTTTTTTTTACTAAACGGAGATGGCAGTCTAAAGCCCTTATATGATAGTTTCATAACATATTTTATTATAATCCTTGGATGCATACAGCCTCGGAAATAAAACTTGAAATTTTGAAAAATTTCAAAAATTAGCGATTTTTGAAGTGATTTTACTCAAAAAACCCATTTTTTAAAAATCTAAAAATTGGCTCATTTGAACCCCATATAATGCTTAACAACTGGATAGACATCGCATCCCGTATTTTTTCCCATTAAATGTTTTATGATTTTTTGAAAGTGACCTTATCGCCCATTGCATGCATGTAAAATAAAAATGTCTAATAATTTCAGTAGCTGAAATTCTGACTATATTAATGCCTAATAGCTACAATAATGGTGCACTTTATCAGGAACAACTAAAATCTTACTGACTTTTAATAATATATCAGTAACAAACCGCTTTTGATGATCCAGTCAATTCGTCTTTTTGTAAGACTCTGTGTATAGCCTTTAGATAGAAGAGCCATTGGTGATTATATTAATGACTAATATCTACGATAATGATGTACTTTATCAGTAACTGTTAAAATCTTTCCTTTTTTTTAAAATAAATATTAGTTTATTTTGTCTCCAAAGCAACGAATCATATTTTTTCTCTTTCAATTCTCTTTCCCTTCAACTCAATTACGCGACAGGGGAAATCATCAAAGGGAAGAACAATACAATGCATTTAAAGCGATTAATTTTAATTTCGTGCTTTGATTGTCATTGGCGAATGTTGTCACATAATTTTTGGATCCTACCTCGTATGATTACTTTTATACGTAAGAATATGTATACTAAAATCAAACCGCAAAACTCACTTGTAGTTTAAGAATTTAAAAAGTCCACCTGTTTTATGAGAGAAGTAATCAATTGAACGTGGTTGTAAGTTGAGGTAACCAAACAGATCTCACCAAAGGTAGCTATTATAGCCAGGGATCCAATTTTTAACAAAAGAAGTGCAGGATCCCTATAGTTTTCAGAACTTATTTTAATGCTTAAGTGGCCTGAATTCGGTCAAAAATACAAAAATTTGAGTGAAACAAATAAAAAAGTATGGGAGCTCAGCTACCATAACAATTAGGTGCTGATCAGCAGAAAAATATATTCATGTAACGAAGCACAAAAAGACGAATTGACTGGGTCATCATAAGCGGTTTTATTCTGCTATATTACTAAAAGTCAGTAAAATTTTATTTGCTGCTGATAAAGTGCACCATTATACTAACTATTAGGCATTAATATAATCAGATTTTCAGTGACTGAAATTATTAGAAATTTTTATTTTACATGCATGCCATGGGCGATAAGGTCACTTTCAAAAAATCATAAAACATTTTATGGGAAAAAATACGGGATGCGGTGTCTATCCACTTGTTAAGAATTATATGGGGTTCAAATGAGCGAATTTTTAGATTTTTAAAAAATGGGTTTTTTTTAGTAAAATCACTTCAAAAATTGCTAATTTTCGAAAATTTTCAAAATTTCAAATTTTATTTCCGAGACTGTATGCATCCAAGGATTATAATAAAATATGTTATGAAACTATCATATAAGGGCTTTAGACTGCCATCTCTGTTTAATGAAAAAAACTTTTTTTTCATGTAGAAAAAAAATCATAAAATCGGTAAAAATGCAGTTTTTTTGCCGCAAAAATGATTTTTTTTCTTTATCAAAAAACCTAACTAAACTTTCAAAAACGATGTCTAGAGGATATATGGGTCCTTATTTATTTTTAGAAAAAAGAATAATTCAAGTAGGTTAAATACTTTTGAAATAGTGTCCATTTCAAAGGAGTGTTTTGCCGGTTTTTTCCAAAATGGCGGAATTTGTTCAGAATTTTAATCGACTGTAACTGAAGAAAAAAAAAATTTTCTTGCAAAATCCTTTTGGGATATTTCATATGTCCCTTAGTTGTAACTACTGTAATTTTTTCAAAAAAATCGTGGATGGTCATGTGACAGACCCTGCCTGATCTGAAATGGAATGGATCTGCTGTGAAAAATATTTTTTCGCTACCAGTTTAAAGACTGACTGAGCTTGTTTATTAAGTGTGTCGGCTTTACCAGGGTTACTGTCTGTCCAGACTGACTAATGTATTGGTAAGAGCGAGTTAGTCAAGGATCGCTTCAGCTTTGCCAGGAGTATGCTTAGTTCTTACTTGCAGTTCTGTCGTGTCTGCTTTAATGCTTCTGGATCTCTGTTGGTGGAGCGGCGAGGTTCTAATTAATTATTTTAAACCCACCTACCACATTCTTCTCGAAGGTTCCCGAGACATGGCTGGCTTTAACAGAGGAGATTTCCCAATTCTTTAAAAAGTTTCAAGAACCGTTTCAGAAAGGTTACTGACTTTTGGCGGAACAATTTTCTGTATTTCACCCGGCTACGGCGAAGCCAAAAGGAAGGGTTATAATTTCAGCAGATTATGTATGTTTTTGTATTTACGTATTATCCACCGTTGTGCCTAAACTATTCATCCGATTTTGATAAATAAGGTGTCAATCGATTCCCTATTATAGCCGGAGTAACATAGGCTATATTTTAACCGACTTCAAATGTAGTATGAGACGATTTATTTGCTTTTTAAAAAAATTAGCAGTCTTTGTATTTGTGTATGTTCCACTGTAACACCTAAACTATTTATCCGACTTTCATGAATAAGGTGTCAATTGATTCGGTATTATGGCCCAAGTAACGTACGCTATTGATCGACTTCAACAATAGGAGGAGTTGATTTTACCTTGTAAAACTCGATTTTAAAGGATTTTTTAGCGTGGGTTTTAAATAAATATATTAATAACCCGACTAAGGGAACAAAGGGTAAGAAACAAGTTTGGTGTTGATTACTATTATAGTCTTATTAAGTAAAATCAATCTTTTGTTGTTTAAATTTTCCATCAGCTTCATGTAATAGCAATAAATTAAGTTTACCATTCTTATATATCAAACTAAAATGCTTACCGTAAATTACTCACGCTATTATTTTTTGTCCATCTTAGATTAAAACGGAAAATATTTAAATAAAATAAAAGATTAAAAAACTGAATCCCGACTATGGCAAAAAACCTAAAAGATAAGAAACAAGGTAGGTGCTGTTTAATATCATCGTCCTAATGATTAAAACCAGTAATTTGATAGGTTAGATATTCCTATTTATTTAGTTCTATTGAAATCCTCTGTCACTTTCGCATTAATAACATTAAAATTCAATTCGAATACCGTAGTCGTGCGGTATAGTAGAACTGTAGTTGAGAACTCCGTTTTTAGCACTACAATTGCAGAAAAAAATCCGCCGGACAACACCCGAACCACCCTCCTCTGAACATTATTGGACATAATGTTTGCGTTTTGAACGTTTCAATTTCGAAAAACGGGCGTGGGGAGGGAGTCGCACCCGAGCGCATAATATTACTAAAGACAGTTAGAATGCATTTCTAAGATTACAAATAAAGAAATATTTCCTTGGATATAGACATTCAAATCTCTCCTCACTCTAACATCATCAAAAAGATCGTCTAAAACTGCATTCTTAGAGCTACAAGTTCGAAAAATAGACAGGTGAGCGACACCAAACCTCTTCAATCCTAACATTACCAAAGATCGTCTAAAATGCGTCTTCAAAACTAAAAATTTCGAAAAATTCTCCCCGGACCCCCTATACTTCGGAGTTAATACTATGCTTAAGGTTTGTTCATATCGGCTTCCTTTTAAATCAGAAATCCTATACAGCCGCCACAGAACAAACAGTACTTACAGAAATACCACTTTGAGGCGACGATTATGCATACATTTGTTGAGAAAAAGGCTGTAAACTTCTCAATAATTTTTACTCTTATGATAAACTTGTGTCGCCTAGTAAAAATTAATTAAAAAATGCTCTGCTGTGAGCAATAAGATGCTTTACTGTGTGTCTGTAAATTCATCGGTCGGCCGACAAGATAACTTTGTTGCATAACTGTCCAGGACCTTCTAAGGCTCTAACAGCTGCCTGTGATAATAGTCTGTAGGGGACAATGAACACGTAAAGGCAGAGCCGCCTCCAGGGGTGGCGTAGAACCGTGGCTGCCAATTTTAATTTAGGCATGAACAAAGTAAAAGAAAAAGAAAACCTTCTCAGTATTTAAAAAAATTAAACAGAAGTAACAAAATTCCAAGTGGAATTCCCGTGACAAAAAATATTTTCTCAACAAAATTTTGAAAGAAAATGCAACCCTTGAATATTAAACCTTTAAATATTATCTAGGAACATCCACGGTTATTTATTATAATTTACCTAACTAAAGGCAGCTGAAATTTTTTGAGATATTCTGACAAATTAAAAAAAAAAAAATCAACCAAAAAAGTATTCAGTACATAGTAAAAACCTATGACAAATTTTAATTTAATACAATGAATGAATAGCTAGATAATAATGGCGGTTTCATAGGGGCCGCTGAGCATGTTTTAAATAGAAAAAAAGTTAAAATGCAGTAAGGGAGATTTAAAACATTGTAACGTAATGAATACTAAGTGTTTGAATGTATAAAACGATAAAATAAAACTTTATTAAGATATTCTAGCTGGAGGATATTTAAAGTAAAATAAAGTTGGAAGATCTGGTGTCCCTGAAAAGTACCACATCAGTCCAAAATGTTAAAAAATATTTTAATGAATCTCAAGCTCTTTATTTTCAAACAACTTCAAACATCAGGTTGGAAATTGAAAATTTCACTATGAAAAAAAAAACCAAAGAACTAAAATGATCGCAAAAAAGATACACTGGGGGAAGGTTTTTCCATAACATTTGTATCAATAATTTAATAAAAAGATAGGGACTTAGCAAAGAATGCGGAAGGGAGAGACATCCTCTAGGCCTTACCCTTCATTTTACACCTCCAAGGTAGATTAGAAACGTGTTTATAACTTTTATTTTGAAAGAGTGCAGGGGAAGTTTCTAAATCGGAACCCAGTCCCATCTCATAACGCCTATCGTTATCAAAGATGGCCTACAATTCGTATTTAGGACTTCAAATTCGAAAAGCTTCCAGGAGAGTGATCACCCAAATCCTGCAGAAGTGCCTCCACCCCATCTTTAAGGATCATTTAAAATTTCGTTTTTAGGACTACAATTAAGAAATTTTTCAGAGGTCATCGAATCTCTCCTCCCTCTTGTATCACCAAAGGTGGTGTGAAATTTATTTTTTTAGGGCTTCAATCCCGAAAAGATTTCTGAGAAGAGCCCCTGAACCCTTGGTAACATCAGCGAATATCATTTACGATTGCGTTTTAGAATTCAAATTTCGAAAAATTACCGAATGAAAGCCCCCGAACAGCTTCACCCACTAACATTACCGAAGATCGACAAAAACTGCGTTTTAAAAGCTAACTTAGAAAATTTTTTGTTCCCAACACGCTCGCCAGCATCACTAAAGGGCCTCTCAAATTTCGTTTTACGGGATTCAATTCCAAAATATGTCCCGAAAATCCCCCCCCCCTCACGTCATTGAAAGTCGATGAAATAACGATTTTTAAGCTTCAGTTTCCCAGAATTCTCTGCCCCCTTTACGTTATCAAAGAAGACCTACAATCCCTTTCTTTAGATTTCAATTACGAAAAAACTCCTGGAGAGCACCTTCGAGCCTCTTCTCTCCTAAACATTACCTAAGATCACCTAGAATGCATTTTTAAGACAACTAATTGAAAAAAATTCACGGAGGGGAGGGGGGACACCGGATCTTTGCTTTCATTAACATTGTCAAAGACAGTTTAAAGACGTTCATCAAAATTATACGTTCTCTTTTCACGCGATATCGCGTGAAAAATTCCTCATCAATCGTTATTGCACATAAGACCTTCAGATACTGACTTTAGGAGGGGGGGAGGGGCAATTTATAGGTAACAAACTTTTTGAAAAACTTCAATTTGAAAAAATATAGCCCTCCCCTCAAACATCGTCAATTGTCACCTAAATTGGCGCTTTGGGAACTTCAGTTGAGAAATTTTGCCCAGAAAGAATTCCTGAACGCTCTTCTTCCCCCTAGTGTTTCAAAACAATGCTTACGCATACGTTTTAGAGCTCTGATTTTGAAAAAGTTTTGGGGGAATTCTCCACATACATCCTCCCGCAAACATCGCCCAAGATCATTTAAAAAGTCTAACAATGCGTTTTTGAAGCTATAATTTTGAAAATTCTCCGGGGGAGTACCCCCGAACCCCCCTTTCCCCCCATCATCAGCAAGAATATTAATTTTTACTATGCAGGTGTTCGTATTATTGATTTTTTTTCTCCACATTCGTAAACGCAGTTCTCCTAATTTGAATACTCATATTCTAATGGTGACTCCCTACTAAAACTAGAAGATGTATCCGCTCTATCTTTTATATCTGGAAAAAAAAATTTAAGGACGGTGGGAGCGTCTCCTCTTCAAGGAGCAAGTCTTAAAGGGGCCGGCTGCCCTGTAAATGCCAGGGCCGGTTCATGTTGCCCCATCCGCCACTGAAAGAAATCCATGGATTTAATGTTCATTTTCCTAATTCATTTTAATCAATCAGTAAGATTTATTTATTGATATTACTCAAATCAGAGTCTGACGTTTGTATTTTATGCCATAAAGATTTTTACTGTCTTCGTGGTTGGTCAGACCACTCGCGTGACCTTTTACTTTTTGAATATCTGCTTCAAAAATTCTCACAGCCTAAATTTTATTTCAAAATTCATCGGAATTTCAGCCTTTTTTTTTTTTTTTTTTTTTGTCGAACAAAAAATGAAGTTCTGTGACTTCAGTGATCTTAAAAAATTAATCAACTTCCTGTGACATGAAAATACGCTAACACCGAAAAGGTACTTTCTTTAATATATTTTCACCATAAAACCATACTAGAGTTTATCATAACTCAAAAGATTTGCAAAATTTCCATTTCTAACCGCATCTACGTTTTTAGAAAATGCTTGAAATTGTTCAGCAGTTTTTTTAAAAAACAACAGGGAGGAGAGTGCAAAATTACGTTTTTTTTTCAGGAAAATATTAAATTGGATGAACTTACGAAGCTAAACTTCATCTAAATATAAATTTCCAGAGTACTAATTCCTATCATTTAAGATAGATAAGAAATAAAAATATAAGCTGTAAATAATTTTTATGATAAGTGTAGTGATGAATAATGGCCCTAAAAACTTTCTCCTTGTTACCGCATCCAAAAATCACCATATTTTTTAATGGATGTGCCTTGTATTTCCTATTCTAGAAAATCACCAATGATAGCATGACTGGGCAAATTTCTCGGTCTATTACAATTGCATTCCATTAGCAGAAACAAGAAACGCAACGAGTAAAGTCCTATCGCAATTCATGATTGTGAGAAACATAGTTTGAATTCAAGACGTTTAAATGCAAAGAACTGCTGGAAAGATATTTTTTTAACTATTTTTTATTTAAAAAATAACTATGCATTTTTCTGTTCCCTCTCTTGAATGCCTAAATCTCCTTACATTAGAGAAGTCCTGGTAAAAGTAAAACATGCAGTATCGCCTTTCCGTTCTAATCGGTCTCTTCGTCTTAATGAACCCTCTAATTAGCGCCCTCCAATTTCATAATAATCATCTTTTCGGGAATCATTGACGCCCGTCATTAGAGGAGCCTGATTGGGCCATAAAGTTCTCGCGTTTCTCGACGAGGCCCCTTTCAAGTCCAAAAATAACATTGATTCTTCTCTCAGAATTCTCTGGGCGTGTTCTACTGGAAGCACTTAGGTGCAAATGCTCCATTAGTGAGCTGAAATGGTGATTGTGAAAAATATTGTCTGTTATTTAAAAGCAATATTGTTAAAAAGTAAAATTAAAGTCGAGTTAGAATAAAACTGGAACAATTCAATTGCCATACTTTTTAATTTATCGTCTGCGTATATTTAATTTTAAATATACGTTTTGTTTTGAAACATGGTTTGGTAATTAGTTATAATTACTGTTGATTTTTAGAACATTAGAGAAAATTCTACCATAATAGAGACTATTTCAATGTAATTATAGTCATAATGTACGCATCGGGTAACAAATGTGAAAGATCTTTAACAATATTTATGTTACTATTTACATGAAACGCGTCTTATCCATGGAAAAATTAAGGAGTCTCGGGAGTAAGTGCTAAGTCATCGAAGTTCATTTTTATTTCTTTTTACCCGACTGCGCGTGCGTGATGCAAAGGAGTGTAAAGTGTTAAGGAGTCTATGTATGTTTGTTCTTATGTTGCGAAATAGGTGTTAAACGCCTTGGTCAATTTTGATAATTCTTACGTCAATCGATTTGTCTTAACCTTGGTAGTGTCACTAAACACATGACACTAATTAAAATTCACCATATCATTAACCAGTCGCCATAATTTCAGTTCGGGATCGTGTCGCACGCTACCTGCGTGCGACAATTGCAGGTAGCGTTCTCGTTGCCTGCATTTTTTGTTTACTAAGACTACAAATTCGATTTTCATCTCTAGCATGTTGCATTTAATTTTGTCGTGATTTAGGGGACAGAGTTTCGCGACGTGTACTTTCTTGACGGGCTTTTTTAGTGTTGCGAGAAAGATCTGACTAACGACGTTTCCGAATTCGCGCCTTCATGAGAAATACAGGCATTTTATATAGCTGTGGGTGACTTAAGTTCGCGCATTTTTGCTAAAGGTCAAACATAGGTAGCTTTAAGCCAAGTCAGGTCCTTAGAGGGACCAATAATCAGTAGTTCAGACCACCACAAGTTACATAATAACTAAGTCAATGAAAATTAATGAAAAAATGTAAAATAAAAAATAATTGTTAAGCAAACACAAAAATTCCGACTGCGTAAAAACCAAAAAAAAAAAAAAAAACTAAAAAATATATATATAAGCCCAATAGTTTAGAATGTTATTAAGTACTACTGAATAACTACGCCATTGAAATACTTTTATAATCGATACACATATCAGACAAATCATACATTCAAAAGAAGAATAGATGCATCAACAGTCGGGGCCCATTAAAATTTTACGGGATTCCTTGATTTGCTAAAATATAAACAAAGGAAATCATCCAATGAGAGTAGACCCAAAGAAAACGGGTGGAGCTTCGAATGGCTCAAACTATCACCTTGGTAACTAGAACTATTTATTTACTCTTTCTTTCTCTGATCGTAACCGTAAAGAAGCAAAAAAAAAAAAAATTAAAGTTTTTCCTTTTTCAAATGATATCAAAATATGCAAAGAAACAAATAATTAAGCCTAGTTTTTAATAGAAATATGCTATCTTTCTTATTTTTAAATTAAGTTTGCAGAAAAGACAAGTGAGAGGTAACTTGTTGAGCAATCACGATTGCTTATTACTTTCATTTGACTGTTTTTGGCGTCCTATCATTTTATTTTCCCACCGCCTACCTCCGCACCATCACCATCGACCGGCTCCTTGCGATGCTGCTCCAATAGCGAAAGCCGTCTCCAGGTTGCATCCATGTCTTACACATACGCGCATACATACACAACTATACACCATATACACACACACACACACAAACACCTACACACACATACGCCTACACACATACACAAACACATACACACACGCATACATACAGACACCTACACATACACAAAAACACACACACATACACAAAACTACCCACACATTCATGCCTGCACACAGACACAAACACATATGCCTACACACACATACCCCGCCCCCACGCACACACATTTATACACACAACTACCCACACACTTATGCCAGCACGCAGACACACACATGCCTACACACACATACCCCCTACACACAAACACACATACCCCCACACACAAACACACACACCCCCACACACAAACACACACGCCTACATACACACACTCGTGATTGCGAAAAACATAATTTGAATTCAAGATGTCAAAATTTCAAATTATTATTTTTTTTTAAGTTTTTTTTTCGTCTGTGGAAATTAAGTGAGCAAGCTAGTACAAGAAAGCTAAATTACAATGCATGACAAAAATGCAATAAATAAATAAAAAATAAATGAAGAATTTGCCGATACTGCTCTTTACGTTTTCATTGCAGTAATATTAAACTTATTTCTTCCTATATTTTGATGATTTTTTTTAAATAAAAAAAGTTTTTAGAAGCGGAGGTGTAGAAAAAGAAATAAAAGATTATGATATATCTGAGCGAAAAGGTTCATGACATAAATCAAGTTACACTTTTTATCAACATGTTTGATTTCCTAAGGTAAATTAAAATGAAACATAAATATCTAGCAAAATTTAGCAACATTAAAAGTTGGATAGAAAACGACATTAGTCTGAAACAGCCCATCAATAGAAAAAACCATTAAGAATTTTAAATGTTCAATTAAAACTTAAAACGTTCTACATAATAAGTTAAATCACATCAAAAAATCCATTCAGAGAACTAAAAGTTGACTAAAATGACTAAAATTTTATTTCAAACTTACTGAAACAATTGTTACGATAGTTAATAATTTTAAAATTAAAGATGGAACAACAAAACATATTACTTACTGCGAACAAATTCCAAAAAAGTATCCAAAAGGTATGAATAACTAATTTTTAAATCTTTAACTTAAAATAGTTAAGTGACCAGCATTTCGGGATGTAAAATTTTATAAAATGTTTCGAAGATCTAAAAATTGAAAAAACACAATATAGTGTTGCCAATTTTCAGAAAAAAAACACTATGAGAAAATTAAAAATATTATTCTATGGAATTAAAAAAAAAATGATTTATTGGACAAATAAATTACAATAATGTGTAGTGAATTCTGAAATGGTTGATTGGCCAAACGAATAGTAAATCAGCTCCGGTGTAGGGATGCCGAAATTGCTCCGTCGTCAATATGCGTCTTCTGGTAGCGGGTTTCCAGAATGAAATATTTATCGCCGCGACCCGGTTACCGTAATTCTACCAAAATTTTTATACCTACAGTGGCTCCCAAAAGTGTTCGTACACCTACGACTTTCAATGAAATAGGCCATTATCCATTGGTTAGAATTAATATTTCGGAATAGGTATTTTATTATAAGATCTATGATCTATTCTTAACAAAACTACATGAAAATTTTTAATAAAACATTAAAACATAATTTTTAAAAAATCAAAAACCAAAACTTGGCGGAAATTTTATCTCACAAAAGTCTTCGTACACTTTGAAAAAATGTCAAACAATTAGTAAATAATCTAACTTTTTACAAAGTTATTATTTAGTAGAAAATCATGCAGTATCAACAACAGCTTTTAAACGTATGGGAATAGATTGCATTGTTTTTTTCTTTCCTTTTTTGTGTAATTTCTGAGTAAGTGTTCAGACGCACTTCGATTCTTATTGTTTCTAGTTCGCTTTTCGTTTCAATGGTGTATTTCCGTAATCCAGCAACCAGATATCTCCAAATATGTTCCATTAAGTTCAAATCTGGCGATTAAGGAGATATTTCTAAGCTTAAGGACAATTTTTGAGGCACCAAACGCAAACGCGTGCTTCTTGTCGTTATCTTGATAAAAAACAAAGTTGTTTCCGATTACCAAATTTTGGGCTGATAGTTTAAAATTGTTCTTTAAAACATTTAAATAAACAGAATGATTCATTATTTCATCAAAAAATTCCAAATTTCCAAGTCCTGATGCTGTAATGCACCTTTACACTAGAACACCTTCACCGTCCTGATTAACTGATCCAACTAAGTTCCTAAGATTAAATTCCTCACTTTTTCTTCTATTTACAATTATACAACAATTTAACCCAAAGTGTTAAATTTATTTTCATCTATAAGTAAGACGTTGTTCCAAAACGTTTTGAGCTTATTTATCATTGATATTACGACGGAAAGCGTGAGCTTACTGTTTTTCGCACGAACAAGAAAATTTCTGCGGGATGAGGTCCCATTTAATCCAGCTAATCAGAGAACTTGGCATTAATTTTAGGTGAAAATTAAACGTAAAATGTTTCATTCAATTCTGCAGAAACTTTTTCAGCATTCAAATGTGTATTTTTCATAAATTTTTTAACTGCAAACCTCCGATCACGCATTGTTAACTTTGCCAGTTGACCTTTTCTTACCTTGTTTTCTATCCGATTCCTTTCTTTAAAGCATTTTATCAAGCACTTTACTATAATATGGAATAAATTAACTAATTTAGAGACATTTCAAACCAATTTACCGCTACTGTGGGGAAAAAATTCAACTTTCGAATGGTGTTTGTGGTTCTTTTCGAATACCAGCCATTTTAAAGTAATAAGCAAAATATTAAGGAATAAATACACAAAAAATTAAAGCCAAATGACCTTTAAGAGTCAACACAATGCAAAAATAATAAAAAAACGACATGTGATAACTTTAATCATGAATTTATTCGAAAATATTTCAGTGCACGATGATTTTTGTGGCGTATCTTTTCTCTTTCTCTTCGTTTTTTGACAAATTTCAAAAATAAAATCTGGCAATATTTTGAAAAAAACTACTGGGTTTTATTCAGAATGGCATAGGAATGGTGTGAAAAAAAATTGGACTTCATATTCGAATTCAGTTTTGCGTTATTTTGGTTTTACTACAAAATTTCAAGGTGTACGAACACTTTTGGGAGCCACTGTATATTCAATAAAAGGGTACCCGGATACTCATTACACTGCACATCAAAAACTACCCCTTCATAATCTTCTGACACAATTTTCTCGTGTAAAATGAGCCCTTGAATCACAATATGACCACTGTTTTCCCCCATCACCCACCTTCATATTGCGCCCCCTAATTTTATTCTGTTTTCGGCAGTTACATAGTAATTATTTGTATTTGATCTGAAAAACAGCATTGTATTCACCATTATTATTCCTCTGAAGGATTACAGAAGTGTAAAAGTCAAAAGCATGAACATTTGTGGCAAGTTTTGACACGACTAGAATTACGGTAACCGGGTTGCGGCGTAAAATAATCGCGCGATAAATATTTCATTCTGCGACCCGCTACCTCAACTTGGCGACGGAGCTATTTCGGCAACCCTACAACAAAGCTGATTTGCTATTCGTTTGGCCAATCGGCGATACAAAAAACAGTGATTCGCAACTCCAATGAACTATAGGGGGCACTGAAGTCACTGTCTAATGGCGGACTTAAAAACTAAAACAAACGCACATGGTAACGAAGAAAATGCTAAAAGTGTTGTGATTTTTGTTCGTATGTATGATTTTTTCGCTTTATTCTTTTTAAATCAATATTTTAAGTCTTGAGGATATTTTGGCCGACGTAAAGAGAGATTAGAATTCAAGAAGCATTACTAAACGTCAAACATTAATGCAAACTACGTAGTTCGAAGTTCTAAGCAGCCATTTTCACGATGTTGAGTTCGATATTTAACAATTCTTGATAAAACTAAATAATAATTGTGGCCTGACAAGAATAACAATTAATGCTAGAAAATTCAATATGACATTACAAATTGTTATCGAAAGAAGATGATACTTTTTTGCCTTGCTTGGCTAGCGCTTATTGTTTTCCATTTGTAGATGAGTTATTTCTCTCGAAATCCGGAATCGGTTAATTTAAAAAATTTCTGTTTCGATTTTTCTAATTTTTGAGTTACGATTTAATTGTGTCATGTTATGCAAATCATCAACAAAATTCTCACGGATATATGGTGGTAGTTTTCTTTTCAGTTGATTGACCATTATTTCTTTTCACTTATCGAATTCTGTAATCTTACTACCATTTTATTCCACTCATGATAAAAATTAAAAATGGTTTAACTAAGAACGTGAAATCTCGCCAAGGCTACTTTGCTCGCACTATACTAAAACTATAATAACCCTAAACAAATTTGGCGAAACCTTTCAGCTGGGAATAAAAGGAATAAAGTAAATTCTTTCTCGGTTATTCATTTTGTTCTACGATAATATATTCAAGAAAATATTTTGCATACTGTCCATTCCAACTAAATGCTGCTGTAAAATATGGTTAGTTTAATTAATTTAAGATTAAAAAAACCCTCATATTCTTACAAATTCATACAAAACAATAAAAATTTTCACCTTGTATAACGTTATCCAAGTTTGTTAATCCAGAATTTTCACTTTCACAATTTCTCAACAACTCATATTTTAGAAGGAAATAATGAAAACTAACATTATTTTGAGAAGCTCGAGAATACTACTAAGGGACGAATTAATTTCTGTAGCTGAAAGCAAACTAAGACTCATCGATTGCGTTAATAAATACTCAGAACAAACTGCCTGTGTTTACGTCAACAGACACACGTGGAACGCAACGTGGCAATGTTTTAGTTTCATTTGCAGTTTTGTAAATCACCGCAAGGTAGCGTATTCGAGCGCTGGAGTTCCGAATTGATTTGACTGAAAAATACATTTTTTCTTTTTTTTTCGTAGAACTATTTTATTAATTTTCTGAAAGGTGATTTTTTTCTAAAAATTGGCAACATAAACTATCTTTTCAATGATTAGTAAGTCGAAACATTTTATAAAATTTTACATCGTGGAATGTTTTTCACACTTGACTGTTTTAAGTTGTAGACTTAAAAATTCGTTATTTGGATACTTTTTTTTTTAGATTTTGCTCGCCGTAAGTACTTTGTTTTATTGTTCCATCTTTAATTAAGAATTTATTATCTCGTAATAATTTATTCAGTATGGTTGAATTAAATTTGCAGTTATGATAACGTTCTCTGAATAGATCTTTGAATGTGGTTTAATTTATCTAATAGATTATTTTTACAGTTTCACTTTTCCTTTACTTAATGGCGCTTTCCGTTTACTTTACGAATTATTAAAAAAAATTTTTAGATCCAACTTTTAATGCTTTAAAATTTTGTTAGCAATTTATTTTACATTTTAATGTTCCTTAGAATGTGTTTTAATGTTGTTTGGTAGGGTAATTAAATTTTAATGGAGATGTTGAATCATTTATTTAGAATGTTACTAACTACATGTTAACAAAACTTTAACGTTATTTTACAGTTATTTCAATTTATCTAGCAAATTATTTGAAATTTAATTTTAATGTTGCATAATTTTTCGTTTCCTTTATTTCGCTAATGGCTAGTTATGTATTTAGTTCGAATAAAATGTGCACGCTAGCGCAAAACAGCTTAAGTTATCTTTATTTATTTATTTATTTATTTATTGGATTAAATGTTCTTGAAAAACTGTTAATTACCCCCGTTCCTAATTTACACTTACCCCATTTTTTCAAGTATTTAATTGTTATCTCTCTAAAAAGAAATTGCTAAATATGCTCTATGATTTCTTAATTTAGGTTTAAAAATATGTTTATTTGCATATTTTGCTATATTATCATCATTTGAAACAGGAAAAAGAATTTTAAATTTTTCTCTCTTTACTGTTACGATCAGAGAAAAAAAAATAAACAGATTCTTTGTTAACATGGTGACAGTTTGAGAAGCTCCGCCCATTTTCTTTGAGTCTTTTCTTATTGCTAAACTAAGAGTACCTGCACGGTTCTGCTCGTGCTATAAAATTAAATAAAAAAAACTCTTGGAGCAAGTGAAAATTTCCCTTTCCACCCCGAAATAAAAAAAAAAGATTCTGTTTCGTTAGTTAAAATGTGCACAGATAATTTTGTCTTTGCTCCAAACATAGTCCACAAAATAATTTTAAAAAAAAACATTTTGATATAAAGATTACAGCTGTCCGTCAAAATTCTCTCTTTCAAAGAAAATAGCATCTAGTTTAAATATGCTTAGAATCATTTAAAATCGCCGTAGAAAAGCGTTTAAATAAGTTACTATCATAAAAAAAATATGATAGTAACTTTTAACTCTCCAATCCGAAAGATACTGCCAATAAAAGAAGCAAAACTTAGATTTATCGTCTCAAAATATTTATAAGCAGAACAAACAGTAATCAATAAAAATAAACACTCTATTTGTACATGAAAAACATGATAATGATCACTTTACTCGCTATCTACCGTTTGCAAGGAGAGTAGGTTTTGACATTGGGCAATGTGACCACTATGAGCAATCCTGATTGCTGAATCAGAATCAAGTGTAAATCTTCCAACCCGAAGAATAAATAATTTTGTTGAAATACTAAGTACTTAAAGAACGGAATGAAAATCTGTGCCGATCCTGATGAAAAGGTATTTTATTGAAACATCTGTTACAGTTACAACGAAGGCAAATTATTACCGAAGAAAAAAAATCTTGTCATCAAAATACTCACATCAGTTGAATCAGCTGAAACTACACATATATTCCTACCAAAATGAATCACAGATTTTATGATAAAGCGTGTTTTATATGTGTAAAAACGAATTTTCACTGTGCCTCTAATTTCAGTGAAGGGCAATTCCATGAAATTGACAATTTTTACGAAATAATTTTTTTTTCATTAATTTATTGGAATGATTTTGTAAACTATATCACTCATTATGCCTCATTCATTATGCGTTGGGGGCCTTCGTGGCTTTCTGGTAGAAACTTCACTTCAAATGCCGGTAAAACGTGGCTTCGATAACCTCGGATGCTCTGAGTGGTGTATTTCCTTTCTTTACGCTGAAAATCTTTATCATGTTGTCTATGTGTGAATAAATAAACAAGAAGTTCGGTCTAGAACTAAACGAGCCTACTTTCCCATATACTCATACTACTTTCTAGTACCTGATCAATATTCTCAAAAATAGCTGAAATTTGCAAATTGTTTCAAATATATTTTTTCAATATTTTAAGCTGATTTCTAGGACTAAAATATTCCTCACTCATCTTAAAAAGGAAAAAAAAAGCAGCACCTTTTAAACAAAACATCTAATACACTTTTTTCCATGAAATCTTTAACAGCTTTCAAAACGAAAAAATAATAATTAAAATTAATAAGCTTATTAAAATAAATACATCATATAAAAAAATCGTTTCTTTTACCCCTGTTGCCAAAATTAATTTTTTAAATGAATTAATGCAATTACCAAAATAAATAAAAACAATAAAATGTCAACTTAAAGAAATAATTTTAATTGTCAAAAAAAAAAAATCGTCTGCGTATATCTTTATGTAGAAACATGAATGTCTTCGAGTTTATTCGCCGAAAACTGAATGCCTAAATTAAAACTTTAGCGTCAAAATAAAGACAAGTCATACCAACAATAATTATTTCACAGTTAAAACCATAGCTGCGGAGTCGGAGTCAATCTCATTTTGGGATAAAGAAGTCGGAGTCGAATATCCAAAAATCAGAGTCAGTCATCTGTCCTCCGTGTATAAATTTTTGCCAAAGCTACGAAGTCGAAGTCGGGGAGTCGGAGTCCGATTAATTATCGGGCACAGGAGTCGAGTCGGAGTCCGATTAATTATCGGGCACAGGAGTCGAGTCGGAGTCAGGTGCCCCTAAATTCTCCGAGTCGGAGTCTGGAGTTTGGCGTCAAGAGCTGTTTCCAACAAAATTTGTTTGAAGTAAATCCGCCTTCAAGTACGGAATCTACATTGACTTTCAGTTTCCCCGTAGACGCTAATGTTAAGGGATTTGAACTGTTCAAAATTGAACGGAAAATTGTTCAAACCAAAAAGATATTTTATATACAAGTTTTTCATCAAAAGTTTTTACCTACAAAGTTTGTTTGAAGCAAATTCACCTCACAGTTCGGAATTGCCTTGAATTTCCTCGTAGGCGCTAATGTTAAGTTTTTTTGAACTGTTCAAAATTGAACAAAAAATAGTTCAAATCAAAAAGTGAAATATGGGAATGAGGTGTCCTCGCCGAGATCTTTCGAACAAAAAAAAGTTTGTTCAAATCGGACTATTCATTCAAAAGTTATTAGGGGGGGGGGGGGGGGACAGACAGACTGACCGACAGACATTTTTCCCCATCTCAATACCCTACTTTCCAATTTTTAATTTTTCAATATTTATCTAACTATTTTATTTATTTTTGACTTTTTTTTTGTTTTTCGGGATATTTTTAAGATACATGAAGCCTTCTTTCATGCTTTTTTCCTCTTTCTCTGACTTTTACTGGGAAAGTAGGCTAAAAAGTCCAAAATCTCGAGGCAATGGCCCTCAATCCTTCCATGGTTATTAACCATGGATACGTAAACAACAAAAGTAGTGTCATATAAGTTAAAACCAACAATTTTAACTTAATTAAAAATTATGGTCTTTTTTGTAGTAATGAATTGACTTTAAAAGCCACTCCACCGCAATCATTCCGTCATAACGCATAAACTTGAACTTGTCAACCTCGTGTATGAAAAATTCGGAACTCCAGCGCTCGAATACGCTACCTTGCGGTGATTTACAAAACTGCAAATGAAACTAAAACATTGCCACGTTGCGTTCCACGTGTGTCTGTTGACGTAAACACAGGCAGTTTGTTCTGAGTATTTATTAACGCAATCGATGTGTCTTAGTTTGCTTTCAGCTACAGAAATTAATTCGTCCCTTAGTAGTATTCTCGAGCTTCTCAAAATAATGTTAGTTTTCCTTATTTCTTTTAAAAAAGTATTAAATGGTGGAAGCATAAACAAGAAAACTCTGGATTAACAAAATTGGATAACGTTATACCAGGTAAAATTTTTTATTGTTTTGTATGAATTTGTAAGAATATGAGTTTTTTTTAATCTTAAATTAATTTAACTAATCATATTTTACAGCAGCATTTAGTTGGAATGGACAGTATGCAAAATATTTTCTTGAATTTATTATCGTAGAACAAAATGAAAAATGTTTAACCGAGAAAGAATTTACTTTATTCCTTTTATTCTCAGCTGAAAGGTTTCGCCAAATTTGTTTAGGGTTATAGTGTTAGTATTGTGCGAGCAAAGTAGCCTTGGCGAGATTTCGCGTTTTTAGTTAAACCATTTTTAATTTTTATCATGAGTGGAATAAAATGATAGTAAGATTACAGAATTCGATAAGTAAAAAGAAATAATGGTCAATCAACTGAAAAGAAAACTACCACCATATATAAACTGTGAGTACACATTTTATTTATTTTGTTCTGAGTGAATTTGAATAAATATCAGTTTTTCAATTCGATGGAAAAAAAAACGAACTTAACAACATTGACTGGACACTTTTCCTTAACCTAATTCCACATAAATGATTTAAATAACCTTTGTTACTACAGTATCCTACTGAAATAGACAGTATGCAAATAAATTTTCTTGAAAATATTTATCGCAGAACAGATTGAAAAATCCAGAAAGAACGTTAAGAATTTGAACAATAAAAAATAAAAGTTCGCCAAAAATCTGTTTATAGGGTTATGGTTTTAAAATTGTGTGAAAGAATAATGTATCTTGACAAGATTTCGCATATCAGGTAAATCATTTCCATGACGAATGAATTAAATGCATGATTTCTTTGGATATCCAATCATATAGTCATAGAAATAAATTATCTATTGTTAAACGTTACTCTTGACAGTCTGCCACGTATGTGCACTATGTGACAAAAATGTCAACAAATGCCGGAAATGTCACGAAACTGAACTTAATATGTACTAATGTATAGAAAAAACGGTACAAAATGAAAATGCCGTTCGAAGCGAACCAAAAATTTATGAATTCCGAATTCAACATCGTGAAAATGGCTGCTTCAGAACAACTTACTGTGTGTTCTGCATTAATTGTTTACTTTCGTAATACTTTTTGGTTTCTAATCTCTTTCTATATGGGTCAGAATAACCAAAAGACTTTGAAAAATCTTTTCAAATGAATAAAGCGAAAAAATCATACATACGAACAAAAATCACAACACTTTTAGCATTTTCTTCATTACCACATGCGTTTGTTTTAGTTTTTAAGTCGGCCATTAGACAGTGACTGCAGTGCCCCCTATAGTTCGTTGGAGTTGCGAATTATTTAAATTACTGCTTGACCATCAATTACATGGAAAGGCTAATATCCGGCTTATAGGCGGAAATGGAGGTATCTATAAGTTTATAGGGGTGTTAGTTGATTTGTTACAGATGTGCACTTTTGCCTCTCTATTATTTAACTTTAGTTTTGTAAAAATGCAAATGTGCTCTCAGCAACATTTTTTGAATCTAAAGTATATTCGATCTATATTCTCAAGGCAAAAATTAATTGATTTATTTATTCAGAACAAAGTTTTGAGCTTACCATTTTGCTTTTACTTTCCTGAACGAAATGAAAATATTTTCTTTTCTTTTTGTTGTTTCCACGGTAACTATTTTTGTTTTCCCTTATTTTATTTTAGAGAATGCAATAAATGAATAATGCACTAGTGACATTTTAAAACGCGTGCATCAAAATCCCATCGTTATTTTCCCTTCTCCCTTGCTAGATTCATTCAGATGGAATAGTCTTTACTTGGCAGATTGCCAAATTACATACAATCCGCGGTCAAACAGTAACAGTTTCTTATTGTTACTTCTCTGTCACGAAGGTATTCGTCAGTTAAAAGATTGAATTAATACACAATTTCACAAAAATATCGTTTTTTTCTAAGAAGTCGAAAAACTTGGTTCAGAAAAGTGTCATTTCATCACAGAGAAGAAAATAACACAAACATTGAAGAAAAATGAATAGATTTTTTTTTCTGTCTTGTTTTTCATATTTTAACAATGAAGTGCAGAGAAAAAAGAAGTCAGCTGAAATGAAAATAATTTCACTGTAATCGCTTAAACCTTTTAAAAAAAGAAAAAAATCTATCTTTCCGTTACACATGGAATTGCTCTAAACTAAAAGGCATTATTTTCTCTATTGTAATTAAAATAGCAGGGTTGTGGACATTACCCGTACGCTGTGGATCGCTGTAAAATAAAATCCCTGCAAAACATAAATGTGAAAAGGAGTCAAGTTCGATCAAAATGAGGCCCTGGGTAGACAGTGTCACAGATAAAATAGTTCAGATCAAAACGGGTACCAAGCTCCATAGCTGTTCCTCATAGAAGTTGGATTGTCCCATGTTTTTTAATTCATTCAGAAAACAATTTTTTTATTTTCTTTGATTCTGGATTTTAAACTTGCGGCAAGTTTTGGTCGCCAATAAACAATTTCCAAAACATTTGACTATTTCAATTATACAGTAACTTGCCAAGTTTAAATCCGGGATCAAAGAAAGTAAAAATTGTTTTCAAAATGAATTGAAGAACACGGGGCAGTCAAATTTCCATGAGGAACTGCTATGGAACTTGTTATCCGTTGAGATCAGAATCTTCTCGGGGACATCGCCTACCCAGAACCTCATTTCGATCGAACTTGGCTACTTTTCACATTGATATTTTGTTTGGATATCATTAAGTTTTGAAAACTAAATCATAGTAATGTTCTTCTTTAGAATTAAATGTAAAAGCGAGCACAAATACAACTTCCATCCCCCCTGCTTTTACGATGCACTGGTTTCTTTTCATTAGTAATTTCGAAGATATTTCGATAACTGGGGGTTTTGCGCTATTGTCAATTATGGGCTTATAATCGTTTGCTTCTGTCACTATCAGCACGGCCATGGCCGAAGTACATTAGCCGTTGGTCTTTGGCGTCCACAAATGTGGCGACAATTGGGAAAATTGCTAAGACTCCAAGTTTTCAAGCTTTTTCCGCAATTTCTACATTGTCCGGGGGAATTATCATAACGTAGATCGTAAATTATGCAGAATTGGCGAAAACATTTCCCCATTGCTTATAATTCCGTGGCGCCAAGTTTGTGGACCTTTAAGAAATTAAAATGAAGCGAAGCTAAAAGACGTAACCATGGCAATGCGAAACAAGATTGCAGTAATTTTAATGGAGATTAAATTTATTCAATCTTGATTTTTAACGGTTTGTAACTTTTTTTTCCTTTGGAGATGGAAGGTTATTTTTCGACCAGGTCGTAATATTTCTGGAGCAAAAAATGTCGCTTTTTTCAATGGTGTCAAAAAGAAAACTGTGGGACAATTCCTTCACTTTTTATTGATAGATTTAATGAAAAAAGTAGTGCCTAAATTTCAGCTAAGACTAAAAAAGTTTGAACTAATAACACAAATTACTCCCATCGTAATGAAGTTAGAGCATCGAAACAAATTGCTTAGAACGCGGAAAATTCTACCCTTTTTAACGATATATAATATTAATATGTGCAAGTAATTTTTCACCCCTTTAATAGCCAATAATAGGCAATTTACTTGAAAATTGGGCCTAAATTGGAATAAAAGAACTATTTATCCTATTTTTTTTCGAATTATAGCCTATGTTACTCAGTAAGAAGGCACCTTTCACACAGTGAATTTTTTTTCCAAATAGTTGCAATGGTTCCGGAGATTACCTCGAACATATAAACACACAAAAATTCGTCCTCTCTCTTTATAATATTAGTATAGATTTCCTTTGTTTACATTGAAGTACTTTGGAATCGTAGATGCCAAATTTGGCTGTTGTTGAAAAAAATCCGCCAACGCGACCCGGTAACCGTAATTCTACAAGCAAAACCTCAAAGTAACCTAAAAAGTCCCTCAAGCGAATACCTCTCCCCCCCCCCCCCCCCCGTAAAAATTAATAAACACTTGAAAACGTTGCATATTACATACCAGTCACACTGCAGATCTTAGACGCACAGAAACGTTTTGCATTATCGACATTAATTCCAATTATGTTTACAGATATAATTAAGATTTTAAATGAAATTAAGTATACTCATAATATGGAATAATATATTTTTATATTTCAGAGGGTATTGCACCCATTGTTTATCATCATTTATTTGATCAAATGCTTCAAAATTGTCGAAACATTTGATCAATCGTGTTAACATCAGATTTGTTTTGTTATAAAACAAAATAGTTGTGACTTTTGGTTGATCCAGAGTAGTTCTTGTTATGATGTGAAGTGGAAAACAATATTACGGCTTTTTTTCTTTTTGTTGATGTACAAACATATTGTTACATCATCAGTGATACCGAATTAAGAACTTCGTATCTCTTGATAATGTAGACAATAATATTTCAGTTGAAATACATGGTCTTTTTTTTTTTTGAGTATATCTAGTAGGAATGTCAGACGTTATGACAGCAAAGGTTGAACAAATGACAGTGAAGATAAAAAATGCAGATATTTTTCGATGCAACGGGCCACATGTATGAGCTTCGCGGGCCCTATGTGGTCCACGGGCCGCAAGTTGAACATTACTGGTATAAATAAATGAAATCACTATGAAATACCAAAGCGTAAGACCTAATACATCCAGTATTACAAAAAAATGGGAGAAACACATTTTTTTCTAACGGACCATTTAGCGTGTAACGTAACTATAAAATGTTGGAAAAACAATAAGCCATTTTGTTTTTTAGTAAAAACAAGCTATGCACATTTCCCAAGATGAGGGTGGAAGAAAACGTTTCAATTAAAAATAGAAGAGGTGTCAGGAAAAATATATTTTCCTGCTCTAAATCTTCGAAATTCAACATGGGTACCCGAGTACCCGGTTTTTGAGAGTAAGGGAAAATTTTGGTCATTTACGCTAGGGTTAAATGATTTGTTTCATTTCAAGGTACAACTTAACGCTAAAAAATATTTTAAAAAACACTAGTTAAATTAATTAAATTCTGAAATTGTTATTTCGATCAGGATGGGCAAAACTAAAGAGGCACCAGCTCACGGTAAACATTGTCTGGAAAAAATGAAAAGTAACAGATTTTTTTTAAAAAACATTAAGTTTATAATTATTTTGAATTCTGAAATTTTGAATTCAAATTATGTTTTCCGCAATCACGAGTTGCGACTTGGTTACTACCCTACTCACTTGTTTCTAGAAACGGCTCCTGTCCCTCCTCTTAGGCGGTTACGTGTGTACAGTTGTATATGTGTATGTTTAGGCTTGTGTGCGTAGACCTGTGTGTATGCACGTTGGCGTTTGTGTATGTGTATAAAGGCTCGTGTGTGTGTGTATGTATGTGAGTGCGTATGTGTATCAGCATGTATGTGTGTAGGAAGGCATGAACGCCACCGACCAGCAGCGGCTACCGGGGGACGTAGTCGTCCCTGCAGGTGACGGTGGGGGTTGAAAAAGGCACGGACATCTAAGATAGTCAAATGAGAACAATAAGCAATCGTGATTGCTTTAAAAATAAACACTAATGCACTCAAAGTGACAGAATAACTTTTCTGGGTCAGAAAGGACAATTTCAGTATTCCTGTAATTTTCAATTATTCCAAGTAAATGACGCATCAAACGAAGAAAAGTGCTGCTCAAGTCATGTAGGTAATTTCTCATCATTCTCTAGCTTTCAATCATAAACTTGAGAGTGTTGAACAGGCATATTTTTTTTTTATGGGAAAGTTGGATTCGAAATGACTTTTCATTATTTGAGGTGTCAATTTCTTGGAATAATTGAAAACTACAGAAATACTTAGTGTCCTTTCTGACACATAAGTTTTTTTTTTCTTTCATTTTGATTATATTATGAAAACTGCTTAGTACATATTTTTTTTTTTTTTAATCTGTTCTTTTTTCATCGTGGATCACACATAAGGAAAACAAATAGTAGAAATGAAAACTTACAAAGCATGGATTACATTTCTACTAATATTATATATTAATTTACAGTTCTTTACTGGAAAGCAGAAAAAAATTCCTATCAATTGACATTTCTTTGTGGATATATAAGAAATAATGTTATTGAGTTACATTAGTTAAATTCTTTTGACAGAGGGTTAAAAAAAAAACTTTTTAAAATGTGAATTTTAAAAACGGAATGTCTTACTGACAACCGCGCTTAAACTAGATCGTTTTCTTGGGGTAAAAAAAGAAGACAAATTAAATTCTGACTTCTTTCTCAAAAGTGGTATGTAAAAGATGTTTTTTCTTTGAGGTTAAGATGCTACATTTCAGTCAGGACAAACCTTTTTAAAAGAACTGTTAAAACATCCATATTTCTTTCGTTACGGAAACAGAAAGACACGGACACCCGTCACACTTACGTTTCGTTTTTCGTGTCTTTCTTTCCTTTTTTGCCCCTTAAAGTTTTTATCCGTTCTAATCTTCATTATATTTGAAGTGACATAGCCGTTCCATTTTTACTTTTCTGTTTTCATCTAATCCTGTTTTAACTTTCTTCAATATTTTAGCCCGCTCTGAAGGCTTATTAAGTATTTATAAAAACCACTTTTTGTTTTTATAGAGAAAGCATATCCTAACTACAAAAATATTTTTGGATACAGAACTCTTCTTTTCCTGAGATGAAGTTTTAGCCTTGAGAGAAAAGAAAGAGAAGAGAGTTGCAGAAGTATTGCTTGGTGTATTTAATTTAAAAAGAGTTGTTGCGGAAGCGAGATGGTTAATTTAGTTTACGGCAATGGTCACCAACTTTTTTTTTTAACCTGGGGTTCATATCTTATATTATGATGAAGCTCGCGAGCGAGAACAAATGAGAAGGTACTTTGACAAGAACAGGTAAAGGGCAGTGGCTGCTAATTTTATTTTTTTTCTACGTTTTTGTCATCTATTGTATGTCATATTTACTGTAGAAGCAGGTTTATGTGGTTTTCGCTGAAAAAATGCGCGGAAAAAAATTTCTAGTTTGAACAATTTCCATCTTTAGGATTGAATCCGAAACATGTTTTTTCAAATAGTTCGAAAACTCATTTTTGTAGATACTGCTGTTTATCTGCCCACAGTAGTAATCAAAGCCTCACATGTCCATTAGGGTGGGTCATCGTCCTATTGTAAAAAAAAAAAAAAAAAAGTTTCCGATTTCCATCAGACAGGGCAAGAAAAAGGTGTCAAATGACGATTTAAGGTTATTTATAAAATTTCATTCGATTAGGAGTTCATTTTTTGCCTCCGGATTGAGTTTGAAAAACCCGTATTGAAGGAAAAAAGTCTATTTTCATTAAAAAAAACTGAAAAAGAAAATTACAAATAAACATATATCAACTTAAGGTTGTCCAAGTATTAATCAGTTATTTACAAAAACGTTTATAATAATCATTAATTTTCAAAATTAAAAATATTCATGAAAATAGCTTGAAAGTCCTTATTATTTAGTTTTGGCATAAGTTTCCTGGATTCCAGTTTTTTTTAAAGCTTCTCTTTTTGCACAATGTAGTTGAAACTTACGTCAGTTTTAACTGCCCTTCCACAGGGGTGCCTATCCCCATAGAATGATGGCAACCCCCCCCCCCCGCCACATGCTGGGAGGTACCCCCCAGAGCAAGGACCCCCCCCCCCCCAAAAAAAAAGAAAAAATCTGTAAAATCAACTTTCTTAAAAATTTTAATGCCGCAGTCTGCGCCATTAAGCCCCCTGGTGGGCACCCCTGTCTTTCAACAGCCTGTGTGCATGGCATGGCAGGTATAGTAAACAGTTCTTTTTTGCCTGAAATAAGCAGTTGAATATCTTCTTCAGAGATTGAATTCAGTATTGGTGGATCCGACGCATTTTTCCAGTCATTGAGATCAATGTAAGATTCTGCCTCAAACTTAACAATAAGAATGTGAAAAATTTGTCTTTTGGAAGAGTATTTTGCTGAACACTACGAGATTCTAAAATCCAACAGGCTGTTAATTCACGGATGTGCTGTTAAAAGTCTGTCAGCATTGTAATAAAGTAAGTTTAAGACATACGAAAACACTGTTTCTTTGGATTGCGGGATTTATTTTTCACTTCACCTCAGTGGATAAATATCTAGTTGCATTGATTTTGGACAACTGCCCAGCCAATCTGCATATAAAGTGTAACTTTTAATAGAAAACCAGATCGAAGCATAAACGTTGACGAATTATATTGCAAGATTATTAAATTTTCAGAGGAGATTCCACTGAAACACACAAAACGTAGAATTCGATTAGCACGAGTTAGCCATAGAAAAAAAGACATTTTGTTAGGCTTTGGCTCTTGCCAGGACAGATTTTCATGCTATTTTGTGCTTCCGACGAGGCATGTTTTTCTCAATAATTTCTGAAGTGGTGGGGTAAAGTACTGCTGAAGCAATAGCTACTCCAGCCCTGTCGGATACTTCGTATCTATCACATGTCCGCGAAAGCAAATTTATGTCCACTCTATTTCTCGTAGTAGTAAATTTATCGATATAAGCATTTGAAGTTTGAAACTTGCAAAAATCCCTTGAATTCATCTTCACTGTCCGTATCCAAAAGAAGAGATGCGGTGAAGTAATGATATTAAAACTATTTTCCCTTTCTTCTTTAAGCTGAAGCTGCAATTTCTCGCCCTCTCTCATGTTCTTTTTTTTTTTTTTTTTTTCGGGACAAATATAATCGTAAATTTCGGATAGGATTTCAAAAGATTGCTGCTGCATTTCAAGAGGTAGATTTTTTAGCATCCCTTACTCATTTACATTGCACAGTGGGCAGGGAGTGTTTGACCTAATCCACACATTTCAACCAATTCTAACAGCTAAAATGGCAAGTGTGAATTTAAACCATGTGCAAATTGAAAGTTTCATCACTTGTTTCTGTAAACGAAGTAATGTTTATTATTATTGCCATCGTGCATGGAACGTATCCTGTTTGGGTAAGAAAATCCAGACTTCAAACTCAATCCGGAGGCAAAAAGACTTTTCAGAATGGAATAAAATTTCACACATGTTAGTTTGAGTCCATTTGACACCTCTTTAATCCCCTACCCCTTAACGTTTTGAAAAAAAAATTTTTGACCCACCCAAGTCGATTTTTGGGAATTCACGAAAAACGTACTTCTGAATAACCTTTTTATGGAAAAATATATTTGTGTATTTATACAGATTTAGTTTCATTTATAATCTTAAGAAAAAGCTTTCAGCTATAGAAAGACTTGTAATTAAATTTTTTAATTAGAACAGGTCTACATTTGATTGGATCTAATGGATATGTTTATTTTTATTTAAATCGTAATAGAAAGGTTTGTTTTTGAACGAAATAAAAACCTAAAAACATTCACTAACATCCCGCATACCCTCAACAGCAAGTTGCACAAAGCTTGACAGTGCGGATCAGCTTCAGGGCATGTGATCAAAATAGGGACCTCCCTTTGGCCAGACGGAGAAGTTTTTTGATTGAAACAAACCTATGGATACGTTCTTGCTTGATTTAGGCTTCAAAACAATTTAAAACAACTCTAAGCTTTAAAACAATTTAAATATGAAATTATTTTAATTTATTGAAACTATAAATACAGTATTTTAGGAACCATCTTGTATTATTTGAATCAAATGCTAACTCATTTTTTGTTGAAACTGGACATGTATGGTTTTGATTGGCACCACTTCAAATATAAAATTGAATGTATTTATGCTTTTTCAAGCTAATGTGGGAAATAGCCAATATTTTTGTTTTTATTGATACGAAATTTTTATATGTTTTTCGAAACCAATTTCTGATTTTTTAGCTTCATTTTTGCAACAATCATTCGTAATACCGAATGATGATGATCGTTGTTTTAGAAGGTTCCAGATTATTTTTTTTATTCGTAGCATTGAAAGCAGCAACGGGTCACATGGAGCAGTTTCACGTGCTACATATGGTCCGCGTGTCGTAGATTTTGGGCCACTGGTTCAAGGATCATTTGCATTCTGTACGTTTTGTTTTTTGGAGCGATAACCAGCAATATTTTTCTGTAAACTAAATAGCTTGGACAGAAATTTTATTGGGAAGGGGGGGGGGAGTTACATTTATATTTACTTTAAAAGTATTACTCTACCCTACCCAAATATGTGTAGCTAAATTTATATTTGCTCATAATAGGAGAATGCTTGTTTATTTAAAATAACTAAGATAATTTCTCTTTTTCAAGATGAAACAACTGTGAATTCACTTTGAAAAAGACGGTGCATCAAGAAAGATCAATTTCTTTTAAAATAAAAGAAGCTTTGAAATATTATTTTAAACATTTGACAACATAATTTTACCGGAAAAAAAAGTGAACTTTATAGTAGAGGAGATAGCAAGTTTTTAATACATTATTTATATAAGGCCAGATTTTTTTTTTAAATATTAGATTAGTTTAGTTAAAAGAAGAAAACGCGAGTCTACCAAAAAGTTATCGTTGCAATAATTAATAAAAAATTTTGCAATATGTTGCAAAAACTTGTGAAATTGTCTTATATATATATATAAGGCTGAAACTCGGTATTATTATTGATTACGTATAAACATAACGAAAAATATATGTCTACCGCGTCTGAAGCGTTGCCGTGCCGTGTCTACCACCCACGCAAGGTGCGAAAAAATCAGTCAATTTTGACTTAAATATATAAGCCTAAAATTTTTTTAAATAACTGTTGATAATGTATAAAATATAAAAACAAAAGTCTGTCAGTTGTGTTATGTTGCAAAGGCATGATAGACGCCACGGAATGTCGACCTCGTACCTCTATGTACCGTTTATCGGGCCGCTAGCGCTTGCTCGAAAAAGTTTGCTTGTCGTCGCGAAATTTCAATAAATAAAGCTGATTTATTTTTTAATAAATAGTTTAAATCCTGTTTTTATTAAAATTTTTAGTCTACCGTGACTAAGAGGTTGCTTAGTCTTTGGTAGACGTTGATTAAATTATAAAGTAGTTGGAAAAGTATGAATGATTTAAGCATATTAAAAAAATAATTTTAACAATCAAACGAAATTAAAAAATATTTTATTAAAATTAAAATTATGTACAAAATTATACTGAAGTTTATTTTTCATTAATAAAGGTCATTTTGTCTTGACCTTTTAAATTATGCCTCTTTTATTTATTTATTTTTTATGATCAAGTACTTATGAAATAAAATATTTTGCATCCATCTTACATAACAATCAATAATTAAAAATAATCAAACAGTTCTTTACATATTAAGTAAACTTTACTAATAATAAAGCTGAAAGTTTCTCTGTCTGGATGTCCGGAGGATGTCTGTAGGATGTCTGGATCTCTGGCGCGCATAGTGCCTAGACCGTTCGGCCGATTTTCATGAAATTTGGCACAAAGTTAGTTTGTGGCATGGGAGTGTGCACCTCGAAGCAATTTTTCGAAAATTCGATTTTTTTTCTTTTTCTATTCAATTTTAAGAATATTTTCCGAGTAAAATTATCATAAAATGGACGAGCAAATTACCAAGTTATCATAACGTGGAACCGTAACATGGGCAATTAAATTGGCGAGAAAGTTACCATACATTATTTGTAAATACATAGGCGAACCAAAAGATCTTTTAATTTTTTCTACTACGGGCAAAGCCGTGCGGGTTCCAAAGAAAATAGTAAGTACACAATTCAATGTAATTCTAAGACAATTTGTTTCCTACAACTTAAAAAGTATATCAATGGATATAGGAAATTGGCAGCATAATATTTCGATACTACTAAAGGCAGGGTGTCCATGCACTTAGTGAGTCATGGATTTCGGCTATGATCAAAAATGATCATGGAAAGTCATGATTTTCGGCAAAAAGTGCTCAAAAATCATGAAAATTGGCAATTGGTCATGGATTTTGAGTTCAAGAACATGCATATTTATCGAATTCTACACATTAGCTTAAACTTACGCATCTTGGCCATTTTTTACGCTATTACGTGTTAATCCCAATTTTTCACACATTTCTAAATCCGATTGTATCCGCTTCTTTAATACTCGCTCATTTGTCTTTTCCTTGTGATTTTACCTTTTGGACATTCATAATTATGTATTTAGTATTATTTTTAACCCTTCTTATATGTCTTATTGTGTAGTTGAGGACTTTTTGACTTCTAATCATGGCTTTTACTAGTTTTACGGTGTGTTTACTTCTAATAAGTCTTTTACCTTAAGAAAATCTATTTTCAAGAAATTATTGCTTAAATCTAAGAAATTAAAAATTATCTGCTTTGCTTAGAAAAGGGATTACTTCGATTAAGCATTGTGCCCTTCCCCCTTCATTTTTTTTACCTGCTCAGCAAGCAGGTTGCAATCTCTCTCTCGGTTCTGGTAGAATTTTTCTCCTCTATATGTACTAGCACCAAATTCATGTTTTTTTTTTTTTTTTTACCAACAAGCTATTTAATAATCCCCCCCCCCCCGATATGCGTCCTTAGGCCAGGACGTATGGATCTAGGGGATGGTCCTCGTTATGGAGAGTAATCCGGGCCTGTCCATAGAAGAGGTAAACGCACTAGCAGCCGCCACAGTTAAGCATATTTTTCTGGCTTTTTTAAACTATGGGCCTTCAATATCAATTACCATATTTGAAATAATTAGCATATTATAGCCCTTCTCTTCCTTAATCGTCTTATTTTTTAAAATGCCAGAATGTCAATTTGTTCAATTTTTTTCAAACCTCAAATTTGATTCATCAGTGGCCATTGTACAATGTACATGAGTCAGTAGTGGTCATATTGCTGTTTGGAAGTGGCCACCGGGTGGCCACTACTAGATCACGCAATAATAGTATGTCAGAAATGAGTCAGGTTTTTATGTTAAGCGATTACAACCTATTAAAAGGGAAATTGAGTTGATTTATGAAAAATCTTCCTGATTCAGTAGTGGCCACTCGATGGCCACTTTTGAATTTCCCATCTTTTTTGGTACCAGTAGTGGCCAGGTAAACTGTCAGCAAATAAACAACTATTTCAAGTTGAAAACGTTCCGAACATGATCTTTTACATTTCATAACATGGTTACAGCTCTAAAAATATTAATTTGAGCATTGTTCTATTCATAATACAACCCAATGTTTTTATACCTCGTTATGGAGAAGCGTTAGAAGACAGTTGAAAAAACATGGACAATCCAGATGACCATACTAAATAATTTATAACAATTTTCCATGATGCTCTACCTACTCCTCCTTGAATTGCCCACTTCACTATAGCCTGAGGTCTACTTCCTGCAAGTTTGAATCCACTGGGACCCCTAGAATCCTTATTTTTAAAATATAAACCTTAAGGTGACCACTACTGAAGCAGTGGCCACTACTGGTGCATTTACCTTATTATGTTTGGCAAACTGAAAAATGGAATTATACTTTTCTACTGAAAAATTTTTTGTTTGATTATTAAAAATATTTTTCCTCAAATAAATGAATAGATAAACAAATACACATGTAAGTGAATTAATAACTGAACAATAAACGAATAAATAAGTCAGTTAATATAATAGGGGCTCCGCCGCCTACTCGTCTTGCTCGCAAGCCCCCGTTTGCCTCCTGTGATGGTGTCTGCTAGTTGGACACTAAGACTACTATTGAACACTAAGTGGTGAGTACTAGTGAGTTGTAGTTTTTGTACCTCGTGAAGCTTGAAATACTGTTGACTCTTGTTTGTATATATAAGTAAAATTAACTAATCATTACTGTTATTAAATTTTTATTACATTTATTTAAGGTGAGTCGGTACCCAGTATATGCGGAATGTCAGGTTGTTTCAACTTTTTCTCAAATTTGTTTTATGATATAAACTTACAATTTTCACCATGTTTTCAAAAGATGTCTCAGAGTCTACTGAAGAAAATATTTAAGGCAATTCCGTTTACTTTATAAGCTCTTAAATTTTGACAACTAGTTTCTTTTTAAATGAAAAAAGAGTCCTAAAGCAAAAATTTCACTTCAGTGTAATTATGAATACATAAATAAAATGTGGGAAATTTTCAAAGTAATATGTAAAGCAGTTTTCTATAAAGCGGAACAAAAGTTTCTTAAATTGACGTTTGGAGAAAATCGCGTTAGAAATAAAATTAAAACGTACATTTTAATTCATTCCTGCCCCATTAATATAAAAACAGAATTGCTTTTAATATTCAAACAAACATGGTTGCTTAAAAGTTCTGGATTTAAAACTTTAAACTATATAAAAACTGAATAATTTTTTAAGAAGGTTTTCAGGGTACCAACTCCCCTTTAAAAATGTCAAAAAGGCTTTTTATGTGAATGCACTCGAAATAAGTAACATGGAAAAATAATATGGAACGAATTCTAGATGAGACATTTCCTGAGATCATGCCTTGCAAATTTCGTGTCGCCCTCCTTTTCTGTTTTCTTCAAAGAAAGCAAACTCAAGAAGAGCCTATTTTACAACTACGTCATGTATAAATTTACATTTTCGTCATAAAAGTTCAACATCCTCTCCTTCTTCATAATAATTCCCTTCAGCCGACATCTGCAATTTTGTAATACAGTGCAGAAGCAAATGATGCCTTTTTGCATGCGTCCGCCATTTTGCTCTACCATTATGCAGGAAGGAGACACAAGTGGGACCATTCTGGCCTTGCCATTATCATAGAAAACTGCATGACGAGGCTGTATCGATCAAAATATTGTTATGAGTTGTTTACTTTCTTTGAGGTGCTCTCCCAAAATACATTTTTTGTGGGAGATGGTTTCATTAGCCATTTCTGCCTTGTGATTAGACTTCGCACGATTTTCTTCTCAATATGAAATTACTTCAGAATTTCTGCTCTGACTTATATGATTTGAGCAGCGACTATCTGGGCACAGATTAACTGGATGTCCGACTTAACTTGATGTCAAATTAATCGGACCTATTACATTAAATAGCGGTTTTCTATCACCTTTTTTTTTTCTTTTTGTAGTATGGACTGTATTGTGCAATTATGGCTACGGGGTAGAACGTTCAAAGTCCATTTTTCTAAAAAACACTCTGGTTAACCTATCGGAACACGCAGATTATTACAGACAGTATTTAAGAGAAATATTATTCAGGCAAGAATCATCATAGTGAGCGAGTTTTAACAGGGAAGAATGAGGCTAACTTGGAAACGAATGGAGATTTCAGGCTCAAAAACGTGGTGAGGGAAATTTGAGCATGGTGGACTATGATAATTCTTCCCCGTGGCCCTTCATATACTTCAGCTGAATTTAAAAAAAATATATTTCAAAATTTCTTCATAATACAATACAACTTCACAAATAAGAGATTTAATTATGAAACCATTGCAATTTTTTACAGCATCCCTTCGGTAAATAAATTTTATTAAATGTACCCTATTATTAGGGTAACGGCACCAGTCACAGGCATGCTTAAGACATCGTTCTCAGGTTGACTGAATTTCCTGAGCCTTTTAATGTCTTTAGGATTTTTTAAATATTTTTTTCTCATGCAGAACATCTCGTCTAACGTTTAACTGCTTTTGGATCCTCTGAATTTGATAATTATATTTTTATTTGCTCTATTTCGAAAAAAGGTTCGACCCCCAGTAACAGACACCAAAAGATCTGGTAATAACCCGTAATAAACAGGATGAGGAAAGGAAAAGTGACAGACAAACTTCCATTTTTCTTTTCAAAATATGTAAAAGTTCTTTATTCTAAAAACTAAATCCTTATTAAATTCAAAGGAAGATAAACACCAGCTGACCTTGTAGTGGCTGTAAATAACCTTCTACCACAGCCTTGTAGGTACCACCAACTGACTCATGAAATTCACTCTGGTAACACTAGATGATAGCACCATATTCATGAGTCGCAGCAACAGCAGTTTTTCCCGATAAAAGGCTTATTATTTAAATCCAAATTTATGATTGTCTGTTGATGTACCCTTGTTTGTTACTGGTGACCTTACCCTATTTATTTTTGTCTGTGAATTATAATTAGTCATACTTTTACTTGTAGAAGGACTTACATGTGAAAATTTTCATTCCAAAAATATTACTTTGTCTCAAAAATGTTTGGTAACATCGGTGTTTAGCTAATTTTTAACTTAGATATTTTTGTTTCTAACTGCGCAACTTTTAATCGCGCCATTTATAATCAACACTGATATAACTACCAGTTCTAAACCTGAAAAAAGTCATGGAAGTTACTTTGCAATAACCTTTTTTTAGATGCCCAACTATCAGGATTTTTTATTGACCTCGGCGATTGAACTACCCTCTCTTATGCCAAAAATGAATCAACAGCTGTTTTCACTGTGGTCTGTTTGTGTATTAATTCTTGTATGAATCCATGCATCGCGGCATGAGGTGCAGAAATCACGCCCAGAAGACGTTAGATTTCCTTACTCTCCTTGCATCGATTGATGCCAGAATAAAATCAACACTTGTTCTCCCTTTCCCTGTATACCAAATGAATCTTAGCACTTCTTTATGAGATGTAACAGTTGGCACCAAACAACTATTGGGTCCTCATTCTTATGAAGCTGCATACGTGTACCAAATTCTGTTCAGTTCCATGTTTTGCGTTATTGGTCATCAAAGTTTCATCACTACCGACCTTCAGATCATTTCCAAAAATTCCCCTAAGTGGTTTTATTTCATTTAAAAGTATCAATCTGTTAAAATTAGAAAATTTCCATGATCTCAAAGCTTTCATCTCTTATGTACCTAAGGATGTAGAAAAAAAAAACTAAAAGAAACTGCTAAATAAAATAACAAAAAATAAAATTCATTTTAAGCATTAAGTTAAAAATTATCAGGATTAATGTATTTTTGTGTCTTGGGGGTTCTAAAGGGCTTGCGTCAGTTTTTTAAGTATTTGAGCACCCTAAATAGTTTTTTCTCCATTATTCATTGCACCCTTTTAAAACTTTAAACGATTATTAAATAGGGTAACACCCCCAGTAATTGGCAGGTCACCAGTTATTGGCACTTACAACAAAAATGTCCTAAAATAAGCTTTATATTCAATCTTTTAAAAGTAGAAGGCTATATACCAACTGAATGTACATTTACTTTTAAGATTATAACTTCAATTCATGTTACTGAATTGTAGCAGTGTATAGGAAAGAGAAACAATTGTGGCTTGTGTCAAATCAGCCATTTTTGTTGCAAAAGCTTCTTCTCTTGCTTAAGGTAAGCATGCACATCAATCCATTAAAATCTGACTTAAAATATATCTTAAACTTTGGTTATCAAAAGTTTTGTTTAGTTGAAAGACGTTACTTTGAGTGGGTAGAAGTAAATTTTTGTCTCTTTTTGGGTTTTTGAAAAAATGATGGAGGCCATTTAGTGGTGCTTCAGTTTTGCTTGTCCCCAGTGATTGGCACATGTGCTTATAGTCCGTAATGCGTTGTGCAATGTGTCTCAAGTTTGATTTCTGATACTTTTGCAGCAACAATATTATACGGGTTCTATTATTCATTTGAATCCTCCAGAATCTACTGTTAAATTTTTAAAAGAAACAATAAAAAACAAATACGTTTGGCCATCAGTCAGGTATTGTGACTGTAGAGAATCAGTTTATTTTTTATGGTCCCTTAGAATCATCGGGTTAGTGTAACCTTTTTATGTGAAAAAAAATTATAATTCGTAAAATCAAAACTGCATGTCGACTGATGAAACAGTCTCAATAGTCTCAATATTTTTTTCCATGTAACATTCCAAATTTTTATTTCTCTAAAATACGTTTTTAATGTCTAGATGTGTGATTTAACATTAATTTATGTAAAATTACCTACTTTAAATCAATATTAATTATGTTTCTTATGATGATGAAACTTGTATGTAGTCTAAAAGTGAAAATTATAGTGATTTTCCAGTTCTATTAACATGTGCGAATCACTGGATCACAAGGTGTCATACATTGGGGTATCAGGTGCCAATTACCTGGTGATTTTGGTAACTTTTTATACATATATTTTTATAAAAATATCTATTCAAAGATTTTTGTTTTTAGTAAACTAAATAGATGCACAGATGTCTATACTTTGATACAATAATATTTACAAGTAAATATTTCTTTTCTAAGAAATGAAAACAGAGGTAAGTTTAAAGTCAAACTTTTAAAGTGCCAATTACTGGGGTTGTTACCCTATGACCTAAATAACATATTTTGGTTATTTATATAAATTGGAAAAAAAATCTTTTTTTTTTTTTTTTTTAACAAAAACGTCATTTTTTTTAAGCAGAAAAATACCATTTCTTGAAAACTTCCAGTGCATTCACTTTTTCATAATGTTTTAGAAATTTTTGTATCTATTTCGTCGTTAGATACCAGAGCGTGATATGATCCGTCAATTTGGTATGATTAATCTAAAAACAGGTTTTATGGGTAAATGTTTGAAACAATCCCCAAAAAACGTGCTTTTTGCCCCCCTAACTTTAATTGTATATTATTTAAAAAGCATATATTGCATGTACATCAGTTGTTATAGGTTTATATCACAGTAATATGTTCAATTACCATTTTTGCAAAAATTCAAATGTATACAGTTAGTAGTTTTTTCACTAGAGCTGCTGGCGTAAATACAAATTTTGAAAACACGGTTATGAGAAAATCAAGAAAGAAAAAAAGAAATTTCAATTATAAGCATTTCAGTTGAGTTTGGTAAATTTCTCTTATTTTTCTCAATAATTCATCGATTTAAAAAAGAATTGCGGATTTAGAACGAAGAAAATTGGGGCTCTCTAAATTTATCAAAATCTCAAAATAGACTTTCTTCGAAAATTTGGATGTTCGCCTTCCTTTTGAATTCAGTTCCAAAATAGCTTCCTTCTCGACATTGACGATTTCGACCCTTTTTAGAAGTAAGCAGATTAATAAAATATAAGATAATAGAATATTTACTTTCAGATAGTGTAAAAATATCGAAATGTTTTTTCCGCCGTTACTAGTTTCTACTATCTACTTTGAATCTTAAATTACTTCCATAAAAGTGATACCACTCTCAATGAAAACACTTTTTTCTGCATTGTCAATACGGGATTTTACTGCTGTATGCTTACCATTTCCCTTCAAACTCTGACACCGTTAAAGGAACATTTTTCGTATGTGATGTACGTTTATTCGGTTATTTTCGTTAAATCGTGCAGCAGGCTGCCCTCAAAGTCAACCTTTCGATGTTTTTTTTTTTTTTTTTTCCTTTTCAGGATAGCGTAAACTGTGGGGATTGCTCGGTCCATTTTTCCTGGTTTGTTCTGAGGTGGAACGTATCTCTCGTTCGCTCCACCGCATTCGAATTTCCATCGGAAGTATATGCTGACGATTATGGGGCATCGATAAGCGTCCGCCGCGGCCCATTTAAGTCGGTTTTGGTGAAAACACGCTGCAAGAAAGAGAGGGGGCGGGTGAGAGATTTTCCATGACTCTCGCCTTGGGCATATAGCAATAATTTTACATTTCTAAGGGAAGTGTTAGTTGTAGTGGTTCAAATGTCGAAAGCAATAAAAATTAAGCTGATACTTAATATATATATATATATATATATATATATATATATATATATATATATATATATATATATATATATATATATATATATATATATATATATATATATATATATATATATAGGGTGAGTTCGATCGAATCTGCCATACGAAAGGGGGTGATAGATGAGCCCAAGTGGAGCATAGAACCACCCATTATCGTGTCCAATCCTTAAACGTAACCGAGTTTTGGTAAATTTAAGGAAAATGAGTAAAAAAACAAAATTTTGAGAAAACGGCCGATTTCTGAAATTCTTGTAGGACATACAAGGAAAAGAAGTACATATTTGGAAAGAGCAGACTAAATCCTACAAAATGATACCTTTCGCATTAAGATAGTCGCATTTTACCGAGAGCTACAAGCTTTGAAATATTGGACACACTCAGAATTAAAATGGTGCCAACATTTTTAATCGACATTTTCAAAAACAACCGTAAGAGCTACAATCAGGCAACTCTACCAAAAACTGGCCCATTCCATTAGCTTTCAGATGATACAACAACAAATCATATTGGGCTTTAAGTTCAGCTGAAATTCAGGCTTTTGTTTGAAACAGTGTAAAAATCTGCATTCGTTAAAAAAAGGAAAACCAGCGAAGAGTCGCACTTTTCTGTTTTGAATTTTCTGTTTCACGATAACATGTTGCTTTCTTTGTTTAAGAAAATGATATTTTATGTAAAAATAATAGTTTTAACAGTTTAATAAAAAGAAAAAACACACGAGATAACGATTCGTAGAAATAAAAGAAGCATTACTTTCCCGTGCTTTTCACAAAGGGAAAATCAAGAACAAAAAATGTTACACCAACTTCAATTAGTACATTTAATAAACCTTCAAAATTTGCAATAGCTGCTGAAATTGGTCACCGCCACACCTGATACACGCTCTTGCCCTTTTGCGAACGGAAACAACCGTTGCTCTTAAAGAAATTTCATTCCTTATTTTCCTACTGCTTCAGCAAGCCGGTAGCTCAATCCTTGCAAACTTGCTACTTCTGTTTTGTAAACTTCTTGGTTTAAGAATCCCCAAACAAAGAAGTCCACTGGCGTCAGGTCTGGGGATCTAGGGGGGCAAGGAATGAGGCCCATACAACCAATCCATTGGGGATACTGTTCAGTTAGAAATTCCCGAACGGCATTTGAAGAATGTGCAAGGGCTCCATCGTGTTGGAAAATGATTTCCGCTCTCTCCTGAACAGGAATAGTATCAAGAAGGTCAGGCAAATGATGTTCAATGAACTCTAAATATTAGCTTCCTGCATTATAAGACCTTAAAACGTATACAGACCCATCAAAAGACTTCCGATTACGATTTATGATTGTGAAAAATATCGTCTGAAAATAAAAAGCATTTGTTTAACAAAACAATTAATGATAAAAACTAAACAGAATTATTCATTTGTCATAATATTTTATGTATCGTTTGCTTCTTTCTGATATTTTGTAAATGTATTTTGAAAATTGCTAGAATTATGATTCTTTTTACAGTAAGTCAGTAGAGAGTGTGTTTTTAGTTTTTGAAAGTTTTCGTTAAAGTTTCTGAAGATAAGTTGCTATATTCTTTTCTCGATTTTTGGGTATGTCTCGATTTTTTAACGAAGAGTATGCTGACATGCATTTCGTGTACGGATTTTGTGATGGTAATGCTCGCAGAGCCGAGAAAGAATACCGGCTCCGTTACCCAAATCGTTCTGCATCTAATCGATGTGTTTGCCTCTATACATCGAAAGCTCAGAGAGACAGGTTCATTTGGTAGGTTGTTCGAGAGGGGCCAGGATCACCATTCTGCCAATGTTGAGGAGTATGTGCTGGACCGAGTAGTGGAAAACCAAAGTGTGAGTTCACGCTCGATTGCTATAGAAGGTGGACTATCACAACGTAAAGTGATGAAAACATTGCACCAAAACAAGTATCACCCGTATCATTTTACTCTAGTACAAGAACTGCGCAATTCAGATTTAGAAAAACGGGTAACATTTTGCAGATGGCTACTAGCCCGAGACACTGAAGATCACCATTTTCTAAGAAAGATATTGTGGACAGATGAGTCGTTGTTCACTAGAGGGGGCATCATATATTTGCATAACTGGCATCATTATACTGAACATAATCTTTTCTTAACCCAAAACTCATCATTCCAAACTCGATTCAGCATAAATGTTTGGATTGGCGTAATAGGAGATCATTTAATTGGTCCGTATGTGTTTCGAGGTAACCTAAAAGGAAACACATATTTAGAGTTTATTGAACATCATTTGCCTGACCTTCTTGATGCTATTCCTGTTCAGGAGAGGGCAGAAATCATTTTCCAACACGATGGAGCCCCTGCACATTCTTCAAATGCCGTTCGGGAATTTCTAACTGAACAGTATCCCCAATGGATTGGTCGTATGGGCCCCATCCCTTGGCCCTCTAGATCCCCAGACCTGACGCTAGTGGACTTCTTTGTTTAGGGATTCTTAAAACAAGAAGTTTACAAAACAGAAGTAGCAAGTTTGAAAGAATTGAGCGACCGGCTTGTTGAAGCAGTAGGGAAACTAAGGAATGAAATTTCTCTAAGAGCAACGGTTGTTTCCGTTCGCAAAAGGGCAAAAGCGTGTATCAGATGTGGCGGCGACCAATTTCAGCAGCTATTGTAAATTTTGCAGGTTTATTAAATGTACTAATCGATGTTTGTGTAACATTTTTTTGTTATTGATTTTCCCTTTGTGAAAAGCACGGGAAAGTAATGCTTCTTTTATTTCTACGAATCGTTATCTCATGTGTTTTTTCTCTAAATTAAATGTTAAAACTATTATTTTTATATAAAAATATCATTTTCTTAAACAAAGAAAGCAACATGCTATCGTGAAACAGAAAATTCCAAACAGAAAAGTGCGACTCTTTGCTGGTTTTCCTTTTTTAACGAATGCAGATTTTTACACTGTTTCAAACAAAAGCCTAACTTTCAGCTGAACTTGAAGCCCAATATGATTTGTTGTTGTATCATCTGAAAGCCAATAAAATGGGCCAGTTTTTGGTAGATTTGCCCGATTGTAGCTCTTACGGTTGTTTTTGAAAATGTCGATTAAAAACGTTGGCACCATTTTAATTCTGAGTGTGTCCAATGTTTCAAAGCTTGTAGCTCTCAGTAAAATGCGACTATCTTAATGCGAAAGGTATCATTTTGTAGGATTTAGTCTGCTCTTTCCAAATATGTACTTATTTTCTTTGTAGGTCCTACAGGAAATTCAGAAATCAGTCGTTTTCTCAGAAGTTTGTTTTTTTACTCATTTTCCTTAAATTTACCAAAACTCGGTTACGGTTAAGGATTGGACACGATAATGGGTGGTTCTATGCTCCGCTTGTGCTCTTTTATCACCCCCTTTCGTATGGCAGATTCGATCGAACTCACCCTGTATATATATATATATATATATATATATATATATATATATATATATATATATATATATATATATATATATATATATATATATATATATATATATTGAACTTTTAGCATCTTCATAATAGAATGGTCAATGATCGAGTAGCGCTCCTAACATCATCAGCAATGAAACTCGCACCACGGCATGATAATTAGATAATACGTTTTGGTAATGTTTGACATGCAGGGAAAGGCTTTATTGTGACAAGGCTGAACTCGATCCGGCAACTTAACTGTTTTACTGGTAAGACTGTGTCATTTCAGGGGAATGAAGAAACGAATTAGTGGTCAACAATGAACGCTATCTACTGGAGTTTAGGGTTCATCCAGTGAAGTTAGGGTTAAAATTACAAGTATCAAAATATCACACTAAACAGGCAATTGCTTCGTTCAAATGTGGAAGCAATTTTTACCCGTCATATCTTGGCGGGCGATTTTTTAGTATTCATAGAAAGTGGAAATAAACTGTTAAACTAACAAAAGTAAGGACCACGTTGGTTGGTAAGTTGTGATAACATGCTCATGCAGAGAAAGGAATGAAAGAGTTCAAATCCAGAAGAGCTTGAAGTGTAGAATGTCCGTTTATTTCTATGATGATGTAATTGTGTTTTATATTTCAACTAGCTGCATTGCCAGGCTTTTGCCTCGAAAGTAAAAGTTATGTCAAGTTACGTATATTCTACAATCAGGCCTCATCTAGAGGAAAAAAACTACGGCAAAATTTCCCGTCAAAATAATCATTCTTAAAGAAAGAAAACGGCAAATCAAATTCTCGAATAAATTAATCGCAACCCTGGCATAAATACAACTAAAATCCTAAAAAAAAGAAAGAAGACAAATCGCCAATTAATAATCAAAATATGATATTCTTAATCTCTAAACAAAAACAAATTTTTTTTTAGTCTCAGTCGAGAAAAAAAAGGAGCAACATTCGAATGGTTTTCATGCAAATTTAAAATGAGATCGAGCAAACGATAAAATCCCGGCATGAAATTCTGTTCCATTAGGCTTGAAAATGCTTTTAAATTTTCTTCGGTAATTTTACTGCTTTGATCCTTTTTTTAAATTCGAAGGAATTAAATCAACTTTAGGGGTATTTTCGCAGACTTTCAAATAGTGCTAAGTTTGAACTGATCACATAATTATTTCGGACAGAAAGAGCCATTTCATGGCAGTTTCGGGCCCTAAAATTAAAATTCGAACGGTTCGGTACTTGATTGGCGTTTGAACCCAACCCCCCCATCCCACCCTCAGCGTTCCTTCTCGAGTGCTTAAGTACCTCCCTGCCAAATTTGGTCCAAATCCGACGTAAACTGTGGATTTGTATAGGGAACATACACACATACACATAAATATACATATTGTTTGTTTTATTTATATTGATTGACATGTGCTGCCCTGTGTTGACTTTGCTTAGGTTCTCTTGAGCAATTGCTACTATGTACTTAATGAATTACGATGGTCGCTGCGAAAATAAAGACTTCCACGCAATTGAGTTTGTGCTGACATCCGTCAATTATTAACCATCCATGAAATGCACAACTTTTCTATCGCGATGTCATCTTCAAGATCTTTTCCTCTTTATTTGTCCCAACTAATCAGGCACCTCTCGAGCGTCCGACTTCTTGGCTCATCCATCCATCACCCACGCCACAAAAGGTTCCCTTATCGGCTATTGGATGGCTCGTGCATCACTGTCCGCAAGCTGATTGTTCATTGGAGAAGATAATGACTAGCGTCAAAGATTCTAAGATTGCTAGAACTCAATTACACTGCCGAGCCAAAAAAAAAAAAAAACTATCAAAATGTTTCAGACGGCATTATTGCGTATTTTTATGTAAAATGACCCCTTACATCCAGTCTTTTCCAACCAACACTGACCCCTTTTCAGAGATAGCTTCCTTCATTTTTTTTCTGTTCATACGCATTTTTATTTTGAGTTGAATGGAGCATTATATTAAGAGCCATTGTCTGTAAGGATCAGCCAGGTTGTGATTGTTGACATTTTTAATTTTCTTTATTTTTGCAAATGTTGTTCCTTATCATGAATTTAATATTTGTGCAAAATATGAGCTTTGTCTGCCTTACCGTTTTTGGGAAATTAAATTTTTAAATTTAGGGGGCGTGGCACATTTTTGCGTGTTTTTCAAATTTGCCGATTTTAAAGTTCTTGTTGTTTTAAGTGCCTCTATAATGACATGGATTTTAAAATTCTATACTATTATATGGTCTTCTTAGATACTATTACAGCTGTCAAATCGGTGTCACTACGAGGGCGACCACAAACTCCGTTTAAAAATGAACGAAAATGAATTTTTTTACTACATTCAATGCCAGTTTTCTCAAAGCGCCTTCATGATGACACCAACGGTTTTACATAAATTCCTAGCTACACTTGCATACATCAAAAATATGTAATAAAATTGGTGTCACTATAAGGGCACCAGAAGATATTGGAACTTTTATGTGATAAATTTCCCAAAAATGAAAATGTTTAAACTCTAACTACTGCTCTCGCCCCCATAGCAGATATCTGAAACTAATTAAGTTTGATAACCAACATGTTCGTCTAACATATGAAATAAAAAAAATCGGTGTCACTCCTATTACTTTCGGAAATATAATCATTCGAAATTAGTATGTTATGGAGCTATTTAAAAAAAGACTTTTCTAATTCGAATGGCTTTTTGCACGGTTTGTTTTAAACTTTAATGTAAAATTAAAGTAGTGACACCTAAAATAATATCTTTCTAATGCTTTATATATATTAAAAAAAAGCTTTATAAAAAAGCATTAGAAACACAGGTACAGATTGACGTATTGCGTAATGTGCATTATGGCTAAAATAGTCATACTAATATTCATATTTTTTCAACCATACTAATTTTTTATTCGTTATTTACATTAAAAATGCAACTTCTTATAACATAATGTCTTAAATAGTGATGAACGTAATGTATTATATAGCGAGCATTCAGAATCTGAAACATAATTTGAGGATGCGTAGACTAAAACAAAGAAAACATAAAAAATCAAATCACCCAGTTTCAGAAAGACGGTCATTTCTTATTGATATCTGGTAATTTTGTAGCACTAAAGCTTGAGAAAACATGGTATCCCGGAGAAATAGCAGAAGTTGACCATTTGCAAGTAAAGGGCTATAAGGCGGATATAAGGCGAGTATTGGTATGATAATTCAAACATACTATGCACAATAGATCCACCTGTACCTATATCAAAACGAGCATTTTCTATTCAAGATAAAGACGCTCTTACTGCCCAAAGCTGTTTATGTTAAACATTGCTTCTTTGTAATAAATTAAAAATAAATATGGTCAAAACACTATCTGGGTGTGATAAGATTAAATTAACAAAATACATAACTAAACAAATGAAATAAATTAATAATAATAAATGAAAAAATGCACCACAACATACTAACTTCGAATGATTATATTTCCAAAAGTAGTAGGAGTGACACAAATTGTATTAGTTCAAATGTTAGACAAACGTGTTTGGTTATCAAACTTAAATAGTTTCAGATCTCTGCTATTAGGAGGCTGGTTGTATTCAAATTAGTAAATGGTCAACTTCTACAATTTCTCCGAGATACCATGTTTTCCCAAGCTTTAGTGCTACAAAATTAACAGATATCAATAAGAGATGACCGTCTTTCTGAAACTGGGTGATTTGATTTTTTGTTTTAGTCTGCGTCATCCTCAAATTATGTTTTAGATTCTGAATGCTCGCTACATAATACATTATGTTCATCACTATTTAAGACATTATGTTATAAATAGTTGCATTTTTAATACAAATAACAAATAAAAAATTAGTATGGTTGAAAAAATATGAATATTAGTACGACTATTTTAGCAATAATGCACATTACACAATACGTCCATCTGTACCTATATCGATTTACTGTGTTTCTAATGCTTTTTGTAAAGCTTTTTTTATAAAAAGCATTAGAAACATTATTTTAGGTGTCACTACTGTAATTTTATATTAAAGTTTAAAAAACACCGTGCAAAAAGCCATTCGAATTAGAAAAGTCTTTTTTTTTAAATAACTCCATAACATACTAATTTCGAATGGTTATATTTCCGAAAGTAATAGGAATGACACCGATTTTTTTATTACTTTCTTCTATATCTAATACATAGAAGAAAGTATTGGATTCGTGCAAATTTTCGAATTTCGAATTTTGACGGATTCGAACGTTTTGAGGTGTGCTGAGTCCATTTCGACTATTTTTGGAAAATGTCTGTCTGTCTGTGTGTGTGTATGTATGTGTGTGTGTGTGTCACGTCTGTGTGTGACCAGTTTCTTGTGGCCGCTCTACAGCAAAAACTACCGCATGAAATCGAACGAAATTTGGTACACATATGTGCCCGTATGTGAACTTGTGCCCATTGGTTTTTGGCGCGAATTCCTACAAGGGGGGTGGAGCAATGGGACGTTTTTTGAGTTACGCGTGCTTGCTATTCCTCAGGAAGTAACTGGCGGAATCAAACAAAATTTGGTCCATATGTTGCCATTAACAGGAACAGGTGCTGATTCAATTTTGGTGTCAATAACTCAAACGGGGGTTGAGCTATAGAACGTTTTTTTGTCGTCAATTGTGACTGCTGTATCTCAAGACATAATGAACGGAATGAAAGAAAAATTTATCGGCAAGTAGCCCTTAGTGGGTATAAGAGCTGATTTTATTTTGGTGTCAACAGCTAAAAAGGGGGTAACGCAATCACCCGTTCTTTTTTTCTATTGTGAGTGCCCTATCTCAAGAAGTAATCCTACGTTCTGGTGGAAATTTGGAATATATGTGAATCCATATGTAAACAGGCTTTGGTTCAATTTTGTCGCCGATCGCTCCAAGAGGTGTTGATTTTTTTTTTTTTTTTTTTTTTTGCGAATAAAAATATTTTTATTAATGCAACAATAAGAAAGATAAATCGTAATAGATTGTCGTCTGCGTATTTCTCGTGATTTTAATTGTATGGAAATGATCGGAAATATTATCTCAATGATTTAAAATTTTTAACTGTTGCCATCTTATGTTTTTTAATAAATAAAATATTTGTAATTAATTCAAGCAATGCTTTCAAAATAACTTTCAATTTTCGCTCTTTGCTTTGCTTTTACAATAATTCAGACAGTGGGATGGTCGTCAAGTTTTTGCATGTGTAATTTTGTTTTTGTTAGGAATATTGCTTCCTCGTCAAGCATGGGGAGGGATCAGAAAAGGAAAAATATAGAAGAAAGTTTCGTGATGGCCACAACATACTAGTTTCGTATGTTAGACGAACATGTTGGTTGTCAAACTTTATTAGTTTCAGATCTCTGCTATGAGGGCGAGAGTAGTAGTTAGATTTTAAACATTTGCATTTTTGTGAAATTTATCTCATAAAAGTTCCAATATCTTCTGGCGCCCTTATAGTGACACCAATTTTATTACATATTTTGGATGTATGCAAGTGTAGCTAGGAATTTATGTAAAAACGTTGGTGTCATCATTTAGGGGCTTTGAGAAAATTGGCATTGAATGTAGTAAAAAAATTCATTTTCGGTCATTTTTAAACGGAGTTTGTGGCCGTCGCCCTCGTAGTGACACCGATTTGACAGCTGTAATAGTATCTAAGAAGACCGTATAATAGTATAGAATTTAAAAATCCATGTCATTATAGGGGCGTTTAAAGCAACAAGAACTTAAAAATCTGCAAATTTGAAAAACACGCAAAAATGTGCCACGCCCCCTAAATTTAAAAATTTAATTTCCCAAAAACGGTAAGGCAGACAAAGCTCATATTTTGCACAAATATTACACTCATGATAAGGAACATCATATGTGAAAATAAGAAATTAAAAATGTCAACAATCACAAATGCCGTAAACTGCTTGATTCTTACAGACAATGGCTCTTAACCATTAACATTCTTCTGAAGGACTAGAGGGGAGAAAAGCTCAAAAACTAGAACTTTTGTAGCAAGGAGGGAGACTAAAGTATTTGAAAAATCATCAAAAACGATCTTTTGGACTTGGAAGGGGTGCAAAACGAATGTATCGGTCTCACTCCTATAAGCCCCATAGCCGAAAACTTTCTCGTTGTAGAAAAAAAAGTTCCTTAAAAATCTTCTATGCATCTCATGTTACGTTGTGTGAGTCGCATTGTAGATCTTCGTAAATACGTTTATATGCTACTTATTTGAATTGCATTCTCATATGTAATTAATATTAACATGAAACTCCATCTAGAACTAAGCGAGCCTACTTTTCCGTAAACCATCATAACTTTCTAGTATCCAATCAATATTTCCTTGATTTGCTAAGATTGCAAATGACACCAAACATAACTTTTTAAAATTTTTAGCTGATTTCCGGAGAAAAAAAATTGCCTCCCATATATGATGAAACAGATTCGTAAAAAATAGATAAACGAACAAATCAAGTAGCAGCACCTTTTTAAACAATGTTACTAATATATTCTTTTCCATAAAAAAATTCTTAAATCACTTTTAAAAAGAAAAGGAAGATTTAAATAAAAAGATCATCAAAATTATGTGCAATAAAAAAACAGTTTGCTAAGATAATTCTTCGGGTAAAAATCAAGAGCCTCGGATTTTATTCCCCCCCCCCCCCCGTTGCTAAAAATTTAAATAAATAAGTAACTGTACTTTGGGAAAAAGATAAATTTTAAAAACGTGCATTTAAATAAATCATTATCATCGCCAAAAAAACAAAAAGAAAAAGTAATAGTCTGCACAACTCTTTCTGTTAAAGCATAAAGGAAATCAAATTTACTCTTATTTTATTTTATAGTAAAAACTAAGACGTCGGAGTCGTGCAGACAGATATTTTCGGGTAATTTTGTCGAAAGTTTAAAATTTCAAGAGTCGAAATCCCAACCCTGCCAGTGCTTGTGGAGTCGGAGTTGGATGCTCTAAAAGTCCCGAAGTCGGACTGATTTTTGGATAAATAAGTAGAAGTCGGAGTTGCAGACTAAAAAAATTCTAAGAGTCGGAGTTACTCAGTTTTCCTTCGAATCTGCCAAGACTGCGGAGTCACAGTCAGATCCGCCGATCCTAATATTCTAGGAGTCGGGAGTTGGTCATTTCCCCTCCGATTTGCGCTATGAATTCATTTCATTTCGATTCAGTAATTATTTTGTCTGACTTACGTTCAATGTTTAGTAGATATTGTACCTGTATCTCGATTTTTTTTTCCTTTTCAATATCTTTGAACCAAAAGTTGAGAATGTATTAAAAATTTGCACAATGTTTTCATTTTTTTGATGTCAAAAAAATAATTTCTCACGTTGTCGTTAAGGTTAAAGAAATTGAATTGTCCAAAAAATACCCTTAAAATAGCTAAATCAAAAAAATTCTTCTTATAAACGTTCTAAATCAAAAGCTTTTACAAAAATGTTTGTTTGAAGCAATTCCAGATAGTTGCTAATGTTAAGTTTTTTTAACTGTTTAAAACTGAGCGAAAAGTTGTTAGAATCAGAAAAGGAAATAATAGAGTAATTAGTCCTAACCTAGATCTTTCAAACCAAAAAAGTTTTTTCGAATCGGACCATTCGTTCAAAAGTTATTCAGGGGGGGGGGAGGGCAGACAGACCAAAAGACTGACAGACAAACCAAGAGACACACGTTTTCCTCATATCAAAATCCAACTTTCCAATTTTTGATTTTTCGATGTTTATTTAATCATATTTTATTTATTTATTTATTTTTTTTTTTTGCCTTTTTTTTTCGTACTTAGTGATATTTTTACGATGCAGTAACCCATCTTTCATGTCTTTATTACAATTATTTCTATTTTTTACTTTTACGGGAAAGTAGGCTGAAGATGAAATTGTCATACTTTTAATATAGCATTTATAGATATTTGTATGTTTTAAGGATGATTGTAAACCTAGCTGAAGTATCGAGATATGTCATGCTTCAATGACTTACGATATAGCAGTTTTGAGCGGAAAGTTGCTTTCAAAGCACTTTTCTTCAACTTTTTTTAATATGCTTCACAAAAATAATCCTCAAGAGTTGAGATCAAAGAGCCAAGCGATTCCCATTTCAGTAGTACCCCATAGCGAGCGTGAACTCACCGAAGTGTTCTACTCTTTCAAATGCTCCGTTTATCAGATAAATAGGGTTGTGATCCTTCCTGCGTGAACCATATAAAGAGTAAGTCTAACAAACGGGAACATATCCACGCTTTAAAAAAATCGTTTTTAGCATTTTCTACACCTTTCAGATAATCTTGACCGAACCACTTTGTCACTAGATGTCCAAGCGGAACAACCCTAAGTAATTAAATGCCAAAGTTTGACAAGGGGCCGTCCTTACAAATTTCATTTCGATTAAAAGGGAACACCCTGATTTGATCTGTTGAGCAAAAGCTTTTTTTCTTTTTTTGACGAGCACTTGTCCAAAATCTCTGAAATTTAGTTCACTAATTTTAGGTTCAAGATCTTTGATATGATTATGTGAGATGGTGATAGCGATAAATTTGGGGAAATTGGAGCTAACAACGTTCAGGTTTTCGATCAAGAGGCACATATCCAAAATTTATGTGACAATATCTGGTTGATTTTTTTGAGCAATCACGATTGCTTATTGTTCTCATTTGACCGTCTTTGATGTTCCGTGCCTTTTTCAACCACCACCACCGCCACCTGCAGCGCGGCTCCGTCCTCCGGTAGCCGCTCCTGGTCGGTGGCGTCCATGTCCTAGACACGCACGCTCATACACATACGCACTTACACACATACACACACGCCAACGTGCATACACACAGGTCTACGCACACACAAAAGTCAACACATACACAACTAATACACACGTCTCCGTTCAACAGGAGGGTAGACTTAGAGGGACAAGAGCCGTGTCTAGAAACAATTGAGTAGAGTAGTAACCAATGAGTAGGGTCCTGTCGCAACTCGTGATTGCGAACAACATAATTTGAATTCAAAATTTAAGAATTCAAATTAATTTTTTTATTTATTTATTTTTTTTTTTGCGAAGGTTTCTTACTCTAGAACTCGATCTGTTTTGCTTTTGTGCTCATTTCTTTACCGAGTAAATATGGTAAAACCTTTTTGCTAGTAGCTTAATTCGCTTTTACAACTTGTGAACATTTTCGGTAAATGGATATGTTCCCGTTTGGTAAATGAGTCCTTTCTTTTTTCTTCTTTTTTTTTTTTTTTTGGAACTGTGGATTGTGGGCCATTTCGGATAATAGGGATTCTATAAAATAAATTGACTAATCGCCGTTTTACAAATTTTTGATTGGTATACACCACAGCTATTTTGAGCGTGCCTGTATTTCATGCACAAAAAATTGAAAATACGCCTCAAAACTTTGGTCACGCGTGTTTTCCGCTTTGAATTTTAAATAAAAATTTATCATCGTAGAACGTGTAGGGAGGGGGAAGGGGGGAGCAGTTTAAAGCTAAGAAATATAACATTCAGGTGTTGCTTTTTTTAATTTAAAAAATATATTTCGTTTGAATATATTTAACCTCTTTGAAGTTCAAAATATTAAAATTCTTGTGATTAATAAACAGAAATACTATATGAATAGTTTTTTCTTAACTGCCATCTTCCATCTCATCTTTAGAAAGTTAGCTCGTTCAAAGACTTGATCACTGTTATGGGTCTTTACTGTTTTTCAGTATTCCTCTCTCTGTGAAAAATAAAACATAGGGCCTCTAAAAAAAGGTCAACGAATATTTTCAAATCTTGACAAAAAAAAAAAAAAAAAACTCTAGCAATATCTCTCGTTGGACCAGGTCACTTGGACCGGTTATCTTCAACTTCTCCTTGGTCAATATTTTGTTTGAGTCGCAAATAGGCCGTTGCTGTTATTGTACGAATTTTATGCGTTGACTATCGATATGCCCTCAAAAGCTGTTTTTTGCCCCTGTCACTAATCAACGAACAACAGTGAAGCGCGATGAGAAAATTAGATACCGATTCAACCACAAAGTTTTTACAAAAATGTTCTCAAATTTGATTACGGTTCAAAGTTATGAAGGGCATGTTATTTAATTTATTTATTTTTTGTACTACTCAATAATTCTCGTATGCTTTAGTGCAGATAAAATTTTACCCTCTTTTTTTGGAGGGGAGATTTTCATCTTTAAGCGTACAGCTCATTATAATTGGCAATATGGCTTAAAGTAAAACTTTTTCAGACTTCTCGAACGTTTTCGCTTAAGTTTCTTGTACCCGCTTTTATAACAGAAAAAAAATCTAGATCCAAAAAAGAGTTTTCAAATGGAAAGAAAAAAGAAAGGATTTTATAAAATTCTGTTTGGATAATGTGGAACAAGCTTCAAGACTCCCGATGCAGTTCAGGGCCTGGTTTACCAATAGGCGCTAGGGGTTCCCAGAATTATTGACCAATATTGTAAATCACAACGAAAGGACTAGTTTTTTTTAATAAGAATTCCGTAACATTATATCCAAAAAAAAAAAAAAACTTATCACCCAAACTATTTTTCATTAACGTTTAGTCTGACCCGTGTGAAATAGTTGTCATGTGTATGTGGCATGAATGAAATAAAGATTGAATAACACATATTTATTCGATAAGATTGCAGTATCTAAGGGTTATGCATTTGCAATGATGAAGAGATATGATTGTAACTCTACGGCACTTTCTTCAATTGAACAACTAAATGGGGGTCCCTGCACATGAATCGGGCCCATTGTTCCAAAATTTCCAAGTCGTGCCCTGTCCATATTGAGAAAAAAGAATTCAATTGAAAAAATAATTTAAAAAAACTCATTACGAGTAAACATTAGCTTACTGGGAATTGAGTATAATTTGTAGTGGCTTGTGTGTTAACAAGTGTTTGAAATTTACAGTTAATAATTACGCTGCATATTTTCTTGTACAATGTGTCCGATCCCTTAACAGTCATCGACAAACAAACACCTGGAACAAAAATCTGTTACATTGTTTGAAAAGGGGACTTGTTCGTGTCATTTCTAGGAACAAGTTAATTACAAACGAAGCATTAGCTATCACGTAACTAACATGCAATCTTGGACGTGTTTCTTTTCCTTTTATAATGTTCCGGAAATTGAAAACACGTTTCTGTGCTCAGCATTCACGTAACCTGGGAGAATATTGTGTTGTAATTAATGTGATACGTCATTAAATTTCAAATAAAATTCCTTTTCGTGACCTTACAGCTGAAAAGAAATTGTGTAGCTTGCCACAACAAAGAATCTAATCCAGTAACCAAAGCTGTCGGTATATATTATGCAATTAACTAAAGGTTATGGGAAAAAGGGTTTAATTATGCTTGATAGTTATGTACATATTATAGATTACATTAGTTATCATAATTCAAAGGAACATAAGTTCTGTCAAATGGGGAGGGTAGATTTTTCAAAAAGCCTTTTTGAACTCTAACATGGCATCGTTCATTAGGGGTTCAGTAGAATGTGATATGTTTCCACTGTTCGCCAGAAGGGTGCGTCTTCACGCTGCAGCAGACCCCGTCAAGATCAGTGGAGAGCGTCACGCTGCTTTTCCTACCGGGATAAAGGCTAATCAATGATGAGAATTTATTGAAAAAAATTTTTATGCAGAAATAAACCCGAACTTTAAGCATACTCTATACATCTTCATATATAAAAATCTTCTGTGCAGACGTTTGTCACCATAAGACTTTTTAACGGCTGGAACGATTTTGATCAAATTTTTTGTGTATAATTAAGCTGTGGCAAGTATGGTTTCGAAGCACGATGGATCGAATCGGAAACGTTTTTGTTGATTAATTAATTAAAACATTGGATGGTTACATCTCCCAAATGATTAATATTTATTTTAACCTATTGTTGAGCGAGAACTGAAATAAATATTTAACCCGTTGCCAAAGGACAATAAGAAAGCCAGCTCTGCTTTTTGTAATGAAATTTCCTACTGTGATATGTCAATTGAGAATAGATAAAACGTGCAGAGAGTGAGTGAAGCCTTAATTTCTTTCTTGAAAGCAACGATTTTAGGTCGCGAGATATATTTTAAAGTAAAGTACTGGGAGGTTCACGCGAAACGTGTGCTCTGTCGTCGTAGTTGAACCATGTGACCGAATCGGTGCTTTAGGATTTCCTAACCAAATGATCAGAAAGACCGTACCTAGCAACATTTGTTTCTCGGCTCAAATCCATCTGAGTTTTGGCACCAATGTCAAGAAGACTTTAAGGATAACATTATTAAAGGAAAAGACGTTGGAATTTAAAGACGAAACAAATTTTATTTTCGTCCAGATAAATTACAACAGGGTAGTTCTGTGCACAAAAGATCAGTAAAGTGGAAGATCTTTATCTTTGGTGGAAAGAACAAATTAGGCAATATATGAAGTTTAAAAAGTTTTCGTTCAAAAGATCGGAATACTAATCGGTCGGAGACGGCTTCGCTCACTGATCGGTTGGATTATAGTAATCTGGTGGATTGGCGATTTTGGCTATAAAAATTAAGAGTTGCATGATCATTTGTTTACATTTTAAAGCTACTGTTAATGTAATTTATTGTATTTTTTGTTTATTTGGTAAAATATTTCAAATTGTAAAGAATTGTTTTTCGTTTTTAAAGAGTTTTTAGTCATTTTAGTTGAAGAATGTGTTTATTTTACATCAGAAAAGGGGGAAGGGGAGTGATTTTCGTTTATTCAGAGAACTGTTTTTGCCTTTATAATTTTTCTAAACGATATCCTTTCGATTGTTTTATTCTTTTTCATATGGGGGATGTTGCAGCGGGATTTCCCATTTGTTCTAGATGGGTAGTTAGATTTTTACTTAATTCTGAGGATGCTTTTTATCCTTTGAGTATGACTGAAGGAACAAACTATCAAGTACGGGAGAAAAAAAAATAGTTAATAAAACAACTGCTCAGTGAGCATTAGATAAACCAAGTTATAATAAATATTTAATCATTCTGACACAATAGCAGCTTAAAACATTTTTTTAACTTTTTTTTTTCAATAGAACGGTTGAAACACTTGATAGATTATTGAATTTTTTTAACGTTTCAATTTGCAAAGTTTGAACAGAACAACGTCTGTCCGGTCCTCTAGTTTACACTATAAACGACAACCAGTAAGTATGACACTATTAAGGTTTTGCTCTTATTGTAGGATTTGAGAGCACAAAAACTGTTTTTATTATTATTATTACTGTTTGACCACGGATTGTATGTAATTCGGCAATCTGCCAAGTAAAGACGATTCGCTCCGAATGAATCTAGCAGGGGAGAAGGGAAAATAACGATGGGATTTTGATGCACGAGCTTTATAATGTCACTAGTGCCTTATTCATTTATTGCATTCTCAAAAATAAAATTAAGGGAAACAAGAATAGTTACCATGGAAACAACAAAAAGAAAATAAAATATTTTCATTTCGTTCCGGAACGTAAAAGCAAAATGGTAAGCTCAAAACTTTGTTGTGAAATAAATAAATCAATTTTGCCATGAGAATATAGATCGAATATACTTTAGATTTAAAACATGTTGGTGCGAGCCAATTTTCATTTTTACAAAACTAAGGCTAAATATTAGAGAGGCAAAAGTGCACATCTAAAAGAAACCAATTCGCAACTCCAGTGCTCGAATACGCTACCTTGCGGTGATTTACAAAACTGCCGGAAAAACTAAAACATTGCCACATTGAGTTCCACGTAAGTCTGTTGACTTAAACATAGGCAGTTTGTTCTGAGTATTTATTAACGCAATCGATGTGTCTAGGATTGCTTTCAGCAACAGAAAATGTTCGAGCTCCTCAAAATAATGTCAGTTTTCATTATTTCCCTCTAAAAAGTGATTTGATTGAGAAATGGTGAAAGCGCGTTAACACCAGAAAACTCTGGATTAACAAACTTGGATAACGTTATACCAGGTAAAAATTTTATTGTTTTGTGTGAATTTGTAAGAATATGGGTTTTTTTAAATCTTAAATTAATTTAGCAAACCATATTTTACAGCAGCATTTAGTTGGAATAGACAGTATGCAAAATTTGTTCGTGAATATATTATCGTACGAAATGAAAAATGTTTAACCGAGAAAGAATTTATTTTGTTGCTTTTATTCTCAGCTGAAAGGTTTCGACAAATTTGTTTAGGGTTATAGTTTTAGTATTGTGCGAGCTAAGTATCCTTGGCGAGATTTCGAGTTTTTAGTTTAACCATTTTTAATTTTTATCATGAGTGGAATAAAATGGTAGTAAGATTACAGAATTCGATAAGTAAAAAGAAATAATGGTCAATCAACTGAAAAGAAAACTACCACCATATATCCGTGAGAATTTTGTTGATGATTCGCATAACATGACACAATTAAATCGTAGCTCAGAAATTAGAAAAATCGAAACGGAAAAATTTTAAATTAACCGATTCGGGAATTCGAGAGAAATAACTCAGCTACAAATGCAAAACAATAAGCGCTAGCCAAGCAAGACAAAAAAGTATCATCTTCTTTCGATAATAATTTGTAATGTCATATTGAATTTTCTAGCATTAATTGTTATTCTTGTCAGGGTACAATTATTATTTAGTTTTATCAAGAATTGATAAATATTAAATTCAACATCGTGGAAATAGCTGCTTAGAACTACGAACTACGTAGTTTGCATTAATCTTTGGCGTTTAGTAATGCTTCTTGAATTCTCATTTCTTTCTACGTGGGCCAGAATATCCACAAGACTTTAAAAAATAATTTAAAAAGAATAAAGCGAAAAAATCATGCATACGAACAAAATTTACTAGACTTATTACCATTTTCTTCGTTACCACATGCGTTTGTTTTAGTTTTTTCGTTCGCCATTAGTCAGTGACTGCAGTGCCCCCTATAGTTCGTCGGAGTTGCGAATTAACATCCCTATAAACTAAGAGATACGTTCATTTCCGCCTATAATCCGGATATTAGCCTTTCCATGTAATCGATGGTCAAACAGTATTATTATTTTTATTTGAGCATGTGAGCTAGCACTGACTAGTTTTTGGTGCTAATTGCTCCAAGTTGAGGGGCAACGTCATATCTCTTGCATTTATTTCAATACTCTCTTGCCAGATCGTGCCGATGAACTCTTTTAGTTTTATACCAGCATACATATATGCAAAAATAAGCTTTGATTTTCGGATTTTTTCCCCATTCCGAACTCTTTCTAAGTAGCACTTTGTTGCTGCCATTTTTGGTTCAGACAAAAACCATCACATTTCTTTAAGCGGAAAAAGGCATTCTTTGCATTTCCAATGCAAAGGATAGTACATTAAACTTCGTAAATAAAGATTAAAAAACCCGTAAGAAAATCTTTGCAGTTAAGAAGTATTAGCTCTTAACTCATGTGAATAAGTTTTCGCGCCCACTTCGATTTAGTTATTGAACATATTGAATAGTAAATGACCGTACTAGGATGTCATGCTGTTTATTTTTTATTAATTTTGCGTGTTTTAAATTTTTCGCACGTTTTTTCAACTACATAAAAAGTAGGGGAAGCTATTGTACATACAGACAAAATTTACCTTTTTGCTGGTCTCTGTGAATGGATAATCAATCGGTAAAAATTTATGGCAGAATCTACAACTTGTCATCAAATTTGTCAATTTTTGTCAAGTGAAAATTTTAAAGCTTTTAACTGCAATTTTTTTTTCTTTCAAATCACCTTTTTTGTCCGTGGGTACACCCCACGGACAGGGGTATTTGTATCTATGGACACATAAGGAAAAATAATAATAAATAAATAGGTCTGAGGAACTCAATAAATTTTCGTAAGTCATTTTATGGAGAAATAGTACTTCAAACATCTATTGAAAACAACACTAAACAAAAAATTCAACAGAAATCAGGCTTTGAAAATTAATCAAATACCTAAGGTTTTTTCCTGTTTTTAATTATCCCAAGTGCTTAACATCTGTGAACTCTTAAAAAGTATATTACTCTTAAGAGAGCATAATAAGTTTTTAAACAAAATTAACTAGATACAAAATTATTTAATGTGGTTCTCCATGTACCTACATAATGACTTCAATTTATATGAAAATTGAAACCTTTAACGAAATTAACCCATTACAAAAAACTCAATTCAGATTAATCCAATAAAAACCTAGAAAAGTCGATTTCAAATGCAAATAGCTGGGATTGACGATCTGTAAATCCTATAACAGGTGGGGGTCACTTCAACGCTAAATCTCCAAGCCCTACTTCAAATTCTTCATCATTGTTAAAAGTAAATTTCGGATGTGGATGTCAAGGCACCACGATTTTGAGGTACTTCACATAGTAAGAAGACTCAGATGTGACCCGAGGACACTAAAAATTGCCGTCCGTGGGTACACATGGTTAAGTGTCCTCGGGTACAAAAATAAAATTTTAGTTTTGCAAGCCAGTCACATCATCAGGACCACAGTTTCACGACATTAAAAATCAGAAATAACACCTTGAAAATATAGGGCAACATGATATCTACAACGATAATGAATAATACAATCCACGACGTACAAAAATAAAATAAATTGTACATGATTTTTAGATCCTACTAAAACCGAAACATTGTGCTAGAATCTTATTTGTTCATTTGATGGCGTTGAAACCTCTTGAAATACTGGAGAGGGCTGGGACACACGTGTTGACCCCCCCCCCCCACCATCCGATCTCTCTCGACAATACCCAGAATTTTCGGACAAACGTCCATAGGTACAACCGTCTATGGGTACATCAGCTTCCCCTAAGGAATTAATATTGATTTTGTGCTGAGAAGTAAATGGGATAAACGAAGTTTTTATCAAACAAAGCTTGCATTCCCGTGTTTCGAGGCTACAAAGGATCTCCCTTTTCAAATGCAAAGTTTTTTAGTCATGCAGATACAATTTCATATTCGAAAAAAAGGGAATTGTGTCCATATCAGAATTTATGAATCTGAATTCAACTTTGAATTCCTTATAAACTGGTAAAAATGTATCATTTTCCATCGTGACTGTTGAGTCAAGACACATTTCCGCCACAGAAACGTTCGAAAATACATCCCAAATACTATCTGAAATCTAATGAACCGATTCTTTTCTTGCGGTACCAAAAGAATGAGCACATAATGAGAGGGGATTTCCAGCCACCATTAATTCCGACTTTTTCTCTTTCATTCCATTCTCTCGACTTGTTATCAGAATGGAGCTGTTTTCTTCAATCAGGAGTACTAATTTAGTCACTAAAATTGATAGAATGAGCGAAAAAAAAAGAAAAAAAAACGTGGAGCAAGTAAAACTTTTGTTTTCCCGACAGTTATTTTTTGTTTCATTTTTTTAAATGTCCGATTTTGGAAATATGGCGTCTGTATGACGTCACAAGTTATGTACTTCGGCGTGCCACTCCGTTAGCAACCTGAATGTTTACGCTTTACTGTATCCGCGTTGCCAGATTTTGATAACTTGCGCTGTGTGCTAACGGCATTAGTAATTGACATTTCATCACTTGTGATGTCATGTGCAGAAGCGTAAAAAATGAATTTCAATCTGCACACCGATTAAAATAACTGTTAATCTATATTAAACTTTGTCAAATCATTTAAACAATGGTTAAATCCTATGTTTTGAAGCATGCTCTTTCAGAAAAAAATACTTTCAAAATTTCGGAAACAACCCCATTATGTGCCTGGTAGAACTAAAGGAAAAAAATAGAGGCTCAAGATTTCATTTTAGTAGCTAGCAGCCTCCGTCGGCTAGATGTTTCGTTTTTTTCCTCGATTCACTTTTTATGATATTATTTGCGCGATTCACTTATTTTCACCATTCACCTTATTAAGCAGAGAGTAGCGCCTTCGGCGGCTGCTTTAATAAACTTGGCGGTTGAATGAATACTACGTCAATTAATATGTATGTAGATCTATTTTATGTTTTTTTTTTGTACCTACCTTTACATTTATATCTACAATTTTTAAAGCACTATATTTATCTGTTTCTCTACATTGAACAATCTATATTTTCAATTAATTTGACGAAAAGTTTTTCTATGTCTATCTACCAACGTATATCTATCTCGGTATTTGTCAATATATCTCTATTTAATATTTATTTTTGCAAGAGTAAAAGTCTCATCCTGTTTCAGTATTATTACCCCGTTACATATTATGCAAAATAATTCACATTAATTTATATGCATTTCCAACTTGAATTGTGAGGAAAATTTCATTGTTACAGACTCCTAACAATGAGAAGGCAGTTAAATTGAATTCTCTTTATTTGCAACCATGCATGAACCAGTTAGTTCTGTATCAGTTGGATAAAAAGTGCTAAACATACATAAAGCGTTAAATAAACCTTTTTCCAATTAGTTTATCGAAAATCTGGCTACGACGTGAGCATTAGGGTTAGTCATACGCTAGTGAATTTTCATTCTTTTTTTATTAACATTGACCTGCACATTTGGAATATACAGTTGGCTCTCTGTTTAACGACGCTCTATTTAACGTCTTTCTCTATTTAAAGACGGCTTTTCACGGTCCCAGTTGGTCCACAGTTTTAGAAGCGATCTATTTAAGGGCGCTTTCTACTTAAAGACGTTTTTTTGTGGTCCCTAGAGAGCCGTTATACAGAGAGCCAAATGTAATATATTTTCAGCTAAAAAATTTATTTTTAGTATTATTTTTAAAAAAATAGAAAATCGCCCGTCAAGGTATGACGGGTGAATATTGCTTCTACATTTGAACGAAACCATTGCCTGTTAGGGTTAAAATTTCAACTTTCAAAATCTCACCAAACTCTAGTAGATAGCGTTCGTTGTTGACCACTTTTTCGCTTCTTCATTCCCCTGAAATGACACAGCCTTACCAGTAAAACAGTTAAGTTACCGGATCCAGTTCAGCCATGTCACAATAAAGCCTTTCCCTGCATTTAAAACATTACCAAAACATATTATCAAATTATTATGTCATGACGCGAGTTTTATAATTGATGACGTCAGGTGCGTTACTCGATCACTGGCTAATATGCATATGAGAATATTATCTACCGGGAAACAAGCTGCAATGTCTGAACAAAAGGTAAAAAACGGTCAATTTCCAAATATTTTAATGAAAATACAAACACTGAAAAAATTGTTCTGGTACCATTCAAATCATCCTCTTTTACATTGTTTTCAGTCGTCTTTATGATAAGTTACATTTTTTTAGAGTTTTTAGTTCACGAATAAACCGTACACTTTTGTGAAATTAACTAAAAACCATTTTTTTTTAGCTTTTTAAATTATTTTGCAGTATTTATTCTTCTATAATATAGTAATATTTTATTTTGCAATAAATTTACTCTATGCAGCTCTTTGTTCGCAATGCAAATATATTTTATGCGAGACAGGTTAAAAAAAAGAAAAGTTTGAGTGAGAAGTTTTTTTTTTTTGCGAAATGATTTTTCCTTACTAGTGCAGGAGTTTTCAAACACATTTACCAGATAACAATTTCACTCAAAATAACTGACTGAATTCACAATAGCGCCTTAAACCATTTCCGAAATCTCCTTTTAATGTAATCCTTCATTACCATAGCGTAGGTAATTCCATTAATATTAATTCTCTTTCCATTCAATGATCCTAACATCTTTGTGCAATTCCGGAAAATTTAGCATGACTGTAACAGAAGCTCATCTAACGAGGACAGTAGTTAAGGTTCATGAACGGAACGGCTTAATTTAGTACTTAGTAGGCACAGTGCTTTCATTTTGAATAGGTGATAGTTCCGTCGAACTTTCAAGCACCTTTACTTAAATAATGAAGAATTGACTTTTATTTTTCAATGCTTAGTTGATACTACTACAGTGGACTCTTTCCATTCTGAACATTCATGAGACCGAACAAAAGTTTTCAGATTATGGGGATGTTCATTAACTAGGGAGACTGGAAATGCATTCATAATGTATTCTACTGCGTTTGAGGATTTTCAGTACTTTGCCATGTGAGCAATGCCAGTTATTGAGAGAGAAGTGCTGAATTTTGGATTGATGGCTAGTGCAATGTATGATTAAATTTATAGTAAAACGTAAACTCTTGCATTTCTTTCTTTTTTTTTTCTTTTTTAATTCAAAAATTTTTTTGTAACATTCAACAATAAAATATTGCAATATACTTATTAGTTATAATTTACTGGTAAAAAATAACACTTAATATGTTTTTGCATTGTATATTCTCATACAAGGTACGCGTTATCATCTAATTGTAGATAATCTTCGATGTAGATAATCGTACTTCAAAAGTCTTGAAAGGCTGAATTCTCGAAATACGTAGTTTAGTGGCAGAAACTTCATGCTTTTATTACTCAGCTGAATCGTTTTATGAAATGCAGCAATATATATATCCACGAAAAAAATCTCTTTTTTTTCCCCTTTCTTTTCATTTCCTTAATGTTCTTCAATCATTGCGATGAAATTGAGAAGGTAGTTCAGGTTTTCCAATTTGGTTCATAGGAATTCCCGAGTACCGATTGTGAACATGTTCAGTATATAGGGAGGTAATAATTGAACGGGGTTAAAAATAGCGTTCATATTACTGGGGTGTTCACATTACAGGGTGTTCAGAGTACAGAGAGGTTAACCTATACTAAGTCTATGGAGTTTCGTCGACACCATAGAAATGTGTTTAAAATATCGAGGTGTTCACATTAGGGAGTGTTCAGATAGAGAAAGTCCACTGTATATGCTCAATGAACTGCTACATTTTCGATTTACTATTTATATCCAACTGTTTTTAAAAACTCTGCATAAATGTTTCAAATTTTGTAATTAAGTGGCTCTGAATGTGCACTAGATCGTGCTTAAACCCTTACTCATCGTATTAAAGATGCTTAAAACCAGATTTCCAAGGTTAAGTTGGAAAAAGTCTTAAAGACGAAACGGAAAACCTTTTTTAAGTTATGCTAGATACGCACACACGCACATAAATACGTTGATAACGTACATACAAACGCCCCGACTAAACTCGCGATAATTTTTTGGTAAGATTTAAAATGAATATTTCGACTGACCACGCGTTTTTACGTACATTTACGCGTACGGCCGTGAAGAAAAAAACTCATTCGGTGGTGAGTAAAATGGAAATTTATGTCAACATTTGTGAGGAAAATTGTGAGGAAAAAAAATACGTTGAAAGCTATCATATTTTGCTGCAGTAAAAAAACAATATCAACCAAATTGTACAGTTTTTCTACAAAACTGACAAGTATTTTCAATTCTACGCGCATAATCTTACAGTTGGTCTTTCTTTGTTCCGATCAAATTTGATTTTTTTTTTTTTTTTTTTTTTGTGATTTTTAGCTATTCTAAACATTTACACCAAGTATCTACCGTGTCTTTAGTCATCTATTTATAATTGCACGTTAACACTACACGGAAATTCGAATTTACATTCTACCAAATTTTAGAACGTTCATAAGTCTTTGACGATCTCTGATGAGTGAATACCTTGCTGTGGTAATTGGCTGAGGTAAGTATAATCTTAAAATTCAGGAATCATATAAACAAACTTGGGACTGCTAGAAACCATGTTAAAATTTGAGACCCTGATTGGTTGGCAAGTAAATGAGTCGACCATGGTTTTATTTCCGTTCACTGCATGTAAACTGATTTGGTTCTTCAAAAATTCTGAATGTAGTTCAAGTTTAAAGAATTCTTTTACCTTTATTAAAAATTTGATCTCCTTCTTTCACCATAATATAAAAACCTAAATGATTGTGTCGCAGTAGCAAATTAGTTTTTTTTATGACGTAGAAAAGTTGGACTGAATTTCATAATCGGCGCTTAAAATTTTAACCGTAGACTGAAACAAATCAAATGCTATAGTTTGCAATTAATTTAAATAATACTGGATAAGAGCTGTTGTAATGTTTTTATGTAAATTATTTTTGCATTTATTCAGAAAATAATTTGAAGTTAAAGTAGGCGGTCAATAGTGAGGATAATTACGTTATTTGAGATTTTGCATAATCGGCAAATTTTGGGCAAATATAGATTCATGCTGGCAAACTGGCAAGGGCAAAAAAATTCAGTGCTTATAATATATTATTATTAACATTATTGACCACGCATCTGTTAGATTATAACGATGTGGTTAGTATGTAGTGTAAGAGAGAGACGAGTTCCGAATCACGTATTGATGTGTGGTGACGATCAGTCTGCCTCACAAAATATCCATGTGGGGTATAACACTCGCACATCACGTGTGCACCATATGTATACCACGCACTGTGCATGTGGACACCAGCCAATGGAAAGGGTCCAAAGCCTGTCTTTCCAAGGGTAAGGACCCCCTAACAGTTCAGTTCTGACCCTGACTTCACAACAGAAAGTTGCACGTCAACCTCTGCGTTTTTCTGCGATGTATATTATACCTTAATTGTATCTAATTTTAAATCTAAATGTTGTGAAATAAATAGTTATATGCTAGTGTATAATAGTATTATGCTAGATAACGTGTATAGCTTTAACCAAAGGTTACAACAGATGTGAATGGAACTGCTTGCAGTTCCCGAAAGTTTGTGGAGAGAGAGTACTTTACAAAATGAGCACCGTGGTTTATGAGTGTGCGAATCCTGAACTCTAGGAAATAATTTGTGCACCCAAATCTGTTTTAATGCGGTGGATAGGGACCACATAAAAAATCGCACTAAAAAAATTGTTCGAAACTTCGCGAGTCGCTTTAAAAAATTGTTTTCGCAACACAGTTTTTTTTTTTTTAATGCGGTAGATAGGGACGGCATAAAAAAAAGTTTCACGTAGAAAATAATTCATAAACTTACAAAATTGTAATATTTAAATGAAATCAAAATTAACCAAGAGATAAAATTTTTGCCGAGTAGTAGAGCAAAATTTCCCCGATAAGGATGTTTTTGGGAGGTCACAGTGACTTACCATCGAGGTTCCTATGTCGTCACTTGGAAGATACTACCTCGTACTCGTTTTAAAAATAGTTTCGTCAATTAAATCCCAATATGATTGAAATTTTAATATACCGCACAAAAAAAAAAAAAAAAATCGCACCAAAAAAAAATCGCATGAAAAAAGACCGCATAAAAACAGGCTTGGCTGTAATTGATTAAAGGAGGGAATGCTTAGTAAGTAAACATTATTGATTGATGGTAGAACAAAATCATAAAAGTATCAGTATTAATAAATCGGTACAATAATAATAAAATCAGAAGTTTAGTACCAAAGTCAGTTAAATGAATATTATTCGTTAATGGGACACCCAACTCATAAAATTATTAGTATTAATAAATCATACAAAAATAAGAAAATCAGAGGTTTAGTACTCGAGCCAGCTCCATGAGTTTTCAGGTCTTTTTTTCTTTTTGTAATTTAAAACTTTTTGGTGGATACTATTATGCTACAAATCGTATCCAACTCAATTAGGTCGAAAACTGTTGAGAAATAATTTCCATTCATTTTTTAAAAGTTTGATTCTTAAATGATCTTCGTCCTCTTTAATTTTAGAAAATATATTGAGCTGTTTTTTATATATAATGTTTCAAATATAGCATCTAGTTTGAGACGGTATATAATATTCCGGTCAGAAAAAGACATCAACAATTTTCTGAATTTTTGAGTAAAATACTCTGAACAGTTATCCTCGAAAATCCTCTTAGAAGTGAAGTCGTCTCCAACTAAAAATATCGAAACTCCGGTATCGATCCCGAGGTCCAATAATTAAGTTCGATAGTTCCTTAATTCCCGCTGGAGACGGATAAATCTCGTCTGCTTCCGGTGTGCATCGTCACGCTCTCTCTTCTAGGGAGAGAAAATTGTTTTACGTTCATTCTGTAAAGAGTCGAGATGTTACATTTCAGGAAAATAGCTTTAGCCTTTTTCGCCCTTATTCAATGATTTGGGTTTACTAAGTAAATTAATCATATTTCTGGAGATGAAAATGCTATAGCTGCAAATACAGAGTGATACAAAGGTCATACAACACGTTATACCATCTTTTATTTAAAACTAGTGGCACCCGCACGGCTTTGCCCGTAGTAGAAAATTAAAAGGTCTTTTGATTCGCCTGTATATTTACAAATAATGTATGGCGAAATTCTCGCCAATCGGCTTACCCATTTTACAGTTCCACGTTATGATAACTTGGTAATTTACTCGTCCATCTTATGATAATTTTGGTCGGGAAAATGATCTTAAAATTGAAATAGAAAAAAAAAAAAAAAAACGAAATCGAATTTTTGAAAAATCGCTTCTAGATGCACACCCCTGCTACAAACCAATTTTGTGCCAAATTTAATGAAAATTGGCCGGACGGTCTAGGCGCTATACGCGTCACAGAGATCCGGACAGAAATCCAGACAGAGAGACTTTCAGTTAGTAAAGAAAACAATATACTGTTGGACCTCGATAAAAGGTCACCCCTCGGGACTTCACGAAACTGACGTTATAAGCGGGTTGACCTTATAACCGATTCATATATATTCATTGATAAATAAACATTTAATTCATTAAATCACTTTAAAATTTTATATGTTCAAAACTATCAGTTAATTAGGTTATTATTATAGTATATTAGTTAAATTGATTTGAACCAATTTAAATTTTTGGAATCAAAAAGAAATTTTGAAATTATTTTTTAAAACTTTCTTTTAGAGTAAAGCTACATTCAAATATCCCCAAGCAAGCAATTGATGTGCAACTCACCTTATTAAAAATTGTCATTAATACAGGACTAATGTGTTTTTTCTTTGATTTAAACAAAATGGTTTCTAATTATTTTCTGAATTTCTTCAGCTTCTCATGACTGGTAAAAGAATGCAATATGTACACGCTGAGTGCCCGCATTACTGCTTCATATTTTAGTATTACTGTCGTAATGCTCACTTGCTACTGCATCTGTGCACTACCTGTACGTTAATAGGAAAAACGACATTTCACTTTTTAAGGATCGTATATCGCGGTGAATTCTTGGAAGTGAATCTGTTAGGCACTGAAATCATTCAAAGAAATCTGACAAAAGTGACCTTATAAGCGATTAATGTATTATGACCTGACCATATATCCGATAATCTATATATATATAAATGGAGTTTGGTAAATTTGTTCCCTAAGATCTCAGAAACTACCCGGCAGATTTGGCTGAAACTTTCACCGTTTGTTCAGTTTGGTACTGGGAAGGTTTATAGACCAGTTCGAAAAAAATCCGATTGATAGTTCCCTTTTTATTCCAATTTTAGTCCCAATTTTCGCATAAATGCCCCAATATGGGGGTGGAAAAAAACGTGCACATATTAACATTATATGTCTATCGAAAGCGCCAATTTTTCTGCTGAAGATAGCATCTGTTCGAAGTTTCTAAGTTGTATAAAAAAGTGTTATGAGCTTTTTTGTTCCCTGTTCGAAGGCTTTCATCAACCCAAGTCATTATTTAGTGTGTCATCTCAACTCCCAAGAATTGTTGTATTGTTGAATATTTTTGCGCTTCGTCTGACTTTTTGAAGCTTTTCTCAAGTCAAATCTTAGTAACGTTTTTCTACAAGATTGGCTAAAAATAAATGGATTTGGCTGATCATTTTACTTTTAAACGGAACTTATGTAATTAATGGTTTATTATTATTATTTATGCTGATTGGACACTTGCTCACTATATCCAACCAACTAGCAGAAATATCGCTAGAATTTTTTCAGAAAGATTTCAGTAGCTGATGCATTTGGCAGTTTTTTCCACTGTCGCTGTTTTTGAGCCCAAAGAGTACGTAATAATGTTTCTCAGCTTTCACCATATAAACAAAATATCGCCAATCAAAGATACTTAAAAAAAAAGTACTGTGTAAAATAATTCAACAACTAAATTAGGCAAATCCATAAAACTCACAAAAACTTCCATTAATTTTTCTTTTTGCACGATTTCAAACAATCGCCAAATTTTACTACTTATTTTGGAAACATTTCGGATGAAACCGTTTAGGGTTTAGCGCCATTTTTTTGACCAAAAGTATCTCAGCATCTGGCAACAATATTTCTATAATAAAAATTAGTAAGGAGGGGGAGTATTATCGAAAGTGTCCCAAAATGATTCTCTCAAATTTGGTAAGATTTTAAACCGCACCAAGTGCCCACAAAAATTGAAATTTCCCAAAATAACTAAAGCAAGTGTAAGGGGAACACGGGTGACTACATTTTTTAAAACAGTTCGTACATCAATAGCCATACAGAGAAGGTTTTAGATTTAAAAAAAAAAGTACTAACAGAGATAAATCTTTTTAAACATATAAAGTTTAATTTCATATTTCGGAAATTCTTCAAATTTGTATATGCTTAAATGTCGTGCTTTCGTTTCTAATTGAATACTATTTTGTTCTTTATATTTATTCCTATTTTAGTTTAATGAGTAAGGAAGAAGCTCGATTTTTAATCAAGTCAAAAAGGTTTGTTTTAAATTCTTTCGCTTAAAACAGAAAACAAGGGCAAGTAACGATTGTTTCTCATAATTATTACTGACCCAGGCAACTCCGGGTATTTTTGCTAGTACATGACATAAAATTCCTATTCAGTGAGCCGGGACTTTAGAAAAGTGAGCTTATATGCGGGGTGATCTTATAAGCGGGTGACCCTATATCGAGGTCTGACTGTAATTATTTTTAAATGCGAATTATTAATTTATTGGCAAGACTGTGTATTTTTTGGAATGAAAAGCCCCTTTTATTTTCATTTTCTGTGTACACTGACACTTTCAGTAAATTTTGTTTTTAGTGTTTTCAAGATAGATTTTTCAGGGTTTTTGCCGAATGCAAAATCTTTTAATAATTAACGTGTGGATTTTCGGTGGACCAATGGTTATGTTCTAACTACTAACAAAATCTGTAAGAATAATCAGGCGTCCTCTGTAAAGAACATCACGGTATCAACGTTTTCAGTGAATGTTCTTAGTCATCGACCATAGCTTCATCGTTTCATTTTATCGCAAGCTATTAATCCTTGCATAATAGTATTAGGATAAGAGCAAAACTCCAATTTCTTCAGAGCTCTGTTAGAAGTACCATATCAGTTACAAATAGTTACCATATCAGTTACCCCTCCAACAAAAGTTACAAAACTCGATGTTTTGGAAAAACGTACTAATTATTGATTTAAATTTTGAATTTAATGCCCTTTTTACCCACAAATCTCGCACAAAGTTAGTAGCTTGCATAATTGGTGCGTGCTGGCGTAGAAAGGATATGTCAATAGTGACACATCAATAAATATCATAATCCTCATATATATAATAGCAAATGATCGAGTAACGCTCCTGGCGTCCTCAACAATGAAACTCGCGCCACGGCATGATAATTTGTTAATATGTTTTGGTAATGCTTAACATTCATGGAAAGGCTTAATTGTGACAAAGCTGAACTGGATCTGGTCACTTAACTGTTTTATTGGTAAAACTGTCGATTTATTAGAGTGAAATAACGAAAAAGTGGTCAGCAATGAACGCAATCTACTGGAGTTTTGGGTTAATGCACTGGAGTTAAGGTTAAAATTTCAACTATGGAAATATCACCGAACAAGCAATTGTTTCATCAAATTGTAGAAGCAATTTTTACCCGTCATACCTTGTCGGGCGATTTTCTGGTGATAAATGAATCTAGACTGCCAGTTTTCTGAGTAGTTTTGAGTTCGAGTTTAATATTTTGCTTCTCGCCTTGTCGATTTTGTGTTGGCTCAGTAGAGATGGATGTCAACTTCTCCGGTTCTCAACATTCGGAAATTAGGAAAAGGCACCGTTATATAACTTCACTAGTAGTAGGTAAAAAATGAGAGTTCAACGCCAGGAGGGGCAATCGGGCAATGCATTGCCCCTCCACCCCCTGCCGACCCCCCCTCCACCTCCTCCCGACCTTGGGGTTGACCTTGGGGTTGCGCGTGAAACTTGAAGGTGACGAGGGTTTTTTCCCGTGATTTCGCCCTTCCTCGTTTTCGCTCTTCCTCGTTTTCGCTCGGCTACATTTTCGCTCGAGTTTTTGCTCTTCCTCGTTTTTGCTCGCGTTTTTACCGTGAAAGGTTACAGGGATATTTTTAGACTTTGTCGTTTTTACCGTGAAAAGTTTTTGGACTTAGAATATTTTTCCGTAACCTTATACGATGGTTTTCGAGTGGCAACCTGTTTAGGGTATGACAAAACGTCACAATTGTTGTCATAAGAATGTGTGATACTTTTTGTCATGCCATCCTCATGAAGTTGTACAGAGCTATTTCCAGTGTTTTTTTTTTTTTTTTTTACAAACATACTGGACTTTGTCGTTTTTTTTACCGTGAAAGATTTTCCCTACGTTTCTGAACTTTGTTACAAAATAAATTTATGTTTTAAGTTGACGGTCCCACCAACCAGCCCGGTGTATTAAATACACCCCATCAACTTCTTTTCATCTGCCAATGCGATTTGCATACAAATGCAGATCAATTTTGAAGATTTTTCACAAGTTAGATCAATCAGCTTTAATATTCAATATGATTTATACATTTTCATGAGTTATGTTTTAATCGCGTTATTAATCGTTTACACTGTCATTTTATTATTTTCATGCATTTATTATACTTGTAAAAATAAATCCCAACTCTGTTATATTTATCATTCTTTCGGTGATTCTTTTTTTTTTTCGGACTTTGAATAATTTCGACGAATGGTTGTCAAGACAACCAAAGTTTCGCGAATTTAATTATTTTTATTTTACAGAGTGTCGGGAATCGAACACCCAAACTTTGAGTTAGCAAAAACGTATGCTAACCACTATGCTATATTTCCCATTACACTTTCAGTCTTAATGTGAATCTGTACCATGACAACGAATATTACAATTAAATTAATTTTAAAACCATCAGTTAATTCACTCTTTAGTACTAATCATGGCATATCATTAACTGTATTTCAGCTCATAATTGAAACTATCATCATTATTATTATTTTTCATAATAACAAAGTTTTCACTTAAGTAAAGATTTATTTAAATACAACCCATTCGAGATTTTAGATTTGGTTCAATGCTTTGTGGACTTGAAATATATTTTAAACTTTGATTTTCTTTTTCATGCATTTCAAACTTTATCATTTTTATTTTTTCTAACTTGTTAAATTTTCTTAACTAATTTCTTTTTTCTTTGTCAAATTGACAAATATTTTTTCTAACTTGTAAAAATTTCGAAGAAATAATTTTCTTAACTAATTTTTTTTTTGACTTTCATACAACAAAATATTTTTTCCTACTTGTTAAATTTTCGAAGAAATAATTAACTTAAATATTCTTTCACACATTTTGAACTTTAACGTTTTTTCCTGTCATTTAGCACTTTGATTTTTTTTTTTCACTATTTTAGCGTTTTTCAATTATTTTCAGTCTTTAACTATTTTCTTAACTTTTTAGTCTTTAACTAATTTCAAGCATTTCAGACTTAGATTATTTTTTCGTGATTTCGATTTTTTTAGTATATTTTAGAGTTTGATCATTTTCTCGCTTGTTTTTACTTTATCGTTTTTCTCCGATATTTTTAAACTTAGAAATTTTTCACAAGTAGTGACAGGAATCGAACCTTCAAATTTTTCAAAACGTTATCATGTCTTCAATTTTTGCAATCATGTCAAACTTGCAATCAATTTACTCGTAGTAGTAATTAACACTTATCATTAACAAATTTTCTCAGATTTTAAAAAATCAACTTAATTAATTTTTTCCAGTAAGCAAATTGCGCACTCAAGTTACATTCCAACACTGCATATACGTTTTAAGAGTTTCATTGAATTTATCACATTCCATTTAATTAACTCTAATAATTACTTTTTCATTAATACTTAACTTAATCATTTTATCATACATTTATTCCAGTTACAAAATTATGCTTAAAAATTATTTATTTTTCTTAGCACAAGAGATTTTAACATGTTCCTACTAAAATGCTTTTCACTCTAGTTTGAGTTTACTAAAATAGCAACTCATTTACGATTTAGATTCATTTAATCGTCTTTGATTCTTTTTCATTGTTAATATTTTAAATTATCACATACGTTATTATTTTTATACATTTATCCATTTAATTTTCCAAAATCTACAATCAATTTACTTTTCGTATTAATTAACACTTATCACTATCAAATATTTTCATGAATTTTAAAAATTATCTTCTTAAATAATTTTTTACTGTAACCAAATTTCCCACTCAAGTTATATTTTATCACTACATATGCTTTTCATGAGTTTCACTTAATTTATCGCATTTCATTTAATTAACTCTAATAATTATTTTTTTATCATCGATATTTAAGTTAATCATATTTTCCTTTCTTTATTTTTTTTTTTTCATGCAAACACTCTTGATGGAATAAAACAAAATTTTCAACTTTCATGAATTATATCCCCTCTGAATATTTTATTTTACTTTACCATACTTTACTATTTTACTTACTGCGTTTTACTATTTATCATTCATTACAGCTTTTCCAAAATATTACTTTACAACCAACCAATTTCATTAACAGAATTTTCATTACAATTTATAAATTTCACTTTTATTTAATTATTTTTACCTACGGTAAAATAAAACACATAACACAAAAATGTTAAACATCAATGTGCCCAAGAAATGTTAAAATTATAAGTCGAGTATCAAAACTTCATGTCAGCAAATTTTAAAAATAGACTTACCGAAAAATAACTTCTACTGAAATTCATTTCAAAACTTGGAATCAATTTACTCTTAGCATTAATAAACACTTATCATTAAGAAATTTTCATGGATTTTAAAAATCAACTTATTTAATTTTTTTCCAGTAAGCAAATTTCGCACTCAAGTTACATTTTATCACATTTTATTTAATTATTTTTTGATTAGTATTAAACTTAGTCATTTTATCGCTTAGTATTTAACTTAATCATTTTCTTGCTTGTTTTTACTTTATCGTTTTTTTTTTTCCCCGTTATTTTTAAACTTAGAAATTTTTCACAATTAGTAACAGGAATCGAACACACAAATTTTTCGAAACATTATCAAGTCTACAATTTTCATCCAACTAAGTTAATTTAAAAACTTGCAATCAATTTACTCTTAGTAGTAATTAACACTTATCATTATCAAATTTTCACGATTTTAAAAAAATCAACTTATTTAATTTTTTTCCAGTAAGCAAATTTCACACTGAAGTTACATTTCATCACTTTATATGCTTTTCAAGAGTTTCATTTAATTTATCACATTTTATTTAATCAACTCTATTAATTATTTTTTGATTAGTATTTAACTTAGTCATTTTATCGCATAGTGGTTTACTTTATTATTATTTTTTTTTTTCATACAAGCACTCTTGTTAGAATAAAACAAAATTTTCAACCTTCATGAATTAGAATCACTTTGACTATTTCATTTTCCCAATAATATTTTACTTTAACAACTAATTTCTTTAACAAAATCGATATCATTTATTTTAGTCTTTATCCTTTTCGAACGATACATTCAAATGGACAGCTATACGTTAGATTAAGAAACTTAATCTAAAGTTTGACAAATTAAGTTAAAGCTAAATACTGACTAAAATTAAGTACAAAAGACTAACCATTTTGGGGTGAAATCTCTCAAGTACTAGCTATCGCGAAGTTATTTAAAAACAGTGAATGAAATTGTAATAAGTGGATTGTTAATTATAACTCAATCTCACAAATTACAACTACACGCATGTTTTATTTGAAATCGCTGCATACGGCTGTTTGCCCATCGTCGATTTGCAGAAGGCATGCCGATAAATCGCAAATCAACTCGGCTGTTGAAAAAAACTACCGTAATCCTACAGCACTTCGGATGGTCCACACACAACGGTGCGAATTGAGGAAATGACTTTATCAATATTTCTATCTACCCTTTACCGATAACAGATAACAAACCCCACGTGCGAGTATGATTCACCCCTTAGCAAGTACGTCTTGTAAGTGATGTCACTGTTTCTGACCAATTAAAATTAGTTCACGTTTCTCAAATATCAAGCACATAGATCGACAATAGTCTGATGTCAGGTTTTCCAAACAAAATTTTAGATTTTAATTCTTAGTTTCGAATTAATTTCTTTTTCATTTCAAACTTATTAAAAAAAATTTCCAGCTTGTAAGAATATTTCTTTCAAAAACAGATTTTTGATTCAAAACAGTATTTTTTCAAACTTGTAATATTTTTCTACTTAGAAAATGAAATCAAAAATTTTTGTTTTCTTTAATCATATAAAATGTTTTTAAGAAATAATTTCTCAAACTTGTAATATTTTTCCACTAATTTAAAAAAAATCAGTTTTTTTTTCAATCATATAAAAATAAATTTTTAATCTTACAACAATAAATTTTTCCGCAAAAATGTTTTTTTCAAATCAAAATAATAATAATATTTTTGTAACATATTATTTTTTTTTCTTTTCAATCTTTTTTTTTTTCGCAAAACTATTTTCTTTTTTTCAAAAATTTTCAAACTTACAAAATAAAATTTTTTCAACTGAATCTTTAAACGAAATGCTTTAATTAAATTTAAAACTCAATATCACTTTACTCTTAGTATTAATAACCAATAGCACTTAACCATTTACTCTTTGCACTCTAAGTATTAATTAACACACATGCATTAGAAATAATAATAATAATGTTTAAGATACTTACAAATCATGCACTCAAGCTTTCAAATATCCATCTAGCATGTTATTGTTCATTCGTGTGAGGGAACTTGTAATAAAACTTTACACATCAACCGAAATTATAAGCGAAAATATCACATTTTTAGCACTTAATATAATCCTACAATTAACAAATTGGTTTTAACTTTGAATTTAAGAAAAATAAAAACTATTACACACTTAGTAACATATCTATCGATGTATATTATTTCATGACAAATCACAAATAGGTGAGGATCTTTTATCGATCATGTGACCAACTAAGTTAAGAAAGAGCGTTCTTATCTCATATGAGAATTTATAAGTCTTTAATATTTCTCTTTAATGTAAGTGTATTGATACGTACGAGTTTGTGTATGTGAATATAACTGTGTATTGTTTTATTACAAGTTCCCTCACACGAATGAACAATAACATGCTAGATGGATATTTGAAAGCTTGAGTGGATGATTTGTAAGTATCTTAAACATTATTATTATTATTTCTAATGCATGTGTGTTAATTAATACTTAGAGTGCAAAGAGTAAATGGTTAAGTGCTATTGGTTATTAATACTAAGAGTAAAGTGATATTGAGTTTTAAATTTAATTAAAGCATTTCGTTTAAAGATTCAGTTGAAAAAATTTTATTTTGTAAGTTTGAAAATTTTTGAAAAAAAAAAAAAAAGAAAATAGTTTTGCGAAAAAAAAAAAGATTGAAAGGAAAAAAAAATAATATGTTACAAAAATATTATTATTATTTTGATTTGAAAAAAATATTTTTGCGGAAAAATTTATTGTTGTAAGATTAAAAATTTATTTTTATATGATTGAAAAAAAATTGATTTTTTTTAATTAGTGGAAAAATATTACAAGTTTGAGAAATTATTTCTTAAAAACATTTTATATGATTAAAGAAAACAAAAATTTTTGATTTCATTTTCTAAGTAGAAAAATATTACAAGTTTGAAAAAATACTGTTTTGAATCAAAAATCTGTTTTTGAAAGAAATATTCTTACAAGCTGGAAATTTTTTTTTATAAGTTTGAAATGAAAAAGAAATTAATTCGAAACTACGAATTAAAATCTAAAATTTTGTTTGGAAAACCTGACATCAGACTATTGTCGATCTATGTGCTTGATATTTGAGAAACGTGAACTAATTTTAATTGGTCAGAAACAGTGACATCACTTACAAGACGTACTTGCTAAGGGGTGAATCATACTCGCACGTGGGGTTTGTTATCTGTTATCGGTAAAGGGTAGATAGAAATATTGATAAAGTCATTTCCTCAATTCACACCGTTGTGTGTGGACCATCCGAAGTGCTGTAGGATTACGGTAGTTTTTTTCAACAGCCGAGTTGATTTGCGATTTTACGGCATGCCTTCTGCAAATCGACGATGGGCAAACAGCCGTATGCAGCGATTTCAAATAAAACATGCGTGTAGTTGTAATTTGTGAGATTGAGTTATAATTAACAATCCACTTATTACAATTTCATTCACTGTTTTTAAATAACTTCGCGATAGCTGGTACTTGAGAGATTTCACCCCAAAAAGGTTAGTCTTTTGTACTTAATTTTAGTCAGTATTTAGCTTTAACTTAATTTGTCAAATTTTAGATTAAGTTTCTTAATCTAACGTATAGCTGTCCATTTGAATGTATCGTTCGAAAAGGATAAAGACTAAAATAAATGATATCGATTTTGTTAAAGAAATTAGTTGTTAAAGTAAAATATTATTGGGAAAATGAAATAGTCAAAGTGATTCTAATTCATGAAGGTTGAAAATTTTGTTTTATTCTAACAAGAGTGCTTGTATGAAAAAAAAAAATAATAATAAAGTAAACCACTATGCGATAAAATGACTAAGTTAAATACTAATCAAAAAATAATTAATAGAGTTGATTAAATAAAATGTGATAAATTAAATGAAACTCTTGAAAAGCATATAAAGTGATGAAATGTAACTTCAGTGTGAAATTTGCTTACTGGAAAAAAATTAAATAAGTTGATTTTTTTAAAATCGTGAAAATTTGATAATGATAAGTGTTAATTACTACTAAGAGTAAATTGATTGCAAGTTTTTAAATTAACTTAGTTGGATGAAAATTGTAGACTTGATAATGTTTCGAAAAATTTGTGTGTTCGATTCCTGTTACTAATTGTGAAAAATTTCTAAGTTTAAAAATAACGGGGAAAAAAAAACGATAAAGTAAAAACAAGCAAGAAAATGATTAAGTTAAATACTAAGCGATAAAATGACTAAGTTTAATACTAATCAAAAAATAATTAAATAAAATGTGATAAAATGTAACTTGAGTGCGAAATTTGCTTACTGGAAAAAAATTAAATAAGTTGATTTTTAAAATCCATGAAAATTTCTTAATGATAAGTGTTTATTAATGCTAAGAGTAAATTGATTCCAAGTTTTGAAATGAATTTCAGTAGAAGTTATTTTTCGGTAAGTCTATTTTTAAAATTTGCTGACATGAAGTTTTGATACTCGACTTATAATTTTAACATTTCTTGGGTACTTCATTGATGTTTAACATTTTTGTGTTATGTGTTTTATTTTACCGTAGGTAAAAATAATTAAATAAAAGTGAAATTTATAAATTGTAATGAAAATTCTGTTAATGAAATTGGTTGGTTGTAAAGTAATATTTTGGAAAAGCTGTAATGAATGATAAATAGTAAAACGCAGTAAGTAAAATAGTAAAGTATGGTAAAGTAAAATAAAATATTCAGAGGGGATTTAATTCATGAAAGTTGAAAATTTTGTTTTATTCCATCAAGAGTGTTTGCATGAAAAAAAAAATAAAGAAAGGAAAATATGATTAACTTAAATATCGATGATAAAAAAATAATTATTAGAGTTAATTAAATGAAATGCGATAAATTAAGTGAAACTCATGAAAAGCATATGTAGTGATAAAATATAACTTGAGTGGGTATTTGGTTACAGTAAAAAATTATTTAAGAAGATAATTTTTAAAATTCATGAAAATATTTGATAGTGATAAGTGTTAATTAATACGAAAAGTAAATTGATTGTAGATTTTGGAAAATTAAGTGGATAAATGTATAAAAATAATAACGTATGTGATAATTTAAAATATTAACAATGAAAAAGAATCAAAGACGATTAAATGAATCTAAATCGTAAATGAGTTGCTATTTTAGTAAACTCAAACTAGAGTGAAAAGCATTTTAGTAGGAACATGTTAAAATCTCTTGTGCTAAGAAAAATAAATAACTTTTAAGCATAATTTTGTAACTGGAATAAATGTATGATAAAATGATTAAGTTAAGTATTAATGAAAAAGTAATTATTAGAGTTAATTAAATGGAATGTGATAAATTCAATGAAACTCTTGAAACGTATATGCAGTGTTGGAATGTAACTTGAGTGCGCAATTTGCTTACTGGAAAAAATTAATTAAGTTGATTTTTTAAAATCTGAGAAAATTTGTTAATGATAAGTGTTAATTACTACTACGAGTAAATTGATTGCAAGTTTGACATGATTGCAAAAATTGAAGACATGATAACGTTTTGAAAAATTTGAAGGTTCGATTCCTGTCACTACTTGTGAAAAATTTCTAAGTTTAAAAATATCGGAAAAAAACGATAAAGTAAAAACAAGCGAGAAAATGATCAAACTCTAAAATATACTAAAAAAATCGAAATCACGAAAAAATAATCTAAGTCTGAAATGTTTGAAATTAGTTAAAGACTAAAAAGTTAAGAAAATAGTTAAAGACTGAAAATAATTGAAAAACGCTAAAATAGTGAAAAAAAAAAATCAAAGTGCTAAATGACAGGAAAAAACGTTAAAGTTCAAAATGTGTGAAAGAATATTTAAGTTAATTATTTCTTCGAAAATTTAACAAGTAGGAAAAAATATTTTGTTGTATGAAAGTCAAAAAAAAAATTAGTTAAGAAAATTATTTCTTCGAAATTTTTACAAGTTAGAAAAAATATTTGTCAATTTGACAAAGAAAAAAGAAATTAGTTAAGAAAATTTAACAAGTTAGAAAAAATAAAAATGATAAAGTTTGAAATGCATGAAAAAGAAAATCAAAGTTTAAAATATATTTCAAGTCCACAAAGCATTGAACCAAATCTAAAATCTCGAATGGGTTGTATTTAAATAAATCTTTACTTAAGTGAAAACTTTGTTATTATGAAAAATAATAATAATGATGATAGTTTCAATTATGAGCTGAAATACAGTTAATGATATGCCATGATTAGTACTAAAGAGTGAATTAACTGATGGTTTTAAAATTAATTTAATTGTAATATTCGTTGTCATGGTACAGATTCACATTAAGACTGAAAGTGTAATGGGAAATATAGCATAGTGGTTAGCATACGTTTTTGCTAACTCAAAGTTTGGGTGTTCGATTCCCGACACTCTGTAAAATAAAAATAATTAAATTCGTGAAACTTTGGTTGTCTTGACAACCATTCGTCGAAATTATTCAAAGTCCGAAAAAAAAAAGAATCACCGAAAGAATGATAAATATAACAGAGTTGGGATTTATTTTTACAAGTATAATAAATGCATGAAAATAATAAAATGACAGTGTAAACGATTAATAACGCGATTAAAACATAACTCATGAAAATGTATAAATCATATTGAATATTAAAGCTGATTGGTACTATGAAAAAAAAAAAAGTTTTGTGAAAAATATTTGAAGTTTGAAAACGCTCGAAAATAATCAAAAGAACGAAAGACGTCGAATTAGTCTAAGACCTGAATGTAAAAAATATTCGAACTCTAAAATGAATAATCAAATTCATGAAAAATAATCCAAGTTCATAAAGCATTGAAATAATCAAATTCGCGAAAAATATTCAAAAAATAATTAAATTCGCGAAACTTTGGTTGTCTTGACAACCATTCGTCGAAATTATTCAAAGTCCGAAAAAAAAAAAAAAAAAAAGAATCACCGAAAGAATGATAAATATAACAGAGTTGGGATTTATTTTTACAAGTATAATAAATGCATGAAAATAATAAAATGACAGTGTAAACGATTAATAACGCGATTAAAACATAACTCATGAAAATGTATAAATCATATTGAATATTAAAGCTGATTGATCTAACTTGTGAAAAATCTTCAAAATTGATCTGCATTTGTATGCAAATCGCATTGGCAGATGAAAAGAAGTTGATGGGGTGTATTTAATACACCGGGCTGGTTAGTGGGACCGTCAACTTAAAACATAAATTTATTTTGTAACAAAGTTCAGAAACGTAGGGAAAATCTTTCACGGTAAAAAAAACGACAAAGTCCAGTATGTTTGTAAAAAAAAAAAACACTGGAAATAGCTCTGTACAACTTCATGAGGATGGCATGACAAAAAGTATCACACATTCTTATGACAACAATTGTGACGTTTTGTCATACCCTAAACAGGTTGCCACTCGAAAACCATCGTATAAGGTTACGGAAAAATATTCTAAGTCCAAAAACTTTTCACGGTATAAACGACAAAGTCTAAAAATATCCCTGTAACCTTTCACGGTAAAAACGCGAGCAAAAACGAGGAAGAGCAAAAACTCGAGCGAAAATGTAGCCGAGCGAAAACGAGGAAGGGCGAAATCACGGGAAAAAACCCTCGTCACCTTCTTCAAGTTTCACGCGCAACCCCAAGGTCAACCCCAAGGTCGGGAGGAGGTGGAGGGGGGGTCGGCAGGGGGTGGAGGGGCAATGCATTGCCCGATTGCCCCTCCTGGCGTTGAACTCTCATTTTTTACCTACTACTAGTGCAAAATCAGTTTTTTGAGAATGCTATTTCATTGTTCTCACTCCCTTCTAACGATATCAAACCTTCCAACGTCACCAAACTTGACTAGTTGCAACCAAAATGTTACGTCTACTTAATCCTTTTGCGTGTAAACGAGTGATCGCGCCAGTTTTATTTCAGAAAAAATCCCCTCTCCCTCCCTACCCGTTTTTAGTGCAAACTAACTTGATCTTATGGATGAAAAGATATCAGACTAACGACTTTTGTCGGATGTCTTTTGATCCCTATACTCACTTCTTTTGACGCCGAAACACATGTCTGCAGTTTTCCGCAAATTTTGTGAAATAAAGCTTTGTTGTTTTTTAATCTTATTTTTCAGAACAAATACATTTATTTATCTTTAACTGTATCTGATTCGTAGTTAATATTGTCAATATGCTCACGTATAATGTTATTATTTTATCTATTGTTATATATAAATATATAATGTATGTGAGCGCTGATGTTGTTTAGATAGTGGACTCTATAGCTTTGGCAAAGCTAGCCTGGAAGCATTGAGAAAGCTACGTAGATCCTAAGTACAGCACTAGGACACTGTCAGGTTAGATTTGTCTCAACTATATTATTACTTTTACCTATTTTGGGGGCTTTCCACATAAGTCGCTTATCCGCAGTTCCCGAATCCCCTACTTCCGCGGATAATCGGGATTTCAAAGTGTTCTACCATGGGATATTTTGCAAGAGTGTAAAATAACATATTTTAAATTGCTAATAGTTTGTTTTTTTTTTAATTGTAAGAAATAATATTTCACTTACATTAATACTAGTTTGGGTAAAGCAGTTTGCTTTGTTGGTTATTCAACAAAAACAATATATAACGCTCATTTAGAAGAAGAGTGCTACAATACGAAGAAACAAAATTTTACAGGAGGAGCGTTTGAAGTTGAACTCTTCAGGCAATTTGCATTTAGAAATGTAAGTTTGCTGTTCTCTCCAGTGGTTAATATTGGGACAAAAAAAACTGTCATTATTGAAGATAACGTCATTTGAAGGTCCTTAAACGAAAAAAAAAATTAAAAACTTCGTATCGTGGCACTCTTCCTCTAAATGAGTGATATGTATTTCACTCTTTAAGCACCATAAAGAGCAACACTGAAAACGTATATTTACGGTTGACCAGTTTTAAAGATTGTGTTAGGCAAATGGCGTCTATTATTTTAAACGCACTGCGTCAGCTTTTTTTGAAAGTTATTTTGGACTCTATCCAGCATCTTCGCGGGTATGTTGGCAACAAAATCACGAGGATTGAGATCCGGTGCCTCAGCCAATTTGTAGGGATGAAACTTCAGTTCTTCGTGAAGGATTCGCATGATTGCAACACATTCCAACAGCAGCTGCAAGCTTGCGGAAAGAACGCATCGGAAATTTCAAAACAGAACGCCTTATTATGTACACGTTTTGAGTTAAGTGTTCAGCGAGGTTCAACTTTATTTTTTCTTAATTTCATCTGTTTCTCTAAAGTCATTTAATCCATGAAATAATTAACCTTTGACCAGGAACAAGAATACTGCTATAAATATCGAAACGGGCACGGTGGGCGTGCGCTACGTCTTTTTGCATTCCGACTACAACATGCAAGTTTTAAACTTCACGCCAATCCCTTGTAGATAGCCTTAAACCCCCACCACTCTCAGCATCAGAACTGCCCGAGTTGCTCCACACAACCCTCTTCTATTTAGACACACGGCAGTGTGTCAGCCAAGTTCGGAAATCAGGCGACACATCTGCCAGTGTGTATCTTACACGAACCATTTCAAGCTACTTTTGACCCCCTCATTTCTCAAAAACTATTAAATCTACGTGCTTGAAATTTTGTATGTCTAATAGAGCTGCATAGTAGACCTATAATCCTAAATTTCATGAGTGTACCTCTTATAGTTGTGGAATTATTAAGATCTGAAAAGTGTCATTTTTAACACTGACTCACTCACTCATCAAAATGTTTACGAACTTCCAAGTGTCTCACATACTTGAAATTTGGCATAAAGATAGATTTTCATGCATATGTAAAGGGAAAAATCTAAAAAGTAAAAAAAACTAAATTAAAGTAGCAAAAAATTACGCTATTTTTTTATGAGCATCACGGCGTAATCACTTTACCGCGCGATTGCAAAATATTTCGCCAAATAAATCAAAACAAAAGGGCTCGTCAAACGTTGCCAAAACAAGGTTGTTGATGTTTTAAATTAACAATTAAATTTCTAACCAAAATGGGGCTTTAAACGATACTTTAAATTCCGCTAAAATGAAAAATGATCCATCAAATAATTAAAATTGCAAATCTAGAGCTAAGCCTTTAAAATCAAAAATAACCAGCTTTAAAATTTATAAAATCTTTAGATCTCAATTAAATGCAAAACTTTACAGGAGGAGCAAAAATGGCAGCAATAATTTCAACAATTGAGAAATATTTTCGCCAATTCTGCATATTTTACGATCTACGTTATAATTATCCCCCTGAACAATAAATTCCAGACAGATTTTGAGATGAGTCAGCAATTTTCCTAATTGTCGACAAATCTGAGGACGTCAAAGACCAAGAACTAATGTACTTTGGCCTTGCTGATAAATGGGAAAAACAGACGATTACTGCCTAAAATTGGTGATCGCACCAAGTCCCCAGCTATCGAAATATCTTCAAAACTTCTAATAAAGCGAAACCGCAAACCAGTGAACCGTAAATGCAGGGGGGAAAAAGGAAATCATATAGTTCTATACGCTTTTGTATTTATAATCGTCTGAATCAGAACATAACCTTTGATTTAGCTTTTCAAAAAGTAATGATATCCCAACAGAACATAAATGTGAAAAAGAAGCCAAGTTCGGTCGAAATGAGGTTCGAGGTAGACGGTGTCCCCGACAAAAAAGAGTTCAGATCTAAACTGTTACCAAGTTTCATAGCAGTTCCACATAGATGTTGGATTTTCCCATGTTCTTCAATTCATTTAGAAAACAATTTTTCACTTTCTTTGATAATGGATTTAAAACTTGGCAAGTTTGAAAAAAAAAATAGCGATGACTAGAACTTGCCGCAAGTTTAAAATCCATTATCAAAGAAAGTAAAAAATTGTTTTCTAAATGAATTGAAGAACATGGGAAAATACAGCATCTATGTGGAACTGCTATGGAACTTGGTAACAGTTTAGATCTGAACTATTTTTTGTCGGGGACACCGTCTACCTTGAACCACATTTCGACCGAACTTGGCTTCTTTTTCACATTTATGTTTTGTTAGGATAATCTTTACCAAAGTAAACATAAAAAAATCATACAGTTCCGATGTGCAACACCTTCCCCTGCAGCAAAAATAGACAATTGAGAAAGATATTAATTTCTACTGATGATATTTGACAAAAAAAATATTAATAGCTTTAAAAAAAGACAAAAACCATAAAAGCATATTTTCAGTTTATAGTTAAAAACAAGAAAAATACTTATATTCGGCTAAAATAGCTAATACCTAGAAGCTAAATGAAAGTTGGAGAAAACGCTTTCCTTAATCGATTTCCTTTAGTTTTCTCATCTTCATATTCTCTTCTTTTTAAACAGTTTTCTGCTTTAAGATTTCCCTTTTTATCTCAACACAGATTAATGGTCCAAACGCAGATCCCTTCTCCCCTGAAACTTTATTCGTCAGAAATCCTCGCTGCAGTAATAAAGATAGCGATTTAGTTAACAATGATTAATGGATTCTGGGGAATTCAAAAATATTATTTAAGTCTTTCATAATTAAGATTGCAGTCGATGTTTTTCTGCTTCAATCGATTAAACAGTAATTCAAAATAAAGGGAGATACTTCGTTGCAAAAATTAGATGTTTTGTTGAAAGAGTGAGTCTAGGGAAAAAAATAGGACCTTTCACAGTATTCCAAACAACTCAACGCACCTTTCACGAATATCCCAGCCGTCAAAAACGGACTTCTTTAGAAATCCTATCTTTCAAAAATGTACGGTTAGTACAGGATGACCGAAATTAAACGACCCTATTTTAAAGTTGTCTGCAGAAAGTTTAAAGAGATTTTGAGTAAAAGGGCAAATCCTAACCCCATGTGTGACGGAATGACATTTTTAACGAAAAAGAAAATTACAGTAAAAATATTTTCATTGAATTGATTTTTTTATGCATTACATTTTTTTACGATCAAATTATGAGAAACAAAACGGAAATATTTTTTCATGTTTTATTTTTTAATTTTTATGTCATTTTTGCTTCGTAATAGAATGATTTTTTTCAACCAAACTATTGGACATTTTCCAAATCATGTTATCACTTAAGACTGCATTGAAATTAACAACAATTCCCTCCCTCTCCGCAAAACGTATAAAAGACCCGTTTGGAACATTAGAAGACAAACCAAAAAGAAGGTGCACAGCTAGAACCAACCCAGAGTTTACATACAAAATATCAACCTTCTACGGTGTACCCCTTTTAAGTTATGCGAGATACATTACGTACATACATACACACATACAGACGTCACGAGAAATCTCGTGATAAATAACTCATGGATGACCAAAATAAATATTTCTGCCGTCCATGCGTTTTTAGGTACACGAATCAACATGAGTGATGACGACGAAACATCCGCTTTAACGAAATAAATGTTCAGTCCCTATAAAGTTCAAATACACTGCCTTGAATTCCGTTACTATGAAATTCCTATTGCAATGTACAAAGTTTGCGGCTTCTTGAAGTTACTTATTCTGGGGTTTAACAGCATTTTAATTTTGTAATTAAAAAAAACGCGTAAATATAATGCTTTTTAAATTCAAGTCGCTTTGTTCCCCTCATTTCACATTTTGCGTAATGCTGAATAATTTTAATCTAAATTTTAAAAAAAATATCCTTCTTTTTTGGTGTCCTTCCGATTTGCTATACTTCAAATACGCTTGTAGAGCCGTTAAAAATATCTCTATACGCATACACAGTCGCTCTATGTCATGCACACATATACATGTGCACATACAGTCACTTTCTCTCGTTCACACAAAAGCACCCCCACACAGTCTCTCCCTATCTTTGAGCAAGTTTCTCTCTCTCTCATTTACACACACACAGTCTCTCTCTCTTACACACACAGTCTCTCTCTTACACACACACAGTCTCTCTCTTACACACACACAGTCTCTCTCTTACATACACACAGTCTCTCTCTTACACACACACAGTCGCTCTCTATATCTCGCTCTCTTTTACACAAACACAGTCGCTCTCTGTATCTCTCTTTTATGCACACATGCGCACACATAGTCGCTCTCTTTCTCTCTCACACACCCAATCGCTCTCTCTCTCACACGCAGTCGCTCTCTCTTCCTCTTTTACAAACATACAGTCGCTCTCTGTATCTCTGTCTTATGCACACACATAATCGCTCTCTTTCTCTCTCTCACACACACACACTGTCGCTCTCTCTCACACGCACAAATAGCCAATTTCTCTCTCTCAGACACGCACGCACGCGCACACACAGTTGTTTTCTCTTACACGTACACAGGTAATTTCTCTGTCTCACAAACGCACGCACAATCAGTCTCTTTCTCTCTCTCTCACACACACACATACAAAACATCTATATGTAATAGAAAGTTCGGAAGCAAGTTTAACAAACTAGTTATTTCCAATGAAAAGGGATAATATGTGTGTAAAATGTTCCACAAAGATGCGTATTCAGCAGAAAATTAAGGAGAAGGGAAGACACTTTGGAATTTTCTTCGCCGACAAATCCCATTCCCTCATTTAGCGAGACTCGGTAAAAATCCGAATGTCGCATAAACAAAGAACAACTGCTGTCTTGACCCTCTAATTAAAACTTTCGTCTTCGATGTCGTTCCACCGCACGCTCTTGTTTGCACTCTAAGGTCTAGAAATTGTATTTTATTTTTAAAGCAGAACTTATCAGCCGTAGCACAACCTCATTAAAGAATATTATAGCCTTTGCTCTTCGCTATTTGACGGAGAAGAAATTTGGTGGTAAAATACAAGACAAGATGAAAGTTTGAGAATCACATAGAAAATTGACTCGCCCAAAGGGCACTTTTAAGAATTTTCTGAAGAATAAGTACGTATAGAGTTAGATGGGGAAAGATAATACATGGAGTAATTGGGAAAAACTATATTACCACTCTTATGGGAGTTTTTGAAACTAAACTATTGGTGAGTGAGGGCTAAGTAGCATAGAATACACGACATTGTTTTAGTTTTGCGTGTTTCCAAATAATTTTGTTGGTGTCATCATTGTTTGAACATGACAATGAAAAAAGTTGATTTTTTAAAGTTGAGAGATCTTACGTTTTCCTCTGCAGTAGGTCTAAAAATGTGAAGTAACTGGTTTAAACTATATTTATGTGTCATGTGAAATTTTACTGAAAACAATTACAGTAGACTCCTGATTATCTGGACTAATGTGGTGGATTGGCAGTCCGGATGACAAAAAATCTGGATAGGACGGAGTTCCATCTTCTAACTCCATTCCCTAATTAAATATGTAATTACATATGTTTTGAATTTAGATAAAAAAAAGCAAAAGCAGAAGTAGAACTTAATGTTTTATTTAATAGATAAGTGTTGTGTGCAAAAGTGACCGCGAGACAGCTTCTAACTAATGCGCCACCTGTGTTATTGGGGAATACGGAGTCCGGATAGTCGCGAGCCAGATAATCGGGAATCTACTGAATTTATAAACGTCTCCTTCCCAGCTATGTTTGTAGTTCAATTAAGATGTTACGACCTACCCCATAAATACTGTAGGCTGGGGTATATGGATACAACTAAAATTTCCATTCTGCCCGTTTTTCGGGGAGATTTCATTTTGATGTAAATAACACTTTTGTGATTATTTTACACAATTTGAGAGTGTAATTGGGCCATTCCAGCGTTACGTGTGTGAATTTTTGACACCATTTCTTCTCAAAACACAATAAAAACCAATATGATAATATATTTTTTAAATATCTCTTAATAATTTCTATTGGAGTTACAGAACATATGTAAGAGTTTTTAGGTGGCAGTGGTTTTTTTTTTCCTAGGATAATTCCAAATTTTTTTATAGAATTTTAAATGCATAGTTACGTGTGTGACTCGGAAAATCTGAAAATAAGCTGTACCTCATATTATTTTATAATTTCTTGTGAAGTTTTGAAAGGTACTGACTGACTACGGATTGTATGGAAAGACAAACATCCGTTTTACAGCCGGAAATGGACGAATCTATTATTTTTTAGCGATGCCAGCTTTTGCAGAAGCAGAGTCTCATTCAAATGAGCTTTCATCATCATGAGCATCAAATTTTTACTTTCCCCCTCATTCCGATCGATTCGTCCTATCTGGATGTTTGAAAATTCCATACAATCCGTGGTTGGACAGTAAATGAACAATATTTTTTGTGCATGTGTCTAAGTATACTAAGTAAGTATTCCATAAATATTTTTTTTCTACAGCTCGTACAACAACAATAAAAAATATTTAATTAGCGTTACGTGTGTGACATTACAGCGTTACGTGTGTGACCGCGTGCACTAGTTGAGGGGGATTTCATAATAAAAATCCACAGTTTACGTAGGAACTTTGCCAAACTGCGCACAGAGGTTTTTTAGTACTCAAGAACTCACATATGGAGATTTTTGTCCCCCTGGATGGGCTGTGACTCCCTCAACTCACGGAGAATTTACTAATTCAAATTTAGTTTACATGAGATCTTTGCCAAATTCGGCACAGAGGTCCTATGATGCTCAAGAATTCACATAAGGGTATTTCCGCCCCCTATGGGGGTAGACCCCCTTAGGGGTTTTTTGCCAGAAAATCCGTGAAACAGGATAGTTAGACCTTTTATAAACAATAATAACTTTTTTTTGAATTAAAAAAAAAGGGGGCAAGACGTCAGAATTAAAATTTTGAGGCATAAAATTGCTCTTTTCTACACAATGACGGGACATTTTACACTTCTTTTTCATTTATTTAAGCCTGATTGTGGAAAATGCGTCGATTGACGAAACTTTTGTTTTCGAGGTAGACCGTGCAACGCCGGGCAACGAAGACAGTAAATACTAAACTAAAAGGATATGTTCACAAAACAAAGAATAGTGATATTATTTTTTATTTATTTACGAATTAAATAGTAATGTCAAGCATATGAACTATCACGAACTTCTAACACTTACTTATGTGGTTTAAAACTATTTGGAATGTTTTAAATCAGCTGTAGAATTTATTCACTTCAAAAGCGTTACTAGGCCAGTGCCAATAATGTTTGAGACCAAAAAAATTTAGAACGGGATAAAACCAGTTCGAAAGGTAAGAAAATCTAATAACATTAATAGGAAAAATAAATTACGGGCGAACTGAGTTCGGGAAGGGGGGTGTACGGGGGTTTAAGGGGGAAAACGGTTTATCACGATTTCCGGAAAAACTAAGAGTCCTATCGAAAAAAACTAAATTACAAACTTGTTGGTAATAAAAAGATCTACAGCTTTTGTATTTGCACTTTTTTTCTATAATCTCAAAATACATGCGAAAAATTCAAAAAAACCGACGTTTTGGTTTTTTATTTTTATTTCCCACAAAAAAAAAATTTTTTTTCACTAAATTTAACGAAAAGTTACCTTATTATGTCCCAAATACACTGTAATGTTTTGGATTTAAAATATTTATTTTTTCTCCTTATTTTGATTCAGTAGTAAAAAAGCATCAGAATTTTCAATCAAAAAATCTCACGTCAAAATATCTGATTTTTTTAAAAAATCGGAGCAAGTTTTTTTTGTTGAGATCTCTACTTTTTGATGGTATAAAAAAGAATATACAATACTATGGAAACTTTTCGCAAAAAATGAAAAAAATCAAAAAAACTCGAATTTGAAAAAAAAAAAAAAATCATCATTATGTAAAATTTTAAGCTATTTATTAAATTAACAGCAAACACAATAATTAACAGCAAACACAATTGGAAAACTGATTATTTTTCATAATATTCAAGGTAACACAGTTCAAAATTGCTGAAGTAGCTCATTTATCCCATCCTACAGTGTAGCTTGCTATTCGTAACTCCAAAAAAATATAGGGGCACTGCAGTCACCGTCTAATGGTGGATGAGAAGGGTATAAAGCAAACGCATGCTGTAACTTGATTTTTAATTATTGTAGTATATTTTTATCTTCAGTTTGTGTCAATGTAACATGGAAAATTTCATTTTTCGAGTAATTAAAGTGTACATTTTAATAAAGAGCTTAACATTTTTACATAGTTATGACTTTTTTTTTTCAAATTCGAGTTTTTTGATTTTCTTCATTTTTTGCGAAAAGCTTCCATAGTATTGTATATTGTTTTTTATACCATCAAAAAGTAGAGATTCCAACGAAAAAAACATGCTCCGATTTTTTAAAAAAATCAGATATTTTGATGTGATATTTTTTGATTGAAAATTCTGATGCTTTTTTAATACTGAATGAAAATAAGGCGAAAAAATAAATATTTTAGATCCAAAAAATTACAGTGTATTTGGGACATAATAAGGTAACTTTTAATTAAATTTAGTGAAAAAAAATTTTTGTGAGAGATTAAAATAAAAAACCAAAAAGTCGGTTTTTTAAATTTTTCGCATACATTTTGAGGTTATAGAAAAAAAGTGCAATTACAAAAGTTGTAGATCTTTTTATTACCAACAACTTTGTAATTTAGTTTTTTTGATAGGACTCTTAGTTTTTCCGGAAATCGTGATAAACCATTCCCCCCCTTAAATCCTCCTACACCCCCCCCCTTCCCGAACTCAGCTCGTCCGTAATTTATTTTTCCTATTAATGTTATTAGATTTTCTTACCTTTCTAACTGGTTTTATCCTGTTCTAAAGTTTTTGACTTTATACCATTTTCAAAGCTATTGGCACTGGCCTATACGTGTGTGACATGTTTCAAAAAGCCTCGTTAAAAGTTTTCTGCCGAATGTTTGAAGATGAAAGCCTGGTTACGGATATTATGTATCAAGTTAATTTATGATATGAGATATTTTTGTTCTAGTCCCCCAATTCGACCTTGGAGGAAAACTTTTGTTCCTTTTGCGTTACGTGTGTGACCAATAAAAAGTGACCTGCATATTTTGGGGGGTTAAAAACTTATCAAAAGTCGTTATTTAAAAAATTCGATACATAATTATAGTAAAGCATCTGTGTTCATGATATTTGATAGTTTTTCCCCCAAAAAAAATGAATAAGTAAAAAAATGGCTCTTACATTTATTTCACTAACAATGTGTTTTTTTTTTTTTACTTCGTATAAATGTTATCAAATAAAGCAAAAATCTGATATAAAAATATTTTAAACTCAAAATTGATGCTAAAATTGAAAAGTGTAGATTTTTTTGTCAAAAAAAAAAAAAAAAAGTTTGTTTCTATATTATGCGAAAAAAAATTTTTGGTGGGTCAAGACCACTTTTCATGGAATTGCCCAATTAAAAACTTTATACGATTTTTCTTTTGGTATAAGATTAAATTTGAAGGATGTACTGCCCACCTCTGGCAAGTTGAGATCCGCTGGCCGGCCGATTGAACGATTCCATTTGTTGAAATAGGGGTGAGGAAAAACGGCTGAAGTTCAAAAGGCTTAATGGTACCTCAACTCTGCGCCTAATAATTCCTCTTTTAACTGATTGCTCTCCCTTGAAAGAAATGGACTTGCTTAAGGCCATAGCCTAACTTCTCAGAGGCGGACAGTAGTGGGGGCACGCGACCTGTGACCCGCAGATTTAACATTGTTAGCGTAGAACCTTTAAAGCCTCTGAACTGGCCGTGTATTACGTGATTAGCTATCTGCATCTACATCATGAAGAAATGAATGGGGTGTTTCTGTTTATCCACACCCCAGAAAGAAAACACGCTGGGGTTTAAAGAAGTTCATTCTCTAACAAACAGTCACTCAAAATTTTGATATCCATTTATTCTCCTCATGCAGTCTTGATACACAATGTACGGGAATGTGGGGCAAAGTGAAATGATTAAGAAGACTGAGTTTTTTCAAAATGAACAAATCGAAAATTTGTTCTGAACATTACGGAACATAAAGAAAGAACGTTGTATTTTATAATAAAACTTGCGTTGAAACAGTATTTTTTATTTTCGGCAGTAAATTTGAGTCTTCAAAAAAAAGTGGAAATCTTATACTTTTTTTCTAATGGGGCAAAGCGAAAAATGAAATATTTTTGTAATGAAATATTTTCTATTCCCAAAAATTTTATGTCAAAAGTAACTCAAGCACTGCCGCGAACTCATATCTTTTCTACTATGAATTCAATTACGCGGTCAAGTATAATAAAAGAATCAATCTATTCAGATATATCGAGGATATTCTTGTATTTAAGAAAAATACGGAGGAAGAATTTAAAGTCGTATAACCACAAACACTTCAATTAAATAAAGCCAGTGAGGTAACATATTCTGCTAACTTTATTTATATTTCTTTTAAGATTCAAAATTTTCAACTTTTGACAGATTTATATGTCAAAAAAGAATACTTTAATTTTCAGACTAAAAACATGCCTCACTGGCTTAGCAATTTGCATAAAACGATTTTTATTATCATCATCATTGGTCAACTTAGTAGATTTTTTTAATATGCCCTTATGACACGCTTTTTAATAAACAGATCTATAAATTCATCGCTAATTTATATTATCAGAATAACTATCCGGCTGAATTTGTATTTTACTACTTGAATCTGTTTTGTAATTCTTTTCGGCAGAATCGATAATTTTTTTGCCCATACAACTACTTAATGGCAATGGTTATCCATTCAACTCTGATGATGCGTAGTACTGAAACCCGATTGAGGGAGGTATTAAGTGGATGCGAGGTTTGGTTACCGTATCGACTGGAAAGAATTCGGATCGAGTTGGGATGACGGAATTGTCTTTTTGAAACTGGGTGATTGATCTGTTTTCTTTTATTTGCAGGTCAGAGCGGAGGGGGGGGGGGATGTTTGCACAAGTTGGCAGTAGTATTGTCTTTTGAGACTTTCTAATACAATTAAACTTTCAATGTTAACACGTGAGCTGCCTACCTCTTCGGAAACGTGCAAATTTTAAGTATAACCATATATAATCCCGCTCTCCGTCGACGAAGCAGTGCCCACCCAGTTAGTTTTTACAGTTTAAATGTAGTTGTGTTTAAATTTGTCGGTTTTGCATTTGTACTACTTCAAGTTATTGCATATCTTGTTCAATTTTTTTTCAATTTGTTGTTATTTCGTTATTTTACACTTACTTCGTGCACGCGTGGAAGTGGAACACATGCATAACACCGAATATTTGAAATACATTTAATGATTTAGCCACAATTATGCACTGGTTGAGTGTAAAATATATTATTTTTCACATTCCTCCTGTATTTATTTATTTATTTATTTATTTATTTTTTTTAATAAACATTTTCATTTGATATTAACAGCCGAAGAATATAATGGTAAAGTTTTAAAAAAAATCCATTTTTCACTTTAGCTTTTACGAAAATAATTTTACGTTCTAAATAATCAAATTCCGCCGCAAGCTCGTGTGCAGCAAGCTAAATTGAAGTAAACTGAAAAACAAAAGTGCTTTGAAACAACCTGATTCGCTTTGATGAGGGAACCAAGATCATTTTTTCCAACTCTGTTTAATCTCGTGGGAAAAAGTGGGAAGATTGAAAAAATTCGGCTGTTCTCTAAAAAATTATTATGTTACGCTTTCAAAGCGTCGTGACGTAACTGTTTATCAGTTTAAGTTTTCTTTAATGTTCAAGAGATTTAGGCAATCTTTTCCAAACGAGATTTTACTGTTTATGGCGGTTTACTCATCTTTCGAAATATTTCATTGAATCTGCTGCAAACAATGAAAGGAAATAAATAACTAAAATACACTTTTTTGGTGTTCGTTTCTCAAGATTTAGTACAAAGTTAGTTGGAAATCAGCCGTAAATGCATTTCGTATCGATAAATGATCACTGTTTGGGAGAATATTATTATTTTTTTCAAATATATACTGTTACGCGTTCGTAGCAACTTCAAATTTTTTTTGAATGACGACACAGTTCTTGAGAAAAGCACGGGAGATTTATTTACAGCTATGTACAGGAAATGTAGTTACAACTGCTAAATCAATCATCAGAAATTAAGCAAACATCAATTAACACCGTAAACTCGACGATCACACACGTATTTACATCAAAAGTCGCAAAGCACAGCGCAAAGGCTAAATACACACATGCTCTCCAGCGCACAGCTGATACGATTCACAAACAAAAACTAACTCTCCCATTCAAATGCCACTCGGCATTTATACTGCTTTGGAAAGTTCGACAAAATTCTACAACTTTCTCATATTTTCTTTTTATTCCATTCACAAATCTTATCGTTCAGAAATGGGGGGACCGTATACTTCAGTGGAATGTTAGGGGGTTGTATGTACATTACAAAAAACAATTTAAAGGTTACGTTATTAAGATAATTTTAGATGAAAGATAATGGAATAAACTCCAAATTTAGCTAGATTACAACAAATTAATCACAAAAATAATTACTATTTACAGAATTTGTAATAATACATATAATGGTATGATAAATGTAGTAAGCAATTTTTGAATGAATATTTTTCCGCACTGGAACGTTTTACACTAATTGAAGCATTCCAAGTAGCGATAACCGCTGAAAAAGTCTAATATCACCCAACAAGACCTTCTTACAAATTACAATATCAATGTCTGACCCCTCAGGGGCACCCTTTGGTCGATAGCTTATTACCAAGCGTTGTATCATTTTATGTTGTCATTTACCTATTAATATTACTAGGTTATCCGTGCAAAGCATTAGCGCTCGAACACACACCAAATAGAGTGAGTGATTAGTTAACATAGTGTATTAATGAATCGTAATTAAATGCGAAGTGAAGTAGTAAGCGCATCAAATCGATTTTGGTTCGACTTTGATACTTCTCGGTAAGTGATCGATTATGCAAAACATTACGTACTTCTTTTAATTTCTCCTTTTTTCAGTTTGCACCAGTTTTTATTCATTTAATTATTTTTTAAAATCATGCAGAAAACGCAAAATACTCTTTTTTTAAATTAATCAACAAAACGTTTCCGCCTTCTTCATAAATGGCTCCTATTATTTCTAAGGTGGCAGTGAGAGTTACAAAATTTGTTTTTTTGAGCGTAATTTTTCGAAAAACAGCCGAAACATTAACTGATTGTTTGTTTTTTGCTGTCTGTAAAAAATTCGGTAACGTGCTCTACTTATTAAGTTTGATACAGTATGAAGATAGATAAGGCGTATCGACAAAAAAAAAAAAAAAAAGAAAATTCTTGAGAAAATTTACAATGTTAATGCTTACATTATTCTTTTTTGAGTATACCATACACCAGCGTTTGTTATTTTTTTTAGCCCATCCATAAGTAAAATTCAAAAAAAAATTCGCAAACTCTTTTCATCCATCGTTATCTCTCGGATAAAACTAAGACCTTAATTTCCCACCGGTAGAATGTCATTTACTTATCCCCTCCCCCTCCTACCAGTTTAGGGAGTGGTAAAAGGGCTTCATTTGGGATTCCATTTCCCATTTGCTCGTCTTCTCTGAATGCAAACGAAGAGAGGCTGGAAGCTCCGCTACGTTTCTTCAGAAATGCATCCAGAAAACGTGGAATGTTTCTCGCCACAAGTGATTACCTGGCTCACTCTTCATCTAGTGAGCTGTCTTCTGGGGGTCCTGGAGAAATAAAATTATCATAATTTTGGCATCAGTATTGAATCCTGTTTTTGTGCTCCTAGATCGTTTGCTGCGGTCTGTCGTATAGTGCGAGACCAATATATTAGGGGAGTTGACTCATTTGTCATTTTGGTTCCCAAAGTGTTCCCATGATAATATTAGCATGTTTACGATAACCGCGTTGAAGTGTTGAAGTGTCTAAGCTTTAGATGAGTTGCTTGTGTGTGATTGTGGTTTGACATTTTCAGTTAATAAAAGGAGAATATTTCATTCATTCATATTTAAAATGTATGATGTATGAAAATGGTGTTCTTTACGGGAAACATTTCTCGAGAAGTTATTATAAAACTTAAAACATTAACTTACTTACTAGATTTGCAAAGAGTGGCGTTTTATTTCAACTCCTCATCGGTTAAAAAGCAGTAAAGTCATCGCCTTTAGACCAGGACTGAGACAGAACTACGTGCGATATACCGACACGCGTTCATGACAACCAGAGTGCCGTTTCATCCTTACATTAAGGGTCATCAGTCTGGAATAGTCAACAACCGAGCTGGAGGCAGATGTCATCTTATTGGAGCTAAAGTTAACATCAAATTGGTACGTGGTATTAATTTGGCGCGCCAGCAAAAGTACGCAAGCAATGGTGCGGTTTAATTCTAAAACGAAGGGACAAAGCTTAGGTTAAAAGCATCTTTACCTAAAAGCTTTTGACCTAAGCTCTTGCCTTCATTTGAACAGCACCACATTGCTTGCAGACTTTTATTGGTGCGCTAAATAAATTGTAGCGATCAATTGCTTGGTAATTTCAGCTTCAACGAGAGAACATCTGCCTCCAGCTCTGTTATTGGCTAATACAGACTCATGAGTCCCAAACAAAGACGAAACTGCAGTCTCTGGATTTCATAACCTGACTGTCGGTATTTTGCATGTCCTCTTCAACAATTTTTAGATGTAGCAATCAGTGACTATAACAAGATATTTGCGAATGCTAGAGACAAGACTGGATCCAAATCTCTCATGCAACCAAAATGTCGGACAGATCGGTCTGTCCTCTTAAGTGGTCTAGTTTGATGTATGTTCGATCTTAGAGTCTGTAAATGTAAAACAAAAGGATATTAGGCTTGAAACACCTTGGGTACGTCGAAAACAAGCATTTTTACTGACACAACTAACTTCCTCTGCAGGACATACTAAGTCACGATTAGTTGGTATGAGTAACTAAACACAGACACACAGATGAGTAACTATAATCCTGCCCCCACAAAGTTGTCCCATAAAATTTTTAGATCTAGAGAATTTCTCTTTAGAATCTTGATCTGTAGGTGTTCTAATGTGAGAATATCTTGGGTAGACATGTTGAATCCTGCGCGAAATAATTTTACAGGCCAACGAAGAAAGCGCTCATTTTGGTTCACTTGCTCATTGTGTTTTTCGCCACGGGCGTACCTTCAAATTTACTTTTAGTTTTGAACTGCAGTTTTTGGAGTTTTAGAAGTCAAATATTGTATTAACTATGTCATAGAAACCGCTGTGGCTGTTTCCATAATTTTAAGTGGAGATCTCTCTGACATTTGTTGTTAAATATTCTGGTTACTAGAAAGGGTACAAAAATTAATAAATAATCCAGAATGCTCATTTGAAACTCGTGTTTATCCCATACATGTTTCTTCAACAACACAATAAATGAAAAATACAAAAATAGTTACTTTTAATAAAGGTTACTATATGTTTTTGCATTGCTTGAAAAATAGTGATTTACACAAAAGATTTTACACTTTAAAATCTTTTGGTTTCATTATAAGTTATTAATTTTTGTGCACTTTTTAGTAACTAGAATGTTGAACAAAAATCGTCAGAGATATCTCACGTAAAAATTGTGGAAATAGCCGGAGCGGCTTTTATTACATAACTATTACATTGACTTTCTAGGCCCTAAAAATCTCAGTTCAAAATTAAAATTATAGGTACGCACGTTACGAAAAACGTAATGTGCAAGTGAACCAAAATGGCCGTTATCGTTGATGGCCTGAAAAATTATTTTGCGCATGAGTCAACATGTCTACCCAAGATATTCTCTCATTAGAAATCCTACACATCAAGATTCTAAAGAGATAATCTCTGGACCTAAAAATTTTTACGGACATACATTGTGGGGCCTGGAGTACTAAGACAGAAACAGATTCTGTGTTATACTTCTCGTTCACTTGTACGTTGTCGGACTTGGTATCCATTTCTTTTTGCGCTAATGAAGGGGCTTGCTTTTGTAACTTCAAAACAACTGTTAGCAGAGTTTTTAAACTCTTTTTAATTGTTTTTATTTGTACTAGTGTACACGTAGTCGTAATTTTATTTATTAATCACAGTGTTCTTTTTTCGAAAGCATCCATATTTTCCAGGGTTCAGCCAAAAAATTGTTGCAATCTCACCAACTACGTCTTTTGCATTGTAAAAGGGATTATCTTAACACCTACACGAGTGTATGCAGTTACAGTTTTTGCTATAATCTCGTTGTTTAAATCCACCGTTTAACCTCTATTTAACGAGTGTCAAGTGGCTGGAAAAAGGTATCGCTAAACCGAGGAGCAAGGACATTACCGTTAAATACTGTATTTAAAATTTCAAACATTTTCAATGAGTCTATGTATTTTCCATAATTCCCCTAAATATACAATAGTACTGTAATTTCGACTAAACATTTTTCTTACGATCAGCGATCTTTTCACACTCATGTTTTACGCTCACACAAACCGAAGAAATGTTTGTATTGCATTCTCCAATGACAGTTGCCACGGAAAATAAAAGAAATAGCGAAATTAAGCCGGAAAAAAAACATTTTCCGTGTTATTCTCGGCACATGAAATGACCAAATCCCGAATACCGTGATAAAAGACGCTCTTTCGTCCGGAATATAGTTCCATTAATTGCCGGTGGTGGCTCTTTCTGCAGACGAAATAGCAGTTAGACGCGCCATCTGTCCATCGTTATGTGAGTAAAGGATGCTTTAGTGTTCTATCTTTGATATCCACCAACTTGCATTGTCTTCTTAGACTCAAATAAAGAAACAGAGTAAAAGATAACATTAGATTATTTTTCCCGAAAATAGTAATCACAGGTTAAACGTGCAATGAAATATAATTTTCTAAATCAAAATTACAAAATCGTTGATTCTTTTCTTAAATACAGTATGAGACATAAAAAACGGTAACGCATGCAAAAATTCTCTTTTTAATGAATATCCCGAAAAATAAGAGAACAATTGCACTATAACTTTAGTAACATTAAATATATGCTTTTGCTGGCATGTTTTAATAGAAATTTTATAATCAATAGATTTAGAGAACAAGCAGCGAAGTGAAAAGCCAGAAACATTTTATGATAATCCTTCATCGTAAATAGATAAGCTGTAAATTTCAACAATGCGTTTACTTACTTAGGTGCAATAATTTTATAGATTTTCTTGAAAGTATTACTTATATTCACGAAGCTGTAAGCGTTTCTTTTTAAAATGTGAATTATTTTTCCTCATATTTTCTGCTCAAAACGTACTGAGTTTCCCGTCGAACTTGAACAAACTCAGAAAACTCGACAACATGCAAGAGAATCATTCTACTAAAATTTGAATATAAAATTTTGAAGTTTGATGAAATAAAAACAAACATTAAAAGTAATCAATCTTTCACTGTACACGCGCAAAAGGTAGCAATTTATAGTTTTCAAAATTTTGCAATCAAATAGATTTGGCAACCTATGAAAAAATTAGAGCGAAATACCATAAAAATTTAAGAAGATATCGGTGACCCAATGATCCGAATTTTTACTACTATTGCTCGGAGAGATGACGAATCGTATGAGATCGTTCACAAGTAATCGATTTTTAATCGCAAATTACTCTAAACGATTGAAGGCAAATGTTGCAAGTTTGCGAACGATGCCTCATGATTTGTCGCCTATTCGAGAAGAATTGAAAGTTGACTCATTGGGCGGCCGATATTTTTTGAAGTTATGCCATTTAGCGTTTTTTTTTTTTAAATAAGTTGCCATGTTTGTTTGACTTCAAAGTTTTGAAAGTTATAAATTACTATTTTTCGTGCATACTGAGAAATTAATTTCCTTGAATGTTTGTATTCATCAATTTTTCAAAATTTTATTTCAACTTTTAGCATAGCGATTGATTTCTCTTGTATGCCGTCAAGCTTTCAGAAAGTTCAATCAAGTTTGACGAAAAACTCTGCTTTTTATGATCTAAAAATATCCGAACAAAATAAATATTCTTGAACTTAATGCTTTCTTCGTGCATATAAGTCACACTTTCACGAAAATCTATAAAAAGTATTACACACACTAATTGCTGAATCAAACAGCTTATTCCCAGCTATGTATGACGAAGGATGGTCAAAAAACATTTTGGTTTCCTCCATTTGTTGCTGGACCCCTAAACGTACGGAAGATTGAAATTTTACTGACGTATGAGGTAGTGAGAAGCAAAGGGATGCAAGTGGCAAAAGTTAAAAAATTGAGATAACCAGTACAAATGGTAGGTGAACCTTTCCTCCGTCTTGGGGCAAGAGATTGTACTAGTAGCCCAGGTAGATACTGCAATACAGCATGATTTAGAAAAAAAATTCAATGAAAGCCTACCTTAGTCCACTTGCATCCCTTTGCTTCTCACTACCTCATATGTCAGATGAAATCTGCCTTTTATGTTACAAAAATTGCTGATCAGTTGCTCGCACATTTCACGAGAAATTCTTTAAAACTCGGATTTGTGCCTGTGACGCTGTTTTTTGCGCGACATTGTACATTCGTTTATGTAAAAAACATACGCGAACTAAATTTTGTACAAACAGCTTATTCTTGCACTTGGTTCTCTCTTCACTGACTGCTGCAGAACCGAAGCGAGAAAATTTTCACGTTCAGCAGTTCCTTGTTACCCTGAAACATGTATATCTAATATTCATGGTTTCCGAAAAAAATTGTACCCTTTAAAAAAAAATTCTAGTTTTTTTGAGGTAAGATAGACCGGGGCACGTTTACGCAGTGCCCTTTTTACTTTCTTCTATATCTAATATATAGATGAAAGTATTGGATTCGTGCAAATTTTCGAATTTCGAATTTTGACGGATTCGAACGTTTTGAGGTGTGCTGAGTCCATTTCGACTATTTTTGGAAAATGTCTGTCTGTGTGTGTGTGTGTGTGTGTGTGTGTGTGTGTGTGTGTGTTTGTCACGTCTGTGTGTGACCAGTTTTTTGTGGTCGGTCTACAGCAAAAACTACTACATGAAATCGAACGAAATTTGGTACACATATGTGCCCCTATGTGAACTTGTGCCCATTGGTTTTTGGCGCGAATTCCTCCAAGGGGGATGGAGCAATGGGACGTTTTTTGAGTTACGCGTGATTGCTATTCCTCAGGAAGTAACTGGCGGAATCAAACAAAAGTTGGTCCATATGTTGCCAGTAACAGGAACAGGTGCTGATTCAATTTTGGTGTCAATAACTCAAACGGGGGTTGAGCTACAGAACGTTTTTTGTCGTCAATTGTGACTGCTGTATCTCAAGAAATAATGAACGGAGTGAAGGAAAAATTTATCGGCAAGTAGCCCTTAGTGGGTATAAAAGCTGATTTTATTTTGGTGTCAACAGCTAAAAAGGGGGTAGCGCAATCGCCCGTTCTTTTTTTCCATTGTGAGTGCCCTATCTCAAGAAGTAATGCTACGTTCTGGTTGAAATTTGGAATATATGTGAATCCATATGTAAACAGGCTTTGGTTCAATTTTGACACCAATCGCTCCAAGGTGTTTTTTTTTTTTTTTTTGCGAATAAAAATAGCTTTATTAATGCAACAATAAGAAAGATAAATCGTAATAGATTGTCGTCTGCGTATTTCTCGTGATTTTAATTGTATGGAAATGATCGGAAATATTATCTGAATGATTTAAAATTTTTAACTGTTGCCATCTTATGTTTGCTAACAAATAAAATATTTGTAATTAATTCAAGCAAGGCTTTTAAAATAACTTTCAATTTTCGCTCTTTGCTTTGCTTTTGCAATAATTCAGACAATGAGACGTTCGTCAAGTTTTTGCATGTGTAATTTTGTTTTTGTTGGGAATATTGCTCCCTCGTAAAGCATGGGGAGGGATCAGAAAAAAAAAAGAAAAATATAGAAGAAAGTTTCGTGATGGCCACAACATACTAGTTAAAAATTGTATTTGTAATGAAATGTTATTAAATTTTTTTGCACCTTAAAAGTAAATCTAAACTTGGCGATGGGGCAAATTTACGTGTTGACGTCGGAGCACCATTACGAAAGCTCTTACTGTGTATTACTTAAACGTGCCCCTGATACCTTTTTCGCTCCAAACTCTCTCAAACTTTTTTAGTATTTTCTCGCTATTTAGTTTTGAAAATTACCATTTAATTTTAATTAAGTTACACATTCGTATCTTATAGCTTACAATCATATAGTGCTCTCTTCATGCCCCTTCTGTTTTAACTTTATACACTAGACAGTCCGTAATAAATTTGCTTTATTTTAACGATGGTAAGATATTATGTTCAAAACGCTAACGGAACCACGTTAGGTGTTAAAATGAATATGCGTAAACGTGCCTCGGGCTCAGGGACAAATTTACGCAACCGATTTGGACTCAAAAATATTTTTTTAAACGGTGAAAACACAAACTGAGCAACAACTGAATTGAATATACCAATTTTGACTCCATTAACTGTTTCATAAAATCCCATTGTCCTAAAATTTCCTAAGTTAAAACATAGAAATTTGAAAATTTAGTGAAAAAAATCCACGTAAACGAGCCCCGGTCTACCCCACTATTGGAATGTTTTTTTACACCGGAAGAGGTAATACTATATTAAAGTAATTTCTTGTACCAAAGTTGTACCTTACAAAGATTCAATATGGCCGCTCTTAGTGGCAGGGCAGACATCTATGCGATATATCATTTCCATCCATGCGTCTTGCAATGTTGGGCATTAATCAATTATTTTTTCAATTGCCTTGTTAATTGATTAAAAAAGTAATTTTAATTAAATCAATTGCAATTACATTAATTGCAATTAAACTATTAATTGCACTTTGCAGTTAATTTAATTGGATTAATGTACGTTAATCGTTTTTTCACAATTAAAACAATTGCAATTAAATTTTTTAATTGATTTATGAAGTAATTAAAACTAACAATTAAATTTATGTATCAATAGGGTACAGTGCAGGGTAAAGAGTCAAAAGTATTATTCAATTTCGTATTTGCGTTCAGTGCTGACTGCTTGCTCGCCGCGTGAACTAGTCTCGTCTAGGCTAGCTTTTTCTCACGCGTAAATGTTTGTGATTTAATTAAGTGTTTTCAATTTGTGTAAATCATTGTTTTAGTTTAACCTATAGCGCGGGAGATGAGAAAGAAGGACATAGGAGGGACATGAATTCTCAGAGACCGCTCTGTTTATTTTTTTTTAATCATGTACATAATTAAGATACATTTCTGAAATTTCTCTCAGATGTTATTTAGATTTTTATTTGTAAAAAAAATTAGGAAAAATTTTTTTTTTTTGAATTTTTAATTGAAATATACCTTTTTAGAGGAAATTTCGCTGGAGCCATAAGATTTTTTGAGAAAAATCATATGCAGCAGTAAAAAATTTATTGCTCGTAATAAAATTACTGTTGAGCATTAATCTTTTGTTAGTTGCTAACATGTGTATTTAAATAGATAATAATATGGTATCCGTTCAGCGTCCACGTCCCAGGTAGACCACCTGTCGTATGTACAGTATATCATACAAAACCAGTAATTTTTTCAAGAGTTAGTTTTAATTAAAATTCACAAAACAATTGACAATTGTTAACTGTAGTAAACTACAACTAAAAATTAATTAATTGTTAACTGTAGTAAACTACAATTAACAATTAATAATTAGTTAATTGTAATTTCTCTCAATTACAATTGATCAATTGTTAGTTGTTGTGGTTACGTTTACCAATTAATCAATTGTTAATCTTTAATTGTTCTTGCAATTAAAATTTGCCCAACTCTGACCTCTTGCAACGGCAGCAACTCAATTGTGTACGCCAACGCCTAATAGAGTTCTTGTCCCGTGGATCGAACCCGAATTGTTGCCGAATGCTGTGATGAACTGTGATAACAGACGTTTTTTCGTATTCCACAGCACAAACTGGCTTCTGTAGTTTAGTGGGGGCCATCTTGAGAATTTAGTGCACTCAATAAAGGTTAGGGTTACTTCAAAACTTGGAGTATCTAGTAGTAGGACTTTTTTCACCACTAGTTACACAATAGGTATACTTTTTTTTTTTTTTTTTTGGAGCATTTTTTTCAGACATCTTGTGTTAGTGTGTTTCAAGTAGGTTCATAGCAATTCGCTTGAAAAAACGTTTACATCATGCGGATCTTTGTAACTGAAATAAAATTTGGCCGTGGTTAGAGTAGTGGATAGGACCTTGGACTCGGGAAAACGGAGTTATCCGGGTTCGAAGGCCGCAGAAGTCGAATGTCCACTGAGAACATGCGGAGCACAGTACGTGCTTCTTGATCCCGTGAATCCAAAAGACCTGTAATCCAGGGCCGTCCCAAGAGGGAGGCGAGCGGGGCAATCGCCCCGGGCGCCACGAAATGAGGGGGCACCTCAAGGTGCCCCTCGTTTCAACGGAACACGACCACATTCATACGAAATGAGGGGCGCAGCAAGGCGCCCCTCATCCGCAGCAAGGCGCCCCTCATCGTATAAAATGCCTCGATTGCATAAAATTAGGGGGGCCTTGCGGCACCACCTCATTTCATGTATCATAGATACACAGTCAAAAACACAAAATACAGAATCATTGCAATGATTCTCTATTTTTTTTTCCTAGGGCACGAAAATATTAATGTCTCCAAAACGTTAGTTACCTTTGTATCATTGAAGCAGATACAATTTCTGAGAATATAACTGTATAAAATCAAACAAAAGGCACTTCATCTTTGTCTAGTTCAAACAAAATTTGCTTGAATTCTGCCCCTGCGTGCAGTGACGTAACCAGAAAAAGTTTTAAGGAGGCACATTGAAAAAACAAAAAACAGATTTCTTTTTTTTATTTGATTTGATAGGAAAAAATGTCAAAAGGTGTCCTGTCAAAAGTTTGAAACTTCTAGTTTTGAAAACCCAATTTTAGCCTTAAAAACGCGGCTATAGATCATGTTTATCGACGTTAGGGAGGGAGCTCAGAAACTGTTTCCGATCGATTATTTTTTTTAATAGATTGAAATCAATTCCTTCTGCCTCTGCCAGTTTTCGAAATTGAAGTTTCAAAAACGCAACTTTAGACGAACTTTGAAGATTTTATGGACGGGAGAACTGGAGCATTTCCCAGGTAAATTGTTTAAAATTATGGTTCAAAAATTTATTCCACTTAAATTTTTTGTAAGTGTTGTTTAAAAAACCCATTTTTTTATGATATTAAAGAAAGGCGGCATGGGGACCCTTGCACGAATATTTTCTGAAACTTAAGTCTTAAAACGCAATTTGTAAGGCCATATTTTGTAATATTAGGGCCAGTGATTTTTCGAAATTAAAGCTCCAAAACGTAATTCTGAGCAATGTTCGATGTTGTTGAGTATTTGTGGACTTCTCCCTAAAACTTACAAATATTTGATGCAAAAGAATAACATCTTTGTTTATAACACATACGAAAGATGGTATTAAGTTGGTACAAGTAAAACCACAAAAGAATTCTTGAAGAGAATCATTGGATGAGTCCAGATCGAAATCTAATTTTGATGTAATTTACTTCGATAAATACATTTTCTATTTATAATCAGCAATTTATTTATTTGTGCTCCTAGTTTGATCAATATGAATAACCAATTCAGTTTTAATTGTTAGATTTTATCTAGTGCGATAACATTTTACTAGATAAATATTTGGATTTTTAACATTTCCATTTTTCGAAACGTTTTTGGGGCATTAATATTTTACAAATATTAGAAACATGTTCATTGCTTGTCTTTTAATTTGCATTATGCATAGCACTCTGATTGTTCTGTTTATTAATATGTAAGAAATTCAAGTATGTATTATGCACTGATGTTATAGCTAACTTGATGTTTCTGTGTGTATGGGGGAAGGGGGCGCCAGGAAACTTTCGCCCCGGGCGCCGTCAGAGCTTCGAACGGCCCTTCTGTAATCTGCATCACTAAACTAGTAACAACTATCAGTTACTAGTTGAGTGCTGCAGAATCAAAGAAGACTTCCTACCCTTTCAGAACTACGTCTAAATTTTGGAGGTGGTGATGCACAATATTTCAAAATCAAGTCCCTCTACTCCACATAAAGGGCCTCAATTTCTCAGGAGGGTTGTTTTTTAAGACGCCAAGTGACATTTTAACAACAACAATGACTTAACAAAGGTACTTTCGACATTTGATAGAAAACTTATTAAATATGATTCTATAAATGTGCTTTTTAATTTGAGATAACATTAAGATTTCTGTATAAACCTGCCACACCCGTAATACTAAAGGTTGTTGATACATATTCAACACAGAGTCTATTTGACTCAATATCTTAGTTTTCTTGTCTGCTTGCATCAATTGTTTTCAATTATATTCAATATTGTGTCTATCTGATATCACGTAATGAGGTCCATTCTTGAAACCTAACCTTTTGTATTTCATTTCTGATTTTTTTTAATTTTTTTTATTTTATTTTATTATATTTATTTTTATATATATATATATATATATATATATATTTTGTAGGAACGAATTTTTCCTTACCTTCTTTGTCAAACTTGATTCGTAAGGCATCATTTTCAAGATTTTTCATTCATCACTTTCGGAAAACAATATATAGACAATTTCAATTTAGGCTGTTCTGTCGAAGAAACCGAAACTCATTGCATTCACATCATTATCCTGAACCACAGTTGTGTTGTTCTAAAAATATAAAATCAGAAATGAAAACGGTTACTTTAATGTGTAGTTAATCGCAGTATCATATTAATTCTCAAGGGTATTCGGTTCTACATCAGTCAGACATCAAATATTAAATGAAATATTTCTGTAGCCAGAAAACCCATGCAACGAAATGTTTACGCCTGTAAATAATAATGACCGAATTTTTGGAATGTAAAACAATCAAAATGGATCTAACTTTAAATTGAAAGTTATAAAATTGTTGTTTTCTGCACCATGGCGGGAAACTACGCTATTTTTTCACTTTTTTGCTAGCCTAATGGGGCTGTTTCCACCAGTCAAAGGTACTAATTTTAGTCTCTGAAGTTGATAGAATGAGCAAAAAAAAATTATAATAAGCTGGAGCGAGGAAAATCTTTTATTTTCAAAACGCTTAAGTATTTATTTTAAAGTTCTGATTTTTCAAATAAGGCGTGATCTTTATAATGTCACAAGTGATGAACTTTGGCGCGCACTCCACTGGCGCTCTGAATGTTTACACTTGCTCTCTACCGCGTTTCCAGGTTATGATAATCCAGAAGCGAATTACTATTTCGCTCTACGCTTGCTATCAACCATATCGTTGCCGCTACATATGAGTAAAGAAGCAAATTTAATATTGCACTCTACGCTAATGGCATCAGTGAATGGTATTACATCACTTGTGATGTCATGTGCAGAAGCGTAAAAAATGAAATTGAATCTGCGCTCCGATTAAAATAACTGTTAAAAAATACTAAACTTTGTCAAATTATTTTTTAAATGTTTAAATCCTTTGTTTTTAAGCATGCTCTTTCAGAAAAAAATACTTTTGAACCTTCGGAAACGACCCCATTGTTGAAAATACATCATTGGACCCTTTTCTTTTTTTTCGAGGTAGACCATGCAACGCCGGGGAGTGCGCTAGTAATTTATAAAAAGGTGTCTGTAATGTCATTAACAGGTTGCAACAAAATATGGAACGTCTGTCCTCGATAATACGTTGCAGTGACGTCGTGAAATGGTCACAAATTAATGGGCTCGTTTCCAAAACTTTAAAAGTATTTTGTTCCTGAAAGATCATGCTTAAAAACATAGGATTTGACAACTTTTTAAACAATTTGTTGAAGTTTAATATTTTTAGAAAATTACTTAAATTGGCTCGCTTTTAATGTTTATGCTTCAGTTCGATGACATCACAAATGATGAAATGCCATTCTGTGTTGCCATTCACAGAGCAAAATATTTAATTCGTATCTTTACTCACGTGCATTCGCAACGATATGGTTGATAGCAATCGTAGAGCGCAATTTTAATTCGCTTCTTGATTATCATAACGTGGAATCGCGGTAGAAAGATGCGGTAAAGTGCATCATTTGTGACTTCATAAAGACCTCGAGTTGTTTCAAAAATCGAACATTTTAAAAATATAATTTAAAAATAACTGTTGGTAAAATGAAAGTATTTTCTGGGTCTAAGTTTTTTTTTTTTTTTTGCTTATTCTATCAATTTCAGTGACAAAAAGTACTACTTTTGACTGAAGGAAACAACCCCATTGTTGCAGTGACATTGGAGTGAAGTCCGAGATAATAAATCCCAGTTGTGCCAAAGCGTAAACTTCCTGTGAAACGTCGCAATTCTGTTACTTTGTTACTAGTGACCATTGGAACTCGCAGTGACGTCACTGTCACTCGACCCCACACTGTTAACTTGATTTAGTTCGATGCGATCGAATTCCATCTAGCGTAGCAGTAAAGTTTTTTCTGGGTGAGACAAAAGGAAATTCTGGCTGTGCGATTGGTAATTTCAATTAATGATATTCAATTCGATCAAATTCTGATCGAGTTTGAGTTCGTTATTTTTGATTTAACAGGCAAATCAACTTTAAGCGAACTTGTCAAATGTAGATTTCAGGCGTAAAACATTTACAAGTAAGAATTATTTCCGTTCAATTTCATTACTTTTTTTATTAGATCCTTTTAAGAAAAAACTTTGCTTTCTCTTCTCCAGAATTAACTAAAGAAACCTATTTTTTTTAACTTCATTTTTTTTCCTTTCTTGTAGGAACCAAGAAAGGAAAAAAATGGAGTCTTCTTTCTTGTCGTGTATTTTGCAACGTTTTAAGCACAAACCTTTCTTCTTATCAAATAAAATCCGAAACCTTTTCTTTTAAACCTCCCATACGAAAATCACACACCTTCTGAAACTAAATGAAAAATTCTTTTTAAGCCACGGAAGTTTTCGTTCCTCAATCAAAACCATGAGACAAGGAGACGGTTACAAAAACAAAACCTGGGCTCTTTCCGAAACTAAAACTTTAGAGTAAACTTTTAGAAATGATTTATATTCTAGAAGAAAATACCGGTGTGTATCTTTGAGTTTCGTATATTTTCTTAAGCACATCTTATGGGAACACACTTCAAGCATAACGAGAAAGCTCAATAAATTAAAATGAACTTTCGTTTTTCGTGATTTAAAGCGGCAGACGACATTTGCCTTCCTGTCAAACACAGTCAAAGTTATTAACTGTTGGAAACAGTGTTTGTTATCTTTAACTGAAGGAATGAAGTGAAAAAAATGTATTATTCCCAAAAACTTTAAAATCTAACTTTTAATACGTACATACAGACACTCCCACATACAGTCATACATATATACAGGGTGTTCCGTTTTAACCTGCAAACCTTTATTTTCGCAACCGTTAGTCCTAGATGTATGCTTCCAATTGCAAAAATGTTCAAAAGCCGATGCAGAGTTAAGATGTTGAAAGTTGAAGTTGTTGAAGCAAAAACAAAAATTAGTCAAAAAATACGAAATTTAACTTTTTATACGGGACCTAGGTCCACTAACTAATATTTAAAGAAATAATCTCCTTTGAAAACTATTACTAACATGAAAACTTGGTATTTTTGCCACCAAAACTCAAATAGATATTCCAGTTTAAAGTTTTAAGGGCCATACAGAAGATGAGATTGGAACTTCTCGCTCTTTCAAAAGAATCACAGCTCGTCAAAGTAAAAAAGAAAACAAAAAGATATTTATATTTTTCATTGCTATTCAAAAATAATTGCAAATGTTATGCCGTGATACGTAAAAACACACTGCAAAATTTTAATAATTTGAAAAATCACGCTCTATGCACACATGTAATTTTAAACACTTTTTAACTACTATGTTTTCCCCCAAAAGGTGCTATTGACGGCTAGTGCGAAGTGGTGTAAGTCACAAAACTCATATCTCGGTGAATATTGGTTGTACTAATTTAAAACGTTTTGTGTTGGAATTGTTTTTCAATAGAGGTTATTTCCCTAAATATAAGTTAGGGGACCTGGAGCCCGTATAAAAAGTTAAATTTTGTATTTTTTTTTGACTCATTTTTATTTTTGGTTCAAACTTTCAATATCTTCACCCTGCATCTGATTTTGAACATTTTTGCAATTGGAAGTAAGTATACATCTAGGACTACCGGTTGCGAAAATAAAGGTCTTGCAGGTTAAAACGGAACACCCTGTATATACAGGCAATGATCAAAATAATGGAAACACTCTGTCACAACTGTGTAGGGAATCGCTACTCTGCCGTACATGTTCTGTTAATAAAGGTGCCTTCTGACTGTAATCACTCACACTGGTGAATCCAGATGGTGATTGAGTTCTGTGGTCACTTTTGCTTCTATTGTTTTTGCGCTTTTTAGACATTAATATCCGTTTCAATACCCGTCGGTCTCTTTCACTGAGCTTTTCTTTCCGTTCACTATTTTGCTTTGCCGAGCTTGTCTTACTTCGCTGTGTATATGCTGTTATGAATATTGATGCTGTACCTCTAGAAAAGCCAAAAAGTTGAGATGTTTCTGTTACACTTGCTGCAGTTAGACGCTCTCCAACAATTTGGCCTCTTTAAAAATTTGAGAGGTCCGACATTTCGCGCGCTTGAAAAAAATCCAAAGCTTCCAGAACTTCAATTAAGCCACATATACTACCAGAATATTTACATTGCTATTTATTTAAAAAAAACTGATATCTAGTTTTTTTCTTTATTACTTACGAAGCACGTTTAAAAATCACTTTTATTCACAAGTGTTTCCATTATTTTGATAACTACCTGTGTATATATATATTTGTCAGTAACTTCATTATGAGCCAAGTGTAATATTTTTACCGATTAAAATATAGTCACTTTCATAGTAATAAATGAATTTTCAAAATTCTTGGCATTCAGTCACAGTCATTCCGTACATACAAAAAGTATTTTTGAAAGCATCTTTTAGTTTAGATTTGTTCATTTTGTTCGCCTTTAGACCCCTGGGCTTTATTCGAAGTCGTTCATTTCTCAAAGTTCATTCCCATTGTGTCTCATCAATGCCCGTTAGCTATTGATAATATTCTTGGCAAAAGTCGTCTGTCACAAGAGCGTTGCCACTCGGAAAAAACGGTGCTTATTAATAACCGTGAGGAATCGCGTGTCTTCGGGATCGCATTGCTGGCGCGCATCAGGGACATTTATGACAGACGATGATGGATGGGATTGAACGGGTTGGTTGAATGGGATGTGTTTAGTGACACTTTAGCCAACCCCCCCCCCCCCCCTCCAGCCCCTCTCCATCTATTTAACAGAAAAAATAAGCAAAGCGATCGATCTCCTGAAAACCACTGCATTAAGCGAGCTAACTCATCTGCCATTTTGGTTCACTAAGTGTACGCCTGATAACATTAGCATGTATTATCCCTAGAGCATATTCGCATCAAATAGAGCCCAAGTGCCTCCATCTGGTGGGGAACTGGGCACCGAAATTCTCCTTGTCATTGACATCCGTGCCCTAAAGCAACCCCGTTAAAAAAATGAAGAAACAGTCGCATGAGTTCGAAAACCCAGCTGAAGTAAATGGCTGTCTAACCAAGGAACCTCATGAGTATTGTAATAATGAAAAATTTTGAAATTTGTAGCATTTAAAGAGCATAGTAAATTATGTTTCGCTATAAACAAACTATTTGCCCTCGTGTCCCTGTTATCGAAATATGAGGTCTTAAAGTCTGGCAAAAGTTTAAGAAAAGTGCCAAGTTTAATGAATTGGCGAGAATTTGAAGATGGCTAATTTTTTACGGACAATTTCCTCATCTGCATGTTGTAGGTCACCCATCTGTAAAACGTGTAAAAGATGTCTCCCATGACTCACCAAAATTTGCTAAACTTTTCTTAAAATTTCAGTAGTCTTTAAGACCTCATATTTCGATAACGGGGACACAAGGGCAAGTCATTTATGCATAAAAAATTATGACTTACTATGCTGTTTGAAATGTTACTTTTTTTTTTTTTTTTTTTCATTGTTGCGCTATCATGTGCTTTTCTTGTAACAGTTATATGTGAGGATTGGGGGGATTGATGTTTGACTTTTTTAGCCTATAAAAGGCGAAAATTACATTCATTCAGATTTAATGAATGAAATTTTAGATCCTTACGTGAAATATTTCTCCAGAAGTTATTATTTAGTTTAAGAAATCTCCTATTTTGCTAGATTTGCACAAATGATTTTTGCCCAAATCCTCGTCAGTTATTTTTTTAACACTTCAACTCTGCCGAAATTTTTAGGTAAGCAGCCAAATTTAGCGAGTTTCAGTGAGAAATGGAGGACACCTTTTACACGATTTACAGGTGGATGTCCTGCCACATGCAGACGGTGAAGTCCCATGGTACCTTCTATTTCTAGCCTGACTTTATGTTCGGCGACTTTGCTTAAAATTTCGTCCACCTTTCGGACCTTATATTTTGCTAATGGGGCGTCGAGTACAAAAACATTTTGCGTCATTAAATGTCTCAATTAGCACCTGCTCATTTTTTCCATTGCTACACTATCCGTGTTATAATGGTAAGCTCTTTGAGGACCAAAATGTTTTAAATGTCGGCCTGTCATATGAGGGGTTCTTGATCTTGTCATTTTGAATTGATAATTATGTTTTGATTTTTACTTTCTTCTATGTTGCGTTTGGGTCATATGCGTGCCCAACGTCATGTGGTTCCCAACACGGCGTGCCCAACGTCACAGAAAGTTTATCCCCTTTGTATGAAGTGCAACAACACTGAGGCTACTCCATCCCATATTTTAATGTGCATAGGATGTGATAAGAGTCAACTTAACTCCAATCCTGGTGCAGTATTTGGGTGTCTGCGAGATTTCAGGTTGGTGGACTTGGTTTAGATGATGCTGTCTGCCAAGTGAGATAAGCCGCACACACTTTCTTCTATATCTAAAGTTACGGGATGTCCAGATTTTGTTTGGGCAGTCCTGGGTTGACTACCTTTTTAATTAAAATCTTGATTAATAACGGTCTATGCAAGATGAAACAGATACAGAGTGTCCTGAAAAAGACTGACTGTTTCCAAAAATTTATAACAGGAAAACGGTAAATATAAAAACAAAATAATAATTCTCGCAGAAAATTCATGTGGTGGGTCGTAAATTTTTCCCCCTAAGTTCCAAATTTTAGTTGAAAATTTTTCCAATCGATGGCGCTGCAGGTAGTAAGCCCGTAAATCAGAATTTAAAAAAATTACATCGTAATTTTTCGAAATAAATGAACAAAAGAACAAAACAATATTTTCAAAAAATCGTCGGCTGTAATCCCATATCGCAATCGGAGGAAAAATCGGTGAATTTAAATTCTTATCTTTTGACTTACCGGCTTACTATGTGCAGCGTCATCTATTGAAAAAAAATTTAACTAAAATTTGGAACTCTGAGGGGAAAATGTAGGGCCAACCACATGAATTTTCTGCAAGAATTTGTTTTTTTATTATTAACCGTTTTAATGTTATAAATTTTTGAAAACAGTCAGTCTTTTTGAGGACACCCTCTGCCGTTCTCAGTTTCGGCTGTTCTCAAGAAAAAGCATTCAAACATAAATGTGTTCAAAAGATAATTAAATAACTTATGAAATGCACCTGATTCGAAAAAAAAAATTGTTTGCGGGTGAATATACGGTAAAGGATTTTTTGTGTTCCCAAAGAAAAAGTCATCTTTTTAGTTTAATATTCATCATTTCACTAGTTGCCGTTATGCTTGAATTTGTAAAGATAAAGAACAGAAGATTTTTTATTTATTTATTTATTTTTTTTTTATTTTTATTTTTTTAGGCACCAGGGAAAATTTTTGTCAGAGGAGTGACACTATTAGCAGAGTTATCCATGTTATTCTCTTAATTTTTATCCCCCTTCCTTTTTTATCTAATAGTTCCTCCTCTTTCTCTTTTAATTCAGAAATTTTATCCGGATAATTTTTAATTTTTTGGTAAAATAATCTTCCAGCTTGAAGCTTTTTCCCCAATCTATCTCTCCCTGTTTTCTTCTTTTTAATATCCGTCATGATATACGAGTTCGAAAGAGCAACTGGAACGAAATAAATAAAGCTTCGTAACCGTAAGATAAATAGGTATTAACTGTGGGACGAAAAACGCCAGAGTCGTGACGCCAGAGAAGTGACAAAATCACACATAACTTGCAAAAACAACATCACACATTATTTTTACTGGAACTAAGACGTAATCCATGATGTCCGCACACAATAAACATTTCATTGTACAAACGTATATTTAGGTAACGAAAAAATACAAAAACATATACTTACCAGGGGAAATGCTGCAAGGACTGAAGCAAGCACGCTTTGTGAAACTTACAGTGCTGGTAAAAAAATTGCGTCACCCTCGCATTTTTGCAATAATGGGATTATGTGAGAAGTTTTGGTCGATCGACTAACGATGAATGTATGTGAAATTTTGCAAAACTTATGAAATAAACATTTAACAGCAGGAATCCGATAATTGTTTACTTAGATCAGGGTTATTTCCGGGTCAGTGCAAACTGCTGACCACATGCTCATTTTTCCATTTCTGAACCTGCGTGTGAGTGTAGAGAAAAAAAAATTATTTAACCCCATGTCAATTTAAGTCTAATGGCAGGATAAAGGTTTTTAAATTGTTACTTATTAGTTTTGCCCTATGGCACGGATAAGAATCATCCTGGAAAATGAAGTTCGGAACTGAAGTAAAGTGATCCCGGGTACTAGGAAGCAATTTCTCCTCCAAAATACCAATATACACCTCAACGTTTACTGTTCCTTGCACAAAGTGAAGCCCACCAACTCCTTGATCAGAAATACATGCATCCCCAAATCATCTGGGATACGGAATGCTTGACTGTGTGTTGAATGCAGTTGGGATGATATTCCTCTCCTTTGCTGTATAGCGAGAATTGATGCAATATTATTTGAATTTTGATCGAAACAGTTATCTTGCTTTTAACTTTATTCTGTATTACGTGGATTATTTGAGGTCAAAGAGATCTATCAGCAGTTTAAAGGATAAATTTCAGTCTTTCAATTTTGCCAGGTGAGGGTGACACTATTCTTCTGTGACGTAAAAAAATCACTATTTTTTTGCATATTAATTAATATTTTTTCAGTGTGTTTTGATGTTTATTCAGAAGTATGATTATAGTAAAATACATTATGTCAGATAATTTTTAAAAAACGCTGAACGTGTTTGTACGTATTCGAAAAAGGAAAGCCAAGGGCATTACATTTTTAAATATTTTCAGCTTATTAATGCTAAAATGAAACAGTTATCGAGAATTGACTGTGTGGGCCAATTAAAAGACAATACTCTTTATTAATTAAGCAAAAGATAGCAATAATTTATTTTACCTTAAAAAATTCTATGCGCCGTTGAAATTCAAATAGCTTATGTTCACTCATTCACATATTTGGGGCATACGAGGAACCAGTTTTCAATGTAAAATACCACACATTATGACATGCTTTGAGGGGGGGGACTCGTGAAATTGCAACAGTTTGTGACTTAGGGGAGGGAGAGTGGACAAGAAGTGGGACATCACGAATTGTTTATAAGAATGTGTTTGTGAAAACTGGCATGACACGTGACAGGGAGAGGAGAGGGGGTAAAGTGAAGTAAAATGAGGTTTGTAAAATAAGGAGGGTGAGGGTTCGCAAAGGTTGAAGTGTGACATGCATTAAGGGCCATTCATTAATTACGTAAAGATGATTTTGGCAATTTTTGACCCCCCCCCCCCTCTCCCTTAGAGGGACGTAAGATTTTTCAAGCCCCTCCCCCTATTCTTACGCAAGATTCCATTTCGTTTTCCAAAAATAATAAAATAACGAGTCTTACATTACTGGAATCGTTATTAAATTCACTATTATTAAATTAAACCTTTTTGTGTAAAGAAAATACTCACTAAAAAGTCGGAATCTATACTAAAAAATTTTTTTTTTTTTTGACTTTTTTTTTTTTTTGGATATGATATGAAGCTACTTAAAAGAAAACGTGCCACACATAGTGCGATTCACTTATTACATTTTACACTATTCATTCTTTGTAAAACAAATGAAAAACAGCTCATCCTAATACGTTTTTTTACCTTCGAGACGCAAAAAAAAATATGATCCCAGCCAAACCACTGGACCACGCGATTTCTAATAATATAAAATATCGACTTGGAAAAGATTACGTAAGAATGGGTTTGACCTCCCCCCCCCTAAAGTAAGGGTATGTAGAGATTCTCCCCCCCCCCCTCCCTCGCGGGAACCTTACGTAATTAATGAAGGGTCCCATATAGACAACCCCTCCTCGACTTGCGGATGAAAAGGCATCTTTTATTAGATGTAAGTCCCTCCGTCCTTTTGCACTAAAAAAAGTTTTTTCTAACCGCGAAACATGAGTTTTTTTTTTTTTTTTTTTTTGCAAATGTGTGCGTTTTTTACATTGTTTAGTTATTTTTTACATTTTAGCACGAAGGCATTTATTTATTTCTGATTTATAACGTTCCTTATCTTTCGTGACTTTATTGATGCTGCCAATCAATAAAACCTTCTAATCAATAACCCTCTAATCAATAAACCTCTAATCAATAACTCTCTCCTTCGGACTAACGTCAGGTACCAATTGAAGCTTTGCCGAGATTATCTCAATGACTAATACCTACATATTCAAGTTTATCACAACAGTCCGTATTTAAAATTTTTGCGTAAGAAGTAAAAATGGGTCTACCAATTGTCAACAATTTAAACCAAAACTTAGAATTTTGAAAAAGGATATTTCCCAATTCCCTTATTTATGTTCACAACTCGATGGCGTATGCATTAAAAAGGATTTACTTGGATCGCCAAAACTGAACCATGAATTAAATTAGAGAGATGGGGGTTTTAATCCTTTCAAATGCTTCCCAGTCTTGGAAGGGGGATTTGGATGTTAATATTAATTTGAATGGGGCGGACGGCAGCATCAATGGGACGAATTCGGTGTATTAGGATTTCGTGAAATTAAAATATTTTAAGTGTTTAATCCTCCGGATATGGTAAGTTTTATCTTTTAAAAGGATTGTGGATATTAAATTAAATTTCGTAGCATAAATTGATTGCTTAGAGTGTCTTTTGAAGCTGCAATTTGAAGAATAGGCTCATAAAAGAACGAAAATGGCCTTGGTAATTGGACGGGAAGGTAAAATTAAAGTAGTTTCTCCGAAGGAATGTTTTTTTCTTTTTTCTATTAACTAATACGTGCCCGCTGATGGCAAAATGACTTTTGTTTATTCGATGTTTACGGAATAGGAAAAATTCTGAAATAACTTGAAATGTACTCAGAACGTCACAATATTTCAAGTAAGATATTAGTAGTGTAAGATTTGCCTTTGACGTAGTCATAAAACCGCCTATTTACGATGACTTTATTTTTGCTTTAACTCTTCAGAATATTATTCAGACTGGAAGGCGTCATTCCTTTCGCACACCACTGTAAACTTTGACGTCTCGAAGATTTTATTTACTTCCAGTGTCATCATTGATTGACATCTCTGAGACATCATCGTTTCATGTGCCATATAGACTGACGTCTCCAAAATGTCATTTGTTTCCCATGTCTTTGTAGACTTTGTCCCCGAAACGTTATATGCCACCATTGACATGATGGTCAGTTCATGTGCCATCGTTGACAGGAGAATCCGAGATGTCATTCGTGTCATGTGCCATGACGGATTCTTGGACGTCTTCGCTTCGTCATTGTGCGTTATTGGACTAATAAACCCAACCCTTTTGCGCAGCAATAATATCACTTGTAACTGTAGGGCTCCCACTTCAATTTTTTTTCAACGGTTATACCAACTAATATTTTTAGAGGAATATTCCAGCATCCACACGAAATCATTCCACTTAGAATTGACATCTAACAACTTACTTAAAAGTTCCTCGCATAGAAATTCTGCAAATGGTGACGGTTTAATGGGACATTATGACGTCAATCCGTATCTGAATGCTACCGATGTTTTCTTGAATAGAATCCTATATTATATTGAAACGATGATTCCGAGCATTTAAAAATGCCGATTAATGACTCGTGGATCGAAAGTCCCTTGTCTGACGACCCGTCTCCGACTTCTGATTAATACGAAGGCTGTTTTTTTTTCAACTTCCGATCCTGCCGCTAGACGGCAGGGAGAGCGGCATAGACCAGCAATGCGCGGCAGTCGACTGCGCACCTCTCCCACTACATCCTACATCCTCACTCGTTTTCGGGCATCCGACACCATTACCAGTTTATCTAGCGACACATAAACATGGCTACCATGATAGAATCTCCCGCCAAGTGTGAGATTCACCGTAGAATGAAACGGCTATACGGTGAAAGATTTATGAGTGACAGTACAGTGCGTGATTGGTGTAGGAAATTTAAAGATGGAGAGGTGACATTCATGATGAAGGGGGCCAACGATGACAGTCGGTCGCAAACGAAGACCTCGTTGATCGAGTTGACCAAACTGTAAGAAGCAATCGGAGGTTTACGATTACGGACCTATCCGATCAGTTTCCTGAGATTTCAACGTCAGCCCTATACACTATCGTAACTGACAAGTTAGGCTACAAAAAACGCCGTGGAGACCCATCTGAAATCACTGGCGGCAAACTTCCATGAAGAAAGTATTAAGAAGCTTGTACCCAGGTATGAAAAATGCCTCAATTTAAATGGCGATTATGTTGAAAAGTAACTAATAATGTACCCAACTTTTGATAATAAATTTATTTAATTACTCTCACTAGTTTTATTTTTATACCACATCGGAAGTTGATAAAAAAATAGCCCTCGTGCACAGAGATCCGTGTCACAATTTTCTTTGTCTCAATGATCGAGTTTACAAAGATACTTGTATTTTTTCTTTAAGAAGAGAAATTTATTTCTTCACTCCTTTAAACGAAGAAATCATAAATGTAATTTTCGCATAACCATTTCATTTTTTACCGTCTCTTTTATTCAACCTCTTTCTTTTCAAAAAACCCCGAATGTATTCTACTGACGTCTTTTGAAAGTTGGGTCGAGAAAAGTTTAAAACTGTGCAAGAAATAAATTTCCCACGACGCATACTAAAGCGAATAAAGGTTTTCTTTTCTCTAAGCAGCGAAATTATTTCACACGTTACAGAGAATGTTGAAAAGTTTAAATCGAGCGATAAGTTTTGAATTCCAAAGTCATGAAATGAGCTTGTCATTTTACTCGGCAATATTTTCTATTGTAGAGAAATGTGGGGCAAAGTGAAATAGTGGAACAATTTGAAGTGGGGAAATATTTATCCTGTTTTAGCTCTGCCTATCTGGTAAGTTAACTATGTAGAAACACATTATTTTCTATCAAAAATTATTTTTGCTATTATAAAATTATGAAGTTCTAGTTATTGGTGTTTAAAATATTAGTTGATCACTTAGTATTCGGTACAGTAATTATTTGCTTGATATTATGTTTATTTCTATTTTTAATGTTTTATTAAATCATTTATGCACTCATATATTAATTTATGTTTTTTCTTTTAATAATTCACTTTATTATTCATTCATTAATTTATTTTATTATCTATTCACTCTTTTACTCACTCATTTATTTTTCTAATTATTTAATGAATGTATTTATTTATCTGTTTAATGTTTCATTATCTGTTCATTTATTTATTCTCTTTTTGGTTACTTTTTGGTGCTCATTTGATCAAAATTATGCTCAATATTTCAATAAAAAGCATTTAATTAAAAAAATATTTTGTTTTCCACTTTTTCCAATGGAAAAACAAAGTGAAAAAATTTCACTTAATTTTAAATTTACATTTTGACTTCCAACAATAAAAACTAAATTTTCAATGCTAGTTTTTTTAGATAATCTATCGTTGTTTTTCTTTATATACTGTAGTTTTAAAACAAATTTCAAATTAGTTCATTTTTGAAACAGGTAAGTTATCTTAAATATTTCACTTTGCTCCACATTCCCCTACGTATGAGTTTTTTTTTTTTTTTTTTTTTTTTTTTTCAAACTAAAATGATTCAGAAATGTGATTTGGAAGAACATAGCACTCAATAGAATAAGAAGTTAATCAGGAACTGAAGGAGCCCTGGCATCTTTTCTTCGCATGAACATCAGTTTTATTAACTTCCTATTACACCAAAAAAAAGTTACTACTTTTTTTCACATAAAAATAACTAGCAATTATACTGCTCATATTTTGTGAGAAAAAGTGGGCTAAATTCGATGTTTGCATTTAGTCTGAGTTGAACCCAGAGGGGTTAATAGTATTAAGTTTTCAAATGCTTCTACGGAATTACGATTTCCGCAAGTAACCCACAGCTGCCACTTTAAAACTTCATTAAATGATTTTTTTTTAAAGAAAACGAACACAATTTACAGAAATAAAAATTAATTTGAAAATAGTGAATAAAAAAAATATTGTTAATCTTTAAGGTAAAAATCTTAGTACAAAGTACCTAATACCTCAATTGACTGTGCAAATATTGTCTATTGCATCCAAGTTGGTGTTCCATTTAAAGGTATAATTTGTTTTGACAGCTCCAGTTTTGCTTCCACCACTCAACTGTCATTGTAATTAGATTTTCTTCTGTTGTGCCCAATATTTTTAAATTAAAAAAAAATGTATATAGAGAATGTTAACAGGACAAATTTAGCATTCCAATAGAGCGGTTAAGGTATTAACAGCTGTCTAAGTATTTTTTGAGACTAAGGGGGTGAGGAATGAAGTTCAGTGCAAGAGAAGTCGGGGTGAATTATTTTGCGAGCTTTATCAGCGAAGACGTGTTTTTCTTCCTCATGATTGTAAATTTTCGAATTTGTAGTGTAGGGAGTTATTCGCTTATATTAAGATTTTTTTCTACTATTCATCAGGGTTCGTTGATTTAAATCATGATTTAAGTCAAGTTATTCTTTTTAATAAAATCAGTGATTATAATCAGTTGATTTTTTTTTATAAATTAATTTTGCATTTTTAGAATGTATTGCTCTAAATTTAACTACATTGCTAACCACACTGCATTATACTATCTTAACTTCAATAGGCAAAACTACATAGATCCCTCTTTCTGTGTGTAAAACAGATTTTCACTCTTGCAATCTAGAGTGCTCGGGAAAAAGAGTATAAGTCAAAAATTGAGTAAAATCAGGTTATTTCATATTTATACTATATGGACCTTATCTTTCATTGCGGTTCAGATAGTAAATGTGTAGTAAACATTGTGAAAATAAACAAACACCTGATGGAGTGGTCTACTTCTGAAATCTAGAAGGAAAGCTGTGGAAAAACAGCTCCCCTTAAAATTCAGTATTTTTGACTTATACTCTTTTGCCCGAGCACCCTAGTATAGCTTTTACTCCAAAACTAGTCTAGAAAAAGTAAGAACTCAATTTTTCTTATACACCATGACTAATATATTTAAAAAAAGTAATTGTTCAATATATTATTTTAAACTAAAAATGTACATGATGATGGAAACCTTCTCTTAAAGCAAAGCAAAGCATACAAAACAAAATCACATCATATATAAACATTATAACATATTTATAAATCTTAAAAATATATTGAATATTTAAAAATAAGAGAACTAATCTTAATTTTAAAAGTAAGTTGAATCGATTTATCTACTGTGAGAAACATATTATGTTTATAAATGTAATTTAATTAATATCTACAAATTTTCGAAGATTCGTAAAAAAAAATCTGATTTAAATAAAAAAAAATCCGATTTTTTTATTTTTTTTTAAATAAAAAAAATCCGACATTTTTTATGATTTTTTTTTAAATCAAAAAAAATCCGACTTTTTTGATTTTTTTTAAATTAAAAAAATCACGAACCCTGCTATTCATTAATTGAAAAATACAAGACTTACTGTACAGAGACATCTATGGTGTTGGTCTTTGGCGATAAGTTTAAGACAGTAGTGATTGTTACATACCTACTATTTTAGTACCTTTGTCACACTCATTTGAGTAGAATGCATTATTTTTCAATTAAGAGGCGTAATTACAAAAACGTTAACTTTTAATTACAAGAACTAAATTTATCTATTTACATGTTATGTCTCGCTCTGAATGACAAAAACTGCGAGTTGTATTGTTCATATTGTAACAGTGATTAAAAAGCTCAAAAGAAAAATGTAGGAGTGGGGTAAGATGAAGAGAAAATTTCGAGTTCGTCACACAAAACAATAAAAAAGTATAAAAAAAACTCAAACTTTCTTTACAACTGCTCTGTTTCATCAGATGGGTTAACATTTAAGAATAAAATCTTGTTTTACAATAATTAGTCTTGTTAGAGAGAGAGAGAGTTTTGTTTCTCCTAATTTTTCAAAAATTTTGTATTATTAGGAACAATTAGTTATTTTTATTCTGCTGGATAGCAATTTATTTTGTTTGTATTTATTTATAAAACACTTCTTTCTTGACTGTTAGTTATATTACCGCTTTTCCTTCGTCATGTTAAGGTGACGAAAAATATCTTTTGTTTTAGATGACATATTTTTCATATTTCGAAACAAGATAGCTAGAGTTTTAATTTTTTAAAAAGTTATCGTAAACTTAAATTTTAGGTTTTCACATCCAAAATTAAGGAACAATATTTGAAGCTGTAATTCGTCATCTTGCCCCCACCTTTCCCTATGTTTTCTCTTGAAATATCTACTATTACTTGTTGAGCAAGCGACATATTAAAAAGAATGTAGCATTTCGTTTCATGAAAAAGATTTTGATTTCAAGCAATGTACATAAGATATAATTCACTCATTTCAGCACTTTGTTGGGAACTGAACGCTATTTAGAAAAGAAATATTTATGGAGGTTACTTATTCGTGCTTTACAGTCGCATTTACTGCTTCTGAAACATAAAACACTATTTATTAGAAACAATGTCTTTAATGAAATGGCTTACGAGGTATATCCATATTTACTGACAATCATCTTAAGTGTCGTTATCGAAATGAATTTCCAGTTTTATTTCCTACTTAGCTCGGGGAATCTTTAGACCATCTGTTGCTTCATTCTCCTATTTCCGAAGACAAAACGAATGTGATTGCTTCCATATTGAACACATAAAAAGTTAGCTTCCGTTTTTAACTGCTGCTAAAAGCTCTAGTAGCAGTGGAAAGAGATGGTTTCAGCAGCTGAGCGCTGTTTCTGAATTGATGATTTTTTTATGGAATATTAATCATAAGAAAAGTGTGTCGTTAATAAACATGGAGCGATTTTTTATTCGAAGTGTATCATCAACAAGTGGTGAACTATCGTTTTGTGATTTTAATCGCGGAAGTCTTTTCACTTTGTTCCGTCCTAAAAACTTTATTGCAGTCATCTACTAAGATGAGAGGATTAAAATGAGTCATAAAGCTTTCTACTTTTAGATGTGTGTTGTCGTTGTTTGGGGTAATTACGTAGAAATGAAGGATCAGTTGAGGTGAAAGGAACCATAGAGCAAATTTAAGCAAACTTTTAAACTAAAACAAATTGTGGTTATTATTGTACTTAAAATAATTGTGAGTGATGACTAAGTAACATCTTAGAGCAGGAATTAAAATGGAGGGGAAAAGTCCAATCATTAGCTTAGCAAAAGCTGACTCAAAGATCCCAAGTCATTTGACTGAACAACGACGAATGGTTGGCGTGTTACATGAAACAAGTGAAAGAAACCTGAATCCTTTCAATGCTTTGCTTTTAAATCCATCACGTGACTTGGGGTCATGGTTTCATGAATGAAATTTTTCACTCCCTCCATTTTATCTCTTCTCAATGAGTAACATATAGAAACCATTCTGAGAGTTCCGCGTTTTTAAAAACGATTGTGAACGCGCCATGACTGTTTGAAATGTCACGGTGAAAAAAAATGTTTTCTTTAAGTTAAGTGATCTTATATTTTACGCTCCAGTAGGCATAGGAGTGCGAAGTAATTTCTTTTAGCTTTTTTTGCTTGTCCTGCGGAATATTTATGAATTTCACTTTCCCTGCTATTTTTGATGCGCAATTTGTGTTTCCATTTTCCCATAAATCCTATATCGTGGGGTAAATAGAAACAAGTTTTTCATTCTTCCATTTTTTTTAAATTTTTTAATTTTTTTTTTTATATTTTAAGATTAAATTTTGATATACATTCCTTTTTTTGTCTTTTGCATAAATTCTGCGAGTAGTTAAATATATTTTTAGGAATATCTCTTTTGATGAGGTCTGGTACGTTTGGAAAGTTCAGCTGGTCGCATATAACACGCATTGAGTATTGTTGTAGTAGAAATCGTTAAGCTTCTAAGCTGATTGTCTGAATTACGATTATCTACTTGCATCAACATCATGGGCAAGAGGGCAAGTAAATGGGGTGTTTCCATTTACCGCCTACACTGTAAAAAAATTTGTGTAACGTTAATTAAAAAATCGGTGGCAGCATAGTTGCATCTTAGATAATTAATTCATAGATACGAAAAGGGGGTGTGGTTACTGGCGCAGGAATCTTCGCGGGGAAAGTGAGGGGAAACCACGTGACTTGGCCATCTATGGAAGAGCGTTTTGTGTAACTGTGCTCATTCTTGAAGGGTTTTGAATAGTCGTCGATTTTAAAACTTTAACATCTGCCAAAAATGTTTTGGCACATTTATTTTCTGTCACCCGCAAGCGCATAGTTAATAGATTAATGGATTTTTTTCTTTTAATTTCTGCAGTATATTGTAGAGTTATGCCAATTTAAAAATGGTTCTAAAGGTTGCGCTCAAGGTTCTTCCAAAGGTTGTGGCTAAACCACGTGGTACACAGCGGCGAAATTCTTTGATCTTGTCACCGGGTTATAGAACTTGTCGCCTTTACTCCTGCGTCAGCGCATATAAGAGCGACTGAATAGAATGGCTTGACTATCTCTCAATGGTCTAAGAGCTGCCCCCAATATTTAGTCATACATCAGTTGCATTAAAGGGCGACTTTCTAGTGTTCTTATATTAGGGTAGGTATTCATGCTTATTAATGTGGGTCATAGGTCAAGAGTAGCCTAGTGGGCAAAGTGCTGGGCTCAAAATCGCAGGGTCCCGGTTCGGAGTGAGACGCCGCTGAACAACAGTCGATTTATTAGTAATTATTTTCGTACGATATTTAGTCTGAGTTTTAAAAAAATCTTGATAAGATGGATTGAAATATAATTTCAAAATCATAAGTTTAGAAGTGCAGTCATAAACTACAGAATATAGAAGTTTGAAAAAAAAAAAGAATGTTTTAAAAATAAAACAATGTTTTAAAGTCTGGATCAATCCTTGATTGCGGGAATCTGAGTTTGTCAGAACCAATTTTTACCTCCTCTTGCCGTATAATTTTGTCGTTCCTCGCTGGTAAATTCGCAATGGAGAACTCTGTAAAAGGTTTTTCTCCGTCAGCGCAGTGCCCCGACGCGAAAACAACTTACCCGTCGCAACATATGTTCTCCCTAGGAAAACAAGCAAGGAATTAATCATCATCGATCAAATTCTCCTTTTAAAGTAATGAAATAAAATTTTATATAAAGGGTTGTGTCCATATTAAATTTAGCTCACTTTGAAAATCTGATTATTATACCCTATTTTTGAAAAAAAAAAAGAAAAAAAAAGATTGTAGAGTGCTCCGTAATATTTGTTTGCGTTTTGACCATTAAAAGCTATTCCAGAAGTGATGATTACTGCTTTTAACACACTTTTAAACGCTAGTTTTAATTTTTGCCATTAATTAGATTGTCAGGTAAGTATCGACAGGTTTGAATTGTTCTGTAAACATGAATGGCACCGTCTGTGAAATTTTTGCGGTTCTTTATTTCAAACCAGACCGACATGTAACATCGCAAAATAAAAAGTCACTATGAGTTTTAACTCACTTGATAGGATCGATACACTTACGTACAGTCTAAGAACTCTATTTGCACAAGTGAGCCATCTGGAATGTGAGAGTGGGCCGGGGTCACGATTTGACAAATCATTTGGTCCAAAGTTCCAATTTTTCCTATGCCATGTTTCCTCTGAAGATAGAGAAATCTTTGTTCAGAGATCAGTATCTTTTCAGATTTTTCACACGTGCATTTCATGTAAATTGGACATTCACAAATGTCTAGGGTCTTTTTACAAGTGCAAATAACATTCTTTACGCACTTACAGGCAGAGACGTCAAAGAGTTTCCTTCTTCACTTTTAAATTTATCAACTTTAGTTTATCCTTGTCTCGGTTGTAAGATCTCATGAAATTGAGATATTTTTTGTAGAAGATATCAATGAGCAGAGCAAATCTTTTCAGGGAAACTGTAGGAATCGAGGCCTTATCAAAGATACATTTAACTTTTTGTCCTTAACAATGGAAAAACTCATTTTCGTGTTATTGACTTTTCTAGGTAACTCAAATCTCTCTTGAAAGCAACTTTGAAGTACATTTTCCTAAGTAAGGAGCTTATTTGTTGGCAAATCTCTCGGGTGGCCAAATATAGGGCACTCAAGGGACTTTCTAGCTTTGAAAATCGTACTCCCAGTTGCAGCAAGCACCTTGACGTTTCGTGAGTTTAATAGCCGGACTTTGGCGCATTTTCCCAGTATCTTGGCATTAGTAAATGAAATAAAATATTTGCATCATACTGCTTATCAAGAAACAGTACAACAGTAACAATGAAAAATCTAAATAAGTAACAATCGAAGGAACAAAGAAAAATCAACCCATTTTAAGAAAAGTCGCCAAATTTGGGAAGTTTAGGTGAGAAATGGAATTACATCTTACATGCGCTTTGTATATGGATGGCTTGCCACGCGCAGACGGTGAAATCTTGTAACACATTTCATTTCTTGCCAAGTTTTTAAATTTGGCGATTTTTTTAAAATTTCGGCAGATTTTAATATCTTGTATCTCAAGGCATGAGGGAGGGAAACAATTTTTGCCCTATAGTAATGTAGCAGTAAGCTCCTTCGATCGCTAACTCTCTTAAATTTTTTCATTATTTTATTGTTCACGTGGTTCTCTTGTTAGAGGAAGCTGCAAAAAAAAAAAATTGTAAATACAAATACAAATACAAAAGTGACGACCAGCAACAGGCTCTGGGCCCATCTAGACTGATCCTAGTCAATTTACAATCCCCAGTGAAGATCAATGGCCCTCTTAAAACTGTCTACTCCTTTGCTCATTACCACCTCTTCCGGTAAGCTGTTCCAAGGTTCCACTACCCTGCTAAAATAATAATTTTTCCAAATATCCATGTTAGCCTGAGATTTAAATAGCTTAAAACAATGACCCCTTGCTAATAATTAAGAGATTATTAATTGCTAATAATTAAGAGATATTATCACTAAAGATAAATAAAAGCTATGTAATCTTTATGTTTGAAAGAAACGTATTTCGGAACTAAAAAATTGAAATATTCTTTCGAAAAACGCCGCAAGGAATGGAACATGGAAAAATACAAATATCGTTTTTACTATTCATTCTGTTCTCACAGAAAGCATTTAGAATTCTTTGTCCGAGTCTCAAACTTTTATCACCAGAGATGAACGGTTGAATAAATTATGGAATATTTTAGGAGTTTCCTTTTTCAGACATAAAGAATAAGAAATATTCGACCATTGTTTGTGATAGTGTTAAACTGATAACAGATTTGGCATGCATGTAGCAGAAAATTTAACTTGACAATAAGATTGAGACAAACAAATGACGTCTCTTATGTAGGGTCAGTTGAAATGAAAGGAGAAAATAATTCTGTCTCTTTCTCTCTTTCTGTCTTTCTCTCTCTCCCTCTCCCTCTCTCTGAACACGCAGTACTCAATGTATGTGAATCCTGTTTAGCTTCTAAATAAGTAAATAGATAAATAAATAAATCACAAAAATAGGATAACCTTTCCTCTGTTTTGGGGCAAGAGATGGTACTAGTAGCTCTGGTGGGTGCTACTATACAGAATGATTTAGAAAAAAAAAAAATCAATGGAAATCCAGGACCTTATCATTAAAAGCGGTTTACTCAAAAATTGAAAAAGTTCACTTACATCTTTTTGCTTCTCACTGCCTCAGTTGATCTTGAGACTGTTTGTTAGTGAATGAAATCATGTGACCTTTCAAACCAGAGACTGAATAGTAAATGAGAATTACCCGATTCATTTCCCAATGAGGTTGATGTAGGTACCCAATGGGGCGAGCACACCGTACGAATCCCTTTTCGAGTGAAACGGATTTCCTTATTTAGGGTATGTGAACGCCCCTTAGTCGCCATTAGATTTATTCTTGACTGACCCTAGACGCCGTAAATTCAGCTATAAGATCTGGTTCGGTGACGCCTATTGCATGCTTAACTTACCACTGAGAAGCCGCTGAACAGATACAGATCTGATCAAACATCCGTTAGGGATGAAAGGTGGGGATTTAGTATTACCCAAGCCGCACCACGTGGAGGCCCCCGCCCTTACGGCCGTTAGGTTGTTGTAGGTTGACGCACTTATTCACAAGTAATTTAGAACCTTCAGAAGTGCTGTACCAACAAAACTCAATATGTGGCCAGTAGGTGTAATCCGACCAGCTTAATCTACCAAATGCAGTATGAAATCATTTTTTAAAAGCATACAAAAATTCAAAAACGCGCTGAATTAAAGACGAATATACACAAAAGTGTCACTTTGGGGAGACCGGGGTTAGTTGTGCCAGGGGCAAGTTGTGCCATCGAGCCTCCTGACTGAGCCAATAAGTTTCATTACCTGTCGCGTCATGTTAGTGAGCAGATTGATGGTCTCAGTGTCTTGTGTAAGTTTGGAAGTATAGCGTTGGACTGTTTAAGATAAAAACGTTAATCATGTTTTCTACAGCAAAAGTAACGTTTGTGACCTGCATTGGAATTGTCTTTGCCACTAAGGATACTGAAGTGTGAAAACTTTGTCAACATTATTAAAATACCTACGTTTTGATCTGTTATTCTATGCATTTCATTTGTTGATTATGATAATATTCCGGAAACTATTGAGTAAAGTTCAAAATGGCGTAACACGGGGCTAGTTGTGACAAAGTCAAGGGGGCACGCTGTGACAGTGTCACTACTTATCCTTATCCGTTATCCATCAGAGATGAGAGCGTTGATGACTGAAATGATAGTGAAAATAATAAATATGAAGCTGTTATCAAACCCAGCACTTCAGCAATACATTTAGTCAATGATAGTAAGAATGCAGATCAGTCTTATGTAAATCTACGACAGTTGAAATTAGTATTGTAACAGCGGTACGTTTTATAGAAAAAATACGGCCACCTAAAACTGGAAATCGAAAGTGCAAGCATTCCTCTAGTAAATGTTTTAAAATCTCTCATTCTATCAGTCGCACCTAAAGAGAAAATTCTAGCAGAACTAAAAACAAGAGAACGCAAGAAACAAATTGAAGAAAAAAAAACGGAAATGTCAAAAAGTGCACAAAAAATTACACCAACGTTATTAAAAAAATGAAAGAAGAAAGATTCGGATAACTCTGAAGGTGATAAAAATTGATTATGTCTAGTTTGCTTGCATTAATACGAAGTATCTAGACCCGTAGAAGACTGGGTACAGAGCATGACTTTTAAAAACTGGTTTCATGTCAAATGTACCAGAAAAGAAACCTTATTTTATTTGCATTAACAGCACACTGGATGTTGAAACAAGCAATGATAATGAGTGATTACAAAAATAGGTAGACCTAGGATATGGGCCTATACATTGTACCGACTCAAAGATTAATATAGCCAAAATTTAGTGTTGATCTACATTTTATCTTTCCTGATTAACACAATGTTTTAGTGTGTCCCTGAAAAGGACTTCATAAGCGTTAATAATTTAACTATTTTATTTTCATTTCATTTAAAGTGTGGTTAAAATATGAAGACGTTCATTTTTATGTTAAGAGCATTCTAAATGTATAATTTTTTCATTCTTAATTTAAAATATCCATTTAATTGCATTTTTTTTTTCACAATTTGTACATGTCACAACGTATTTGTACGCGTTTTTTGTGTGTCACATTGTGCCCCAAGCATGTCACTACTAGCTCCGCTACGGGGCAAGTTGAGACACAAACTTAGACGCTATGCGAATTCCACTTTATGTCATGAAAAACATTTAAAATGTGGATACTTATTTTATAAATATATTGCTCAAGAGTTACTCTAATGATATGATGTTTCACATCAGTTCAAATCTTACGGTTATATCAAGAATGACAAAAGTGTCACAACTAGCCCCGGTCTCCCCTACATCCAAGTTTAATGTTCCAAAAAACAGGTTTACATTTTCCAGAAAACATTGTTTATGAGATACATCAGAGGTTCCCAAAATTCAGACCTCCGTAAACCCCCTCCGAAAAAATTACGCATTTTGCGGACCCCTCCCCCCTTTTCCCCCGGCAAGTGGAAGAAAAACTGATACAGTTAAATTTATTTTTGTATAATATATTTTTACGCTTATTTTCCTTTAAATTTATTTATTTATTGTTCTGCTTATTTTTCAGAGCTCTTGTCTGGCTTTCATTTCTTACATTAATATTTTGAGTTATGGAAGTAAAATTCTATTCGAAATTCAATTAGGAGTGAAAATGTTATCATCAAATTTCTACAACAATTTGACTAACAAAAATGAACTTCTGAATTTTGTGAACAAAGCACTGTTAGCCTAGTTTCAGTGTGCTCGTTGTTAATATGAGTTGTATTTTTATGGCGCATTATGATTTTAATTATTAACTACGATTAAAGTGAGAAACCAACGTAAATAAAGCACAAAGATTGAAGAAAATACAGAATATAGCTATTTCAAGGCTACAATGAAGCCTCTTCATCAGTGCAAAAAGCTCACTAACACAACCGAAAGTCGGGAGAGAACTGACAACAACCAAGTGGACACCGGTTTTGATACCAAAAAGGGCCAACCAATAGGAATTCCGGACACAAGGCTCCAAACAACCAATCAGTGAACAGCAGGTCAACCCCGGGCTCAGAGCAAGGGGGAGAGACAACCAATCAGAAGCTAGGAAACAAAAAGAGTGAGAGACAACGAATAAACCAAAAGGCAATTATAGAAATCGCTTCCGAATGTCATGAAAAAATGGTGTGCTAGAAAAATCATTGACAAGAGAATGAGAATTTTTCCAAATATAGTAAGCTTCCCAGAAATCGAGGTCATAAACCGAAGAACATTTACAAATAATCTTTGCAGATGAAAAATCAAAACAGTGACCAGAAGTCCAACAATGCTGAGCGATGGTAGAACGAGCAAGTTCTTTATGTTTAACATAATTTTCGTGCTCTTTCAGACGGTGCTTGAGAGCACGTTTAGTCTGTCCAACGTAACAAAGTTCGCACGTGCAGGAGATGCTATAAATACCCCAGTTGCTATGGCAATCATTAGGGTCCTTCAAGTTTGTAAATTTTATCTTATTTACTGGAGAAAAAGCTATATCGAAACCAAACTTCTTCAAAATATTTTCAACTTGATGACGAACTTTTGGATAATAAGGCAAAACAATAGTATACGAAGCATTGGAAGCAGAATGACAGGGTTTAATTAACTTATTATCAATTGAATCAATAATGCTAGGAGAATAACCACGATCAAAAGCCACTGCTTTAAGATAAGAAAGCTCAGCATTTAAAGATGGAGGAAGAACAGATAATCAAAGCACGAAACATTAAAGCCTTGAATAAGGACAATTTTTGGTTTGGAGAACGAGAAGAACATTTGTGAGGAGGTAGTGTAACAACAAAAGGCTTACGAAACACCGAAGTCATAAATTCCAGGGCTGCGGAGTCGGAAGGAAAATGGCCGACTCCGACCCCGACTCCGACTCCTGGATTTTGAAACGCCCGACTCCGACTCCGGCTTTTTTTAAATTGTATTTTTTCAACTCCCTCTCTCCCTTCAGGGGAAGGGGGAAAACCTCTAAACAGAGATTGAAGTATTAATTCCTTTTTATGAAAATTTCGCATTTTGTTTTTTATTGTAAACTCAAGACGTATACAACGTCAGAAATTCAATTTAAAAATCAAATTTTCCAATAGTTACGAGTTAAAAAGTGAGATGACTTAAAAATCCCTTTTAAAAAATTTGAAAAGGATTATCTGTAATTTGCTCCCCTTTAATGTTTAACAAATAGACATTGATCAAATCGTGTGCTTTTAATTTTTGAAGGGAAAACAAAAACCTTTTTTTCTAAATCCAAGTTCTTGAGAGGAGGTGGTTTGCCCCGGGTGACACCCATCTGGTAGATGGTAACCAAAGTTAATTTCAGAGTTTATAAAAAAATATAAATACTTTAATTCTGAAAATTTTCGCGAATATATTTTAAATTATATTTCATCAATAAAATTGCAACGAAAATAGGGCGGATATACATCAGGAGCTAATTTTACACAAAATGCGGCGGTATACAAATTTATACGAATAGCTTTTATTATACCTATGTTTCTCATTCGCAAAATTTTTAATTTAAATTTTATTTGCTGCTTTGGAGTAGACCTTAATATGAAGATTTTAAGATTAACTGCAATTATTAAGTGTTGAAATCAAGAAATCATTTACACTTATTTTGTTCCATACTTTTTAGTGAGAACCAAGCTTATAAATAGTCTTAATAAAGAAAAAACCATTAGATTATTTCGTCGGATCTTTTGGATTCGTGCTTTCGCGCCAGAACTGTTTTGAATTTGCCGTTCACCCTTAAACGTTTCAACATTAGCTATGGGCCTCAACTTACTAATTTGTTACGTTTCTTTTACTATTTTACAACTGAGATCGAACAAAACACTATATTTCTATTTTTATTCGTAAGTGATTACTTGAAAATGTTAGGCAACAAAACCGTTTGCTGACAGTTGCTATTAGTTAAGTTAAAAAGCATGCAAACTAGGGGATGGCTACAGAAAGTTCTGTAAGCACTCAAGCTAGCTGATTGCCATAATGGCAGTTATTTTCTCATTAGTATCTTTTCATACATGTAATCGAACCAATTGGAAGTCAGTTTTTAAAAAATGCAAGGAGAGTCAGCGAAAGGGAAAGAAAAAAAGAAGTCCGGAGTCGGAGTCGGCATGTTTTCTAACAACTCCGACTCCGACTCCTTTACCTCAAAATCAGTCCGACTCCGACTCTTCGACTCCGACTCCGACTCCACAGCCCTGATAAATTCATCATTACTTTTAGTAATAAGAACATCCAAAAAAGAAAGAGGACTATCAGTTTCCATTTCAATAGTGGATTGGATGCAAGGACCAATAGAATTTAAAGTAGAAAGTAAAAGTTCATTATCAACATGGTTTTGGCCAAGCAAAACAAAGCAATCATCAACGTAACGAACATAGAACGGAAACGTTATGGTTTCAAAAAGTTTAGCCCCAAAAATAGTGCATATAAATGTCTCTTAAAATAGGACTCAAAGGATTACCCATTGCTAAATCTTCAGACATGTGAAAGTAAGTAGCATTGAACAAAAAAGTATTCTACTCAAGACAAACACGAGTAAGGGAAACAAGTTCATCAATCTCAAAACTAGAAAAATGATGCTCTTGGAGTCTCAATTTAAGACAATCCAATGCCCCAATAACCGATACATTAGGGAAAAGTGATTTCATGTCAAAAGAAGCCATCGTTAAACCACGAGGCTTAAAATAACGTAACTTCTGAACAAAATGGATGGAATTTCTGACAGTTAAAGAGTTGCTAATCAAAAGAGAAGAGAAGATGGAAACAAAATACTTATAGCTAGTTTATATGAAGCAGTACCAATGTCTGAAATAATAGGCCTAAGAGGAATGTCGGGTTTATGGATTTTTGGCAGGGCATAAAACCTGGCACAGTGTGCAACAGAAGGAGTTAAAGACCTTTTTGAAGACTCACAGATGGTAGGAGAAGATTTCACAACATTTTTAATAAGGTTAACGTCTCTAATACTAGGGTCTATTTATTAACTATAGTTGGGGCAAACTAACCCTGGCAGTGCTGTGATTAGGATCTGCGTAGCCTTCACAATGCTGCCTGCTCAAGTTTGCCTCAATTAGAAGGAGCCCCTGCACTCTGCTCGCTATCGGTCACCAGTTCCCGGAAACTGCAAGTAGTTTCATTCATTGCAATCAATGCATTATTAATGGATGAGTCTTGAAAATTTTTCAGCAAAAGTTTTATTTAAAGTATAATAACCCAGCTGTAAAAATGTGCCTCAATGTTTGCGTTTTACTTAATATAGTTTTGTAACAATATGAACTTCGTTATGTACACGAAATTAATTAATGAGTAGTGTGTCTACTTCCGAATGTTCCGGGAGGGGGGGAGCTGTGCCCTGCTTGTACTTCAGCAAGAAATTTTTAATCCCTCATAAATATGCTTTCTTTTTGAAATAAAATATCGGTGCTCGTCCTTCAATGTCAGCTATATTTAACATTTTAGCTGGATAGCACATTATGGCATGGACACGGACCTCCGGGGGTCCGTGTACTACAGTTTGGGAACGAACTCTGAGATAAGTGGAAACATCTAAATTGTACATCAACAATAGACGGTAAGGTGAAATTCGAAGTGGAGTCGTGTAGTTATGAACACCTTGTATTTATTTTCAAAGTTTTCTAGCGAAACTATTGATCAGAAAATTACGAGTTTGTGTACAACACTTGGGCTTTGCGCCCTGCTCATTGATGCTCACCAACCCCCCAAAGATTTTTCGCAATCTTATTCGATTCGGAAAGGTTTAAACCGTCTATTAGAAATAATCAGATTAAAAAATGAGCTCCGTTTTGAACTTAATGAAAGTTCCCCTCCCTCTCCCGTAAAAAATAGGATTCAAGTAAAAAGCTCATAATTAGAACCACAATCCCGCTCCCACCCGAAGTCAAAAGGAACTTGATAAGAAATGTGCATAACCGAGTTATAAAACAGATAGCGCTTTGCAAAGCACCCTATTCCCATAATTTGTACCAATTTGCACCAACTTGTACCAATAACCAACTTGTACCAATTTGCACAGCTATGCAAAGTGCTAAGGGGGTACTGAGCATTGCAAAACGGCTGTTTTGTTCGTTTGAAAAGTTTCTTTCAAATTCGTGATCTCTAGTTATATACTTTGTCTTTACCTCTGGAATAGAATTGAGTTATGTATAGAAATATAAAATATGATTTAAAAAAAAATCCGTTTGATATTTCTAGAAAAAGTGAACTCAATGTTGAGGGTCCAATTGGCTCAAGTGTTTTAATTAGGTCCTATTACAGAACTATTTTTGTATTAACATTATTGCGGTTGCTGAACAGTTAACGCAGATGTGTTTTTAAATTTGCGGAAAATGTAAAAAGAATTTTTTGTTGATATTAGAACCGTTTTATATTAAAATGAGATATTTACTATTTTAATCGAATTTCGCTTTTTCGCCTCTTTTAGTAAAAGGATCATAAATCTATTGTTTAATGAAGAAACGAGACTTCTTGGTTCACATTAGTATGTCTGCAGAAATGCTCAGAAGTTTGCGTTCAATATTAAATTAAAATTCAAGTTAGGAAATTTTTTGCCTCAACCGCAAAATTACAAATATGACAGAAGTCTATTTTTAAAATAAAGCGGTTCATTAAGGGGAGAGGTGGAATGTTTTCAGCGTCAAAAAAATCACTTTTTAAAGATTTTTTTAACGAAAATAGTTTGATTAAATTTGTTAAAACATTTTGTGTATTATAAAGTATGATTTTAAGAATATTTTATAAATTTTTAATAAGAAAATGTCTACAGGCAAGCCGGTGACAGAGCTTTTTCCAGAGCACCTTTGGAGAAAGATGATATGCGGTGATTACTGTATCTCAGCTGACATTTATCTGAAATCGAATTCCATTTAAATTTAGTCAGAGTATTAATTAATCCCCCCCCCCCCCCCCCCCCCCCCCCCGACGCTCTCAGATCTTTTTTTGTTTGACTTTACAATTTTTGGCGGCCATTTGAAGTTTAATGTGCTATTTTTCACGAAAAATCCCGCTATTTTGCTAGTAAAAAACCCATTAAAAAGACTCAACGTAGTGGTTAGGTTTTTTTATATGCAGAATGTGTGTATTAAATTTGAAATGAATCGCTCAGTTGGTTTAAAAATGGGAGTAAACACATATTTTGAAAAAGTGATTTTGAGAAAAACACGTTTAATGTTTTAGAAGCTAAAACGCATAAATTCCAGCTCCATAGAGTACAATACCTGTAACAGCTTCGATCTCCTCAGCTTCTTCTTTTTTCATCATTTATTTATAGTATATTTAACTAACCCCAATCAAGCAGCACTGACATTCTGAGCGTCTGCAGGTATCAGAGCTGCTGCATTCTTCGGCAGCTGTTGGAGCTAGTTTAAAGGAGCAGAGATTGAATAATTAATAACTTTGAGAAGTTTGTTCGAAACGACTTGAAATTTCGGGAATATATTTTTGAAATGTGCATCTACAAGACGAAACAAAAATGAAAAAATCACTTTTTTCGAAGCTGAAAAACCCGACCCCCCCCCCCCTTAATGGATTTGGCTACATCTAAAAATTCTAAAAGAAATATGTCAATAGAGGAATTAATCCATTTACGAATGTAGTAGTACTCATTGCAACTTTTTTCTCGTATTGAATTAAAAAAAAAGCCCTTGAAACGAAATTCTTAAAAATTCGCGAAGTATCTGTGAAATTTCCCATTTTTTTTTCGAATTTTCATGCCTGTCTCCGGAGCTGAAGATGTTGTATGTTTTCCATATATGTATACCTTATTTCAAAAGTTTTCACCAATCGCATTTTTTTCTGTCTTTTAACATTAAAAAAAAGTCCATGAAACAATTTTTTTTAAAAATCACCAAAAGATAGTGATTTTTTTTTTTTTTAATTTTTAGGCTCATTTCTAGATTGGAACGTTTTATCAAATTTCCATAAATTTATTTTCATTTTCTAAGTCTTTACTAATCACAATTTTTCCTCGCAATAACTACAGAAAAAAGAAAAATTGCTTGCTTTTCGTACACCTTGAATGTCAGTACGAAAATTTTTGCTATACTTAATTCTCAGTAGATGGCAGCACCAGCAGTTCGCTTCTTTTTTATTTATTTATTTATTAATTTTTATACCTATATGCTATCGAAAAATACGCGGAGAATATAAACACGGGCGTCACGGCCAACGGGGATTCGGGGACGCAATAATTTGAAAGAGGAAACAGTCTCCTGAGTAGTTTTTCACACAAAAATTTAGAAATAAGCTGACACTCATTCAAAAATATATATATATATACTCAGTGGTTGGAAGTAGCGACGCTACTGTAGTAGCTGCATTTTTGAGTAGTTTGTAGTGTAGCGCACTACTTTTTTAAAAAAGTAGTATAGTGAGTAGCTAACTACAAAAAAATAGTAGTTTGTAGTGATTTCAGGAAACTACTTTTAAATAAACTAAAAAAACGTTCAAACGAATTTGACTGGCGCAAATTTTACACAAGTACATCCGGGGATGCAATGAGAAATAAGACTCATAAAAATACGAGCTGACCTCAGGAATTTCATTTTGACGCCACACGTTCTATCTGTTTGACGTCATCAGTTTGTTTGCCATCGTAATTTTCATATTTCACCAATATTTATATTGAAAAAAGCACTTATTTTCTCGAAAATGAAGACATCGGTGATTTCTCGAGTTGAAAATTTGGTGAATTTTATATGAACAGACCAAAGATTGAAAAACAAAATATTTTAGCGAGGCTTAAATTTTCGACAGTATTCTCCAAATAAAAAGAAGCTACTGAAAATGTTATAGAAAAGTATGAAATTGAACTGTTCTGGATGACTTACAATAAATACGAGCATTACAGTGTTTGAGATATAGTGCCTAGAAAGAGTAGTGTGCCGATCGACGGGGAAAAAGTGAGGTCAGATCTGAGGAAAATCCAGATGGCGCTGCGCTCGAGAAGTACGTTAAGCTCCTCAATCAGACTCGTTTTAAATCAGCGATTGCATGCTGATTTCGCAGTTTAGAAGCCCCATTTTTGGGATTGAACTTACTTCTGCGCAAAAGACAAATTCTGTAATAAGTGCTAATTGTTACATGGGTGTTCATTTATTTTTTGAAGCATATAAAATTACCTTATGCTAATTTATCTTCAATGAAAATAGTAGACTATAAGGGGCCATTCATTAAATACTTAAGGATCCCGAGAGGGAGGGGGTTGGAAAAGCCTCTACGTACCCTTGCTTGGGGGGGGGAGGTCAAACTCATTCTTACGTAATATTTTCCAAGTCGGTATTTCACATTAGAAAATGCGCGGTCAAGTGATTTGGCAGAGATTATGTTCCATTTGCGTCTGGAAGGTAAGAAACGTGTTAAGATAAGATGTTTTTTTATTTGTTTTACAAAGAATGAATAGTGTAAAATATAATAAAAGAGTCGCATTGTGTAAGGCATGTTTTATTTTTAATTAATATTACGTCAAAACAAAAACAAAAACAAAAAAAAAAAAAAATGTCGAAAAAACATTTAGTTTAGATTCTAACTTTTCAGTAACTATTTCTTTATGCAAAAGTTTAATTTAATAATGTAAATTTAATAACGATTACAGTGATGTAACAACTCCAAGATTTGTTATTTTGAAAAACGAAATGGAATCTTACGTAAGAACAGGGGGGGGGTGAAAAATCTTACGTACCCTTACATGGGGGGAGGGGGATCAAAAATTGCCAAAATCATCCTTACGTAATTAATGAATGGCCCTTAAGTATTCAATAACTGCGCATCTCTTATTTCTCTACTAATAATAAAGCTGAAAGTCTCTCTGGATTTCTGTTCGGATTTCTGTCTGGATCTCTGTGACGCGGACAGCACCTAGACCGTTCGGCCGGTTTTCATAAAATTTGATAAAGTTAGTTTGTAGCACGGGGGTGTGCACCTCGAAGCGATTTTTCGAAAATTCGATTTTGTTTTTTTGTTTTTTGTTTTTTTTTTAATTTCAATTTTAAGAACAGTTTCTGGAGCAAAATTATCATAAGATGGACGAGTTAATTACGAAATTATCATGACGTGAAACCGTAACATGGGAAGAGAGAATGAACATAGCCAATTCGCGAGAAATTCATCATCTATTATTTGTAAATATACGAGCTAATCAAATGACCTTTTAATTTTCTCCTCCGGGCAAAGTCCTGCGGGTACCGCTAGTTTCAAAATACTTTCACGCTCTGTAGATATGGATGTCCTGCCACATGCAGACGAGGAAATCGTCTGTGAGAAATTGGTACCTTCAATTCCTCGCCAAGTGTTTAAATTTGCCACTTTTCTTAAAATTTCGGGTTGACTTAAATACCTTTTATCTCGATAACGAGGGACGATAACAATATTAATTATTAATTTCGTACAAGATTTTAAAAGGCTGAAATTCAAAAAAAAAAAATTTCTTTTAATATAACTTACGTGCTCGTTGATTCCGTTTGTCCGAAAGTCCTATGGTCGGTCGCTAACAGTTACCAGGCGTAGCGTTGCTGAAGATTTCCAACCTATTCTCCAGACCTATAAACTGTAGAGGTGGTGCTACCATATACCGTGCCCAAGTCGGACTCTTTCTCATTTAGGGGCCTCATTGACTCAGGAGTCGCTCCTTTCTGCTTTATACTCATACTGGCTACATGAATGGGGCTTGAGTCTCCCAAGTGGCATTAAAAACAACAACAAACTTTTCCCTTAGCCATCTCGACTGATTATACATTTGACTTAAAATATAAGTATCAAATTTTCAGTCAATTGTGTAAAATTTTGTTTTGATAACATCCTTGTCTTTGTGTCTACTTCAATAATGATCTTTTTATCGTCAATATTATTTTCCACATAATTTTCATTATATACAAAAACTACAGTATTTGGAGATTTTTTAAATTTCATACAAACCCAATATTCGTTAGGCAAATTAATATGAACAATTTCATTTATAATAGATTTATACGTGGTTATTTCAGTTTCACCTGCGGAAAGATCAAGTTTTATTTTTTTCAAACTGGGAACATTTTTCTTAACTGCATAATTCCTGATGGACCTTTTCTTTGGTAATTTTTTAGTAAAGTATGTTGGCAGATTTGGGGAAATTGTCGGAATTGCCTCATCTTTCAAAAAAGTTTTTCCCCGAGGAATCAAAACTTCCTCACCATTTATAATATGCTTAAAATGCGTTTCAATAAAATGTTTTTCGAAATGCAGAACACAAATTGAGCAATATTTATAAAAAACTTTATCTAACCTGGGAATAAACGAGTTCCACTTAAGTTTTTCTTTATCTGATGGAGCTTTAAAAAGCGTAACTTTTTCCTTGCATGTTTTGTACCCACTTTTGCAGCCTGGTACGAAACAAGATGAAGCTTTATTTCTTCCAATGTTCAACTTTGATGCCTCCATTAAAAGCCTTAAACGCTGTTTCATGAAATATTCACGAAATAAAGGTAAAAAAGAGAAACGCGGAACTAAATTGTAACAAAATCCCGCGTCTTCTAATGTAAACACCGCGAAATTGAACGTGCACCTCGACTGCTCTGCCATCTAGCGGTTTTCATACAATTCGTCTTCAAGAATCGCAGAGAAAAAAGCGCCGGTCGGCACACTACTCTTTCTAGGCACTATAGTTGGAGAGTATGATAACGGACATTTTTCTAGTGTCTTCTAAAGAGCTAATTTGTCAATCTTTTTTTGTTCAATCTTTTACGGTGTGTGTGTGTGTATTAGGGTGCCCCCCCCCCCAAAAAAAAATCGAAAGTTGATTTATCAAGTCGTACACTCTCTTATATTTTATAATTTTCCGTCAGAAAAAAAAATCATAATTTGAACAACGGCAACAAGTGCCGATTATGTCTGAAAGTGTGAACCAGCACTTGTGTAATGCTAGGCCAAGTTAAAATAAAATGTTTTTTTAGAAACTCAAAATTTCTGTTGATAAAACGTTGCTCCTATACCCCACATATGCAAAACAAAAACATTTATTCAATTAACAATCATTTAGATACCCCACACGTGGCCTAACATTTATAATTTTCTTCAAAAAATTAAGTTTTTGATACATATTTTGAGAAATGTAAGATTTTACGAAATTATCAAGCTGAAAAATATAAACAGGAAAGTAGAAAAGTAGGTAATTAGCGTTAAATAGAAATTTTTGCTTTCCTGCAATTTTTAAGTCTTTCACATAGTACTCAAAGATATGGATTTTTTTCAGGTTGAGATAAATTATTCCTTTAAAATATATATATATATATATTTTTTATTATTCGTTTGTAATTGTTAATCTGTATATGTGTTCGCCAGTAATTTTTAAACTTGATATACTATTAAAATTTATATGTATTTTTTTAAAAGATAACTGAAAAAAAAATCAATTTTTTAAATAAAATTATAAATTTTAGATCAAGTGTGGCATATCTAAATGTTATTTTTATTTGAATAAATGTTCTTGTATTACATGTGGGGTGTTGGGTACAGGGGCAACGTTTTATAAACAGAAATTTCGAGTTTCTAAGAAAAGCACGGGTTGCCGTTGTGCAAATTATATGAAACTTTTTTTCACGATTGTTTTGACACAAGAGGAAAAATACAAGAGTGTATGCTACTTGAAAAATTGACTTTCATTTTTTGAGGGACAACCTATTGTGTATGCTTTTTATTTACTTATTTTTTGGAAAGTAGCGACTACATTTCAAAAGTAGTTTGTAGTTGCTACATTTTGGAAAAAGTAGTTGTAGTTGTAGTTAACTACATTTGTAACAAAGTAATTGTAGTTGTAGTTCGCTACAAAAAAAATGTAGTTTTTCCAACCACTGTATATACTCAGTTGGCTCTCTGTTTAACGACTTTCGAGTTTCGAGGGACCACAAAAAATCGTCCTTAAATAGAATGCTTTTAACACTGTAGTGGTCCATCTAGGACCGTGAAAAGCCGTCGTTAAACAGAGAGCCAACTATATATATATATATATATATATATATTACAATGTGCGCAATTGAATTTTATACCACCTGCGTCAGGGCAAGCGGGAGTTCAAGGACCCTCCCCCTCCCCCCTCCTTCTCAACCGTGCACATCTCTCGTCTGCGTTGAGTGATAATATGAAGTAAAGTGAGACAATTTCATTTTTTTAAGCAAGAGGATATTGAGAGAGAGAGAGACATTTTTAGAGTAGTTACGTATAAAAACAGAAATCACAAGTTTAATTGCGTTTAAAAAACCTATATTCCATAAATTTACGGAGACTTTCATCATACGTTTGAAAAATGAGTGTACTTTTTGCTTTGTAATCTGTACTTCATTACATATTTCATTTTATATTTCTGCGATGCAGTCGATGACGTCAGGGACAGTGTCCCCTTTCTCATTTTTTGTTGTGAATTAATTTCCGTAATTGTTTAATTCCAATAATTGTATTTCTTCTGTCTATTCTTCCAGGACTACATCACAGTGGTAGCGCGAAGACATTCCTTTTTCGTTTTATACAAAACAGTTTTTTTCTCCTAAAGTTAAATGAGCAAAAGATGCTAACTCCTGCTATGGTTAATGGAAATTTACTTTCATTCATTGGCTATACTGCCCTCTTAAGCCTAATGGGCGTATCACAAGAAAAAGTAATTTTCGGCAAATCGACATTTCATAAAATTGAATTTTCTACACTCTTTTAACGTAATACTTTAACTACGGACATTTACACTAAGGAAATTGAGATACTGCTTTTTAACTTAGGAAATGATAATATTTTTGAGATACGTCAAATTGTGTTAGTGATTTTTGACAGTTTATAATTGAGATACGGCCTTTAGGCTTAAGAAAAAGATGGGTTACCTCTCAAATATTCCTTAAATACGAAAAAATACAATTGTAAAAAAAGTTGAGATACGCCCATTAGCCTTAGGAGAGCAGTGTAGTTGATAAGTAACAAACAATAGTAATTATTACAATATGCACCGCTTAATGTGATCACGGTTAATGTTATCATTCGCTTAATATTATATCAGAATCAAGAAGCCCCGGAACACTTTCTTTCAACACGTGTTAAAAAAAGTCGGATATTGTAATCATTGTCTTAGTTTATTGTTATCACTTGGTCATAAACTTTCAATTTTTTCCCCTTATTTGCTGCTCAATCAACAGAAATACAGATTCAAACCCTGACAAGACTAATTCTATGTGTGGCATTTTGTGGTTTTCAATAGCATTACAATATTTTTCCAGGAAAGAAACAACAGAAAATTCATTCTCAGTGATCACAGAATCCGCCTAAGATGTTTTTTTTTGTTTGCACATGCACTATTCAGTAGCTAGTGCTACCAGTTCAGTGCTACTGAATAGTGCTCCAGCACTATTCAGTAGCTGGACACGTTGCATGTGGTGATCTCCTCTTACTTTGGGAGAATTAACGTAGCTTCCAGGAAAACAAGTTCCCTTCTTATCAGTAAAACAGAAGAATGTTTCTCCCTGACCAGTTACATTAAAAAGTTTATTCTAAATGGTCAAACATTTCAGCCATGAAGAAAAAACGCAATGATTTAACTATTAAGTAAAAAATTAACATTTTAAAACACTTTGACAATTTACCCATGATGAGTCAAAAACATGCTGCAGCACAGCTAAAAATTTCTTAGCCACTTCGTAAGTTACTGAAAAAATACAGTGGTGGTAAAAAAAAATGCATCACCAGCGCCACAAAGGAGAGGAATATCATCCCGACTGCATTCAACACACAGTCAAGCATCTCGTATCCCAGATGGTTTGGGGGTGTATCTCTGATCAAGGAGTTGGTGGGCTTCACTTTGTGCAAGGAACAATAAACGCTCAGGTGTATATTGGCATTTTGGAGAAGTTGCTTCCTACTATCCGGGATTACTTTACTTCAGTTCCAAACGTCATTTTCCAGAATGATTCTGCTCCATTCCATAGGGCAAAACTGGTAAGTAACACTTTAAAAACCTTTATCCTGCCATTAGACTTAAATTGACATGAGGTTAAGTAATTTTTTTTTCTCTAAACTCACACGCATGTTCAGAAATGGAAAAATGAGCATGGGGTCAGCAGTTTGCCTTGGTCCGGAAACAGCCCCGATCTACGTAAACAATTATCGGATTCCTGCTGTTAAATGTTTATTTCATAATTTTGCAGAATTTCACATACATTCATCGTTAATCGGTCGACCAAAACTTATCACATAATCCCATCGTTGTGAAAATGCGAGGGTGATGCAATTTTTTTACCAGCACTGTATTACGAAACTGAAAACAAGGGGAAGCTGAATGGAAATTTAAACGTTTAGTTGAGTCATTCCAATATTAATTTGCAGTTGCAAACATAAATGCTTCTTAATTGGAAAAAAAAAACATAATTTTGCTTGTCCTGGATTCTTTTCGGTTATTGTTATCAAACTTTATTTGTCCCAAAGTGACAAAGTGACATCAAGCAGCGCCTACTGTCTTTCAGAAACTTTGAATAACTGAGCTGTTATATTTTATTGCATATTTCGTTTCATTTTCAAAAAGCTTTTTATATATTATAGGTTTACTAAGTCAACCGAAACCGTAAGGTTTCGTATTGAAAGCAATAAGAGAACGAGGAAGAAGAGACAATGGAACTAAAACCGCCACTTCCTCCGAAACTTTCTAAATTTTTAATTTAAATCATGCTATACTCTATCCATAAAAATTTCTATTTTGAGAGTGCGTGAGAAAGTTATGCATTTTTTTGAATGCTTTACTGCAATCATGGCAACATTGCATAGGAACGCTTGATCGTTTAAAAAACGCGAAGGAGGAGGAGAGAAAAATTATGAAAAAAAGAAGGACGATTTTTTTTTTTTTTTTTTTGCATGAAAATTAGTTTGAAAAGTCACCAATGAGGTAGGAGAGCAAATATGGTGAAAAAAAGGGTAAAATCACTTGCACGTGTAAAAATGTTAAAAGATGCAAAATGAGAGGGTAGAAAAAAATATGAAAAAAGAGTGACATCATTCTAGCATGAAAACAAGTTTGAAAAGTCACCAGGGGGGGGGGGATCAAAAATGGTGAAAAAATGAATAAAATTATTTTCACGTGAAAAAAAAACTACCAGGGGAGGAGGGATAAGGCAGTATACGACCTGGTTAGAGATAAGACAGAAATGTATCGTTATGAAATTCGCTAATTTCTCAGAGATTTTATTAACGTCAAACTATGAAAAAAGTGTACATTTTCAGTGAGGTATTCGCTGTTTACAATAATAATACAGCACTTTTACAGGACACTTTTTCTAGAAATAACACTGAAGAAATTTAACAAGATTGCTGATGACTTTCCTCTGAGAGGTCATTCGTTTGTTCTCTCAGACCGAGATTTTGGGACGAATGCTAAATAGATATGACAGATTATTATCATGTGAAATCTAATCTCTTATAAGTGAAATTCTAAAATTACGTGAAGTTTCAACGTCAAATCTGTTGAAAACAATGAAATCTGTAACTGCTAAAGCAGGTGCTCTTCATTTTTTAAGAGGACTTATCCCTCAAATTAAGATTTTAGAAAAAGATTCTACTGGGCGACAAATGTTTTCAATTATCAACATTCATGATTTTTAAATATTCTATGGATCATCGAAGAAATAGTTTCAGGCTAACTATTTTGTTTATTAATAATGTCCAAGATAAAAGAAGGCACAAAGTTATTTTTTTTATTCAAAACATTTGTATAAGGTTTCAAAAACGAACTGTTCTCAAAAGGCGTCCCACTTACCCCCAACCAACCCTATCACTAACCGAATTTCTACACATATATGAAACTATCATCATTATTATTTTTCGAAATAACGAAGTTTTTCACTCAAGTTAGTATTTATTTAAATATAGCCCATTCACGAGTTAATTTAATTCATCGATTTTGTCGATTCAAAGCAATTAATTCCGATTACTATTTTTCATCAATATTTTATTTATTAATTTTATCACGCGCTTTATTATTTTCCTGCATTTATACAATTAATTTTCCAAATCAAGTGAATTCATTTTTTTTTCCTATGCTGAAATGAAACACATCATATAAAAAAGTTAAACATCAAAGAAGGACCCAAGAAGTGTTAAAATTATAAGTCGAGTATCGCAACTTCACTTCTAGTCCTCACAATTTAAAAATGGATTCACTGAAAGATGACTTCCTCAATTGAAATTTAAAAATGCTATTTATTTATTTATTTTATTTATTTATTTATTTATTTATTTTTGCACTTGCATTTTATTTTTAGTAGTTACAAATTAATATTTCCGTAGTTGCTAAATATTTTTTTTTATAGTTGCAAGTTTTTTTTCATTTAAGTCTGATTTTCGAACCACTCTATTAAGTCATTTCACAACGCGCTATGATTTAATTAATCTGATTTCAATTATTTACAATCGAATGAAATTTTGAAATTTACTGTAAAATAACAAAATTTTCAGTTCATACCATTTCGAAAAAATCACCATGTTTTTAAATTTAAATTATGTTTTTCGCAATCCCGAATTACGATAGGACCCTACTCGTTGGGTTTTTGGTTTTTGCAAATGGAATGGACTGGAATGGAAATGGTCGAGATATATGCACCCGTCATAATATGGCCGGTGAGTTTCTAGAACAGGTAATACGAGGAATATCCATAAAAGGGGAAGCAATGATTAATAAAGATAAAGATTTTATGGCCAATATCCACCAGTTAATTTTATCTCCAATATCCAATGATTATTTACAGCATACAACGGTAAGTATTTTTATTTCTTATCAATCTTAAATGATGGGAATCAGTGATCAAAATACTTTGCATTTAGATGAAGTTTTGCTTTTTAAGTTCATATTTGTTGGTATTTTTTCTGATAAAACGTAATTTTACACCCCCCCCCCCTACCCGAACTTTTTAAAAGTAAAATCTGCTTAAGTTAAGCCTTGAATAAAAGCAAACAATTGCTAAAAATGGCAACGAAAATTAGTCTTCTTAATAAATATTAAAGCAACGTGTTCCCAGACAACCAACCAAATCCAAAATCCATCTATAAGAGATCCATTGAATAAAACAAGTAGACATCACCAAATCCACTAGATATCCATGCCTGGTCTACATATCCAAGTCCATATCCACCAGAAGTCAGAAAGGTTGCACTTTAAAGACATCCCAGGGAGGTCTGGATATTTGGATCTCTCTTGGATATGATATGATCTCCAATGGTTGTTATGGATTCGCGACAGATATCCGCCAGATATGCGTTTTATGTCGATTGCGTGGATTAGATAGCCATGGGAGATAGCTATTTAGATAGTTTATAGATATCTAGAATATTCATGTTGTTTACTTTGTGTACTAAGCCTATAAGCAAAATAAATCTGGACATAAAATGCATCCTTAAAATTTTAAATACTAAATCATTAAAAAAAAAAAAAAACATAAACATTATTAAAATTTATATATTTTCTCTACTACTCATTTAAAATATTTACTTTAAAAAAATTTAACATTTTTAATATTAAAAATGCAACCTATATTTACTCAGATATTAAATGCTATAGGTTTAATACACTTTATAGTAGTTTGATCAAAAAATAAAAAAAAATACATAAATTTCTTTGACTAATGTCAAATTTAAAATGCACTTATATTTTACTTTATTTTGATAAAATCATAATTGCTAACTCTAAGCAATAACCTCCTTACTGCAATTTTATATATTTTATAAACCTTATGTCATAAATTGTATTTGATTAAATCTTTTAAATTATACTTGGTAATTTAAAGTAGCTTTACTAATGAATATGCAACCCCCCCCCCCCCATACACACACAAAAAAATATGTTTATTCAGCTAGTAATTCACTTTATTTGCAACCAATTTGAAATTTTACATCTAATAATATATTATTAGAAACTCGTGGCTCAAATATAATTTATAAGTAAAAGGATTTCTCACAATGCATAATACTTAATAAAGTTTAGTTCATTTGATAAGTGTTCAAAAAAAATTAACTATCACACTAAAATATTAAGGTGCATTCTGCCGTGCTAAGCACGGATGTGATATCTGCACATTTTATCAAAATTGAGTTATTGTCACCAGGTGGTCGTTAATTTAATTTACCTAAATGTCAAGTTTTTTGGCGATTTGTGAACGCGAAATATTAAAAAAAACTTTAAGAAAAAAGTCGTAACTGCATAGTTTGCGGAGTTTGCTAAGGCAATTTGAACGTAAGTGACAAATACTAAACCTTTAAAGTAGTATCTGCGCAGTTACCACTTTTTCCTTAGTATTTTTTGTAGATACGACTTTTATACCTTAGTAAAGCAGCATATTTAAAAATGTAGCAATTTATTGTGACACAGAATATTAAAATTAGTTTACTGTTGAATAGTTGATACAGGTTGATAATAAAAACTAATACAACTTTGCATAATTGTTAAAGTTATTCAGCTTGTTCTATTTAAATGTTTATTTAAAATGCAAATTCTAAAAATGAAATGCATGTAAAATATTCATATTTAATTCTTTCATGCAAAAAAAACCGCATTTCATTCTACGGCCAGTAATATTTTTATTTAAGTATCGTCTGCTGTTAAAATTATCTTCATGCTCGGTAAAAATGAATCTAGAAAATAAAACATTATAAAAAACACATTCTTTGAATATTCGCAACTCCAGCGCTCGAATACGCTACCTTGCGGTGATTTACAAAACTGCCGAAGAAACTAAAACATCGCCACGTTCCACGTGTGTCTGTTGACGTAAACACAGGCAGTTTGTTCCATAGACTAATAATAAGAGTAGACCGAGCTATGGCAACCCTTTTGCTGCTCATAAACCAAACCATGTGACTGGTGGATATCCTAGCAACAGCGGGCGTTGATCGAAGCAGACGATCAATGCCAGCGCGAAATAAAATAAATAGAATTGATGGAACACGGAAGAATGATCTTTTATGGAATCCGATTTGTAAATTTGTTATTCTAAGTTGTAAATATTTTGTTAATATAGTGAGTTTTTCGTTTAGATAGTATTGTGCATTTTCTTTAATCAATTTCAATAACTCTCTAAGCAATAAAAGATGCAAGCGACCAAGAAGAATCAGCAAACGGTAAGATTTTTACCTACAGTTTCAATTTACGATACCGATTAGTACATTTTTGCGTTAACGCAAAACGTTTACGCCATTTCGTTCACGCCAACGCTGACAGCTCCAAATGAAATAAAAGTTACCGAAAACTGATCAAAAACTGTTACTAATGTCAAAATAACGCATAACTAAAAGAAAAACAGTTCAATCTCTGCACCTGGAAGTTTTTTTTAATGAAAATACATTGTCTTAAAATACATGTCGAGTTCCAAACTATAGATAATGCTGCCATCTAGCAACCATGCTGCCAAAGTCTTCGCCAAGCCCTTCCACTAGTCACATGATACATCTATGAACCAATTTTCTTTATCAGCAAGAATGAGAAAGCTCGGTCTACTCTTATTATTAGTCTATGGTTTGTTCTGACTATTTCTTAACGCAATCGATGTGTCTTAGTTTGCTTTCAGCTACAGAAATTAATTCGTCCCTTAGAAGTATTCTCGAGCTTCTCAAAATAATGTTAGTTTTCCTTATTTCCTTCTGAAATATGAGTTGATTGAGAAATGGTGAAAGCGAAAACTCTGGATTAACAAACTTGGATAACGTTATACAAAGTAAAAATTTTATTGTTTTGTATGAATTTGTAAGAATATGATTTTTTTTAAATCTTAAATTAATTAAACTTACCATATTTTACAGCAGCATTTAGTTGGAATGGACAGTATGCAAAATATTTTCTTGAATATATTATCGTAGAACAAAATGAATAACCGAGAAAGAATTTACTTTATTCCTTTTATTCTCAGCTGAATGGTTTCGCCAAATTTGTTTAGGGTTATAGTTTTGGTATTGTGCGAGCAAAGTAGTCTTGGCGAGATTTCGCGTTTTTAGTTAAACCATTTTTAATTTTTATCATGAAGGGAATAAAATGGTAGTAAGATTACAGAATTCGATAAGTAAAAAGAAATAATGGTCAATCAACTGAAAAGAAAACTACCACCATATATCCGTAAGAATTTTGTAGATGATTTGCATAACATGACATAATTAAATCGTAACTCAGAAATTAGAAACATCGAAACAGAAAAATTTTAAATTAACCGGAGGATTATTAATACTCGGGAATTCGAGAGAAGTAACTCAGCTACAAATGCAAAACAATAAGCGCTAGCCAAGCAAAGCAAAGAAGTATCATCTTCTTTTGGTAATAATTTGTAAAGTCACATTAAATTTTCTAGCATCAATTGTTATTCTTGTCAGGCCACAATTATTATTTAGTTTTATCAAGAATTGATAAATATCGAACTCAACATCGTGAAAATGGCTGCTTAGAACTACTAACTACGTAGTTTGCATTAATGTTTGACGTTTAGTAATGCTTCTTGAATTCTAATCTCTTTCTACGTGGGCCAAAATATCCTCAGGACTTAAAATATTGATTTAAAAAGGATAAAACAAAAAAAATCATACATACGAACAAAAATCACAGCACTTTTAGCATTTTCTTCGTTACCACGTGCGTTTGTTTTAGTTTTTTCGTCCGCCATTAGACATTGATTGCAGTGCCCCCTATAGTTCGTTGGAGTTGCGAATAAGAAACGGAAAATTGTTATGGATTAGTTTTAACTGTCTGGAATTTAAAAAATGGTATCTTTCAGAAGGTAGATTCTGTTAGATTTGTATTCACAAAATAAAGCGAAACAGCTAAGTCTAAGGAAAGCAGATGTTTTTTAGTATTATTTAATGATACTTTGAGCACGTTTTACTAAGCTATTTTTGTCGTATCTGTGCAGATATCCCTAAAAATGCCTAGTAATTGTCACTTACGGTGAAAATAGCTTAGTATATGAAGAGGTTTTGAAAAGAAAATTTGTCGTAAATACATTTATTAATTTTAAATTAACATTTATTACAAAAATACTCTCTTACAGTTTTTAGATAAGTTATTTACGAAACAACTACCGCAAGTTGAGCATTTAATTAAATCATAAATCAAAGAAATGAGTTGTAAAACTTTAATCGTCAATTTCTCATTTTGAGCTCTACTGCAGATACCACATCTGTGCTTAGCACGGCAGCATTGTGATTAATGCATGTATAATCTAGAAAAAAATAATAGACAAATATTAGGACTCGACCGATGCATCGGACTGGTCGATGCATCGGCGCCGATGGTTCAACAATTTAGCCATCGGCATCGGAGGCCGATGCTAACTTGCAGGAAACATCGGCCCATCGGCCTTAAAAAACATCGAAAAGCCGATGGAATTGGCCGATGTTTTCGACAAAAAAAAGACCTTTGCTGTTTTACTTTTTAATACGAAGTAAAGTAAGTTATTGTTTTCATATAAAATTGTTTAATAAAATTTCTCAGTATAAATTTCTATTTTAGTCACCCCTGAAAGAGATTTTAATACTGCATTCAAGTACCAAACAGGTTAGTTATTGCGTTGTTTCTTGCGGCTGGATGTACGTAAATATCTCACATAAGTCATAACTCAAAAATGGCAAGCTGTAGAAAGTTAAATTTTTCCATGTGGGGTGTGCGTACGTTCTAGTTGTGCCCTTCCCTTTTTGCTTTCGAGCGGGTGTTCTAAAAAGTCCATTTACTCATTTTTTTTGTGGCTATTAATTACTTATTTCAATGCAAAACTAATATAGCGTCTGAGACTGACGATCATCTGGTGATATATTGCCGAATTGGAGACTATGGAAACAAATATGAGATGGCGAAACCGGTTTTTGTGTCATTTTGTTAGATAAATATACAGTACTAGCAAAAATACCCGGCGTTGCCTGGGTCAGTAATAATTATGAAAAACAATCGTTACTTGCATTTGTTTTCTGTTTCAAGTGAAAGAATATAAAACATATCTTTTTAGCGTGATTTAAAATCGAGCTTCTCCCTTACTCATAAAACTAAAAGAACAAAATAGTATTCATTTAGAAACGAAAGCACGATATTTAAGCAGATACAAATTTGAAGAATTTCCAAAATATGAAATTAAGCTTGACATGTTTAAAAAGATTTATCTGTCAATTCCTTTTTTTTTAACATGGAGTCTAAAACCATCTCTGTATGGCTATTGAAGTATGAACTGCTTAAAAAAATGTAGCCGCCCGTAATCCCCTTATACTTACTTTAGATATTTTAGGATATTTCAATCATTGTTGGCTGTTGGTGCGATTTAACCTTAGCGGGAATCATTTTGGAATACCTTCGATAATGCTCCTCCTCCCTACTTTGGAAAACAATATGCTACGAATTTTTGTTGCAGAGATATTGTCGCCAGATGCTGAGATATTTTTTGTCACCTTAAAATGGCGCTAGACAGTTTCATCCGAAATGTTTTCAAAATAAGTAGTGAAATTTGGCGATTGATTGAAATTGTGCAAAAAAAGAAACATTTTTGTGTTGTTCATAGACTTGCCTAATTTAGTTGGTGGATTATTTTACACATTAAAAAAAGTTTTTTAAAGATACAGTGATTGGCGATATTTTGTATACATTGTGAAAGCTGATAAACATTATTACCTAGGCTTTGGCTTGAAAAACAGCGACAGTTGAAAAAACTGCCAAATGTATCAGCTACTAAAATCTTTCTGAAAAAATTTTAGGAGATTTCTGCTGGTTGATTGAATAATAAGTGTCCAGTCAGCGCAAATAGTAATAAAAAACCATTAATTATATTAAAGTTCCGTTTAAATTTAAAATCATCAGCCAAATCCATTTATTATTAGCCAGTCTAAAAACATTACTTTAAGATTTGACTTGAGAAAAGCCTTGACCAGTCAGACGAAAAGCAAAAATATTCAACAATACAACTATTCTAGCTGTCGACTGGGAGTTGAGATGATACACTAAATAATGACTTGGGTTGATGAAAGCCTTCGAACAGGGAACAAAAAAGCTCATAACTCGTTTTTTATACAACTTAGAAACTTCGAACAGATGCTATCTTCAGCAGAAAAATTGGCGCTTTCGATGGACATATAATGTTAATATGTGCACGTTTTTTTCTACCCCCGTATTGGGGCATTTATGCGAAAATTGGGACTAAAATTGGAATAAAAAGGGAACTATCAATCGGATTTTTTTCGAACTGGTCTATAAACCTTCCCAGTACCAAACTGAACAAACGGTGAAAGTTTCAGCCAAATCTGACGAGTAGTTTCTGAGATTTTAGGGAACAAATTTACCAAACTCCATTTTTATATATATAGATTACTGAAATCTTAGTTATATGTTCAATTAAAAAAAAGAAAAAAAAAACCAATCAATTGGTTATTAAACAGTGTCTTTGTTTTTCTTCGTTTTTTTTTTTTTTTTGGCTGTTATTCTTACTCTATCATCATACAACAGTCAAAAAAGGAGAAGCATATTTACACCCTATGTAGTACGGTCCAAAAGTTCAGGGACAAGCTGTATAAAACCTTACCCAGAATAGTTCACATTACCAAATCACATCCACCTTCAAAGGGTCACCTTGAGGGACTATGTACTTCTGCCAGTGTTCATATAACTTTTGGAAACACTCTTGGAAGCCATTTTTTGCAACTTTCTATGATGAAGCTTTATCTTCTCCTGACGGAAGAAAGCGGCGTCCATGCAATTGTTTTTTTGCTGGGAACAGGTAAAAGTCACACGAAGCTAAGTCCGACGAAATGTTATGTTATTTGTTTGTCATATCAGAGTATTGACCAATCAAACCGAGCATCCTCAATATGAAAGTCACCTTTTTCCCCACGATTATGTTAAAGCAGCAGCGTAAGTGGCCTCACAGGAGGTAAACCGTACACTGTAAAAAAATGCTTACTAAACTCCCAAAGGGAGCGGATAAGTATGGACTACGTAGCTTTGCAAAAATTGCAATCAGGTGAGATGCTCGATACTTATAAGCAATTCTGGCTTAGCTTTGGCCATGTTTGCAATACTGTTTTTGGAACTCTTGATAAACCAGGAAGGTTCCAAGCTTTTATATTATCCCTATTTAAGATTACTCTTAAGTTCCAATGGCACGACTGGCTTTAAACGGGAAGGTTTCTGGATTTTTCAGAAAGTTACTGAATTTTAACGGAAAACGTTCCTGAGTTTTGCGAGGCATGTTACTGGCATAGATTGGGCACATCAGCTGCCTATTATTTTCCAGGAACGTTTCTGAATCGTTTTTACAGTGTGTACAAACGTTGGCAGAAGTGCATAGTCGTTCAAGATAACTATTTTGTAGATAGATGTGCTTCGGTAATGTGAACTAATCAGGGTAAGGTTTTATACAGCTCGTCTTCGAACTTTTAGTTCATACTACGTACGTATCAGTTTTCAACTTACTATTTCATAACGTTTTTAAATAACGCAAGTTTGGCGCACAAGAGAACTTGCGATAATTAACTGAGGAGGTGTTCAAAATGGATATTTAGGTCATCTATATGTTCTTAGGTACATATGCATGTACAGATGTGCCGAAAAAAACTTGTGAATGTAAATTGGGTGATCGTAAAATAGAAATTTAGGTCTAAATCTTATTATTATTATTTTTTTTTTTTTTTTGTGATTTCAATTCCTTATTCGTAGAAAGGAAGTAAAGTGAAATGAATAAATGATCCTTTAAATCTCTGACAATCTTATCAATTTATTTCCGTTAGATTTTTTTTTTTACCATCGGCCAACGGCATCGGCCATCGGCAATCGGCCATTTGGAGAAAAACAATCGGCAATCGGCCATCTGCCATCTTTGAACAATCGGCCAACAATCGGCATCGGCCCATCGGCCAAAAAATGCCATCGGTCGAGCCCTAACAAATATGAAAATATTTATTTTGTTTCATATCTCTTAAAAGATGTCCAATTTCAAATCTGAAAACTGAACTTCAATAAAAATTTGATATTCCTAGGCAAAATGACCTACCTTTATATGCTCCTTCCTTTACATGAGTTACACACAGTAACCTCTACTTTTTAAAACTAAATTCTACGTAGTGAAAAAAGCTTTAATGTCATCAAAATTACTGTAAAATGTTTTTATTGACTAACATTTTAAAAAATGCATACAAACAAAACATCACAATTGCATGAAAATTTGACAGGGACAAAACATCTATGTTTGTTTTCAGCAATCACGAATTGCTTCTTGTTTTCACTTCACCGGTGAATGATGTTAGTCCTTTGATTTTTGGAAAGGAGCCTCGAGAATACCACTGTTGACTGGCTCAGGTCCTGCTTCTCCAGCATGCACGGTCTCCACCAGCAGCACTGACCAACAGAATTCGCTCCTACTGTGCGGTTGCTTCTGTATCCTACACACACGCCTTCAAGCATACACACGCCTTCAAACATACACACGTCTTTACACACACACACCTATAAACATTCACATATCTTTACACATACACATAAACACACGCACCAGCACATGCACACTCATGATTGCAAAAAGCTTAATTTTAATTCAAGATGTCAAAAATTCAGGTTTATTATTATTATTTATTTATTTGATTTTATCTAGTCAGGTTTTGATGTGCGCAAGTAATTTTTCAACAACAACTTTCATGGCAGAACCTGTTGCCCTAGTTTTGATTAATACTGGGTGTTTTTATAACCAATTTATAAAAACACTTATTTTGGCAATGCCAATGCAACATCTGGAACTTTGTTAATACATATTACAGCAGAAAAAAATACTTAGAATTTAATGCAAAATTTTAGAATTTCAATTACAATAACATCATGACATTTGGAACTATACTTGCCTGCAACTTAAGTGGACAGTGACATCATCACGACACACAGAAAAAAAACCGAGTTAACAGATAAAACGTCACACTTACTAGCTTCCTCACCCTACCTGCTTCACAAATAAGAGGAGATCACCACCTGTGTATGAGCTGCTACTGACTGGCGTGTTTGATTCAAATGGTTTTAATTTTCCGCGCTGCTTCACTCGTAAAATTGAAAATATTTAAAGATTGACAGAAATTATGACTAAAAAAGGTAGTAGGCGTGGGTTCAACGAACAAATCTGATTTCTAAACGGTAGAGCGTAATTTCACCCGAATATCGGAAAAGACACAATGAACTATTTCCTTCATTTGGTCTCATCTTATTTCTCCATTGTTAAGTAAGCTTGCAGTCGAGTATACAATACTCAAGAAAATTGCAGCCATAACCACAATTGCAGATGTAACTGGCGTGAACACCTTTTCACCAAAAAGTCCAAACTGTTCCAAAATATTTGAATTAAATATCTCCTTTTTCTAATTTTTGTTCTGAAAAACAGCCAAGAAAACTTTTTAATTCAAAAAGTGAGAAAATTGTAAAAATAATGGACTGATGCTGCATAAAGCATGTGTTTTCACATTTGGAATTATTAAATTATAAGATATACTTACCTTATATGTTTGAGTGTTAAAGGATATAATTTTAAAAGATGTCGAAAACACAGAGAACAAACATAAAAGAGAAACTACATTAATTTAAATAGTTCCTCCTGAATGTTTTTCTCAGTAATTTTTCCGCTTGGTTTTTTTCTTCTGCTAAAATAAAGAAATAAATATTTGCTATCTTGTTTTTCATAACAATTTATGAATTATATATTTACATACTTGACAAACACAGGATACTGCAATAAAAAAAATTAAAAAAGAAACTGGCTTGACAGAGAAGGAACATAAAAAAGAAACTACATCAATTTTATTAGGTAGTCGCTGTAAAATGTTCCTCTCCGGATGTTTCTCATTCTCTACTTTCTCTTTCATACTATAAAATAATTAAATATTTGCAAAAGAATAATTTGTATATTGTATTATGAGTATTTAGTGTCATTCTAAGTGCTCGGTAAAGTGTATGTCAACAAGGTTGATACTCTGAACTTGAACTAAGAGCTACTTGGTACGGCACTAGTGAAACCTACACATCAAATACATACAATGTGAATTTTGAAGTCAGACTTTTATGAGTAATAGTTGGCTAACTTGGATTCATATTTAATTGTTGCAAAATTTACAGCATTCAGAGACTTATAAAACATTACGCTAATTTTAATATGGTAGACTTCAAAAAACTTGATACTTAATAACCCCGTCAAATCCAGAAAACATCATCTACATTCTGGCAGGACGAAAACACCTGGGAAAAAAATTTTACATATGCATTCTCATTAACCTGGCATTTTTAAACACAACCACTTTTTAGTCAACAGTGGGCTGAGTTTTCAAGCAAATATAATACCATTTGAATTTAAATAAAACAATCGGGAAATTGAAAAAAAAAATCACGCCAAAAAATGCTTATTATTAAGGAGGAGTAAGTGAGACACTTGGAATACATTGGTAAAACCAAAATTCCAACATATTGAGATTTCATAGCTTTTAGGGAGAAATAATATTAATAGTAGTGCACATCTTGCTAATGTAAACGATGAGGTGCTAAAACATGAATGCAAATAATAAACCCAACATTGGGCCTTTTTGTGCCATCCGACAACAAGGGGAAAGACTAAAATGCAATCTTTATCTTTATAATGCAAACACATATTCAAGCAATGTGCAATTGAAAAAAATAACAAACTGGATAGATGATTTGGGGGAATGCATGCTTAAATCGAATGGTTAAACTGAACATTCATAAACATAAAAATTTCTAGAAAATAAGCCTTAAACATTTCCACAAAACAACTTTAGAGTTTTAATTCTTTCAGCAAAGTAACACAACACATGCAAAGAAATCTAAGTTAATACATAGCCTACTTGCTAGATAGATTTTTATATTTAAAAAAAATGAAAAGTTAACATTGTGGAAGAAATGCAGATAGAACATACACGAACAGAAATCAAAGTTAGGGTACCTGTGAACTTAACTCCTCATTAGTGAAAAAATTATCATTGAGTAAAAAAAAACATTTACCAGAAACAAAGAAACATACCAATAAAGAAAAGAAAAATTTTAAAACAGTTTAATACTCCACTAAATTTTTAATACAGCAAACAAAGTAGCAATGGCCGACATTCAAATCAAACGGAAAAGCGGTAGGTAACATACAAACACTTACCTTTTGCTGACCAACAAATGTTCTAAAATTTGAAAAACCCAAAAAAAATCAGCAGCATCTGAAACACTCATCTAAGAAAAGAACATAGCTACATTAATTAATGTAGTTACAGCAAAGAAAAGTATCCAGTACAAAATTGTTATCCACCAAACTCACACCGTATCGCGATCGCGATTTTGTTGATAAACAATGAAGTTTAGAAGAAGTGTTAGTTTTCTCAGTTCACCACACTTTAAAAGGAAATGAATTTAAAAAAAAACTCACCTCAAATTAACAAAACTTCAAATTAAAAGAATTTTGCCGCAGAGACCTGAATATAAACAAATCAAGTAATATCCAAAAGTAATATCCAAAAATCAAATATCTAGCAGATATCCATAAATGAGACTTAGATGGATATTTATTTTAAACATTCAGGTTATTGAACAGCTATCCACAAGCTATCCAAATATCTATATCTAAAACATGTATAAATATGGATAGCTAGACTACTTGCGAAAATCCATATCCAAAATCTGGATATCCATAAGCTATCCGAATATCCACATCCAAAACATGTAACCGTTTGGATGTCTTGAAGATATACCAGAAATCCATATCCATAGACATAACCAGCTATGGATATCCATCAGCTGTGTGGCAAATCCAATGGATATTTGGATATGTCATGGACCTTTTTGGATGTCTACACTGTAAAAAAAATCTGTAAAATTTACGGAAAAAACTGTCAGCCAGGACGCCAGTTTTCTTCCGTTTATTTTACAGAAATCTTCCGTATTTTTATTATTTATTCAAGCTGATTTATTATTTTATGAAGATTAAAAAATGAAACTATACTTTCATAAATACGTTTCAATATTTACTATACTACTACGAAATACATGTATACGAAGGTAAATTTCCGAATATGCCTCTGTAACAGATGACAAAAAAACATAATAATAAAGTATTGATTAGGATGCAATGAAATGGAAGTTGCAAACGATTTAAGACTTACTCTCGCTTTAAATAAATATAAGATCAAAAATTCGAGCACGAGAACCAAAATCCAAACACGCGGGCGAAATTTCGAAGATTCGAAGAAAAACAAAGTACGCGGTGAGGCGATGGTAACAATTAACGCTTATAACCGGTTACAGATTCAAAAAAACAGAGAAATCCTGTATTTTATTACGAACAGTTTTTTTCTCTGAAAAATACGGATAACTTCTTCAAAATTTACAGTTTTTTTTTTACAGTGTAAGAGACAATTGTGGTTGTCTGGGTTCAGGGCCGGATTTAGCTTTTGAACTGCTCCGTGCTAAGGTGAAAAACTGCGCCCCTATTGACCTTTGTCCCCCTCCCCCCCAAAATACATGGAGATAGTATTTTTACATTTTTTAACAACTATGCAAAAAATGGTATGCGGTAACTGAATAATTAAATGTAAATATTTATCATAATTTTGACTGAAAATGTTTCGTTTCGAAAAACGATTAACAGAAGTTAGGTAAAGAGGATTTTAAAAAAAAATATTTAGAAAAAAATTTTTTGTGAATATTTCAACTATTCAAAAACAGTTAAAGCGTTACCAAGTTAATATTCATCATATAGCTTAATCTGATAAAGGACAAAAATCAGGTGAATTGCTTAATATATGCAGAAAAAAAAAAAACTAGCAATATCACTCATAAGAGCAATTATTCTTACGGAAATAGGGAGTTCGGAGATTCTTTCCCGGAATTTTTTTTAATTCGTTCCATAAACGCAATTTTAGCCGATCTTTGGGGTGCAATGATATTAGGAAACTCCCCCGGAAATGTTTAGAAATTGAAGCATTAAAATGCGGTTGTATGCCATATCATTTATGATTGTCTGAGAAATGGAGTCCGGTACTTTCCCACAAAACTCTTAGAAATTTGAAGTTTCAAAAATGCAATTTTAGACTAGCATTGATGATGTTCGGAAAAGGGGCTCGGAAAGTGTTCCCTGGAGCTTTTCGTAGTTGAAGTCCTGAACGCAAAATTTTAGACGATTCGAAATTTCAGTTCGAAAAACGAAATTTTTATTGAGAGGGCTATCCCGGAAAAATTCAAAATGGAAGGCCTAAAAACGCTTTTGTGGGCCATCTTTGACAACGTTAGGTAAAGGGATGAGATTTGGGGATCCTCTCCCAGGAAATTTCAGCTCGAAAAACCCAATTTTAGACGGGTTTTGTTTATGCCAGTATGATGGGGCTAGAGGAGCTTCTCTAAGACTTTTTTGAAATTGAAATTATATTTGAAAAAAATTTAGACGTTCTTGAATGACTCCAAGGGCGCATAGAATAGAGAGGAACCCTGGGCCCTCTCAAATTTCTTTTTAAAAATTTAAATAAGGGTAGTTATTGTCATTTGGTTTAAGTTTACACACAAAAAATTTCCATGTTTGTTTCTCCAAAAAATAAATAAATGATGATAATAATACTTTAGATGGCACCAGGCAGTGGTACAACCTGACGGGTCAGGGGTCCGCGCCTCTTACTCAAGAGAAGAAAAGAACGTGTATTTGGAAAACGAAGTTACTAAGAAAAAACAAATAATGTTGTGGGGAAAATCTTCCTTATTTCAAAAAGAAATCTTTGAACCAAAAACTTTCAACAGGCACAATTTATTGGGCAGCAAACAACGCTCCCCTCTCGTTCTTTTGTTTCTTTTTTTTTTTTTTCTAGTCTGCCTGAAAATAAGAGTCTTCAAACCGCTGCGCCCTGTAGCTCTCCTCCCCAGCAAGAAATTAAAAAGAAGGTTTAATTATTCGTTGGAGTAACAATGGGATATTGATATCATATAAAAACGTCTAAGGAAATGCGTTTTTAGGAAATCGATTTTGAAACAATTCTCCATGAAAGTCCCTGAACCACCCCTCTTTCCCTAGCGTTACTACCAAAGATAGTCTGAATTCTGAAATCGTGAATTTTAGATTTCAATTTCGAAAATTTTTGGAGAGAGATCCCTAACCGCCCCTTATTGCTTAGTTCCTCTTAAGATAAATTGAAATTGCGCTTTTGAATTTCGAAAATCCTTCAAGCGAGGATCCGATCGACTGATTATTATTCGATTGAGTTTAGAATAAACGATCGGGAGGCTTTACGGTGCGCCCTCTTCATCTGTGAATGAAAGGCGCCTTTCTGTTACTCTTTTTTGCATTAAAAAAAAAAAAATGTTGTAGAAACATTCTTTATAAATACAAATGAGCAGTTTTACACATGGATTTTTTTATGGATGTTTTCCCACTATCGCTTTATGAAGCGTTTTTCAACCCTTTTTTTACGCTGCTCCCCCCTTTACTTTGTGGAGAAACTTTGAAAACTGTTTAGTCATGTATGAATTATATAGTTTTCATTTTTAGGATTTTGTTTGCAGATTTTTTTTCTCTTTCCCCCCTTCCTAAATTTTATTTTTACAGAAACTCAGTTGCGATACTTTCTTACTTTGATTAGGTAATTTTGCGCCCCTCAAATTTTTTTCTCCGTGCCGGGGCACGGACTGACGGAGTGTTAGTCCGGCCCTGCTGGGTTTTGGTTTTAGCAGCGTCGTCATGGCAATCTGAAGAATCAGAGCAACCTCCTTTTCGGTCAGGTGCGGATAATAAGTAATTGGTTATTGCTCAAAAAAAAAGTAAAGAAGAGAAAAGAAAAGAGAAACTTTGTGAGCTACTGCCAAACACCACAATTGAGAAATTCAGCTCAATTTTTCTACTGCATAACATTTCAACAATTACATTGGTTACTGAACACCATCGTTAAATTCGATGTATATTTAGACCTAAAACGTAAATTTTGTTTTGAAATAATTGTTTTAACAATTTTTACGGTATGCCTTAAGTGAGTAATTTTATAATTTGAAACGTAATCTGAGTGAGAAAGCGAGATATATAGCTAATATCACAATGTATTTACTTGTTTCTCTTTTTACTCTTAAAAAACGTTGTCACTAAACAATTTGACAATAATTTGTACATTTACTTGCCTGACGCACTGAATTAAGTTCATTTTAAGCAAGTTATGTAAATTGATGGGTTTTTTTACTTAAACATTGAAGCTTTAATGGCTGAAATTCAAACTGATGCATTGAAAACTCTTCTTAAAGCAATTATATTTATATTTGAACTAAACCAATAAATGACAGCACAAGCCGCAAGAAAATGTCGCGCTGCATAACTCCTCACTCCACATTCTCTATTTTAAAAAAATCCTTCTGTTGTTCTAGGAGTTTCTTCAAGTCAAATGGAAAAGAGGTTGAGTGAAAGAAATAAAAATTATCATGCATTTATACAGTGTATATTTTTAAATAATAATTTGCCTTTAATGATTTAGTTTCGGACTTTGTTTTCATTTGTGACTAACATTTAGCAGCACAACTCTAGAATTCACTTGCATTTGCATGACTGTTAACTACATTTGCACTGCATTTTCGAGACAAAAAATATGTGTAAGAAAAATATGACTGAGAATTTATTTTTAAAACACAGTAAATTCTAACGCAATTTTGAAAATCATATCTTTATTTTTAAAATATCCACCTATAGTTATAGCTTTATACTTCACGAACAGATGGCAGCACGATGCTGTAGCTTTTCCCTTGCATCCTCGTAGGCTACGATCAAATTTATCGAGTCTCTATAGCGAGGAAAAGTTTCGGTTGGTGAAGACTTATAAAACAAAAAATTAAAATGAGAAAGAATTGCCCAATAGCGCAACAAGCCGGAAAATTCCAAAACATTTAGGAATTTCACCGTTTATTTATTTGTTTTGTGATTTTTTAGACTTATTATTTTTTTTTTTTTAATTTATTGATACAGGACGTAAAAGTTGCTAGTAGTTAAGACTTGAAAAACAAAAATCATAATAATAGTTGTTGAAATCCGATAGTGCTTTCCGACCGAGGTACAGAAAATAGTCACACTGTGAGGGATTAGTTGAATACTGAGGGTAACCATAAGGGCTCAAATATATCAGGGGTGCCCCCCCCCCCTCTTAAGAGCAAATAAGGCGCACCTCCAATTAATGTCACAAAGCCTCCTCCCTAAAAATTTCAATGGCGGAGGCTGCGCCATGACCCCCGCTCCTCCCCCTTAGGTGGGTACCCCTGAAAATTATTTTTCCGAAACTGGAAACTGAAATGAAAGGGGTCATTCATTAATTACGTAAGGAATGATTCTGGCAATTTTGCCCCCCCCCCCACCTCCATGTAAGGGTACGTAAGATTTTTCAAACACCTCGCCCCTATTCTTGCGTAAAATTTCATTTTCGTTTTTCAAAATAACATAATGCTGTTAGAAAAAGATCAGTTACACTTAAACTCCCAGTTTGACGTAAATCAAAGATTTTTATTTTTCAAAAATACATGATGTGGTACTAATTAAAAATAGAACGTTCCTTACATAATGCGATTCTTTTATTATATTTTACACTATTCATTTTTTGTAAAACAAATAAAAAATAACTCATCCTAATGAGTTTTTTTTACCTCCAGACGCAAATAAAATATGATCCCTGCCAAACCACTTGACCGCGGGATTTCTTACTAAAATATTGACTTGGAAAAATAATAAGGAAGAATGGGTTGAACCTCCGCCCTTAAAGTATGGATATGTAGAGATTTTTCTGACCCCCCCCCCCCACCTTGGGACCCTTACGTAATTAATAAATGCCCCTAAAGGAGATTTTTACGATGAGTTTTCAGTCATTCAAGAAGCCCTGACGCGGATGCTAAAGACCATTCACAAAACCGAATTTTAAAAAGTGTATGGATAAATTGTTTGACCATTCAACACGCTGTATTGAGAAAAATGAGTCAAAATAAATATTTTCTTTAAAACATATTACACACCATGTATTTCAGAGGTGCCCACCCCCTTAAGATCAAGGGCGCACCCTCCTCCTAAATATTGCGGCGAAGGCCCCTCTTTCAAAAGCTAGAGCCCCCCCCCCTCATAAAACTTTCAGTGGCGCAGTCTGCGCCATGATCCCTGACCCCTAGTTGGGCACCCCAACTTATTTTATTCTATCACAAAATAAAGGCGTTTCTTTCAGATATCTCTCCAAAAGGGCATTGTCCTTCCTCCCTTAGAAAGTCTACTCCTTAGAAAGGCAAGTCTTTTGCTCATGTCAATAGATTCATTTTTTTTTTAACAATGACAACTGTTCAGTCCTGCCATGGTATGACACATTTATAAAATTTATAAAATTTTTTACTAATACATTTTGTCAATACAAGTATACACTTTATTTCCTCAAAATTCATTATAGACACTTTTTATGCATTAATATCCAGGCCCGGACTGGCCATAGACTTGACCGGGACTTCTGTTGTTTTCTTATTTTCCAAATCAATGTTTTAGCAATATGGAATAAATTATGTGGAACCAAGAAGTGATTTTGCATGTGAATATTTTCACATGTTCTTTTTATTTATATAAACGTTCCCTTTTATTGCCCCTCATAAAGGCAATTAGTCCCCTCTCGTTTCGTAAACGGTCTACTCCCAGGGCATCGTTTGCGGCTTATCTATTGCTTCAAGGTTCAGTTCTGAGGACAAAAACGGACTCATGGTGTTACCCTAATAAAAAAGGGATGTGAGGGTGAAAGTGACAGCACATATCTATGGTAAAGAATACGAAATGGTTTTATTTATTGACAGTACACTTTAATTGCTGTAAGAGCGGATAGCATGATTCCCTGTTCGGCTAACGATCATGAGTGCAATAGAAGCAAGGAAGAAGACAAATAATGTTAATATTTGAAATCTGCGCATTAAAAATAGTGTAATGTCTAAATAAGCCGCATAAAATCAGTATTTTAGTGAATGGATGAACATAATGACAAATGGCACATCTTTTGTAGCTTCACAAAAAAAAAAAAAAAAAAAAAAAAAAAAAAAAAAAAAAAAAACAGGACAGGACTGTACGGTGATTCTTTGACTTTTTGAGTCAAGGCGCCCTTTTTTGGAACTAAGATTTTCGCATGACGCCCTTCCCAAAATAAAAGTATGACTTGTAACTGACAGTCAAAAATAAATACGAGTCGTGTATCTGCATGGAATAGCCCTTATTTATCCTGCAGTTCTGTAAAAAATGCAAAAAAAGTTTCATAAATAATAAATCTAAATTAGTTGAGCAAAAATAGTAAATTTTCGAAGTGGTCCTAGGAGGACTGCAGGGCTCCTCGGTGCACATTTGGAGAATTACTGGACTAAACAATAAAGATGAAGAACAGTTTTAAAGATAAAACATTTTTCGATTTTAAACTCAGCTTTTGTCAATTAAAATCATAACAAAAGTTCAAGATCTTTGCCGTTGGCAAGCTTTGTGTTCAAAACATATTCCAGTTTTTGTAAAAGATTTAATTCCTTCACTGTCTTATTAACCAGAGGTGTGCAGAAAGGAAGGAGGTCATGGCATAACCTTCGGCATTGAAATTTTTGGGGGGTAACTTAAGAGATTTTTAAATTTCATTTTGGGGGTCACGTTCTCGGGGGGGAGGGCGTAGCATTTGGACGAGGGAGTTCGTCATTGCCCTGGCGGTGGGGGGGGGGGTTTCGCCCTTGTCCAAGCTACAATCAGTGGCGGATACAGCCGGCGGGCAACCGGGCATTTGCCCGGTGGACCGGTCATGTTTGGGCCGCTCAGTTGCCCTGTCTACAAACAACAAAATGTAAATACCGCTACGTAAATTCTCTAGCTTCAATCCCTCTTAACGCATAGGCTCAAGCCCACAACGCGGGTGGATGGGGCAAGGCCGGCGACAAAGGCAGAGGGGATGCTACATCACCTCAGTTTTTCAGAAATGTGGCCGCCAATTTCATTTTAGTAATGCAATAAAAAACAGGAAAACGTTGGCAGTACTAAAAAGTTAAAATACTTTTGCCAATAGTCAGTTTCAGTTATGAATGACAATTCACATTTACTTTACTTATGAATGACAATTCACATTTACTTTACTTATGAATGACAATTAACAATTGTTATGAATTGTATTTCATAACAATTGCAAAAAAAGTGAAATTTTTCAATAAAATTTTAGCATAAAATGCAATCTTAAAACACAATTTAGAGCATCCAAATAATATATTATTAAGACTATTCAAGTAAAGACCTCCGAAATGTGCGTTTCTAACATTTTTTTTACAAAAAATGAAGAATTCAGTTTCCCTCAGTATCCCTCGGAAGGGGGACCATTCTACCATTTACCTTTTCTATTTTTTTTAATAAAAAATATCATCCGGAAAATCAGAGTTCAAGTGCGGAAAAATACACAGACCCCCGAAATATGGTTTAACTAGGAGAAAAATTAAAATACAGCGAGAAAGATTGAAAATATTGAAATAAATAGTCACACCAGTGTTCTAAGTGTTTGAATGTGCAACAAAACTTTATCAAGAGGTGAAGAAGATTATGAAATTAAAATAAAATGTAGAGTGGAAAAAAAGACCTAAGGTTATTTAAGGTCACACCAAAGCACCAGGTCAGTTCAAAAAAAGTTTTTTTTTTTACCTGCGACAGCAGATAGCTTGCATTTCAAGCAAATAAAAATACTATGCTGGAATTGAAAATTTTACAATGGAAAATCCAAGTTTGAATGGTTTTGAAAGAGAAAACTTTAGGATGGTGTTTTTTTTTTTTTTATTTTTTATCAGTAGTTAAAATAAATAAATAAATACAGATTGGGGCGAAGCCAAAAGGGGCGGGAGAGGGATCCAAAAGCTTATATCTTCCTTTTTAGTCACCAAAGCTAGCCTAAAGTGCGTTTTTAAAACTTGGCTTTTTAGGAATTCTCGGGAAAACGCCCTTAGTTTAACGTCATAAAAGATGGCCCACAGCAGCGTAATTGGGATTTCAGCTTCGAAAAACTTCGAGGAGAGCGTTTCCGGTGCAACCGACCTAGAAACTCTCCTCCCCATCATTGAAGAGCGTCCGAAATCAGGGTCAAAAAAATTTCGGAAGTCCCTTGAACATTTTTCCATACATCATCAAAGATTGTCTAAAATTACCTTTTTTAAGCTTCAATCTCAAAAAAAAAAGGAGAACCCACCCCTGAATCTTCCCTCCCCCCATAACAACATCATGGCAGAAGCGTTTTTGACCTATTCCCTAAAATTAAATTAAAACCTCAAATTAAATCTAGACACCAAACAATTTTTGTAACTGGCCATAGTCATTTCCCTATCTACTTACTTCGTTTCTCACTCTCAGATTCTGTATCAAGTAAAAGTTCATGCCATGGTGTCAAGGACTCCCAGGGACACACCAGACCTTTATATCTTCCACTAACTTCATCTTTTCACATTTAACATAACCACTCTCTTTTTCCTTCCGAAAATCTTCGCACAGCTTTCTTTTATCCTCATAAGAATAAATTAATACACACCCTCTTTTCATTCTTATCCAAAAAAGCTATCTTGTTTAGGGTTTTTAAATTTAAATTATGAACTCATGTAATAAAAGATTACTGGTGTTTCTAAAATTTAGTAAACTGTTGTGTTTTCAGTCCTCCCCCCCCCCTCACCTCGAGAACATAGTGATTCACATTGTCTATGTTTGGTTTAACACAATTATTTTCATTTAGTGCCAATTTTTGGTTTTTATGCCATTTATCAAGCAGATTTATAATTATAATCATTCTGCACTTTTAATGTATTGCATTGTACTTTTTATTGTGTTTTGTAACATTCAAATTCTAATCGTAACAGGTAACGGGAGTCTCTAAGGTGTAGAGCAACACCAAAGACCGTCTACAGTGTTGCGTTGATAGGATTTAGTTTCGGAAGTTTACCATCGATCTTCTCATTTTATTAACATTACGAAAGATATTTAAAACTCCGTTTCCGAATCTAAAGCACCAAAAACTTCGAAGGAAAGCCCCCCTCCCTCCCCTTGTCATCATCAGTAAAGCACGTCAGAAATCTCGGTTTTCATGCTTCAATTTTGAAAAAAATCTAGGGATAACCCTGCCATTACTCCTCCTCCTAAAAGCATAGGAGATCAGTAAAAGTTTCGTTTTTGGCACATAACTTTTGAACAACTGTCTATGCCCTAATTTTTATCAAAGAAAGCTTAGAATCGCGTTTTTAAGACTTCAATTTAAGCAAATTTTTGGTGGTTGCTGCTCGAATCTCTCCTTTCACTAACGTCGCTCAAAATCTTCTAAAAACACGTTTTTAGAGCTTACATTTTGAAAATTTTCTGGGCGCCATCTCTTTTTAACATATTTGAGAATAATATATAAATCCAATTTTAGAGTTTCACTTCCAAAAAAATGCCGGAGGAGGGTCTTCAAACTTCCGCTCTCCCTACATCACCAGAGATCATCTAAAATTGCGTTTTTAAGACTACAATTTCAAAAAAATTCCGGGGGAGAGACCCCCGTACCCCTTATTTCTAACCTAATGTTAAACTTACAGTTAGGTACATATTGCTAATATTTAATGTAATAACTCCCATAAACAAGAAAATAAATGTACTCTCTTTCTCTCTTTGTATCGATACATGTGTTTGACAAAATTAAGGGGTCAACCCGCCTCCCTAATAACCTTCCTAATCTAATAAAAATTATGTTAGAAGATATTATTACGGAAATAATCAATGAAGCTCCAAGCATTTAAAAATATTTAAATAGATTATTTAACCCTCCCCCCCCCTTTTTTTTTTTACAAGCCAAGATTTAGCTTATCTTGCATCAATTGTTCACTATTAAAACACAGAAAGGATCTGTTCCGTTAATTTTTTTAAAAAAGTATTTACTTTTTACGAATGATATTCTAATACTTAAGGGATATCGTTTCCCGATCGTTTGGTAAAAAATAGTATTAGGAGCTACGGGGCCGCGACATCCTTTATGCCAGGGCCGATTTCTTGAATCAATCCGCCACTGGCTACAATACCACCTAAAACATATTTATATTGAATTTCTGCATAAAATCATTACATTATTTCATTTTATGCTGCCTTTATATCATTTTGGGAAGTTTTTAATTTGTGCTTTCCCTCAGATGAAGCTCTATACCCCCGCCCTTGCTATCCTGATGGCTTATGAAGGTTATTATTGATAAATGTTGCATCAATGAAACAATACAATTCATTAAGAGCGAAACGAAGTTTGAGTTTGAAGAAGTAATGTATAACGATGTCGCTAATAAGTAAAACGCAAAGGTATTACTACTAGTGACGTCGTTAAGGTGGCCGAAAGGGGAGGGGGGCTGTCCGCCCTGGGTTTGACCTGTCTGAGGGTGGGGGTGACACTCGAAAAATATGAAGTTGAAATGCATTTTTAAGACTTCTAATTTGAAAATTTTCCAGGGGGTGGGACCACCCGGACCCCAATATTTCCCACTCCACATCATGGAATTACTACATACTACTATACTTAGAATTAGGTTCATATTGTCAATACTTAGACCTAGTAGTGACCTCTTATACCAAAAAAGCTGAAAACCCATTATCTTTCCCTGTATGTGAGATACGTTTAAAGTAATTATGGGGCCAATAATTTCACAGACTCTCTTCCTTTTTTGATCTCTCGACGCTCACATACGTCTAGGGTAAATTACATAAAAAACATTCATAGTTTTTATTTCTTTTGTATACTATCTCACTTAAAATTTTGTTTTTCACAAATACAGTTGTTTCTAAAAACTGTAAAATTTTCATGTTTACATAAAATTTAAAACTTTTTTTGCGTTTCGAGGGAGTTGGGGGGGGGGGGGGAGGGTAATTACAGTATATTTGATTACCCTCTATTGACTTACCCTCTTGTCTACCGGAGCGGTAATCACAAATTACCGCTCCGGGTGTCCCCCATGCTATGTACGCCACTGGTATTACGAATATTAATAAGAGTCAAGAAAGACTATATTAGAAATGTAATGTGAGAAATATCGAAATAACCTTATTCGTTTTCTATCTGCAGTTATAGTTATACACATTTCAGGATAGTATAAAGCCTAAAAAATAAAGAGAACTTTTTCTTTCACAGAATAAAAGCTAAAGATTCTAAACATTAAAGCATTTTATGAGGGTCTTTCGAAGCATTATTGTACTGTACAAGAGCTTTTGACTAACTATCTTTCGGTAAGCAGAAAAAAGGGAGCATACATGTAGACCACACACTTGTTTTATGGCTTTAAATGACGCCTTTTAAGATGCTTTTTATGGATAAGGATCTGCGATGCTTGGGGATTCGTAGCAGTGGATTTCTGTTGGACAAGGGAGGACAAATATCATAAATTTTATGCAGTTATACTACAGAGGTCCAATTTGCCGTTACTTACATGAATCGAAGAGTCATTTGGATCAGATTTTTGCATTAGTGAACAAGTAATTTTGAAGCGGCAGCAAAATTGGATATATTAAGTCAAGGATCTTTTCAACATTAGGTTACTCGTTTCAGTTTTCATTTTTTTTTTATTGCGAAAATATTTTCCTTCGTGTATAATCTTAAATTATAGAATTCAAATCTATGATTCATAATTAACTGCATTATGATTTATGAGCTGCGAAATAACAAATAATATTGCAAAATTTTCAACAATATATATGGTTAAAAAAACAACGTACTTAGATAAGTTGAAAGGTCTTGTGTTATCAATTGAAAACTATTATTTTAAAAAGTAAAAAAATATTAAGATAAAGCCTGTACTTGAACTTTTTTTTTTCATTCTCCCTCTCTTTTTAATATGATTGGTTCATTTTATGACGGCTCTTTCTAGGTCGCGTCAGTTTTCAAAAACAAAATTTCACACTCAAAAAGTTTTCGAAACTTTGAGACAACGGTACCATAAAAATGAACGGAAACGTTAAAATGTTCGTTTGCTATATATGTACTGTAAAAAAAAAATAACACTTTAGACAGCGAGAATTTCTGAAACGAATTTTCAAAAATTATATCCTGATCTAAGAATGTGGAAGAAAAAATATCATCACGAGAAAAACCCTCCTGTTTTCTTACCCTGCGGAACAAAAGACTTGTAATTTTAATTTTACTTCCAAAAAATTAAAGAATTCTGAAATGAAAAAAGAAGGGGAAAATGGGGCATGGGGGTCAAGAAATTTATTTGTTCTTCTTTTAAACTGAAATCTTTGATTTTTCTTGCAAACGTTTTATTAATTAATTAACTCTTTCATTTATTCCTTATAACGGTCACAAACAATAACAGTAATTTTAAATGTATATCCCTACATAAAAAATGATTTCTTAAATAATTTAATTTTCGAGCTTTTTCCCAATTGTTCCAGTGTTATCAAAATGAGTAAAGAGACAATTATGTTTACTGGATGAGTTAGTTCGATTGGTTGTATTTTCTTGTAACTTTCAACCTAAGATATTTGCTATGACATGATCATGTTGTTAATCATACTAATAATAAATGAATAAATAAATATCGGATTTGAAAAAAAAATCAGACTTTAAAAATAGACTTTAAAGACTCTAGATATTACTTATGTTTTATTTATAAAAAATATGTGTTCCAAACATTAAGCAAAAAACGTTACATTTTAACTCATTTTCATGGTTTCATGGTAGCAGTTACTTTATAGCATACATAAGCAGTTTTCATTACATTCGTGTCAAATTTGACGTTTGAGATGCAAAAAAATAATAGTATACTATAAGTACAGAACAAATGAGTAAACATAATTCGAATAATCTTTTGATTTTGAGGACTGAAATTAATTAATCATCAGTGTCGTGTCTCATGTTATATCCACATCCACACTAAATTCTTCATCTTAATTATTCTTTATTATTTTTTATTTTTGATAAATAATAATATTTCTTGACTTATTACCCAAATTGTAAAATCATGTTTTCCCTTCATGACTGAATGCCTTTTTTGTATTGCTATTCATCCAAAAAACATCCTTTTTTTTTCTTTAAGTTGGTACATTTATAGAAACTAGTAATGGCCTGATATTCATTACTACTCGCTCATACTCTCAAAATAATTGCATAGCTAAAATGCTTTAAAGAAGCACCATGCAGAGATGCAAATATTTTTAACAGTGCAAAGAAAAAGAAAAAAAATACTTGTAACCAAATGATATTTTTAATTTATTCTTTTTGAGCTTTAACTTTAGCACAATAAATAAAGTGAAAAAAAATTTTTTTTAAACAGTCTTTGAAACGGACAACAGTTTCAGACGTGAAGTATACCTCTTTTTAATTTTGAATTGCAGAAGCATTTTGTCGAAAATGACAAACTAGCATGCGCAGGACAAAAAAACTTACAAAAAAAAAAAAAAACCTGGGCATGACTATCGATCGCATAGAGAAAACCTCGTCAGCTTAAGGAATCCGCAAATTCATGTAACAAAAAATTTTGAAAAAAAAAAAAAAAAAAATAGAACCGACTTTAAAATTGCTCTAAAAAGTGAAAAATAATTTTATTCTTTAAACACCGTCGATAATACTTTTAAACATAATTTTTGAAGTTGGCGCAAAAACAAAAAGTAAAATCCATTGTAACCATGCTTCGTTCATATTTTTATCAAAAAATCATCCAAAATTAGGAGCGAAACATTTATATCGTTACTCAAATATGCTGTCATCAATGCGTAATGCATGTGGTAGTGAAGAAACTGGGCCTGATTAAATTTATAGTTGTAGTTAAGTAATGACTGTGAATGATTTTATCGATCGTTTTTGCGCCAACTTCAAAAATTATGTTTAAAAGTATTATCGATGGTGTTTAAAGAATAAAATTATTTTTCACTTTTTAGAGCAATTTTTAAAGTCGGTTGTATTTTTTTTTTTTTTTTCAAAAATTTTTTTTAATTCTTTTTAGTGTAAATATATTTCAGAAATATTAAGAAGTTACTATAACGAAACTTTACCTTATTGTTTTCATAAAAATGCTCCATACTAAAAAAAAGGAAAAAAAACACGCCTTAAACTTTAAGCGATTGACACTAAAAATTTATCTTTGTTTCTCCTTGGAATTCATTTGTATGTTAATTTAATTACCATTTAAATATTACATTTTCCCTAACTAATTTACATTTCACAGCATCGTTGCTTTTTATGCAGTCCTGTATCTCCTTACTTAGCCCAGATCATCTGTTATTGGCATACATGATAACGATAAAAATACTACAATAGTTGAAGCGAACCTAACCTATTAGCATTGTGATGGCTAAGCAGATCCTAATCACTGCATAAACCTCGCTTCCACGTTAGGTTTGCCCGCACTATAGAGCAATGACACTGAAGAAACTTGATGCTTGCTTCAGAGAAGCCTTCATTCGAAATTATCACCACAATTACTATTAATGTTATTGTTGTATGGCACCAAATTTTTGAAACAATGGGCTTTATATTTAATCATTTAATAGGGAAATTGCATGAAATTTACTGTTTTTTGACCATAACTTTTTTTAAAGAACAAATATGGTCAAACAAAGTAATGGGTCAAACAAAATAAGTTGAGCCATCTCCTATCCATTAAAAGAAGAATCATCAAAATCGGTTCACTAGGTGAGACGCTGTGAATGGACAAAAAAAAAAAAAAACATACATACGGTATGAACTAATAACCGCCTCCTTTTTGAAGACGGTTAAAAATGTTTTAAAACAACTGTAGATACCAGTGAAACTCAATCGACAACACGCACACAAAAAAAAAGTATCACGGCAAGAGGTGTTGTTTCCTAATGCTGTTAACTAGTGAACGATGCGTTTCTGAAGAAGACGAACAAACAATAAATTTTCGGAAGAAGTGCCTATTGAGAAACATTTAGCAAAACTTCTCATTCTTCAAAACTAGAAAATATTTCACATTTCACCCCCAACCGCTTCCCGGCGTTCTTCAAATTTTCAGAGGGTATTTTGGTGGTCTTTCCTCTCTCTTTTTTAGGGACTCTTTAGGAATAGTCAGTAATATTTAAGGGGATGTGCCAACACTCTTGGGGGGGGGGGGGGGTCTCTCTTACTATTTTTGAATTTGCAAAAAATATGACTTCTCGTTTGGGCTTTTTCTGTAACAAAAAATGGATTTATTTATTTCTCAATGATTTTTTATCCCCTTAAAAAGTTCGCACTAAATCTTAATTTCTTTGATATTATGGAGGCTAAATCAGCGCCCTTCAACTCAACCTTCCCGCGCCCTGTTGACCACCCAGTCCGGCCCTGTTAGTATCCTAACTTGGAACAGTGTCTCAAGTTTGGAACGTATTTGCAACTTCTCAAATTTATGAATACAGTTAAACTGAATTAGTTGGGTGGGAATGAATTTACCAAAATAATGCAGAGGTACACAGCCGAGATGAATTGCGAAACAAATTCAATCTAATGTTGCTCAGTTAGCGTAGGTAACCAAAGTTATTTCCATACTTAAAAATCGCATGATTTTTCGAAATTTTCAAAATCATAACAATAACCCATAAAGCTAATAAATACATCAAAGTTCAACTCACATAACCTCATATAGAGAACTTGATTCTGTAACACCATTTATTTCATATTGATGAAATACCAACAAGGTCTACCAGGCCTCAAAGCTAAATTCGGCAAGATGTTCCAAGTTAGGGTACTGTCCCTAGTATGGGCACTGAACTGTAGCAAATTTTTACTCAGAACTCCAAAGCTCATGAGAACAAATCAGGAATTCACCTATCCCGTCTTGTACAAAAGCCGTTATACCAATGATATTAAAGAAGAAAGATCTATGACAATAAAATAAAGAAAAACTGAAAAAGCTTTAGAAGAGAAACTCAATGTGAATTTTTGAAAAAGAAGCAGAGAATAAAGCCTTCGAAGTTTTTTCTGTATTGTTCAAAAAATGAAAATGTTTCAATGAACTGAGAAAATGCTATCTCAATCTCACGTTTTTTCAAGAAGACAGAAATATGTGTTACAAAATACCCTGATACCCATGAGGGTGGTTCAAAAAAACTTTTTTTCAGCTAGAGTCCAGGACGCTCCCTAATCTTTTTAGACTTACTAATAGTATTATGCTGTAAAAATTTTATTTTCTTACTCAAATTTTAGGAGGGTGCTCAATGACCCCTCACTTTAGCATTAGCCGTACCCTAGAAAATGTCACAAATTTAGAAACATTTAATTTCCCCAGCTGTTTTTTTTTTTCTTAAATAATTATTTTATTGCAATGTATATGCATATTACTAGTGTATGTTATAATATGTAGTATTGTTTTTTCAGTTCAATGTATTTTTCAAAAACCCCTCACCATAGATATGAAGTTTGGGGGAGGGGGTTGAGCACCCTCTTTCAGTTGAAATAGGAAGCTAAAATTCTTCCAGTATACTACTATCCACAAGTCTAAAAATATTAAGGGGTGTCCTGTTATCTAGGAGAAACTTTTTTTTTTTACATGTATTTTTGAACCACACTGATGCCCATCGTGTATAAAAGTGTGATGGAAGTTCTGATAAAACGCTTGTAGAAATAACTAGATCCCGCACAACCAAGGAAACAGGTTTTCTGACTGGTTTTAGTGAAATCGACCATATTTTATCAATTAGAGAACTTATTCAAAAAAAAAAAAAAAAAGTTGAATTGAATTTTCTATATTCTTGCATTTATTTTAAATCTGTTAAATAGTATGCTTTCTTTTTTGTTTAATTGATAGGCCACAATGCTATTCACTTCGCAGTTCTGAAAGTTAGTTTCCTCTTGTAGTTTTTGACATGCATCTCTAAAAAAACCTCTTTGGAAATCGCAAATTTTTTTGATCCACATTCCTAGTAACTGTGCGTGGTCAAAAAAAAAAAAAAAAAACTCTCAAAATGCTTCTGACACCATTCGTGCTGACTCTTACGAGAAATAAGGCCTGAATCCAAATATGATCACAGTTCACTCCCATCATCCGCCCCTTATGGGGATAGTGCCCTTCTATTTTTTACTTCCTTTTACAAAAAAGGAAGTATTGTATTCGCGAAAAAAATTTCACTCAAAAATCGACGTTAATTTCCTTTTTACTCACCCCCGAATGAATATTGAGTTTTTTTTTTCGACTCGACCAAACGTGGATAAGTACCTAAGAACGTATAGACACGCGAAATATCCATAATGACGATTCCCGAGTTAATTACAACGAATTTTCTCGTGACTTCTGTATGTACGTATGTATGTATGTATGTGCGTATGTGCGGATGTATGTCGCATACCTCAAGAACGGTGAGTCCTAGAAAGTTGAAATTTGGTACGTAGACTCCTAGTGGGATTTAGTTGTGCACCTAGCCTTTTGGTTGCATTCGGGTGTTTCTAAAAGGGTCTTTTGCCCTTTTTTGGGGGGAAATCATTGTTAATTTCGATGTAAACTCAAGTGGTGTTATAATTAGGTAGACACTTGGCGATATATCGCCAGTCTTTTGGTCGCTAAGATTTGTCGCCAACTTGGCGACAAATTTGGCGGTTTTTTTTTTTTTTTTTTTTTTTTAAATCTGGTTTTAATTTAGCTATTGTTGGTGATATTTAGAAAGTTAACTATTGAATCACATTAAAATTGCGAGTAATGGGGAAATGACATTAAATGGAAGTAAAAAAGAAAGTAATGTGATGCACACATCAGCTCGTTTTTTTTTTTCTTTTTTCCAGTTTTAGACACTTTTGTACCCATTTTTTTTATTTGTAGGGGAAGGGAACATTATATTAACCATAAACATTCCTTTGAGGGGTTAGATAGGCGAAAAGTTCAAAAGCATGAACATTTGTATCAAGGAGGGAGACTCATGAGGTATTACCCCCTTTAAAACATTTTTAAAATCATCAAAAACGATGTAGCTTATGAATAACGAACAAATACCTCTGTGCTTGAAAAATTAAATGAATGAATTAACAACGTTTTGATGCACAAAAATTGCAAATTACTGCAGACACGTGTTTCGGTGTTACAAGGAGCACCTTTTTCATTGTAAAGATGTGTGAGCTTTTCATCCAAAAGCTCACACTTTGCATTGAAAAAGCAGTTTCTTGTAGCACCGAAACACGTGTCTACAGTAATTTCCAATTTTTGTGCATCAAAACGTTGAAACTTCATTCATTAGATATTTCTTGTGGATTTTTTTTCTGTTTTTTTTTAACTTATTTTTTGTTGTTTAACCAAAGTATGGGTCTCACTCCTATGAGCTCCATGTCCAAAAAATTTTTCACGCTGTAAAAAATGTTTTTTAAACATCTTGGAAGCATGTAGCGTAGCGGAGAGGGGTATTGAAATCTCTTGTCCAGCATAGCGCATACGAATCGCATTGCATATCTTCAGTGACGAAATTTCCCGCATTATTTATACTTATTCAAGTTATAATCACAATAATGTAATTATCATAGAAAATTAAATTGAGTATGTATACGGGGGTTTTTATTAAAATAACTTCTGATCTATCCCTGCAACAAAAATTTTAACTAATGCCGTATAGTGATACTCTAGAGTACTTTAATATATCAATATTCCCAATCGTCACGAGAGGCCAAATTGGCACTTCTGCCTTTTGCGACTAAAAAAAAAAGCGAAACAGGCGTTTGGCCTTTTATCTTATGTGTCGACAAAAAGTAAATACCACAATTAACTTAATGCTGAACCTGTTATAAAAATTCAATTTTCCTCTTTAAAATCCAATATTAAACGTATGTACGAAAAAAATACTAGTTATCTCAGAAAATTTAAACTTTATAATGCTATTTAAATTTCATTTAAAGAAAATGTTTTATTTTTATTTATTTTTTATTATTTATTTTTTTTTTTTAATCATTGACATCAGATCCACCATTTAAAAATTTTCGGGAGGGGGGGCAATAGCATATACTCAATGCATGAAAACCACGCCCACATATTTATAGATACATTAATTTTTCAGAGAAAGCAAGGAAGGAAAATTGCTTGCTTCTGGCTCCCTTGGGCCCCCTGATCAGTTTGGCCGCCGGGCTCCACCCCCCCCCCCCCACACACACACACACACAAAAATTTGATTAATTCAATGCTACTCCGATTCGTAGCGGGGCCTCTAGTTTCTAACTCGGCTGGTATGGCCTTTTGTCATGCCTCGGTCCCCTAAATGACGGGCCCAATGGACAATTTTATCTTTATTGCAAATAAACAATTTCTAGAATGTTGCATTCAGACTGCGCTATGAACCAGGGGATAAATCAGGGGTTCTACAAGAATAGGAGCTATTAAAAAGTGTTTCACATGTCAAATAAATAAAGAAACGCTGTATTAGGCAAATGACGAATGTGTTTTGAAAAACATCTACTTTATGCAGAAGATAATGATGTTTTTATTGACACTTATTACATCTTGATTTAGAAGTGCAGTCAGTTAATTGATGAGATGAATTTAAACAACTCATGCAAAGATTTTTTGATTTACAAAAGTCAAACCTTTCCGACTTTCATTTTCAAAAATGATTGGTATTTAAAAAAAAAGACTGATTTAACTTGAATTTGCCGGTAGATAATTGAAATTTCCTATGTATTTCTGTGTCTAGCTTTGAAGAAATTAAATTTACCAACAAAATATCAACACAGTTGCGTTTAAATTTTAACCCATTTAAAGCCCGATTGTTTTTCTTTTTATTTTTTTTTCCAATCTGCAAGAATGTAAAGTTCTGCAGGATTCTCCTTTGTTATTTGTTTGTAATTAATTACATTTTGTACATGACTATAAACAATAAGCTTCTGTGTATTCATAACGAAGAGTGAAAGCTTTATACAACGAATTGTAATTATCAGCCGGAGACTGTACTTGTTTTGCAGCACTTTTCAAGTTCCAAGTTCCACAAGGCATTCCAATAGTAAACCTTTGCGAGTCCGATAAGTTTGGATTACTTTCAATTAAATTCTAAAATTGCTGCTTAAATGAGCTCCAATTGTAAACTTGAGAATCAAAATAGGGTGATGGAATTTCAGGTAAACGAATTTTTTTACTATTTTCAATTGTAAGAGATCTTTAGACTTGAATAGATTTGTGAAGAAAAAGTTTCGCACTTACTTGAAATTCTCGATTATCTTCATCCAGTTTTGCCAACGATCCTTATGTCTTCTCGAATTCTTTTTCATCATCTATATCATAGTGTATTCTTGTTTTAAATATTCGAATCGACTTTTTATAGCTTTTAAAGAGTCTGCACAGTACGAAGTTCACTTTCTGAGAGAGTTTTTAAACTTTTAGCTGAAAGTTTTACTAATTGTGCAGAAATGCTGTTCCTTTTCCAACTTGACGGCAGGAATCGTTCTTAAACCGTGGCGTGTCGCAGCGGTTATAGCCAGCAATGGCGTCTACACTAGTTACTGATTTTGTCATCATCTACACGTCACAAGAGGCTGTAGTTTTAATTGTTTGATCTTTTTGTAACATGTTATCTTACAAATAAGTTTTGTTGTGACATCTCTGGACATTCTTGGCGATACATTTTGCATGGCCCGCAGTGTAGTCAGATCGTTCAAATAAATTGTCCTTACGGAATGTAGACTGGTATCCAGCCTGAAAATGGTTAAAGCATGCTCTGCATTAAATTGTTCTAATCGTGACAGCAATGAAATCCGAAAAATATGGATTAAAGTTTTATCTGTAAGTAGGATTAATAATTTTTTTATTTGGTTCGATTATTGAAAATAATGTGAGTTCTTTTATCTTAAAAAATATGTTTTGTTGTTAAAGCCATTCATTTTATGAATCTAGTGATGTAGCAAATATTCGGTAACTATTTGGTATCCCGTCTGTTCCGTACTTTATACCGAATATTGGGTTGACCGAATAGTGAATGCCGAAAATATTCGGCAAAATACATTTTTATTTTTCGCAGGATATATTAAAGGTATGTAGCAGATTATTATAAGAAAACGTTCTTACTAACAATTACTGATTGTTTCAAGTTGCAAATTGTATGCCAATATAAGTATATTTCACGATATCATATGTAAACAGAATATATACCACATTTCATATTTCTGTGGTCAGATGGCAAAATGTTCTAAGACCTTTTTTTTTATTCAGTTTTTTACGTTATGAATTGTTTTCATGTGTTTGTCTGCAAATAATCTACAACCAAAATAAAAATAATAATAACAATAATTTCTGAATCATTGTTGGAAAATTTGCTCGCGAAAGAAAAATTTATGATTTTTCCGGATTTATTGAACTTTTAAACAGCTGTAATGAAAAATTTGAAAAAAGTGTTTTACTACATTTTGCCATTTGATCACAGATTTAACCTATAAATGAGCTTTAATTTAAAAACCAACTCCTAATTATATGAATTTCATGCTTAAAAATTAATAACGTAGAAAAAATTCAATTGTCATCTCGAAAAAGGATTTTTTTTTCTGAAAAGCATGTAAAACTCATACGCAGTCTTATTATTAGAAAAAGTTTCGGAACATAACCTGTTACGAGAAACAGCATCATTATGGCCTACATCAAGAATAGTATTTTTTTTCTCTTAAATACTAATAATTTTTTAGTTCGTCTTTGAAGTGATTGATTTTAAATATTAAAATTTAAGTCTACTTTTTTGCTGATTAAAAAAAAATCTGTACATATAATGAATGTATGTATTTATATATGTTGACTCCTGACTGTTGAACTGACGCGTAGCCCACAGGGGGGGGGGGGGGGGGTTGGAGGGATGGACTAACTCCCTTGCAGAACACTTGGATGTTATTTGTGAAATATTATTTAAATATTTGATTACTGAGTCGGACAGAGATTGAGTTTACATAATTATAATTCTACCAAAAACATTCATGCAGAGTTACACTTTAATTTTTAAATTAATCGTACATAACAGTTCATTTGAAGTATGAAAATATTTTATTTCAAGAATGTTATGTGTCTCTAATTTTGCTGTAGTGATTTATTAAATTGCGTTACCATTCCGGAGGGGGGGGGGAGCACAGAATTACGCATCTGTTACCAATTGTTTTACTTATATTTAGACATTTTTACAGTCCACAACAGTTATATGAATAAAAACTTGCTGTTTATTTACGAATTTTATTTCGTTGAAAATATTATAGAAAATTTTGTAATTAAACATATTAATAGTGTCAAATTAAGGCTACTGAGGTTACGGCGGCTCATTTTATAAAAATATCAACAAGATTTATTGAAGGCATTGTTTGATCGCTTCATAAGGGGAAAACCTCCCTGTCAATAAGTAGGAATCATTTTATTCACTTGCTCTCTAAACACCTTAAATCATATTTAAACGTTGTTAAATATGATTTTTACTTTCTTCTATATCTAATATATAGAAGAAAGTATTGGATTCGTGCAAATTTTCGAATTTCGAATTTTGACCGATTCGAACGTTTTGAGGTGTGCTGAGTCCATTTCGACCATTTTTGGAAAATGTCTGTCTGTGTGTGTGTGTGTATGTATGTATGTGTGTGTGTATGTATGAGTGTCACGTCTGTGTGTGACCAGTTTTTTGTGGCCGCTCTACAACAAAAACTACCGCATGAAATCGAACGAAATTTAGTACACATATCTGCCCCTATGTGAACTTGTGCCCATTAGTTTTTGGCGCGAATTCCTCCAAGGGGGGTGGAGCAATGGGACGTTTTTCGAGTTACGCGTGCTTGCTATTCCTCAGGAAGTTACTGGCGGAATCAAACAAAATTTGGTCCATATGTTGGTATTAACAGGAACAGGTGCTGATTCAATTTTGGTGTCAATAACTCAAACGGGGGTTGAGCTATAGAACGTTTTTTGTCGTCAATTGTGACTGCTGTATCTCAAGAAATAATGAACGGAATGAAAGAAAAATTTATCGGCAAGTAGCCCTTAGTGGGTATAAGAACTGATTTTATTTTTGTGTCAACAGCTAAAAAGGGGGTAGCGCAATCACCCGTTCTTTTTTTCCATTTTGAGTGCCCTATCTCAAGAAGTAATGCTACGTTATGGTTGAAATTTGGAATATATGTGAATCCATATGTAAACAGGCTTTGGTTCTATTTTGACGCCGATCGCTCCAAGAGGTGTTGATTTTTTTTTTTTTTTTTTGCGAATAAAAATATTTTTATTAATGCAACAATAAGAAAGATAAATCGTAATAGATTGTCGTCTGCGTATTTCTCGTGATTTTAATTGTATGGAAATGATAGGAAATATTATCTCAATGATTTAAAATTTTTAACTGTTGCCATCTTATGTTTGTTAACAAATAAAATATTTGTAATTCATTCAAGCAAGGCTTTTAAAATAACTTTCAATTTTCGCTCTTTGCTTTGCTTTTGCAATAATTCAGACATTGGGATAGTCGTCAAGTTTTTGCATGTGTCATTTTGTTTTTGTTGGGAATATTGCTTCCTCGTCAAGCATGGGGAGGGATCAGAAAAAAAAAAAAAAAAAAAAAGAAAAATATAGAAGAAAGTTTCGTGATGGCCACAACATACTAGTGCTTTTTAATAAATAAAATATTTGTAATTAAATCAAGTAAGGCTTTTAAAGTAACTTTCAATTTTTGCTCTTTGCTTTGCTTTTACAATAATTCAGACATTGGGATGGTCGTCAAGTTTTTGCATGTGTCATTTTGTTTTTGTTAGGAATATTGCTTCCTCGTCAAGCATGAGGAGGGATCAGAAAAAGGAAAAATATAGAAGAAAGTTTCGTGATGGCCACAACGTACTAGTTAAATATGATTTAAATATGATTTTTAAATGTAACTATGGTCAATCAACACCCTTGTGTTACTTAAATCAATGAAATTTCACATAAAAAATACTACAATCCTTGCTAATCTCACGCTAAAGCATTGGAGCGGACTTTCAGTCTGACCCACTGAGCATGACTCCGTGGTTGTTCCGCGTAATACATTAGACCCTCATTTTACGCGGGTATATCTTACATGAATTTGATTATACACGATTTAAAATTTGACGTCTTTATTTAGTTTTACGTGGATGAGTTTTGATTTTACGTGGATCAAACAGAGAGAGTTTTCTCCTCCAATAGAATTAAAATTTCTATGATTGTTGACTACACGCAATGAGCAGTATTTTAATGTGCAGATAAGTGAGCTTGGGTCACTGAAGATTTTTTTTTTTCTTTTTGGTGATTGGTTCCAGGATTATAGAAGAAATTTTAGAAGTCACGAACAGGGACAAGCGCAGAAATTTTGAGGCCCGTCACTAATAATTTTTTTCCGGGCCCCCTCCATATTGTTTAGCCATACGTCCTTACATATATTTCATCCTCGTTTTACCCCCACCCCCCCTCCCCTCGTGAATGCCCCTGGTCACGAATTAGGACGAAACCAACGAAGGTGCCGACATCGATAATTCACAATAAAAAAACTTTTGCAATGAAAACAGCGTGACATGTGAAAAAGGGGGTGAGGGGGTCAAAAATGTTGAAAGAAAGTGTGGCACCGTTTATGGACTGCTCTTAACCATAAACAAATCACAAAGACAAATCTTTTATAAAATTGTCCTATTATTGCAATTTCCAGTGTTTTCTAATGAACTATTTGTATTGCTGCAAGTAGCGTTTGTTCATTTGACTGTTTGAAGTTTTATATTTCTAACGGCAAAGGTCAAGGCAACGTATTCAATAATAATAGACTTCTTACAAATAATACCGTTCATACAGAAATTTTACTTATAAACTGAGTTTTGCTGTATCATTTCTTACGGAAAGATTTCGATAACTGGGAAATTTCCGATCTTTTTCCACTGTCGTCACATTTTTGACACCATTCCCTGTGACAGAAATGTTTTTCCTTTGCAATTGTAGACAAAGAGTAGGGAAATATATATTTGCATAGGGTTATTACAAAGCTACATGGTTACCAAAATAAAGTTATTCAAGCTACGAATTTGACGACCACGCCAATTTCCCAATCGTCGAAAGATTTCTTTTCATTCCTTCATTTTGTGACTAGCATACAAAAAGTAAAATTGGAACAAATTATTACTGTTTGGCATTGTAAGTAAGTATAAAATTTTATGTCTCAGATGTGCAATAAACGAATGTACAAGAGTAGAAGTAAAAAGGTTGGAAGCAGGAAAATTCATACGTATGTTTTCTCAAATTTTCAGTTATAATTATGGCCGAATTTCAACTACTGGGCAAATAGTAGTACATATGAATGAGTAAAGTAATACAAATAAAATAAACAAAACGAAAAAAGTAGAGCAAAATGGAAAAATTCAATAAATCAATAAAATTCAGTAGCTATATAAATAACGTGCTTTTGAAATACCACAGTAAAATCCATTCTTATAATTTTTATTTTGACAAACTAGTCCTTTATTTTCTGAAAGCAAATCTTACTCTTTTTTTAATACTTCGTTTCTCGTTCAATATTTTTTCTCTGAAATTTGCTCTTTGCTACTTGGACACGAATGCATACATTCTTATTAAACGTACCCGCAATTTGCTCTCCTTTCTAATGGGAAATCAAATCTTTCATTTATAGCTATTGTTAAAAAAAAATCTTTGTAGCAATGAAAATTTTTTGCACTAGTCAATAAAGTTCCCCCACGTTCCTTTTTTTTAATCTCAACATTTACTTAATAGAATTACGGGGACACAATTTCTCTCTTTGTTACTAGTTTCTTTTCTTAATTTCATATGAAATTAAGGGTTGAGACGATAAGTAATTTTATTATCATAATGAATATAATTTTTTTCCCTTTTTTGTAAAAGCTTTTTCCTTTTCTTTAGTAGCAGTTTTGGTAGATGAGCGCAAAAAGGTTAAATGTGGGTAAAAGGTAAAAAACGGTATGTGTAAGAATTCTCTTTTTTTGCTTCTTTAATGAAAAGGACAACAGAGACCCTGGCGGGAGATTTTGGAAGCTGTCGGTATGTATTTTTGCATTTAAAACTGGTTGAATTTGGGTTTCTTTATTCTTTAAATGACTTTCATGTCCTGAAATAAACCAGGTTTTGATAATGAAGAGACTAGAACAGAGGTGCTTACCCGCGGGGGGTGGGGGGAGGGGGTCACCATTGAAATTTCAAGGGAGGTTTTGAGAGGTATTTTTCTTTCTCTTAAGGGGAGCTCCTGCGCTTGGTAGGTTCATTGTGGTATGAGGGGGGAGGGGGCTGACTGCGCCAGTAAAATTTTTATGGGGGGTGTTTTGATGGTATTTTCTATTTTGGGGGGAGGGGTCTCTCGCTCTTGGCTGTGTCTTCGTGGTTTTTGGGGAGTTGCGTTTGCGCTCCAGAGAGGACGGGTACTGGGTACCCCTGTATTAGAATTTTGCAAGCTCTGAAATGCAAATTTATAACATGTCTGGGGTGTTGAGCACCTTAATTTAAATTTCATCCTCTTCTTTCGCCATGAATTTCATTTGTCATTGAAATAATGAGCTAGAACTTTTGGTTTCTCTTGCTAGAAGATGCTTCTACGGTATGAATATTTTGTCATCGCCGAAGTTCAAATATTTAGCACCGAGTATTTTTTATTATTTTATTTTTGCTGAATCTGAACGAACTTTTTTTACTTTCTTTTACATCAAAATCACATTGCACTCCCCAGAAGCTATTACATAATTACTAAAGCTGTAAAAAATTGATGCCACTTCAAAGCCATTACTACAATGACTACGAAAATTGACGTTTTATGCAAAAGATTTATTTATGTTACTCGAATATTTATTACGCTTTTTTAAATATTTTTTAAAAATCTAGTTTTATTTTTTTATTTTTTTTTTATTTTTTTTTATTTTTTATTTATTTTTTTTTTTTTTTGCTACAGTAAATACTTAAAAAGTGAGTGAGCAACAATTTTCATTTTTCAACTAGCACAGAACTTATTTTTGGTAACTGATCGAACTAATGTTTGCAAGCAGAAAGATAAAAGTATCTCATCCCACGACCAGACTGTATCCTTGCTCCAGCAAGTGTTCTGTCAACATTTACTCCTTTCGGATACACTAGAACACCCACTTAGCCACCCCAGGGAGAGTGGTCCGCGAGCAAACTTCCGCATACATCTTTCCAAATAAGTTCTCGGCACGTAGCACTGTAGGAGGATGATTTGTCCCTCGAAGATGGATAAAATGAAAGCTTCGCTTGCAACGTCGCATGCTTCTTAAAAGCTTTAGTTTCTGATATTTGGATGCCTCAGTTGCCAAATCGATTAACTCCACTTTAAAATAAAAAAAAAACCCTCATTTCTGCTTTAATAGTGCTTAACAAATGCTTAGAATGTGGATTTATATTAAACTTTTGGTTCAGTACATTTCTGATCCTGGGATGGTAGAAAATGTAACATGAGGAACCATTCACTACTATGGATAATACAATCTTCTTCATTTTTCTCGACTTTTTGTTTTATGAAGTTAATCGATTTGGCAAATGAAGCATCCATTTAAAGGATTGTTTATGTAATGCTGTTCAATATTCAAGAACGAGAAAAGCTGCTATTATGCTCAGGATCTGTTCTGATTTGAGCATTAATGCTAGAAACTCAAAAGTATTTACAAAAATTGTAAGCAAAATCGTTTGTTGACTTTTTCTGACACATAAAGCTTTAGGAATCGGGGATTACTTTCTGGTTGAAAAAAATCCTTTCTACCCTTGCAATTTAAACTGAAATCACTGAAGTCAGTTGTCTTTAAGCATAAAATATGATATTCTATCAATGGCATTTGAGGCAGTGAGAAGCAAAGGGATGCAAGTGGACTATTTTAAGTTTCGAGTAAAACGGAGTTTAAAGATTAGATCCTAGGTAGGCTTTCATTGATTTATATTTCTAAATCAATCTTGCTGTACAGCAGCACCTACCAGGGCTACTAGTGCCATCTCTTGCCCCAAGACAGAGGAGAGGTTCACCTACCATTTGTACTGGTTATCTCCAAATTTTTAATTTTGCCACTTGCATCCCTTTGCTTCTCACTACCTCATTGGAAGTAGCTCAGTAATTTTTGCTCTGAAATGCCTTCCTCAAAATGTATATCTGAAGCAGTGAGAAGCAAAGGGATGTAAGTGACAGAATTTAAAATTTGGAGGTAGCCAGCACACAAATGGTAGGTAAACCTCTCCTTTGTCTTGGGGCAAGAGATAGTACCAGTAGCCCTGGTAGATGTTGCCATACAGCATGATTTAGAAAAACTTTTCAAATAAACCTAGGACCTTATCTTTAAACGCGTTTTACTCAAAATTTCAAAGTGCTCACTTATACACTGTTGCTTCTCCCTTCCTCATATGTAAGCAATCGAAAAGAAATAAAACAGGGTGGAAATAAAATTCCGAACATACAGTTTTACCCCTTCAATTCATGATGCGGTATAAATGAACCAGACAATTTTGCGTTGATAAAGTTACAAGTGAATACTGGGTGAAATAACAGTTGCGCATCAATACGGATTTTTTAAGATACAAATCAACAAAAAAAAACGTCTGTTTTGTGGTGTTTTAAATGCTACACTCAGTGAAAAGTGGTGTAATTCATTTAATACTCGCCATGCATGAAAAGTTAACAGTAATAACTTACTCAATCCGATTTTTTGTTTAGAGAACAGCTGTTCACTGAAGGTGGCTAAAGCTCCACCAATTTCAAAGCTCATCAACTTATTCTAAGAGTTGAATACTTTGTGCTTGTGGGAGTGAAAAAGTGAAAAAATAAATGAAAGCGTTTAGCAGCACGAATTGCAGATTGTTGCAAATACTGCAGAAATCTGCAATTTGTGCAATTAAACGTGGTTATTTCTTATTTCAAAACTCATTGTGATCAATACATAGGCAAATGTTATTTTTCCTCTTCTTTCTGCTTTTATTCAAAGTGGTTGTTAGGGTTAAAAAAAAATCCTATTCACGAGTGAGTATAACTTATTGAAACTAAACACAACTTTTTTGCTGACTCTTATTGCAGTTGAGGAATAAAGATAGTTCTTGGAGTAAGCACTCTGCTGTAGTCTAGGTGCTTCTGAACTATTTTCCACACTTTGGATGCATTTTGAACACAGAACAAACGCGCCCTTAAACTAACCAATGATTACATTCTATGTTTGGTTCTTTGAGTTCGGTTAGACTCTGTAAGTAAAGGCCATAGTTTTCTGCACCAAAACAGAGGATTTGATACTTGCTTCTCCATTTCTCAATGCTAAGTTTCTCCAATGATGTGTTTTTCTTTGAGTTCGATTAGGCTGTGTGAGTAAAGATGATAGTTTCATGCACCAAAGCAGGAAATTCGATACCTTCTTCTCCATTTTCGCACACTCATCCGAAAGAATCACTTTCAAATTTACATGGAGCATCTCTGTCTATCAGCAGGACATCAATCTAAATTGCTCGTAAACCACAACTAATTTAATTGCTACTTGAACAATAATTTGAGATTCTTATTTTCAAATTAAGGAACCCCATTTTTAAGTACTTCTACTTAGATGTGCGGAGTCATTGGTTTACATTGAAAAGTTAGCTCATGATTAAATTAAATGTAGTTTCTTCTGGTGTTATTTCTGTGAAAAAAGTATTATTAATATTAAAAAGGTTAAAAAATTTTAAATTTTGTTTCATGGCAATATTTCTAGATAAAGTAATCAGTTTCAAAAAGAAAGTCATTTGAAATTGCATAGTTGTCAATCGATACAAATAATTTTTGAAATTTCCTAATCTTTCTATACTTTAATATTTCTTCTACCATAAATCCAGTTAACGTAACGTGATCTTGAATCGATACCATTGAATTCCTCAAGATTTCAAATTGCTTGTCTGGCAGCCAAAACACTACACTCCGTCCCCGCTTTGTTTTAACAGCCCTTCTAAGTCTGTCGAATGGATAGATAACTATGTGATCTCTGCGAGATAAGACACGAATTCAGCGGAGATAAGAGATCATTGAAATTGAAGCTCTTTTGCTGATGAACTTCCCGAGTTGATAGCAAGCATATAACTTTGAACAGCAGTTTTCACACGCGTTGAGGAGTTTTAAACGTCAGCTTAGAAATCCAATCTTGGAGAGCAATTTCCTAGATTTCTTATTGATAAGAGATTCGATGATATTTTCGTGAAACTTTCCTGAGTTATTTGAGAAACTAAATATTTTTCTCTCTGAAATTCAATGACTCTTTACTGCATTTTGTTATTACACTATCATTTAGTTATTCAATGTATTTGTGTGCATATAATATTGTGATTGTGATTTAAATGCAGGTTTGTATTCAGTTGAATCATGATGACAGATAATTCAAGAGGTTTCTTAGACAATTGAGAAGAGATGAGACACCATTTTCCTGAATTTCTCATTGATAAGAGATTTGATGATATTTTCGTGAAACTTTCCTGCATTATTTGCGAAACTAAATATTCTTCTCTCTGAAACTGAATGACTCTTTGCTGCGTTTAATTATTCCATTACCATTTAGTTATTTTATACATTTGTGTGAATATAATATTGTGATTTAATTGCATGTTGGCATTCAGTTGAATCTCGATGAGAGATAACTTCAGAGATAGTTTCAGAGATGAGATATCAGTTTCCTGGATTTCTCACTGATAAGAGATTCAATGATATTTTCGTAGCTTTTTGCATTCTTTGCGAAAATAAATATTTTTCTCTCTGAAATTCAATGACTCTTTGCTGCGTTTAGTTATTCCATTACCATTTAATTATTTTATACATTTGTGTGAATATAATATTGTGATTTAATTGCATGTTTGCATCAGTTGAATCTCGATGAGAGATAATTTCAGAGATAATTTCAGAGGTGCGATTTCAATTTCCTAGATTTTTCATTGAAAAGAGGTTTGATAATATTTCCGTGAAACTTTTCTGTATTATTTTCGAAAATAAATGTTTTTCTCAATGAAATACAATGACTCTTTGCTGCATTTAATTATTCTACTATCATGAAGTTATTCAATATATTTGCGTGAATATAATATTGTGATTTAAATGCATGTTTGTAGTCAATTGAATCTCGTTGAGAGATAATTTCAGAGGTTTCAGAGATGAGAGGTGAATTTCCTACATTTCTTATTGATAAGAGGTTCGATGATATTTTCGTGCAACTTTCCTGCACAATATGTGAAAATAAATATTTTCCTCTCTGAAATGCAGTAGAGGTTCGCTGTATATATTCATTCTATCACCATTTAGTTATTTAATACATTTGTACATTTTAATTATTGTGGTATTACATGCTTGTTAGCATTCAAAATCTCTCGGAGACATAATTTCAAGGAAAAGGCGAAATGTTTTGAAGTTAAAAACGATATTTGGGGGTAGGGGAGGTGAAAATGGAGGCAGCTATAGTATTTATGAATTGAAAATTAAAATCATGATAGAAAGAACAAATATAAAGAGTAATTACGCAAATAAATTTTAGATCATTTAAATCACAGAGTATTAAATAATAAGTTTCTTACTTTTTGCATAAAATTTTTTCAATTTGTAAAAAATTCAGGATTTTGTTTCATAAGCTTTACAATCATCAACCAACTATAGTTAGGGCAAACCTAACCTGTCAGCATCGCAATGCTGTGATTAATATTTGCGTAGCGTTCACAATGCTGCCAGGTTAAGTTTGTCCCAACTATATATGTGTTTGGCTTACACACACTATTCTTCTTTCAAAAATAAATGTTAGATTTTTGCAAAGTTTGAGGAAAAAGAAACTTCGTAAGAAATAACAGGCACTTATACCAATACTAATTGATATTATTCTTCACTTTTATTTTCTTGCATGTTATTATTAGTTGTTAAATTTAAACGCACTTTCGAATGTTATTTGGTTATGCAGGGGTGCCCGTTCCACCTAAGAGCAAGGGTGCACCTCCTAAATATCGCGAAGACCAGCCCCCCTAAAAGGAAGAGCTCCCCAAAAACGAGAAAAATCCCTCCCATAAACATTTCAATGGCACAATCTGCGACCCCCACGACCCCATGTATATTTTGTCAATGCTCGTCGCGCCCACATACACCTTGAGAAAATCAGAAACGACAGCTCTGCTTTCAAGAAGCAGTTATCATCTAAACTGACAATGTCTTTATGTTTTCTAATGTTTCAGGCATTAAATGCATTTTACTACTATTTGCGGTGAATAGTGCTTGGCTATTAACATAACTTAAAAAAAATGCTGTAAAAGAAAGAAGGATATTAATTTTAATCATCGAACGCAAAGAATATATCTAGGCCTCTTTCTCACAATAGGAGAATATTTCGTGCATGGACGCATGATGCTATGGGTTCCCCCTCCTCTCACAATCACCAAAGACCCCCCAGAGCGAGAGGGCACCAAAAGAGAAAAATTCCGCTCTAAACAACCCCCCTAAAAAATTCAATGGCGCCGCCTACACCATGATCCTCCCCTCCCCCACCTCTCCCACGTAGACACCCCTGGTGATACGAATATCTTGCTCCTTAGCTCAAAAAAATAGCGTTTTGGTCTTCCTTAGGCGAAAATTCAGACGCTAATTTATTTCACATTACTAATAAATACATGCTGAATTCGAATTAAATCATTAACTCTAACAAAATGCAGTGCATGAGGACCTCATTTTTTGATAATCAATTTTTTTCTCAGGTAGACAAAAATTTTTAAATTAAATTTAATAGATCAATTTCTTGAAATAATTAAAGTATACATCCGCCAACAGATGGCACTCCTCTACTGTGATTCTTAAAGGATTAAGTGATCGGAGCGAAAAATGAGTCTTCTTATTTTTCCGTTTTAATTTCTCGTTAAAATGATTTCGCATATCGAAATATTTTGTTAATTAACAATTACGGAAAAGTTAATGTGTTCTTCATTTTCTTATTATTTTTGCATTCGAAATCTTTGTGCTCTTGCTCTTATTCATCAATTTTTGGTGCCAATTTTGGACGAAGTGCAAATATTTGGAGCGTTTTGGAAGAGAATATAGGTTGGGTACAATTCGGTGGGAAAATTCAAATATTTAATTTCCCCATTCGTTTGTTGTCAGCAAAGTTTTTTTTTTTCATTTTCCTTCTTTTCTATCTTGCTGTTGTTGCGTGCATTTGCACTAAGTGAAATCCCGTTACAACGAATACCAATGCAACGAAATTTCTATTTCAACGAAGTACGTTTTGAGTCTATATTTAATTCAAATAACATTATTTGAATTCCATTACAACAAAATTCCTGTTCCTACGAACAAAATTTGCGGGTCCTTGAAGTTCGCTGTAACTGGATTTCACTGATTAACTATTTCGTTTTAATGCATATAATTCATTAACAATGGATCTTTTAAATGCAAAAGTTAATAAAAGTTGAAATGACAGTGTGAACAGAAAAATTTATTACTTTTTGCCGAATTGGATGAAAAATCCAAAGGAAAAAGATAGAATATACCATCATTTCGTACTTACTTTTCTATTTCAGGGAGATTCTCAACCAATGGTCCGATGGAAAAAAAACGATTGATCCTCAGAGGTTTTTTTTTACCTGTCCATGTTAAAAAAAAAATCTTATCCAAAAAAAATTAAAGCATAACTATATGAGCAACTAGCAGTACCCGCACAGCGATGCCCGTGCTAAAAACTTAATCGAAGTCCGTGGAATAAAAAAAATGACGCTTCCTCCCCCTCTGATGTGAAATGATCATTTTTTAAAAACATATTCTAAAATCGTCTCTATATTGCTATTGAAGTACAAATTTTTAAAAAATGTAGCCGCCTGTAATCCCTTACTGCGATTTAAAATGTTACGAAATTTGCGGTAATCGTTTTGAGATAGCTTGGATAAGTTTCCCCCTCCTCTCCCTACTTTGTAAAACTGTGTGTTACTAATTTTATCGAAGAGATAGTGTCGCCAAATACTGAGATACTTCTGGTGACGATGAAATGATGCGATCCGAAATGTTTCCGAAATAAGTAGTAAAGTTTGGCAATTATGTTTGATATTGTGCGCAAACTTGTGCTGTTTATGGATTTCATTAATTTAGTTGGCAGATCATTTTACATGTTAACAAATGATATAAAGAAAGAAATATCAAAGAAATGGCGATATTTTGGTTACATTGGGAAAACCGAGAAACAGTATTCGCGTAGTTTTTAGCTTCAAAAACAGCGACAATTGAAAAAATTCCCACATGCCTTAGCTATTGAAAGGATTCCGCAAAAAAAGTTTCGCGAGATTCCTGCTAGTCGATCAAACATCCAGTCAACACAAATAAATAAATTTAAAAAAAACATTAATTGCCTCAAAGTTGCGTAAAACTGGAAAATATTCAGCCAAATCCATGTATTATTTGCCTATCTTGTGCAAAAAAATCTTGCTTTAAAATTTAACTTGAGAAAAGCCTTGAACAATCATACGAAAAGCAAAAAAAGTCAACAATACAACAATTGTCGCTATCGACAGGGAGTTGAGATGATACCCAAAATACTATATTGTGTTGAGGAAAGCCTTCGAACATGGAACTAAAAAGCTCATAACTCGTTTTTTATTCTACTTAAAAATTTGGAACAGGTGCCATCTTCAGCAGAAAAGTCAGAGCTTTCGATGGATATATAATGTTAATATGTTCAAGTATTTTTTCATCCTCATATTAGAGAATTTATACGAAAATTGGGTTTTATCGCCTCCTAGGGGAGTTTTGCCCCCCCATAACGGGGTGAAAACTACCCTATGTGTTATTCTGATGCATGAACTATATTATTGTAAAGTTTCATCAAAATCCATTCAGTAGTATTTGCATGAAAGAGTAACAAACATCCATACATCCATTCAGACAAATTTCCGCATATATAATGGTAGTAAGATAATATTAGTGGAAGTTCAAAAAAAGTTGTACTTCGTGAAGTTTGACAACTTTTCATAACTTTCCCTAATTTTTCTGAAAGACTCTCATTTGTACGAATTACCACATTTTGTTGAAACCCCCCAACTTGAAAATGTCCCTTTGCTTTTCATTGCCTCATATGTACTTCGTTAAGTATGTGACAACTTTTCATAATTTTCCCTGATTTTTCTGAAAGACTTCATTACTGATTTGTAAGAATTACCACGTTTTGTTACTTGTTGATATGTATCTTTTTGCAAACACATTGTTGATATCTCTGACACATAGGAAGTGATAATTTTTTAACACATTCTCGAAATGAAATCGCTAGACCTGAGCATCGTAATGTGAACTGATTTCAAGTTAACGGACTTTAATTGCATTCCCCGGTACGGGTTGAGGAATGTGTAAATAAAGCGGTCTTTGCATTTGAATATGTGGCAATGTAAATCAAAATATAATCTTACAGATAACTTAACCCTCTACACACAAATTACTTTTTCCTGGAAAAAAATATATCTGTATGCGCAGAATATTAAGTAATAACGTATTTAACACATATAAGGTGGATTTTTGTATTTATTTATTTATTTATTTTTTATTTTTTTCAAAATAGATTTGTGACTCTATGACTGGGAATAGCACACGTACGGGGAAATATAATGTTGAAATTTGATATGGCCACAGCATCACGGTGGGCAGTAGAGGGGTGAGTAACAGTTCCATAATACCTAGCAAAGCATTTTTACTTTGTTGTTTAATAAAACAGCTTTAAGAAAAACCTCTCTCTCATACGCGAAATTTTCATAAAACGTCTTACCCACTTACAAATCAAAAATTCCCGAACTATTTTTTTGTTAATTTTTGAAAAATCAACAAAAAACTAAAAAATTAAATTAAATTAATTTTAAAAAAGTAACATATAACACGGTTTCGATGCTACACAGAACGTATTATCCGTGTTTTTACAAGGGACGCCTGTAATACAAATCACCATCTGAAATCTTTTTCATAAAATTTTGATGATATGCTTTAACAACCAGGGCTGCAGGATCGGAGGGAAAATGACAGACTCCGACTCCAGAAATTTTAAAGCCTCTGACTCAGACTCCTTTACGTCAAAATCTGCCCGACTCTGCCAGTGCTTATGGATTCGGAGTCAGAGTTACGGGCTTTGAGGCAAAGAGATCGACACCTACTCAGACTCTTGAAAACTTTCGACTCCAGCCTCCGACTCCTTTAACACAAATTCACCCGACTTCGACTCCAACTCCGCAGCACGGTTAACAACATATGAAACGAAATAATGCATTAAAAAACAAAGTACTTTTCGGTTACTGGTACGCGGGAAAAAAATATTTAAATTGCTGTAAAAAATGACAGAGAAAACGTTGGAAAGCATGTTTTATAGGTTTAACATCAAATGAGTTTTTTTTTTCACTTTAATTACAAATGTTTCTTTTTCTAATGAAAAAGTGCAAGAAATATATTTCTTCATTTTATGAACAACTGCCTGCCCTGCTCTGTCAAATTAGCTAAAACGCTGAAATGAAAAGGAAAAAAATTATTAAAAAAAAGCAAATAAAATAACGCTGTAAAATAATGAAAGCGGATGCATTGAAGAAACTAATTAAAGCCCATCGCTCTTAATTTTTTTTACTCATTTTTTCATTTTTTCTTCGTTTTTTCATTTCCCGCTGAATGAGAAATTTCGAATTATGAATTTTTGCGTCTATCCGCAAAGAAAAACAGGGGGGGAAAAAGAGGGAAAAAATGACTTCGAAAGGGAAAAAAAACGTGGATAAGGGTAGGGAGCAAAAAAATGTTTTCATGCTTTATGATTTTTCTCATTACTTTATTGTTGCAGTTCCTCGGAGATTTTCTGAGACAAAGGATTACGGAGGGAGGGGGGTCAAGGGGGTAGCAGTAGCGGTTTCTGACATGCGATATAGACTTTTGTTTTAATACCTTTTCTTAGATATATATAGAGACACAAGTAGATATATATATCTATATAAACGTTATTATTTCTAGAGGACTAGGGTTTTTATTTCAACCGAATGGCGAAGGATTATAGATAAGTCTTTGTCTTCTTTGTTCCCCAAAAGCTCTAGGGTGCAATTATTTATTGTACTCTGTGTACCCAAAGCTCTTTCCTTTACAAATCAGCTAAAGTGCTTTGCTGCGTATAAGAGTTTTTCTTTTTGTAATTTTTACCCGTTTATTTTTTTTTTTAACTGCTTGTCTCAACTTCTTTAATTTAAAGACAAGCATTAATGTTTTTCAAATCGGCAAAAAAGGAGTGAAAAAATAAACCAAAATCAAAAAGGGGCTTTAAAAATATTTGCCTTACGCTGAAACGACGCTATTGATGTTATTAAGCTGAGAAGGCTAAAAAAAAAGTTAAACTTGCGACAAGTATAGAAGATCATTTATGGATAAGTTGCTTCACTGCTTAGTAACGTACTTTACCTAAAGTATTAAGTTGAGTTATATTTAGCTTATTATGCGAGTAAAAATTGCGTAGTTGGCCAAAAATCGATTTACAAAAAAAAAAAAAAAAAAAAAAAAAAAAAGCTCACTGGGCTAATCTAAATGCGTTTTAGCATTTAATATTATTTTTTTTTTTTTTTTAAATTCAGTAGATAATAATAGCACGTTGGTTTGGTTTAAAAAGCGCATTATTCACCAAATAGCATTCGAAGAAAGTTAATAATATTGATCTCTCCTGTAGCTACTTACCCTCGTTGCATCAATCAATTCAAATGAAAAAGAAATTGTCAAATTATATTGTTACGGATCCGGTTCGACTTCCAACTTTCTTGAAATGACGACACAGTTCTTGAGAAAACATAGGAGATTTATTTACACTATGTACAGGAAAGATCGTTAACTACTGTTAAATTAATCATCAGTAATTAAGCAAATATCAATCAACACCGTAAACTCAACGGTTACACACGTATTTACATCCAAATGCGCAAAACAATACAGCGAAATGCCTCGCAATAAACAGAGCTAATACACTCTCAGTACAACTTCTCAATCGAGACTGACTTTTTATCATGCGGCACGGCTATTTATAGACATCGAAAGCGACCTCTCAAATATTCCACAAAATTCCAGATTATTCCGTCTACTTTCTTTTTATTCATTCACAAACCTTATCAACGAAAAATAGGGGGCCCATATACTTCCGCCGAATGTACGGGGGCTGTATATTCATTACAAGAAACTATTTACAGGTTACGTTACTACAATAATTTTAGATGAAAGATAATTTAATAAACGCCAAATTTAGCTAGATCACGACAAATTAATCACAAAAATAATTACTATTTACAGAATTTGTAACAATATTTTAAAGCAACTTTTGTTTACATGCAATATAGCTACAGCCGGTTAGAACAAGGACGAAACTGCAGTCTCTAGAAGGGATAATCAGGCTTTCGTTATATTGTATGTAGTTCTACCTTAGCCCTGGCTTAGAGGCGGTTACTTACTGATTAATACCAGAACTTTGCCTTCGATATTAGAGTTAAACCCGGGACCGTCGCGAATCTTAGAGGGAAGGGGGGAAAATCTTGTGAGCATGGTCCTCACAAAACGGGCGATTCGTTAAGCGATGGAACTGTACGTTTCGTATGAGCGGCGTTTTAAACAAGTTTCGTTGTTCTACGAATACTTTTTCAATTAAATAACTAGCAATTGTTGTTCTTGTAAACTTTATGTTCCTAGAATTAAATAAAAATTTTAACGTGTAATTTTGAGTAGAAAACCTGCATTTTTAATCCACTTCAACATTTCTAAATGCGGTTTTTTTTTTAATTTATGGTGGTTTTTTTTTTTTTTTTTTTTTTTTTGGCCAGAGTCATGTTTGTCTTCTGAAAAAAAAAAGCGTTAACGAGAGGCTCCACGGGAAGGCATGCTTGGTCTTTACTCTCCTCCCCCCCCCCCCCAACAATGAATTCGATGAGACTTTATTAAAAGTGAAAAGGATTTTTCATCCCTCATTAATTAACTTAAATAGATTTTTTTTCTTACTTCTTGAGTTAATATCAAAAACGATTATTCTGCAGCACTAGACCTTACAATCGTGCCTTTACATTTCGTTCATCCGTTTACATTTGGATAATTGTTCATCTTTGTTAAATTGTTCAAAAGTATATTTATAAAAGCATTTACGCCTTTTAAAATAAGTTCCATCGTAGGACGGTTGCAGCTTTCACATTCATTCATTTTGTCAAATTCTGGAAACTTCTGTTTAACTGCGCTTTCTAACATACTTTTTACATTCGGCAAAAACAATTAATTCTTCCTGGTCTCTCAAAAGAAACTGAAACATTTTATGAAAAATTGTAAAAGTTTTCTCAATTTCTGGATTGGGACAGGTTAATTTCCCCCTGTTAATGTCTAGCAGATATTTTTTGTCGTTTCTTCTGCCACATCAAACAAAACTGATTTGTTTGAGGGTAAAATTTAACGCACCTTAACACTACAAGCAATTTTTATTTAATTTAAAATACAGGATAACCAGGAATATAAATGTTAAAAGGGTACATTATTTTCCTTCTCTTTAGTGTAGTTACAAAAATCAACATCGATCTTTAATAAATAAATCTATATTCAGGTTGAAATTATTAATTGTAATATACTGACAAATACTTTGAACGAAAGTAAGTTGCTCGCAATTTTGAAAATAGTAATTTTGCAAAATTATATTTCATTCACACATTTTAAGAGATTTTCATTGCAGGTTTAATAGTTATTTGACATCATCAACGTTAAATAAGAACGTTTTAAGAAGCATTTGGAAGAAAATGATTTATAATATTTCAAAAACTAATGATTTTTTATCATCAACAGACTGATTTTTAAGGTTCACAACTTTCATTTTTTCTACTTTCAATGTTGCACTCATTTTTGTTTACAATTGTTGTATAGGTAGTAAGAATAATCTGTTCAACTATTTTTAAAAGTAAAAATAATTGAATTTAGCAAATAAAAGGGGGAATTGACATTTTTCAATTATTACAACCAAACAGAAATAAACTATTTTGGCTGACATTAACATTCTCTAGCTAATTATTTTGGCAACTCAAAAAATTTAAGACATTCCTTCCCTTTATGCTCATGACAGATTCGCCATTCTTGCTTCTGCAGTCGAGAATTTCATGAGTCGAGAACAATTCATTTTGTCAGAAAGAAATGTCGTCTGACCACCAATAATAAAACATCGAGAAGATTCCATTAAGAAAAGATAAAAATCGTCCCCGATGTAATACCCGAGCTGTAAAATCGCTGTGAGCTTTAAAGATCATTTGAAGGGAAATCGATTTCTAAGAATTTATTTCTCCGGCGGCCGAAACGATTTCGGGTTTCGAGTTTGTCAAATGGCATCACTTCCATTACAATGAAAGGCAAACTGAAAAGTTTTCCAATTTCATTCTGAGTCAAAACGTTGAGCCCATTAACTCTTAATTCGATTCTTGCTCGGCAGGGATTCGCTAGGAAAAATGTTTCTTCGGATCCTGACAGACAATAATTACTCTGTCAACAGAATGTCTTTGCTCCTTCTATTGCGATTGGGAACGGTTCTCAATATTTGCCTCGATATTATAAGTACACGGTGGGAGCCTTAGGATTAAAGGCCCGGGACCTGCCACCAGGGGGCTCTGTTTGCCTACGCCGAGAATAACGGATACGTTTAGTAAGTCTGGGTGATTTAAACATCGTTCGATTCTGCGACCAATAGACGAAGCGTTCGATGCCAAAAAGGAATATCGGAAAGGGGGCCGTAGCCAAAACTGGGTATAAAAACTATAGATCTTGTATGTACAAAATTCTTAGATCGCGTGGCTTTGATAAATTGAGGCTTGACCTTGAGATTGTTTACTTCTTTTTGAGAGTTATAAGGAACGGCGATTGGTGATTAGTTGATTTCTGAGACTTTTGTAGTAGTTTTCAGAACTCAACTGAAATCCTCGCCGGCAACGTGTCCTTCATTAACCAAACTATTCAGAACGAATGAACATTTTCAAGGTCATGCCTCAAATTATCAGAGCCGCACTACGCACCTGGTTTAAATGTTTTGCTCTGGTTTTCCATCGATTGCTGATATTATCATCTATAGTTGCAATAAAAATAGTAAAGGGAGGTGTGGCGATGAGAATACCCTGCTAGAGGGACCAAAAAGATCATTATTCCACTATTTTAAAGAGCTTTTATGATTCAAGCAGAATTATAACAGGGAGTACACCAAAGCAGCAGCATTTTTAAGCATAAATCTGATTTAGAAAACTAAACACGCATCTTATGCATTCGTTAAGAATGTGATAATTTAATACTCCTTGAATTGAAAAACGCACAGAATCATATATATTTGTCAGCAGATAAAAGTTTAAAAACTTATTATTTCACAGTTCAGCTCCGTAGCTAAGAACCTGAGCTTGAGTATCTTTACTCCTTTCGTGATAGTTCAATGAAAGGATGAAATGTTTTTCGAAAGGATTTGGAGTTATGTTTCCTTTGTAGTGATAGCGAGACAGCAACCTATTTCAACTTGGCGACTATGATCCTTTCTCTTCTCAGTGAACTTCCCAAGAATAAATACAAACTTTCCAGGTCAAGCTTCTACTTGCCTCAGTCAAACTGGAAATGGTCAGTCATAACTATGACAAATGAATGTTATTGCCTTACAATTGCAGTAACATTGCATATGCTGGTTTCACATCTAGTGAGCAAGAAAAATGAACTATCAGCTACTTCTCTTTTGCCGAGACAAACCCAACCTGACAACGATGTAATGTTATCATTAGGATCTGAGTCGCCTTCACGGTGCTGCCAGGTTAGGTTTGCCCCAACTACAGTTACTTCTGATTACAGATTCCCCCTAGCAAGTTCTATTGTTCATTTTACCGCATAACTCCTTTTTTTTTTGCAGTGAGCTCAACTCCTTTTTTTTTTTTGCAGTGAGCTCTTGCAGCTTTGAAACATTATGTACGCATGATGTATTTTATTACAAAATAACATTCTATTAGTCAGTTTATAGCAGAAGAAATGGTAATCATTTCCGTCATTGTCAATACTGAAGCAAATTTCAAAAAGCCAATTACAGGATTCAGAGACTGCAGTCTCTGGGTGCCGTAACGAGCTGTTAGTTATTAACTTGTTATTCTGTCTTAACTCCGGCTCAGGTGCCTTAACCTGCAGCTCTTTTCCAAAAGCCTCCCCCCCCCCCCAGCTTAATGTATAGCATAGGCTATACATTAATGATAATGATACATATATGACAAAACGAACTGCGGTCGCAATTCTATTGCATTTTTTTCGATTGACCAAGGAAGCCCATAAAGATGTGTCTAGTTTAGGATTGCTAGGTTTGACTAATATTAGCCAATGTGGCTATTTTTGATGACACTTTGTCAAAAAAAATTAAAAAACATTTGCCAAATCGTTGATTAACTTTTTCAACAGTTATTATTTATTTATTTTTTAAATAGCTTTGGGTGGTTTTTAAAGCGGATATCTATCTACTTTCCACTTAATATTCATCATATACGGAAAAAATGTCCCGAAACTTAGTAAAAATTATCAAATTAAAGTCTCAAATTTTCGGTAACCTATTTTAAGGATTGCCTAACGAAACAGGTTTTTAAAATGTACTCTTAGTTGTTTAGGTAACCAGATTTAAGTGCGTATTGCTACACTTTAAGGCGAAATTTTGAATGCTTGGAAAAAGTTTCACAACTCTGAAATCGAAAGTCTCCCATAAGTAGCGATTAAGGCAGGATATCAAGCGTCATAGATTTCACTCTTCATTTTTCATTTTCATACATTTTTTTTTCCTTTATGCTCTCGTGAGCTTTTTTTATTAAGCTTACGAATAGTATGATAGAAAAGTGTATCCTCTTCTAAAGATTTGCAAAATATCTAGAAGTGAGAGCTGTTTTCGTATAGGTTAACTACTTTTGACTAATTTCACGTAGCCGTTTGACTATTTTCCTGAATTTTCACTTGGCAACTCTATTCTGGTCTACTGTCCTAAAATTTCTAAATCGCTCCCCGATCTTTGTCAATGCAGCAGCATTATACAAATGAAGCTACTATAATAATGTCTCTTGCAATGGAAACCCTGCTTGTTATATTGTCACTAATATTGGAATGAGCTCTTGCCACACTAATATGATTGATTTGCTCAGCGCAAATAGTTCTACAATGAACATGTGCTGCTGCGTGAACCGGCGTTCCGTCCTTAATTGAATCGGAGGCAACATGGAACGAACGGAAGAACAGCTGTCTGTGGACAGTCCACCAACAAGCACAGGCTGTTCGATAATTGCATATTATGTTGAAACACATTTTGGCGCTAGGGTTTTTTCTGTCTTCGAAGTTTGGGAAAGTATTTATGCGAATTTTCGATAAGGAACTGGTTGTTTCGAATAAATGTGTGAGGCCACAGCACGGGTATTAGCAAGAGTGAAATACACGAGTAGGTTCATGAAAATGAAAAGTAGACATCTTGCTTAGTAACATTGGTTTAATTTTTCTTCAAAATATTCAACTGTTTGATTACATGTATAAGCGGTACTGTCAACTTTTGAAAATCTAAATTGGTAAAAATAGGAAATGGCAACGTAAAATTGCCCAAAATTGCAGATTATTGCATTGAGGTTACAAGGAACCCCTTTTTCATTGCAAAATAAGCGAGCTTACGGATTAAAAAACTCGTAATTGAAAAATGCTACGAACTGCTGCCAACTGCTACGATTTTTCGTAGCAGTTGGCAGCTCTGCGTATAAGCATTGTCTTACTTGTTATACTTCACTATCTTCTTAGAAAAAATCACGATGTTTTCATTCATAGTTTAGAAAATGGAAGTAATATCAGGCCTATGAATAAAGCGTAGGCAGACATGCAATTAATTATGGTTAAAGAGCCTATATACTTCCTAACTATTGAAAATGTAATATGTTTTTGGAGTTACGATAAAGATAGTGCTAAAAATGAGATATCTTATTAGTCACTTCATTTACCTAACTTCATTTCCACAGTTTTAATGATTTCTAGAAGAATTAAAAATCCTGTACATGCAATTTTTCTAATATTTAGTTTTTAAGATAGTAAATAAGCGTCTTTTGCAAACATTTAAGAGAAGCTAATCATACTTTATTAGAAAGCAACAGATGATAATTCACTCCTTAAAAATATATGATGCCGTAAATAAATGCTTCAATCTAAGAATGTATGCTTTGATATTATTATAAAGTTTTTCGTTAATTGGGAAACTACTGCTTTTTTTTTTTCAGTTTCCCATGAATGGTGCGTTATTCCATCAGAAGGCTGTTAAAGCATAGCAATTTTTGAAAAATTAAATTCTGAGGGATAATTCTTATTCTCGTCACAAGGGACAAATAAAGTACCTAGAAGAAAAGGGTTTCAAATGCTAAAATAAAAAGTTTGGATATACTAGTATAAATGACTGGAGAAACTTTCATTAGCTTAAGGCAAGAACTTTTAACGGTAGCCCCTGAAAGTGCTGTTTTAATCCATTAAGGGGACCGTGGACCTTCCAAATAGCTCAAATCGGTCAAAAAAATGATTTTTTTTATTGCGTGGAAGTAACAATATATGAAGTGTGCTGAATTGTATGAAAAAAACCGCTTGTTGATCTGATGTTTTATCGCGAAGTTATATGCGTTTAAAAAAAAGTAAACAGAGCGTGTTTTCGATTAAAATGGCTGTAAAACATGTAAACAAAATCGAAAAACTAAGTGTCAAACATGTAAACTAAGTTTCAATAAATTCTTACATTGGTATTAATGTCAAATATTTAGTCATCGTGAAAATATTTTTCGGGAGGTATTAAAATACGAAGATCATGAAATATAGGTGAAATTAGACTTTAATGTCATTTATCTCGGACTGGAAAATTCGATGCTGACACAGATTGGAAAAAGCTCCATGCGACTTAATTTTTGTTCGATATGCTTCAAATTTCAGAATATGCTATTTTGGTAGCAGTTTGATAAAACTGGGTATGCATTAAGGTTTAAGAGAATTTAATGTTGCTTAAAAATATTAAAGTTTTAATGTTTATGTAATATTCGCAATAAAAACTATTGCTTTACGCGAAAAAAAAATACTGTGCAGTTAATAATGGAACAATCCTTAAATGGATACCCAAAGTTCTTGGCAATGTTTTGTTCTCTGGTAAAATGCTAATTGTTTGAGAAAAAATCAAAAATTGAGTCGCGTGGAGCATTTTAAAATTTTTATTTTAAATTTCAAACTTTTTAATTTTAATTAAATTTTTATTTTGTTGCTTTTTTCCTGATTGGTATTTTGCATGCTAATAAACTTTTTATGCCCAGTTTCACATTTCAAAATTAATAAATAAAGAAAAAGCTTTCAAGGTCCACCGTCCCCTTAATAAGAAAAACTTTGTACACATTTTATGCCATAGTCTACTGAAATCTCTCTAAATAAAAAAGAAAGTCTCGAAACAAAACTTTTAGTACAATGTAAGAAAATGGTCTTTTGGAACACCCTATATTACAGCCTTACTATCCAACTGGATGTGCAAGAAAATGTCCACCATCTTCTTGTAAACTAATGAAAATATAGTCTCTACATAGCCTTACAAATGCTAGCTTTTCCCTCTCAAACCTGGTACTGAGATTAATATTTATTTCAAATGTATGTCGTTGGTATTTGCACTAAAAACATTAAATAAAAATTGTATTTGACTTTTCTGTTACGGATGTTTTTCCAGAAACAAAGAACAAACTGAAAACTTGCCGCTGTCAATAAGATTGAATGATTAAATGAATTGTTTATATTAGTTATAAAACAGATCAAAAAATAATATTTGTATTTAATTTTTTGCAACCACAAGTTATAACATCTTTTTAAATATTTATTCTCGCCCAACAACTGGAGCCTGCCAACAAGTAACGGCGTCCACCATTTCCGCAAATCATTTTTCGGAATATGAAAGAGCAATTTCCAGACCACCCCGCACTTTTAATCCACAAAAGGTTTGTCGCCGGTTCCCTTTTGTTTACCTTGAGCAAATGGCCCGAAGAATGGGGGGTTAAAGTTGCTGTTGACCCCCTCCCATTCGACGTCGGGTGACCATTGTTTGGTTAGACCTGCACAAAGGAAAAGCATACATACGTACGCATACAGCAAGTGTACACACGCAGCACGTTGCAACGAATGTACACATCCACACACACACACGATTCTGATGTTTACCGTAGGAATAGCTGTCCAACCAAACCCTCCGCACCCACCCCTTTTCTCTTTCCGATTCGGAGTGTCAACAGCCGCCCCCTCAAACTCGTCTGTCTGACTGTAATGAGTTTCTCCTGCCGAAAATACCCAACTCGATATTTGTATTAAGACGTCTGTGTGCGTTTCGGGGGTAACAAAGAGCCTTCAGGTATTGCTCTCCTGTTGGCCTCGAAATCTTTCTCCTTCACAATTCAGTCCGCTGTCGCTATTATAAACAAACGCGATGGTCGAGTTTAAAGTCTTGTTTTAAAGATAAAAGTTGGAAGGAAGAGAAATTCGATTCGGGATGAATATTTGCGAGAGCATGAGAGATATGTTGTTTAAGGGAGCACAGAGATAGAATGAGTGGTAAAACTGAATTGGGGTATGAAGCATTAATGCATTTCTGAATTTCCTTAAAGGTTTTTTCACCTGTATCACGCATTTTTACTTCCTTTTACAAAAAAGGAAGTATTCGCGAAAAAAAATTCACTCAAAAATCGGCCTTAATTTCCATTTTTCTCACCCCCGAATGAATGTTGAGTTTTTTTTTTTTCGACCCGACCACACGTGGATATATGCCTAGGAACGTACAGACACCCGAAATATCCATTTTGACCATCTCCGAGTTAATTACAACGAGTTTTCCCGTGACGTCCGTATGTATGTGTGTATGTATCTCGCATAACTCAAAAACGGTATGCCCTAGAAAGTTGAAATTTGGTTCGCAGACTCCTAGTGGGGCCTAGTTGTGCACCTTCAATTTTGGTTGCATTCGAATGTTCCTAAGAGGGTCTTTTGCCCCTTTTTGGGGGGAAATCATTATTAATTTTGATGTAAACTCAAGTGGTGTTATAATTTGTCGGACACTTGGCGATACATCGCCAGTCTTTTGGTCACCAAGTTTTGTCGCCAACTTGGCGACAAATTTTACGGGTTATTATTTTTTTTTTTTTAATTTGGTTTCAATGCGACCACTGTTGGTGATATTTAGAGAGTAAACAATTGAATCACAATAAAATTTCCAAAAATGAGGAAATGACATCAAATTGGAGTAAAAGGAAGTCATATGATGCACACATCAGCTCGTTTAGGTTAAGGTTAGCATGTTGAAATTGCTAAAAGTATCTCGCAGTGATGACTTCCGATTCAGTTGGCTAAGTTTGTTTTAAAGACCAAGTTGAAAGGAAGATAAATTCAATTCATGATGAATGTTTTCTCGAAAATTAGACATTTAAAGAGAGCACAGAGATAGAATGGGTGATAAACTAAAGCGTTTATAAAGAGCTAATAGATTTTAAATTTTTCTAAAGTATTTTTTTAAAACCAGTATGGCACACTTTTTGAGTTGAAGTTAACATGTAGAAAGCATTAAAAGTGTCCGTAGTTATGCCGTCTCATTCAGCTGAACTTAAGTTTTGCTTCAAAAATAAAGTTAGAAGGAAAGTAAAATGCAATTCGTGATGAATATTTGCGAGAGAATGAAAGGTATTTAAAGAGAGCCCAGAAATAGCATGAGTGATAAAACGGAATTAGGTAGAAAGACTAAATGCATTTTCAATTCTTTAAAAAGAGTTTTGTTTTTTTCCCGCAAAACACATTTCTTAAGTTAAGACATATAGAAATAATTAAAAGTGTTCTTAGTGATGACGTCACCTGCAATAAGATGATAGTTTGCAATACAAATATATGATACGGCGGTAATGTCATTTTGAATTCCCATCTATACGATGCAAATGAGTATGACTACGTAATACACCAGTCATTGCTCCCAAGTCTACCACTAGTAATGTTCATGTATTCTAGCAGTATAGAACGCGCTGCATAAATTATATCATTCTGGAATACAGTAGCTAGTTCGTAATGTATGACTGCGTTGAATCAATATGTAGTGATTTATATCAGTACATATAACTATCTTACAATATAACAAATTATTACAGCACTTGAGTTTACATCGAAATTAACAATGATTTCCCCCATAAAGGGACAAAAGACCCCTTTTGAGCATCCGAATGCAACCAAAAAGGGAGGTGCACAATTAGACTCCACTAGGAGTCTAAATACCAAATTTCAACTTTCTAGGACATTCCGTTCTTGAGTTATGCAACATACATACACACATCCTCACGTACATACAGACGTCACGAGAAAATTCGTTGTAATTAAATCGGGGATCGTCAAAATGGATATTTCGTGGTGTCTGTACGTTCTTAGGCATATTTCCACGTGTGGTCGGGTTGAAAAATAAACTCAACATTCATTCGGGGGTGAGCAAAGTGGAAATTAGGCCGATTTTTGAGTGAAATTTTTTTTGCGAATACAATAGGGTCTGGTGGGGTAAAGTGGTCATAAAATCGTAGGTTTTCAACTTTGGTGGATAATAAATACAACAAATAATTTAAACACCTCAACTTTTTTTGTTGTTATTTTACATTGCATTATTAAAGAACACATTACATTGAAGTTTAGAAAAAAAATATTGATTTAATTAGTTTTATAACACTTTCTTTTCCCTCTGTATTTATGACCACTTTACCCCATGGGATGGGGGAAAGTGGTCATAGCATGGGGTAAAGTGGTCATAGTTAAAAATAAATGCAAAACCGTATTAAATAACCCTAATATTTGTATATTTCAGTTATTTTTATAGTTACAAGTATATGCACTAATATATGCGTGTATTCACGAGTATATACGTGTCGTGTAAACATGAGTAATCACGTTCATATATGAGTAGATATCGTGCATACCTGAGTATATACATGTATAGTAGACGTATATACGCATATATGTACAAGTGTACATGTGGGTATATACATAACTGTACATAAATGTATATACGGGTATACCCGAGTTAATTCGTGGATGCATCCAGTGTATGTGTCTACTCACGTATATATGGAAGCACGAGTATATACGTATGTATACGTGTAAACACAATTATATACCTGAAAAAACGTATATACGTACATTTATGTGTCCGTACATACTCGTCAACCAGTACATATATGTATTCACGAGTATATACGCTTACATACATGTATGTCTACAGAGTGAATCCATGCTCTTGAGCAAAAATCTAAGGGGTGTGAGAGGTGAGGATAAAAAGCAAAAAATAATAAGGAGTTTATGGTCGTTGACGCGCTACATGCACACAAAGCCAGAAACTGATGGATGCAAAACAGGTCACAAATTTTTTACACAAAGATGATTTTACTCAAAATTTAGTTTTTAAGAAATATTTAGAGCACTTTTTAAAAGTTACGGCTCGTAGTAGTTCTAATACACGCATCGCAACAAAGGCGTAGCGACGGATGAAAGTTTTTCAAAAGTCTCGTTATTAAAACAGAGAGTGCTTTGTGATTGCGACGCATGCATTACAGCTGCAGGCCGCAAATTTCTTCAATCGCTTTAAAACCTTCTTACAACCTAAAATGTTGTGCAAAATTGTCTTAGTGTAACAAATTTGTGACCTGTTTTGCATCCATCAGTCTTTGGCTTTGCGTGCATGTAGCGCGTCAGCTTTGTGTTTGTGAACATATGTTCCTTGTGAATCTTGCTTCTTATCCTCCCCTCTAACACCTGGTAAAAATTTTCCCAAGAGTTGAAACTAACCCTATATACTTGTATGTCATATGCTTGTATGTAAGTATCTACTCGAGTATGTACGTGTATATACGTGTCTACCTGAGTATATAAGTGTTCGTATACATACGAGTAAAAGCAAGTACATATTTGTATAGTCGAATGTATATCTGCATAGATAAAAAATACCCATATCGCAGATACCCATATACGTATTTATTGGTGCATTTATGTGAATACGTTTGTATACGTGCCTGCACGAGTATATGCGTATGCATACGTATATACTCGTATATTTAACCCCATTTACGGTAAAAACAATACATATTAAGTGAAATTAATATTTAATTCATATCTGCCTTATACATAACTCTTAAGTGACATTAGAAGAACAATATTCGTTAAGCCTAATATTATGACCACTTTACCCCATCTTACTGAAATTGTTCTAAAAAATGATCTAAAATATATTCAGCTAACTGCTAATGAGTAAGCGATCTTAAGACATGTAGGAAGCTTCCTGTGCCGTCAATCTGTTCATAATTCTAACAAACAAAATTTCTCAAAGAAGTTAAAAGAGGTGTTTAGATTTTTAAAATTTTCATATTTACACAAAATATTTTTTTTACCAAATAAAATTTTGCCAGGTTTGGAAATTTTGTATTCAAAATGTAGTTTCTAACTCCCCGAACCTAAAATAAAATTTTCACATTCATTCGAACATTTATTTCCAAGCTATAGTCATTTATTTGGCGTATGACCACTTTACCCCATTGACCACTTTCCCCCACCAGACCCTACTTCCTTTTCTGTAAAAGGAAGTAAAAAGCACTACGGAAAAAAAACTTACACCCTATCCCTATATTTATCAAAGAAACTACGATTAATAATAGAACTCCAAATCACCTATTGCCACTTGTAAACATAAAACCTTCTTCTTCCTGAGAAATATATAAAAAAAAAAAGAAAACCCCTAAATAATCTTCAAAGAGGAAAAAAATCCTCGTCTGCCGTGCAGGTCACGAGCATCGGAGGAAGTTGTTCGCCACAGACAGACAGGCACAATCTTCCCTAAACCGGGACCTAGGGGAAGAGTGGGGGAAATAGCCCCTCCGATTTTTTTTCCCTACCCTTTTGTTGTTATCTTATTTAGGAAGTGTATATAGAATAGGAAGTGAGAGTTGGTTGCTGCCTACTTAGAGGATTAGCGTTTCCATGTATCGCCGATGTAGCAGAGAGGGGGAGTAATCCTCTTTCCTATCCCCTTGTCTTGACCCCCCACTTCTTCATCTCACTCTATCAGAAGGATTCGTTTTCTACCAGGTATAATGGGGATTGTGTACATATTATTTAGTGCAAAGAGGGCTCTTTCTTCTGAATGAAAACATTTTTCTTATGTCATCAACGGCTTGTGCTCTTTTGATGCGTTTTAAGTGCTTACCTGTTAGTTTTTGTTTTCTTTTTTTCCAAAGGTGTTAGAGGAGCGTTTAATTCTTTTGGTGTCTGTGACGTACTTGTTAATCATACAAGATTGTCCTCGGAGACATTGTTTGTACCTGCATGTTTGATTCTTTTAAAGTAACAAGTAGGAAAATTTAGAGCAAAGTGAAATAGTGGGGCAAATGAGAATGATGAAATATTTGCTCTTTAGCGCCACCTATCAGGTAAATTTTTAACTATGTAGTAACACATGTAGTCAATTCCAGTCAAGAAAAGTTACCTCTGAAAATCAAAGAATAGTATAATACAAACTATTTTCAAAAATTGATATTCACATTGTAATATTTTGTTGCAAGCCAAAAGTTTTTTTTTTTTGATATTACTAAATGATAAAGTTCTAGTTTTTAACATTTTAAACATTAATTGGGACCTACTAATATTTTGTGCGGTATTTATTTATTCATTACTAAGCTTTTTTGTATTTTAACTGCTTTTTACATTTAGTCAAAAGCAAGTTTAACAACGTGAACGGGAAACGTGAAATATTTCATTTTCTTCTCCGTTCAATTATCAAATCGTTTACGGGTTCATTTATTTATTATTTCATTTACATTCCTTAATCTAATAATGGGGTGGTTTTCTTTAGTCAAAAGTACTACTTTTAGTCATTGAAATGGATAGAATGAGCAAAAAAAAAAATAACATGGACCCAGAAAATACTTTCATTTTCCCAACAATTTTTTTTTAATTAATTTTTTTAAAATTTTATTCTTTGTTTTTCCCCCTCCTTCACGTTTTTCCTCAACTGATGGAGAGGTATGATTAATTTCCTCAAATAAATTAAGTATAAATATCTGCGACAAATAGATGAAAAAAGATTATTGCTATGTTTTATTGAACGAATATTTTAAACAATGAAATGACTAGTAAAAAAAAAGTAAAAAGATGTAAAAAGGCACAAATTTTGCATTAAAGTTGCATACACATTGTTTCGGGGTTTCAAAGAACCCTTTTTTCAATCTAAAAAGTAAGCTTTTGGAACGTAAAGAACTCAGTAAAAACCTTTTTTGTAACCCTTTGGATATAAAGACATCCAATAAAAAGTTTTTATCGGATGTTTTTATATATCTTTGATAAAAGAGTTCCTGGAAACCCCAAAACAAGTGTATGCAGTTTCCCTGCAAAACTTGTGCATTAATACATTGTTTTATTACCTTTTACTTTTCAAACACAGCGGTATTAATTAAATTATTATTGTACTAACTGTTATTTTCTATCTACATGATTAACATCAGGGGGCAAGGAGGGAAATCATTTCACAAGACGAAACCATTTCGAAAATGTCAAATCAAAACAAACCTCGAAGCAACCAACGAAATTTACTCAACAGCCCCCCGTTGTCATTCTTTTTCCAGCACAAATCGCGACATAGAGACTTGGAAAATCCTCCTAATGACGTTTCGACATTTTTTCCTACAAAAAGTGGGACACATATCTATTAATAAATGACGACTAATTAAACGGCTTCGAATTGCCTTATTATAGTGGAAACGAAATCTCCCCCGTCTTTCCAATTCACATATTTATTATTCATTTAGGCCGTAACAACAGATCTCCCGTTTTTGATATCCACTTTTCAACGTCCCCCTCTGCCCTTTTCCCCTCACCTACCACATCTGGCACGGTGTTGCCATCCAGCGATTATTAATTACCGACAGAAAAATGTATCCGAGAGCTTTATTTTCCAGAGTTTTCGTTTCTTGTACGCACAAAGCCGATTATAGAGAGACATGGAAAAGAGTATTTTTCTAACAAAACCCTCTGATTTCCAGTCAAAGTTTAATGATTTTTCCGGAATTTTTGCTTGGTTTCCGGGAGAGTAATTTAATTATTAATTAGCTGTTCCCCGCGTCCAGGGAGTACTGCCTCGCTCTATATATTGCGTATCATCAATGTGTTTTGTTATTTCGTGCGTTAAGAAAGCTGTCAAAGGTAATGAATTTATTTATTTCTTATTTATATTTTAATTTGTCCTCATCCATTGAAAGAATTCTACAAGGAAGTCTTATTGAGATGTGTTTTGAGGAATAAAGCGATAAATATTTCTCGATTCTGATTGAGGACTATTGCAAAATTTAATGCTTAGCTAATTATTTTTGTGAATGTTACTTCCCGGAGTAATTAGTTCGTAATTAGTAAATGATTTTCAAAAGAATTTAATTTTTTAGTAATTGTTTCTGCTTTTAGTACTTAATTCTTAAGGAGTGAGACTTTTTATGGTACCGAAATGTAGCTCTTTGGATCATCTCAACTTGTCGTTCCAGACGAATTTCAAAAGAGCAAAACATTTGCGCAATTTTGTTTATTGTATTGTTACAGAATAATAACTTTTAAAGAATTAATAATATCCTTCGTGGTTATATAGAGAGTGGTATAAATCGACCTAACTTAATTTCCAGTTATTGAAGGATATGTAAAAACATTTGGAGTCAGTTTTCCTAGCGGGAAACATAAGAGCGTTGCGTAAATGAAAAGTGAACAGGCTAATTTTTTTTTTTTTTTTCGAAATCGAAAGAAATCATCATGGGCGTTGTAACATAGGTTTCATCGCTTCAGCAACAATCTACAGCCAGCGCAACATAGGTTTCATCGTTTCAATAACAGGCTACAGCCATTGTAACATAAGTTTCATCGTTTCAATAACAGAATACAGCCATTGTAACATAGGTTTCATCGCTTTAGCAAGTCTTCAGTCATTTTAAAATAGGTTTCATTGTTTTAGCAACAGGCTACAGCCATTGTAACATATGTTCAATCGTTTAAGCAACAGGTTTCAGCCATTGTAACATAGGTTTCATCTTTTTGCATTCAGACTACAACCACTGTAACATAAGTTTTATCGTTTCAGCAACACAGCCACAGGCTACAGCCATTTTAGCATAGGTTTCATCGTTTCAGCAAAAGGCTACAGCAGTTTTAACATAAGATTCATCGTTTCAGCAACACGCTAAGCCATTGTTGTAGAAATATTGTGGTTTTATCGCACAGCTCCCTTCATTTTATCGTCCGAATGGAAATGTTAACCCAAAAATGTACTCAAAAATGAGGGGTTGGCAGGGGACAAATCTGGACCATACGGAAGTTGTGCAAACTGTTCTCTATGAAATATGTTTAAATTCGTGTTCACGGTGTTTGCTTGGCCCGGTCTTGGCAGTTTTGATATCATTTGCCACTATTTTCAGAGTTTTGGATATCAGATGTTCGCAGCTGTTCGACCAAAATAGTGTTCGCCATTGACTGTCACCATTTACCGATTGATGTCCACTTGACATTTCACTCACTTTCTGAAATCAGAAACCGTACTTCCTCGCGTTGTTCGGACCTGGATGTGTTTACCAAACTGGTTACCATTACCCCAGGACGTGTTTCGCCAATAGGTTTCATTGTTAAACACCGTATGACGAATACGGACACGGATCATGATCTTTATTCGGTGGAGAGTGTGAGCTCTTTTGCCGAGTGTGATGGGGATGACTCATGGATGTATTTACATATTTGCAAGCACATGTGAATTATAGACAATATGAAATGAAGAAATTGTAGAACGTAATAAAATGGAATGACTAGATGCAATATTTACAGAAATAAGTACAGAATGGGGGATCAATACGGGTAAGAGGTCTTGAACGAGTAAACTGCCTACCTCTCTTTATATACCTGCTCAGTGTCGCTGTCATAACTGCAGTCATTTTGACGTAATCACGTCGTCTTTCAAAGCCGAAGGTCGTGGGTTCGATTCCCGCTAGTGTCCAGGGTGTTGTAAATCTTTCTTGTGTGTGTACGGAGGCCAGGCGCTTTGCACACAGTCCTCTATGTATGTGGAGATGTTTAGCTTCTGTATAAATCAATAAAGATATTTGTCTCTAGTGTGGTATTGTTAAATATAATCTCTCAGCAGAATAGCCCCGTTAAGAATTAAAAACTTTTTTTGAAATTTAATGTAAGATTTTTTTTTTTTACTTGGCCTGTCAAGGAAAACCCAGAGTTCATGAAAAAACCACTGTCGATGGAAAAACAACCGCTAACGAATACCCAACTGTCTGAAATACATAAATAAAAAAATTGACCAGTTTGAGTTTTAAACAATTAAGTAGCGTCTTTCAGAAGTCTTGGCCGCATATGTCACTCGTCCGCTTAAAATTAAATTGCAACCATCCATAGAATATCATTGTATAACGAATTTCTGGCTCGATCTGGCGTAATAATCCCTTGCAGGACACAACTTGGAAGGCGAAACCTCCAAATCACAAAATAGTCTGCGCGAGGAAGGTGAATGTGACACGAGGTATTAGCGGAAGATTGGTCTCCGGATGGACAGATGAACTAATAGAGGGATGAGAGGGCTCAAGCGTAAAAGCTTCTTGGGCGCAATTTGATTGGCCAGCCTCTCCAGGGGAAAAAGATTCCAACCTCCCTGCCGATTAGGTATTGTCGCTCAGATGTGGAATGGAAAGGAATATCTGATTAGTCCACCGCCTTAAATCCTCTTTGGGATCTAGCCGTGCGTGGCCATCCGTCTATTCTCTCTTCCATCCATCCCCCCCCCCCTTCTTCCAGGGGGCGCCTCTGCTGATGGCTCCCATTGGGGTTGGATGGATTCTCAGCACCTGATGCAGGATGGCTTGGCAATTAGAAAAGCCTTTGGAGGAGCTTTCAACTAAATCTCGTATGATGGTTCATAGTCTCTCGAAAGCATGTAAGTGGCTGTAGAGTTTCTTGAGGCATTGAAGATTTTCGAGGATTATAATAATACTTTGAAGCATATGCCAGGTTTGTTGAAGCCTAGGTGAGTCAAGTATGCTTGACCATAAAGGATAATAGTAGGTGCTGGAGCTGATAGAAATAAAGATGTTACATATTTAAAATTTGTACGGTTATGCTAATCATTTAACATTTAAAAAGTATTTTGATTATTTTTCACAATAAATCTTCCTTTCGAGTGTTGTTGACTATGGCAGAGGATGGTTTGTTTTGATTAAACAAAGAAAAAGTTATTTCATTGTGGAGACTTTTCAGTTCTACAGAAGATACAAAATGATATCCATGAAAATAATTCCTCAGACAAACAGTTTATTTGTTAGAATGATTACCTTTTCATTGTCTGAGTGTATCAACAAAGCTATTTTAACTGCATAATAAGAGCAGTTTGCATAAATAATGCAAACTGCTATTGAAACACAGCAAAAATTAGATCATGCGAAATTTTAGATTGACAACAGAAATTACAATACATATTGTTTTGCTTTTCATAAAACTCGTACAAATGTTGTTTGAAGTGTAATTGAAACTGAACATTTGGTTGTTCTTCCTCTAGCTGTAATAGTTATAATTGGGACCGACTTAACCTCGCAGCATCGTTATGTATTCATTAAGATCTGCGTAATCTTCATAATGCTACCATGTTAGGTTTGCTCCAACTACAATTCTAGTTTAGACAGCAATTTGTTTTCATACAAATTATGTTTCATTGCAAGAGTAGTCACTTCTTGAAGTGGCTAACTTTCGATTAAACAACGGAATTTCTCAATAAAAGTGTCAAAATAGAACAAATAATTATTGGGAACAATATTTACTTCTTAAGTAACTAATTCCTGTTAAATCAACAATCATGTTTCATGTTGATAAGTTATCTCAGAAATTAATTCCTCAGAATCATTAAATTTTATTGGTTGAGTTATTGATGATGCTGATTCAAACCATTTGCTTCTTTCATACCTGTTTGGTAATACTCATTCGAACATTTACTATTTTCTCTAGAAATTAATCTTTGTACGAATAATTACTCAACCATTACTGATCAAGACTGCTTTTTGTACCTACCTATTTTCATTAATTACTTTCTGCATCCCATAACGCCCAATCTTCATTGAAATAATTACTGAATTCCATAGCAATCAGTCTTCATTGAAACAAGTACGGAATTAATGTGTGATACATTGAAACAATGTCTCTTCCAGCAATGGCAAATTTAAGTTGGAATATAAACTTGTGCTGCATTAGACAGTTTCTTCCTGCTTTTTTCTTAACATTACAGTCATACAGGGTACTTTGTAATACTACGAATTTTTTAGTATATTTAACTTAAAAAAAAATAAAAGCCTAAAAGACCACCCAGAGCTGAACTTTGTGCTCTCTTTTTTACAAAAGGCGAGTTAGCAATATTGTACGCAGCTCGATACATCATTCAATAATTCTGAAGTTACTGGTTGGAAGGTATTTTTGCAGTGGCTTCTTACATTGCAATATTCTAAGCAATAATATAGATACTAAAAATCCTGTGAGATTGTGACAAAGTGAGCAGCGCTAAATGTTTAGAAATTTGATTTTGCTGTATTAAAGTTGCACTACTTTTTTATGAAAACAACATATTTAACTTTTTTGTTAACAATTACATAGCTTCATGAGTATTTTAACTGACCAATTTGATAAAATCGAAGTTTTACCGAAACCTGATATCAAATATGGATACTACTGCTAGTTTTTTTAAAATGAAGATTATTTTTAATACAGTTAGATAGCAACTTTTACGCTGAAATAAATTATGAAACGTGCTGATGTGTGCATCACATGACTTCCTTTTACACCAGTTTAATGTTATTTCTCCATTATCGCAATTTTAATGTGATTCAATAGTTGTCTCTCTAAATATAACCAAGAAAGGCCAAATTGAAACCAAATTTAAAAAAAAAAAATGCCGCCAAGTTGGCGACAAAATTTGGCGACCAAAAGACTGGCGATATATCGCCAAGTGTCCGCCTAATTATAACACCACTTGAGTTTGCTTTGAAATTAACAATGATTTCCCCCCAAAAATGAACAAAGACTCCTTTAGAAACACCCGAATGCAACCAAAAGGAGAGGTGCACAACTAGACCCCACTAGGAGTCTACGTAAAAATTTTTAACTTTCTAGGACAGACCGTTCTTGAGTTATGCGACATACATACGCACATACATACGTAGAAACAGACGTCACGAGAAAACTCGTTGTAACTAACTCGGGAAACGTCAAAATGGATAATTCGGGCGTCTATACGTTCTTAGGTACATATGTACGTGGGGTCGGAGAGAAAAAAAAATCGACATTCATTTGGGGGTGAGCAAAATTTAAAAGGCCTATTTTTGAGTGAAAATGTTTTCGCGAATACAACACTTCCTTTTTTGTAAAAGGAAGTAAAAATAGTTTACTGAACAAAAAATATATATTACTGCTAAAGTATTTTTTCTTTCGCATTTAATGATATTTTTGCTAAGTTCATACTTTTTCATAGTTCTTCAATCTCGAACGATCTTACCAATGCCAAATTCTATCGTATATTCTACAACGAAATAGCATTCAACCAAACTTAAACAAAAATCAATTTTCTTTAATAACTAAAGCTGTCGATTTTTGAACTTTATATTTGATTTTAAAATTTCTTTTTCTTTTACAGATAACTATGTACAAGTATTTTATTCTTCTGAAATATTTAGATTCTGATTAAAAACAGAGCCAATATTTTTCAATTAATCGATTAATAGCCTTTTCTCTGAATATAAAGCACGCCGACTTTTTATTTTCGGCCAAAAAAAGTAAAATACTCTTAAGTTATTCGCTGCTGAATAGCTCCGTCTCAGAACAAAGACCTGTGCCTTATTAATCACCAAAAAACAGGGAAAAAAATCATTACCGGGTGGGTCGGGATATCTTTTTTCCCTGCTTTCCATTCAGCCAATCATATTCGCCCATTTTATCGCTTCAGCCATTGATTCGGACGAGCATTGTCACACTTTTTTGGAACAGTACTTTCCACTCATTAGAGAAGGGAACGGAATTGTGTAATGTGGGGAAAAAACTGATAAAACACGCCGAGAGATGAGCTTTGGGGAAAAAAACTGATTGCAAAAAATGTTATCGATGGGGAAAAAAATACAGCGCTGGTGGGACACGATAGCATAAACCAATTATGAAAAAAGCTAGCTAATAGGGAATTTTTATTTTTTTCCCCTTACATCTCTTATTTTATCCTTTTCGGTTAATAGGCCTCCAGTAATAACTGTATAGCCAAGATAAGACCCTTTGTTTAAACGCCCGTCCTTAGTTTGAAAAAAAAAAACTGAAAACTTTTTTAATCGTTCTTTTTAATCTCTTTCTCCCCATCACTCTGATTTTTTTCCCTTCGTTGCTTAAACTTTTTCCCCTCGTCATCAAAAAAAATTCCAATTTTTTACTCAAAAATGTATTTTTAAAAAATCTTTTGCAGATAATGGAGAGTCATTTGTAAAAAGCAAGTTTATCGCAATGTAAAGACCTTCATTAATAAGTCTCTAATGCTTCACGGGGTGAAAGTAGGAGAAAGAAACGTTTTAATACTCCCCTTCCCTCCTAGGGAAAAAATGGAACGACTATTTATGGGTCGTCGGAAAAAAAAGTCATTAGTTTTTTTAATTTGCAGTTTTTTTCGTGTCGTTATATTCATTAATTGAGCTTTTCGGTTTGGACGTGCCTTCATTACTGCCACAATTTTGACTGGAAACATCTGTGAATTAATGAAAGTTCCGAAAATTATCTTCACAACGCTTTTAATGAGGCTTTTAGATTTCTAACCTAATTTCTGCGTGCGACTGGTTAAGTGAAATTGCCAATTCAATTCATTCTAAATTAATAACTCAAATGAAGATAATTAAAAGTGATTAGGAAATTTTATTTACTTGAAAATGACTTCGACGCTCACAAATTGTGAATTCAAAATAAAATTATTTTGATTCTAAGATTGTGATAATTAAGTTTATAAACTTTTAAGAGATAAGTCGCTTTACTTCAACCCCTAATATGGTGGCAATCAGAAATTCTCGCTGACAATTTTCATTCTACCTTTTCTTTTGTTGATTTCTACAATAAAATGAAACACAATTCTCGACAATGTTTCCAAAACACGTAGAATGTTTTTGTATATGCTTTTAAGCTTTTAGAAACTACCAATCTTCATAATTTCGCATTAAAAGAATACTTGTGACGGTAAGGGATCTATCATCGTCTGCATTATGTCCATTTCAGGCTTTGCTTTCTGGTATTCGAACATGGGCAGATAGTATTCTCAGCTTCCAAAAGGCACTAGAGTGTGGGCAAACATTACCAGGGTACATTGCAAAGGCTACGCTGGTTAAAAACACAACATTACGACCCTGCCAGGTTATATTTACCCCCACTATAGTTATGAACCCAAATTTTTATAAGCGATGCCTCAACGGAAAAATTAAAAATACTGTATATTAATGGTAATTCCACTCGTAATTTATAATCCGCTCATTTACCATCCTTCATTTACTGCAAATTGAAAGAAGGGCTTTCTTGTTCAGCCCTTTAAATTTGGATTTTTTTAAAACAAATAATGAACTATTGAGAAGAAAGTAATTAACTGCATAAAAGAAATTAAAAGAAATCCACGCTAGAATGTATTTATATTGAAGAATATATAAACTTCCTCAGACTTTTAGTTCTCCAGAAAAATTAAAAACGTGTTGAAAAAGTCTTGAAGTCTATCATTAAAGATGGCAGTTTTACATAACCATATAGATTCGAAGAAGCGTAGAGCAACTCATACCGACGTACTCTGCTTGATTCTACTAGAGAAATTAAAATCATATCGCCAACAAGATAAATTTAGGATTGCAGTCCTGCTTAAATGGGGTCGTAGTGGTACGTAGTGCAGCTTTTACAAACGTGCATTATCTAGCTCCGTCATTACCGTCAAAGGAATAGAAAATTTAATGCCAGAGCGATTTTGTCATAAAATAATTCAATTTTTCTTTGATCCCCGATTAACTGCAAGGATATTAAGGGTGCAATCAAGGATAGTTTAGTTTTGATCTATCTGGCTTTGCCATTGTTTACTAGAAGAATTGAAGAAGAATTTGGCACTGTCTACTACCACTTCAGTCGCTAATTCCTGCGCTAATTAGCTCAACGAAGGAGTTTTTATATTTCATGATGTTTATTAGAGTTTTTTTTTAATTTGGTGCGTTCTAAGTATATATGAATTAAATGTTAGTCAATAAGAGATAATTTCTATTTTAGAAGATATTTTTATCATCCATATTTCAAATATTTTCGTAAAAGAATATAAGTAAAAATTTCTTGAATCATGGAGCAAATACTTAGATTTTTTCAAATGTTACTTTAAGTAAACATGCAGCAAATTAATGTAATAAATTTATTAAGTAGTAACTCACCGATTATAGCATGGCATGATGTGTTACATTCAGTTAGTGCTTAATTTCCAAGAAAAGAAGTGCAGAGAACATATGGTTTACAGAATGTTTCTTGAGGCACAAATAGACCTAAATTCCGTCCAATATATAAAATTCATATAAAGTTGAAAAGAAGTGCGGGATCTCAGCTCCCGTGAGCTCCCATACAAATTAAGCCTTGGATTTCGTTATAAATATCTAATATCATTAAATTCCTAAAATATGTTGACGCACTATGTCAAAGACATGCACTTCCGAGAGGAATATTAGTAATGTGAGAAAGTTTAACTAGATGGCAGCACCAAGTCACAAACCGGACGTTTAATTACGTTTTCGTGAGTTACTTTGAACAATAAATTTCAATTGGATGTAGTAATAACCGAAATCCTTAAATAACTTCGTAACTACCCTTTGGTATTATGTAATACAGTTCAAATATCAAAGCTGAAAAATTATGTTTCTCATTTTAGCCAAGTATAACTCGCATAAACGAGTAAATCATCTTTTCTATCGGCGAGAAGACAACGCAAACATTTACGTGCACATACATGAAAAACAGAAAAATGCTTTTCGTGAATGTTTTCTATACTCTGACACAATTGTTAATTGCACAGTGTGTTTGTCTTCCCCATTAATCAAATGCTCTTTAGTTTTAGTTTAAAAATGAGATAAAACTATTTTTTTGCGCAAAAGTTGCAGACTACTGCAGGCACGTGTTTTGGAGTTTCAAGGAATCCCCTTTTCACGGAAAAGAAGTGTGAGCATTAGGATGAAAAATTAAGCGAGAAAAACAACGCAGTGGAACTGATGCCAGTTTAAATCAGTGATTCTCAACCTGCTGTTCACGAACCACTAGTGGCCCGCTAGCAATTTTCATGTGGTCCGCAAACACCTGGTGAAAATTAATCTGTATCTTTTTAAAGTTGTAATTAGATTTATTTCAGAAAACTTTTGAATTCATCTCAGTTCGCAGAATACTCGCATAATTGCTACGAAAATATTATTTTTATCGTATGTGGCTCGCTTAGGATTGGGAAGAGTACCAAGAGGTCCTCAGTATTAAAAAGGTTGAGAACCACTGGTTAAAGAGCAAGAGTTAAAGATAAAAAAAACAAGCAAAAGAAAAGAAACCTTAAGAAGAAATTTATTACATAATTCCATCAAGAAAAGAATTGTTCAGTAATAAATTTCCAAAGAATCCGAAAAGCAATAAATATTGTCTTGTAAAAAACAACTCTTCTAATAAATTGCCAATAAATTTTTTGTCGGGAAAAATTATGCATCGAAGCAATTGCAACATTTTGAGAAAGGCAAAAAGAAACAGAATGTAGGAAAAACAACTGAAATGGGTTGATCACAAAATAAAACATGTATTTTGATTTTTAAAAAAATAAAAACAATAAAATGTAGAAAGATAAATAGAATAGGAAATGACGGGGAGATTCTATTTATATGAAAAAATAGAGAACAAATATCAATTATAAAAATGGAAGCCTAACTGAGGAAAAATACTGTTTTTCAGTAAGATCGTTTACTGAAATAGACTGGTTCACCCAACTATGGCAGGATTCCCAAGGATGTTGGGGCTAAAACACTTGACAAAGGGTTTAAAAATGTACTATTTTTCTTTCACACTAATTTCTACCCTAATTGCCCATTTTGCTGTAGCAACAATAGGGTTGGGGAAAAAAACATTTTTAGTTTTCTCAGGAAACAAACAAAGAAAAAGCCTGTTAGGATTGGGATTGTTTGAAACTCAGATGTTACTGTGGTTTAAAAAAATATTATTTGAGAGTTCCAAAAGCTTCTTTTTGATTTGAGGTCGGTGCTTGTTTTTTAATAACAATTAGCATTTTTAATAAGTCGTAAGTTGACAAAAATCATCAATCCTCTTGATAAATCTGTAAATGTTTCTTTACCTTCGGTAAACTGCTCATGTAAGGTAAAAAAGCTACAAGAGACTCGCCTGATGAAATAAAATTGGTTTTGAATCTGTAAAAAGGCTTTCATGTCTGGTGTGTCATGAATGTAAAGAAAAAAAGATACAGGCATTATGCCAATAGAAGAAGCGACTTATTTAACCTCACATCCTAAATGAAAATGAACATCGTTAAGATAAGAAAACTGCAAAATGGGTATTACATTATGTCTTGGCTCTGCAAGATTACTGTTTTCCAATACCAAGAATATAGAATCCTGGGGGGGGGGGGGGACAAATAACAACTTGAAGGAAGAAAATTTCAAATACGGGTTTAAAAATAAAAGCTTTTTAACAGAAAATCTGAAATTATTGTTAGCATTAGACTTTTTAAAAAAATCTTGTTGAATAAAATTCGAACCCTAAAGAGTGAAAAACAGATGCAAACAGGAGGCCTGTTTATCAAAGAAAAATTGAAGTAGTCAAAGAGACAACAGATCATAGAAAAACAACAAACTGTTGTAACAATATGCGGTTTGCGTCATAGTACTTCACAGATTCAAGAATTTTTTTACGGCATCGTAAAAAAGGAGAAAATAAAAGAGAAAAAATTGTATGAAAGTTATTAACATTGACGGCTGCATCGTCACAGCAAGAAGAGCAAATTCTTACTGTGATGATACAGCGATTACTCATAGCTACTTTTTTTTTTCTTTTTGTAATTTTCCTTTTAGATCTTAAAAAGGAAAATTGGCAGGAATTCCTCTGCGCATGTTAAATTCATGTCTTTGTTTGTGTTAACTTATTAATGATTTGAGGCAATTTAAGTCATAGCTGCTACTGAATTATCAGTTCCATAATCATTGCCCAAATCGTACTGTAGATAAATAATAAATAATACCTACACAAAATTATGAAAATCTAAAACGTTATTGAACCTCAGATAAATGCATATTTTTTTTAAAAAAAGCTATATTTTAAAATTTTGGTTAAAAATTAAAATTGCGAAAGTAGGTGATAGTTCTCGTTGCAATAGGTTTGCGATACCATGTTGGAAACAAGGGCTTAAAATTGACATTGGTTTGTTTTTAAAAATTGAGTAAAGAGACCACTCGGTGTATCTGATTGCAATCCACATAAGAGATTTGCTACTGGAAGTTGTACAGGTCTTCATACAAAATGTCAACCTGCCCCGGCTAACCACTTTCAACTTAAGTGAGGTACGTAGATACATAAGCATCATACGTTTAGATTTTAGGAAAAAATCTCGACAAAATGAATTTTTTTGTTGCTCATATGTTCGTTAGTTAATAAATACATACAGAAGGGTGGTTTAAAAAAAACTTCTTTTCAGCTGGAGTTTAGGACTCCCGCTATTTTTACTTTCTTCTATATCTAATATATAGAAGAAAGTATTGGATTCGTGCAAATTTTCGAATTTCGAATTTTGACGGATTCGAACGTTTTGAGGTGTGCTGAGTCCATTTCGACCATTTTTGGAAAATGTCTGTCTGTCTGTGTGTGTGTGTGTATGTGTGTGTGTATGTATGTATGTGTGTGTGTATGTATGTGTGTCACGTCTGTGTGTGACCAGTTTTTTGTGGCCGCTCTACAACAAAAACTACCGCATGAAATCGAACGAAATTTAGTACACATATGTGCCCCTATGTGAACTTGCGCCCATTAGTTTTTGGCGCGAATTCCTCCAAGGGGGGTGGAGCAATGGGACGTTTTTCGAGTTACGCATGCTTGCTATTCCTCAGGAAGTAACTGGCGGAATCAAACAAAATTTGGTCCATATGTTGGTATTAACAGGAACAGATGCTGATTCAATTTTGGTGTCAATAACTCAAACGGGGGTTGAGCTATAGAACGTTTTTTGTCGTCAATTGTGACTGCTGTATCTCAAGAAATAAGGAACGGAATGAAAGAAAAATTTATCGGCAAGTAGCCCTTAGTGGGTTTAAGAACTGATTTTATTTTTGTGTCAACAGCTAAAAAGGGGGGTAGCGCAATCACCCGTTCTTTTTTTCCATTTTGAGTGCCCTATTTCAAGAAGTAATGCTACGTTCTGGTTGAAATTTGGAATATATGTGAATCCATATGTAAACAGGCTTTGGTTCAATTTTGACGCCGATCGCTCCAAGAGGTGTTGATTTTTTTTTTTTTTTTTTGCGAATAAAAAATATTTTTATTAATGCAACAATAAGAAAGATAAATCGTAATAGATTGTCGTCTGCGTATTTCTCGTGATTTTAATTGCATGGAAATGATCGGAAATATTATCTCAATGATTTAAAATTTTTAACTGTTGCCATCTTATGTTTGTTAACAAATAAAATATTTGTAATTAATTCAAGCAAGGCTTTTAAAATAACTTTCAATTTTCGCTCTTTGCTTTGCTTTTGCAATAATTCAGACATTGGGATGGTCGTCAAGTTTTTGCATGTGTCATTTTGTTTTCATTGGGAATATTGCTTCCTCGTCAAGCATGGGGAGGGATCAGAAAAAAAAAGAAAAATATAGAAGAAAGTTTCGTGATGGCCACAACATACTAGTTTTAGTCTTGCTAATAGCATTATGCTTCCAAAGTTTTAGCTTCTTACTAAAATTGAGGCTGCTCAATGACCCCTTAATTTAATAATAGACGTAGCATAGAAAATTTCACAAATTGAGAAACATTTAATTTCCCCAACTGTTTTTTTTTTTTTTTTTTTTTGTAAATAATTATTTTTTGCAATGTATATGCATATTACTCGTGTATATAAAAAAGCAGCATAGTTTTTTTTCAGTTCAATGCATTTTTTCAACTCCCCTCCCCATATTTATGATGTTTGGGGGAGGGGGCTGAGCACCCTCTTTCAAATGAAATAGGAAGCTAAAAGTCTTGCAGTATATTACAATCTACAAGTCTAAAAATATTGAGGGGTGTCCTGTTGTCTAGGAGAAACTTCTTTTTTTGCATGTATTTTTGAACCACCGTAACATATAGTCGGGACAAACGTTTAAACTTGCAAAATTCACTTATTGATAAGTAATTTATGCATTTATGTGAAATGAAGTGGTCATTTTTTCGCGAATACTGCATTTAATTTACGTTTTGCATGAAAGTAAAGACAAATAGTCTAGGGGATACTTTCCAGCACAATTTTAAATCAGTCAAAATAAAACGAAAACAAAAACAGACACAGACACGGGCTCGTGTACATTCACCGAAATACACACACACACACACACACACACACAAAATCTTCGTGCTTTGTATACTTAATTTTAGAATTCCAGAAATTTTAAAAAGTTACAAATTTGTGCTGTTCCTGCAATGACACCTCCCTCCCAAAGAAAAATTAATTATTATTGTGACTGTAATTATGCTTATTCTTCTTATTATTATTTTTATTATTATTATATTAAAGTATAATAAAATAAATGTTCAATACTTCTATTCAAAATGAAATGTACAAAACACACATACACACAAAAAAAAAAAACATGCCCGTTAGGAATTTATTGTGGAATGCTTTTAATTTCATAGCCGTTAAAAGATATGTCTTTCTCATACCCGGACATTCATAAAAATAAAAAAAATAAAAAAAAAACTCTTCTTTCAAAAACACTTAAAGCTAACGCGTACTAATTCTCAATCATTTACTTAATGAATAAAGAAACCTAATACCAAGGCGCACAGTAACTGATTTCTTTTCGTATCTTTTTTTGCTGTTTTATCTCAAAAATGCGGAGATTGAAAAAAAAAACACAAAGAAAAAGAGAAAAAGCCTTTAAAATCTGATGAAGGGAGTTAATGCCGTAAGTAGAAGCAGCTGTCAAGAGATATATCAAGTCGGCGGGTCCATATTAAATCCAGAAAGCGAGTTATGAAGTCCATTTGCATTTTCTGAAATTTTGTTATTTTTTTCTTTATTTTCCTCGAATCAAATTTCTTTTCTTTTTGGAAAAGCTTTAGTTGAAACTTTCTTCGAATAATGAGGATTCGTAACATTCTGAATTATGCATATGGCTTAAGTTATGTTTATTTGCACAAAGATTCGGTTGGGGTTGTGATAAAAAAAAGTATGTTTTGTTTTTTCTTTGAGTAGTTTAAATATTGTCATTTAATACATCTGCACGACGAAATTTTAAAAGGCTGGAAATGAATGCAGAAACGAAATGCTATGAAAAAAACACTCGCACCTTGAAAATTAATAAAAGGAATGAAAGAGATCTGTCAAATGATCGTTTTTAGCTCGATTTATTGGTTTTATAAATTACAGTATTTCTTTTTACTTTTTCTTATTTTCATCCAATTACTTGTCCGTAATAATTATTCCCAACTAGTATTGTTCTTATTTTCTTTTTCTACTTTTCTCCGCTCAATAACTGTTGCTTGCTTGATTAAATATTATGAGTTTTATTTACTTATCAAAGTTTCTCTGTTATTTTCATTTAATTTTATTTATTTATTTATTATGGTGATGATTTCTGCATATATTATGCTTTAAAAATAACACGAATTTTTATTGTTTTTTTTTCCTTTTGGATGACAGTAATTATGAATAAAAAGTCTGAAATGAAATATTGGAATTTTGTGCAAAACCCTAACTTTTAGAAACACAAAAATGCAACTGTTTTGCACAGAAATTCGAGAAGAAAAAAAATTTTCAAAGAAATAAAAGAAAAAATAATGTTTCAAAACCTGACTACAACCCTCGATTGCTAAAGCTTTAATTTATCGAATCAATTTTATTTTTATTGTGATTTTCAGTAGCTTTACTCTCCCTTTTTCCTGTAAATGATAACATTATAAGAAATTAGCAAAGAAGCAGCCAAGATGATGTAACAGAAAAAAACCTCCTTTTACTGCTGAGAAAGAAAAACATTATTAAATGGGAAAGGTTAAAGAGCCCCCATAAGAAAAATACTTCAGCAGCAAACCGGGCACGAAGTACAAGTGCATTAACTGTGCTCATGCTGCAGAAGCTATGTTACCCGACGGTGTTATTAAGGTTGATTCATACTCTAAGAAGATTAACGCTAAGCCTTAATGCGGGAATCAATGGATGAAGAATTAATCTGAAACCACCTTTCTATGTCCGCAAATTGATCTTAAATGGGCTGTCGGATTTACGTTGGATGGAAGGATTAGTGATCCTGCAGTTTCGGTTTGATGCTTAGTTTAGATTTTAGAGAAATGCCGAATTTAGTACGCTAAGGCATGGTAAATATATTTCCGGAAGCTTTAAGTATTAAAAACAAGCACTGTTTGTTTTACGCAGTTACAATTCTTCACTAATTCTCGTTGAAATATTATTTATTTTGAAATAGCTTTTAAGTACTAAGTGCTATGCAAAAAGGGTTATAGGAATGAAAATAAAATTTCAATATCATAACTTCTTTCCCTTCCTTTCGGGTGAATTGAGACATGAAGTTTTGTGTATTGTATCCTCCCTGTGCCTCGTACAGAGAAGTAATGTATTGTATATTGTATGCTTCCCGAGAGTAACTGGGTGTGAGACTTTTGAATTGATGACTATTTATTACGCCGTGAGCATATTTTATACTACTTGAGAATAACTGGGTATACGACTTTTGAATTGATGACAGTTTATTACTCATTGAGTATATTTTTTACTCCCAGAGAGTAACTGGGTATGATACTTTTGAATTGATGACTAGTTATTACTCCCCTGAGTATATCCTATACTCTTTGAGAGTAACTAGGTATGAGATTTTTGAGCTGATGATTGTTTATTACTCCCTGAGTATATTTTTTACTCCCTGAGAGTGACTGGGTGTAAAACTTTTGAATTGATGACTAATTTTACTCCAGGAGAATATTTTTTACTTCCTGGGAGTAACAGGGTGTGAGTCTTTTGAATTGATGACTATTTATTAGCCAATAAAAGTGTCTCATTTTCCCCAGGTAGTAAAAACAGCAAGATAAATTGATTGTCTTCCAATGAGATTGATGAAGGCAGATATAAAACAACTTTATTCTCGCAAAAATCCCTTGCATTAAGAAAATCATTAATAAATCTACAAAAGTTTTATAGATTTATAACATTATTTTTTCAGCCCAGAAGTTAGAAAAAGTAAAAAACTTTCTTATTCTAAACTCTATAACTGGCAAAACTCAATTTCCCTCAATTAATCTTTTGCATGTTTTCTGCTGTGCTAAAACAATCAGTCATAAAATTTTCAACGCAATACTAGCAGCTCTGCTAGGTGCTGCTATGCAGTATGATTTAGAAAAAAATTCCAATGCAAGCCTACCTAGGTCCCTAACTTTAAACGCCTTTTACTTAAAACTAAAATGTCCAATTACATGCCTTTGCTTCTCATTGCCTCATATGACTCTTGACTCTAGAAACCGACAAGAAATTCATTCTTGAAACTTTCCTCCTGACACTTACTATTTTTGTATCTTGAATTAGTGGAAAAACACAATTTCATTAAGCTCTTGCTTATTTTCTGCTATGAAAAAACAATCAATCATAAAATTTTCAACATATTTCAAATTTGTGCTGTATCTATCTCTAGAAAAGAATTTCATCACGCTCTATTATTAGTATTTAATTTCACCAAAATTCTTAATTATTTTTTGATTCCCATTTTCAAAGCAAATTCTCTTATGTTCCATATTAATAAACTACATATGCTTCCTATGGATTCTAGGAACCGACAAGAGTTCCATTCTTGAAAATCACCCCCTGAAAGTTACTTCCTTGTTACTTTTGGAACTTAATTTCGAATGTCCTCATTATCGTGCAAATGGATCTCATTAAACTGGTCTTCCATGATCGTCAAATCCATTGTCCTCCCAGCAGGAATATGTCTTCCACTGTCAGGGACGGTATCTTGCTGTAACAAAAAGAACTTGAGAATGTCAAGAAAGCTGCCTTCTTGGAAGCTTATTACCTTTAGAAGTGACTACGGTAGAAACACGACAAAAGAAGATTCGAAATTACGTCTTTGATTTTTGGATAGAGGTGTTGCACCAATATTATGCTTTTATTTGATGAATTGTATCAGTTAGTTATAAAAAAAAATAGTGTTTTCATTTAATAGGAGATCATGACTATATTTTTTCCTCTGTAATTCAAAGCAAAAGCAATTACTTTTCATGCAAAAACCTATTTTTAAATCGAGTAATGCATGTACGATGTAACGTTACTACATAATATGTTGATTTTTACGAAAATGTTGCAATAATAGTTTTACTACTTGTTTTTCAAGTGTATTTGGTATCATTTAATTATGACGAAACTCTTGATTTTTTTAAAATTTAATAACTGCATTTAAAATATCCTAACGGGAAGTGAAAACTATGTGTTTACGTTGCTCTTTAACATAAGTGGAGTATTTTTTGATTTGCGCCTACCGGGGTAACATTCTTATGTAGCTAATTTCTTTTTTAATATTGGCTTCATTGAAAATATTAGAGCAATTATTAGTTAAAATGAGTTTCTATTTAAAATTCCGAAAATGTAGAGTTTTGAGTCGATATTTATTTGATTAGCCCAATGTTTGTACATTACAATAAAAAGATAAATCTTTCAGCTTTTTTATTTATTTATTTATTATTATCTTTATTTATTTATTTTTTATTTTATTTATTTATTTATTCATTTTTTATTTTATTTATTTATTTATTTTTTTATTTATTTATTTGAAATGTTTTTATTTAATGGTATAAACTTCAAACACAAGGGGAAATCATTTTTCCGAATTGCGTCTGTTGTAGTATTTTCATGTTAAAAATTTTCTAAAATTTTTTCCAGTGCTTTTTAGCGTCACTAAAATTAAAAGATTTTGCTAGCAAAAACTGCTGCGAGAATGTTTATTGTTTTTCTTTTAATTTTGGAACAGCTTTCAAATTGAATATTTAATGGTTGTTTACTTTGACTTCACTTATGTAAGAGATATACTGTTTTTTTATTATATTCAATTATAATTTTCTAATTCAAACGGAATACTTAATGCTTATATATATATATATATATATATATATATATATATATATATATATATATATATATATATATATATATAGTCTTTAGATTTCAATAGCAAAAAAAAATCTAAAGCAGTCTTTAAAGAGTTCATCACTTACCCCTGTAAGTATAGCTTTCTGGTTCAAAAACGATTAATGCAAAGAAAATAGTATTGAGGCTCAATAATATACTTTGAAAATATATCCACAACAAAATCGCTTATTAAATCTTTTGCTCTTCATGCTCATATATCATTAAATGCTTTACGCTTCATGCTTTTTCTTTATATTAATAATAAAGCAGAAATTCTCTCAGTCTGGATGTCCGGAGGATCTTTAAATGTCTGTAGGATATCGGAATCTCTGTGACGCGCATAGTGCCTAGACTGTTTGGCCGATTTTCATGAAATTTGGTGCAAAGTTAACTTGTAGCAAGGGCTTGTGCACCTCAAAGCGATTTTTTGAAAATTCGATGTGGTTCTTTTTCTATTCCAACTTTAAGAACAAAATTATCATAAGATGGACGAGTAAATTACGAATTTATCATAACGTGGAACTGTAACATGGGCACAAGCCAATTGGCGAGATACGAAATTATCATAACGTGGAACCGTAACATGGGTACAAGCCAATTGGCGAGAAAATTCATCATACATTATTTGTAAATATACAGGCGAAAAAAAAACCTTTTAATTTTTCTATTACGTGCAAAGCCTAGCGGGTACCACTAGTCTTTAATATTTCCAACGGCTTTTCAATAAAATACTTAATCCTTTTTTTCTTCAGTTTTTAGTTAATATTTTCGATTTTAACAGCAAATAAAATTAAAAACCCTCTGCAAAAAGTTCATTACATACCCCTGTAAACATAACTTTTTGATTCAAACACCATCCCTGCGGAAAAAAAAGCGTTTAAGCGCAATAATATTCATGAGAAATAGATATATTCACAAGAAAATATTTTATCAACTGTTTCGTAGCTTGTCTGCACACTTTTCTCGCCAAAACACTTCATGTTACTAAAGACTATTTTTTTTTACATTGATTTTCGATAAACTGCTTGTTCGAAAAAAAATTCTGAAACATCCAACGCTTTGCTAATAGATTTTATTTTCCTGTTGAATACAGTAAGCAGGAAAATAAGCATTAAGTGGAAACAGATTAGTTACAAAAATAATAATATACACAGCTATGGCTGGTCGTCTGAATGTCGGTACGCACAAAAATAAGTAAATTGTTTGTTTTCAAACTTGCTAGCTCCGTTATAATAAATGATAAGATAAATTTTAACTGCATTATTTTTTTTACTATTTTGCTCTTAAACTAATCATGGATTTTCTATTATATTGATATTTCACATGACACAGAATATTTATTATGAAAACAATATTAAGAGTTCTAATTAGTGCAGCTAATTAGAGATTCTCTAAACTAATAGTGCGTTGTTTAAAAAAATGAAAGAAGGAAGTACATTTATGATGAAGAGAATGTAAAACCAACGTTATAAACGAACAAACTTACAAAACATTGCAGATAATGGGTTGTCCACAATTCTTTGCAGAATTCGGGGTTACATGGAACCTCTTTTCTAGTGCAAAAAGATGTTTATTGTAGTAATATTCTGCAAAAGTTTTCGTCGAGTGTCTTTGCACATATTTACTACCAGTACATCAATTTACAGCAAATATTTTAATAAAAAAGTAAAACTACCATCTATTATTTGAGAATGAACACTCAAACTGTATTCTGCACTTCTTGAAATGTAGAGAACTGAGAAATATTGAAAATGTTTCAAATCTAATTCTTTCATCTATAGTTTTTGTATACAAAGAAAAAAAAGTTTTTAAAAAAGCTCAAAAGTAAAAAAAACCTTAAAAAAAGTAAAAAAGTTTTAAAAATTTAAAAAAATAAATGAAAAATTAAAAAAAAAACGATGTACTTTGAACATGAAATTTGTCTATTTGTATTAATTACAAGTTTCAAAGAAAACACGTTTGTGATGAAATGGGTGATTTAAATTATAAAATGCAAATACTACCGGAAATTAAGTGCTAGTCTAATAATATTTCTCAAAATGAAATTGAATCACTTATTCTCACCAAGGACGATTTAGTCCTTAAAATAAAGCAGACAAACGACTAAAACAATTGTTTTAAAAAATAAGCTTCATCCAAACACAAGGGCAAGAAAGTGTTAAAAAAAATTGCCAATTATTGATTTTTAAGTCTAAACTGCGCTATTTCAATTTACAGTACACAATCTATCTCAAACGTAATTTATTTCTTCCTATTAATAACGCCAAGTCGAGAAGCCAACATTCGTTACCTATCAACTTCCAATTCGCTACTTTTCTACAAGATACTTTTTCTAAGTCAACTTATCACTTTACCCTTCGTCGAGCAAAAATCAAGCTAAAGCTCGAGCTATAAATAAACGAAGAAAGGTAAAATTCCGATGGTATTTCTGGCTTTTCTTTAAAAAAAAATCCCCTCCACCCCAGAAAATGATACATCAAAGTAATGAGCAACTAGACACCGGAGAGAAGAGCTTCGAAACTTGTTTTCCACCAAACTCAAAGTAAATTTATTTTCCTTTCCCGTCGGAAGTATTTTTTTTTTAAACTTTCACAGCTAAGTGTAGAGTAGTTATTTTTTACTCTTATATTCCGTAAACAGTAGCTTAAGCAATTTTAATAGTATTTTTTATTTATTTTTTTTAATGTATTATAAACTAGTGGTACCCGCACGGCTTTGCCCGTAGTAGAAAATGAAAAGGTCATTTGGTTCGTCTGTATATTTAAAAATAATGGATGCTGAATTTCTCGCCAATTTGCTATGTTAATTTGGTCGCCCATGTTAAGGTTCCACGTTATGATAATCTGGTAATTTACTTGTCCACGTTATGATAATTTGCTCGGAAAAATGTTCTTAAAATTGGAATAAAAAAAGAACAAAAGCGATTTTTCAAAAAAAATGCTTCGAGGTGCAGTGCACACCCCCACGCTACAAACTAGTTTTGTGATAAATTTCATGAAAATCGGCCGAACGGTCTAGGCGCTATGCGCGTCACACAGATCCAGATAGAGAGAGATCCGGACATCCAGACAGATAGAGATCCGGACAACCAGACAGAGAGAGATCCGGACACCCAGACAGAGAGAGATATCGAATATGATTCCGATAATCCGGATATTCTGATAAACAAATGCCGGATAAACGAGATTACACAGTACTGCATTTATTTTTGTTGATAAAAAAGTTTGCTCCGCTACCAATGACAAAGCAAATGTAATAAAACTTAACGAAAAATGACTTTGTGCTTCAATCCCATTTTCCCTCCCATTTACATTCCCTCATTCACCGTAACGGTATGCGTTAAAAGCTCTAAAAACTCTCGGGTGAAATATATCACTAGTTTCTGAAGGTATAAAAATGTTTTTGAGGAATTTTATGCTCCGTTCCAAAATATATTACAATACTTAGATAAATATTCTGAAATTACATATATCCTACTGCAACTGATTCCAATGCTTATTTCATTCGCAACCTTAAAGTAGACTTTAGAAATTATATGCAACATTAAATCGTAAAATAAAAGTTATATCTGCTTTTTTATTATTTCTGGCACCAAGTACATAAAATCTTCCATTTCAGATTTCATTACCTACCCCTGTAAGTATCGCTTTCTGATTCTAACACCATTGATGCAAAGAAAACAGGGTTAAGGCACAATAATCTACTCTGAAAATATCTTTTCTACCACCAAAATATCAATCAGTAAAATTTTGTATTGAATGTTTTGGGGTTTGGCAGCCCATTTTTCTCGCCAAAACAGTTCATGGCACTAAAATTAATCTTTGTTCACATTGCTTTTCTGCGAGTTGTTAGTTTTGAACCTTTTAACTGTTTAGTGAAGATTCCGAAATATCAAACATTTGGCTAGTAAACTGTATTTTCCTGTAAAATAGTTACACATAAATATGTTTTAAATGGAAAATTATTAGTTAGGAATATGATAATACACACAATTATGGATATTCTTAATATCGAAACATCAATATATGTAAACTATTTGTTTTAAACTCGCATTCTCGGTTAATGTTCGGTTAACAATATATATTTTACAATTCCATGGATATTTGTAACATTTTATGCTACAAACACTGCATTCAGCTAAATTTCATTGTGTGAGAGGCAAGTAAAATAAAAAATAATTAATTTGAATTTTAACACCTGGAATTCAAATTATGTTTTTCGCAATCACGAGTGGGTGTGTATGTAGGTGTGTGTGTGTTGGTGTCTGTGTGCAGGCATGAGTGTGTGTTTGTGTAGGTGTGTATGTATGCGTGTGTGTGTTTGTGTAGGTGTGTATGTATGCGTGTGTGTGTTTGTGTAGGTGTGTATGTATGCGTGTGTGTGTTTGTGTAGGTGTGTATGTATGCGTGTGTGTGTGCGTGCGCGTGTGTATCTGTGTGTGTGCGTATGGGTGTGTGTATGTAGGTGTGTATGTATGCGTGTGTGTGCATATGGGTGTGTGTATGTAGGTGTGTATGTATGCACGTGTGTGTGTGTAGGGGTTACGTGTATGTGTATGTAGGCATGTGTGTTTGTGTCTGTGTGCTGGCATAAGTGTGTGGGTAGTTGTGTGTATGAATGTGTGTGGGGGGGGTATGTGTATATGTGTGTAGGCATATGTGTTTGTGTCTGTGTGCAGGCATGAATGTGTGGGTAGTTGTGTGTATGTGTTTGTGTATGCGTGTGTAGGTGTATGTATGTGTGTGTGTGTGTAGTTGTGTATGTATGCGCGTGTGTGTAGGACATGGATGCAACCTGGAGATGGCTTTCGCTATAGTAGCAGCATCGTGAGGAGCCCGTCGACGATGATGGTGCGGAGGGTGGCGGTGAGAAAAATCAAAAGACGCCAAAAACAGTCAAGTGAGAACAATAAGCAATCGTGATTGCACAATAGACTGTTTATCAATGATCTCTTTAATATCTATTATCTGCTTCTTTGCTCTGAAAATTGCTCTACCAAACCAGGTAATGACTAATAGAACAGTGAAAACTTCGTTTGTCACAACTCGCATAGTATTCACCTAAATTTAGAATTACTCGTAAATGAAGTAAACTATATGAGCGCAAGAAAACGATGTACGCCTTCCCAAAAAGTAGAAACTCATAATAATATTTTTTTTAATCCAGTGAGTTAAAAACGGCAATCACAAACAACTTGATTTATATGATTGGTATGTTTTATGGTAAAATGTTTGTTTAATGTTATGTGTCGTTTTGCATAAAACAATTGCAATGTTTACGTGGCAGCAAGAAACTAACTTTTCTTAACTGCGTAATTTCATTACATGTTTGGCTCAACAACTCGTTTAAATTTATTATTATAACTAAATATTTGACGATGATCAAATTTCAATTACTATTTTGTCTTTTATATTGTTTCATTACTTGATCTGATTCCGGTTTACTTTCTCTGCATCAACCTTTGCATAGGCTAAATCAAATAACAAATGTGACTTTTTAAAGTCAGAGTTAGAAGGAACTGTGACAACAATTCAGAGTTCTTTTTAAGACAGAAGGAGGGAAATAGACATTGTGTGCGCAATAAATTTCATCAAGTTTTGCTAATAAACTTTTTCAACTAAATATTCTGTGACGGAAAATGTGTTCGAGAAATCTTGAAATTCACTAGAGTGCTCTGTGTAACAGAATATGCTGCATAAAATGAATGCATTGCCAAATGTAGTCATTTTCCCAAAGAGGAGGAGCAATAAACTCATAAAAAGGTGCTTCAATCGTCTGTAAAATAAATAAATAAATAAAATAGAAAATGCATTAAAGATTTGTTATCAAAAATAAAATCGTTTGCTGCTCTTTCTTTTGAGTAAAAAAAGGACCTCTTTATTTTATTTTTACAGAAATAAATAAAAACTTTAGACGTATAATCTTTTCTTTAAAAAAGAAAAAAAAATGGAAGGTAGGGAAATGGAGGTTAAAAATGAAGTACTGCGGATTTTATTTCTTTTTTTTTTTTTTTCAATTGCCAAAAAAGAAAATTAAACTTCAGAATGAAAATTTTAAAAAATATATATCTCATCAATCATTTACAAACATAATTAAATCAGTTTTTCTTTGAATTCCTTACACTTTTTTTTCAATCATTTAAACTCTAGTTAGTATCAACGTTAAAATTACTTTCATTCTAACAGTATCAACCAGAGCTTTTGCAGTAACCTCTAGCGAAGAAGTTTTAGATAGAAAATTGCATTATTTCACTTAAAATATAAAGGAAATTAAAGGAACAATACTGAATTAACTCTTTTAGTACATCAAAATATTTTTTACACTTCCCAGCATATTTTAAATTCCAACAAAAAGTTGTCAACATCTGGTGATCACAGGACATTAAAATGTTTCCATATTAATCCAATTGATCCACATTATGTAATGTCTTCAAAATTGCACGATCTGTCATCAAACATGTGTTAATGATCAAACCCTTTTCATTAAGTTAAATGGCGTAGAAAGCAAAATGGGATCAAGGAGCGAGACACAAAAAAAATCTCATCAATTTATTGGAAACTTCCTTGATACATCATAGCACTCCATCTATTAGTTGCACCCTCGCACTTTGCGGGAAGCAAATTCATTTCCTTTCAACAAAAACAGGGAAAAAAGCATCATGGAAGGGAGGAAAAAAAATCCGATATTCTAGCATGAAAATATTCTTTTCCCTCCTTATAGTTGGAGAACATTTCTTCCTCTTCTCTAAAGGTACTGAAGCAAAATCTCGAGTATAGACTTATCCTTACCATTCCCTACTAACCGCGCCCACGAAGCCATGGAATCAATATTACCGTCTTTGGTGCAGATATCAGAAAGATACACTCTCCCTTGGTATATTCCCCCGTCCCAGAGACTCCCCCACCCCCACCCCAAGCGACTGTGGTTAGTGAATCAATGGCCGATTTCTCCTGCTCTTTCCCTACGGAGTGAGGACTACAGAAATAAATGGTTTTCTCTCTCTGAATTTCTCTTTCTCTCTCTCTGTCGCATCCCAGGAGTTTCCCTTTTTTTTCTATTGTTTATTCTTTTTTCTTTTCCTGCGCCGTGGGTGGGGAAGCACGTCACGTGATAGCCTCTCTCCTGGGAGGAGCTGAAAGATGTGATTGACAGTTAAAGGAGCTGGAGCAGGCGGAGCCTCATTGACTGTTTTTTACGAGCATTATGAACAAGAAATATTTTTTCGAACATTTTTTTCAACACTTTTCGCAATTCCCCTCCTTTTTTTCCTTCTTTTTTTTTTTTTTTTTTTTATCGCTCCCGCCTAAGCACTTTTTTCGCCATGTCTTATTAAATGTAGAAAGAGCCGTAGAAGAGGGGGATTTTTTTCTTCGCTTCCCTGCGGAGTACGGATTCGTTCGATTAAAGAAAAATAATGACATAATAGAAGGTTAGAAACATTTTGACTCGAAGCTCTATATTTATATAGCAATGAGCCATAAATAACATTTTATTTTGACTGTTTTCAGTTTGTGAGTAGAAGAAATTAATGTATTACTAACTTTGAATTATTAAAGAAAATAAATAAAAAAGTATTTTATCGATTAGATTTTATTACAGTATTTGTTGAATACTTTCCGCATGCAGTGCTCCAATTGTCTGAAACATTATAATCAGAATAAACCTATGTTTCACAAACCAATATAGTAATCAGTTGCCTGCATTTTTTATTCATTAATTAAGGCTTACAGCCTTTAAAATTTTTCAGTGTGCATTGCTTTTAACATGTGTAATTAAATTATCATGAAAATTGTAAGAAACAAATAAATATTTAAGAAATATTTTAGAATGTTTCTGCTATAATTTCTAAAAGGTTTAGTCTTTTGTATTTCAAATAATGTTAGAATCTTTTGTGAGAATATTTTACCTCATTTTCGATTTTCAAACGCAACAAATTCGGGGCTAAACAAAAGCGTAACATGCGCACAAGTCAAGTACTTTATGCAAGAACTTGATCAGACCATAAAAACTGCTTGTAACTTGATTCTGGTTTAATTTTTAATATATTTTTTAAATAAGTTTCTTACAAAACACTAAATATTTAGAAACAAGACACAGATACACAAATCCCATTTTTTGAAAACTTAAAAGGTTTTTCAAACACAGAAAGTGTATTTATTTGCATGAGTTTCGTCCAAAACTAAACGAACCTACTATCCCTTGAGCCAACATTGAATTTGCAGCACTTGCATCCACTTTTGTTTTGCTTGGTTTTTTAATGTGTACAGTACAATCTCGTTTATCCGGACTAACTGGGATCAAAGGCAATCCGAATGATCGAAAATCCGGGTAAGATGGGTAATAAGCAAAGCCAAATCCTTAAATAAGCTGACTTACGGTTCATCACGACCAAAAACCGTAATTAGCAGCAAAATTACAGAGTTGCTTAAAACAATTAAAAAACATCAAAATATGCAAGGTCCGGCTATTATTTTCTAGGACTAACGTAACTGTAGGAGAACGAATAGCCGGAAGATGGCGCTAATGATTGCATATTGAAGAGCGTTTTCTTGCGCATGTGCAGTGCGATCGGCATCATTCTAAAGTAAGTGGTTTGGAAAGGGTGCATTAAACATAGCTCTCGAATTCCTGTCGTCTAAGTGAAAATGGAACAAAGAATTAACATTAAATTTTGCTTCAAATTGGGCAAGACATCTGCATAATTATATAAAATGTTGAAATAAGTTCACTTGAACTCTTGAATGGTTTAAACACTTTCGGGACGGGCGCAAAAGCGTCGATAATGATCCACACACAGGTCGACCGCAGTCCGTACGCACGCAGGAAGCAATTGAAAGAGTTCGCATTATGGTGACAACAGGAATGGGGTTGTTTCCTTCAGTCAAAAGTAGTACTTTTTGTCACTGAAATAGATAGAATAAGAAAAAAAAAAAAAAAAAACATGGACTCAGAAAATACTTTCATTTTCCCAACAGTTATTTTTTAATTAATTTTTTAAAATGTCCGATTCTTCAAACAAGGCGTGGTCTTGATGACGTCACAAATAATGCACTATGGCGCATCTTTCTACCGCATTTCCACGTTATGATAATCAAGAAGCGAATTACAATTGCGCTCTACGCTTGTTATCAACCATATCTTTGCCGATACACGTGAGTAAAGATGCGAATAAAATATTTTGGACCGTAAAATGGTAACACTGAATGGCATTTCATCATTTGTGATGTTACATGGCAGAAGCGTTAAACGATGAAAGATCACCGATTTAAGTAATTTTTTTTAAATATTAAATTTAAAGAAATTATTCAAAAAATGGTCAGATTCTATGTTTTTAAGCATGCTCTTTCAGAAAAAAATACTTTTGAAATTTTGGAAACGACCCCATTGAAGAGCTACGTTTTAATGCGCCTTTTCACGAGAACCACTTACTTCAGAATGGCGCCGACTGCACTGCACATGCGCAAGAAAACACTCTTCAATATGCAACCTTTCGCGCTTCGTTCTCTAACAGTTACTCATTTTTTAACAAAGAGTTAATCCACAATCTTCTATTTCAAATACGTGCGTCGTTTGAACAGAGCAGGGTTAATCAAACGGTCTATCAGTATATAGTTCAGCTACAGTCCAGTTTGTTAAATTACTGTAATTTATTGTACAAGCTATGCAGGAGTTGCATTTGATCAAAATTAAAAGCGAATATTTGGTGTACTTATAGTTTTGTTCTTGCTATCGTCATTTATAATTATACTAGCTGCGTCTCCCGGCTTTGCACGGTCTACCTCGAAAATAAAAGTTACGTCAAGTGACGCATGTTCAACAATCAGGTTTGAACAAAACAAAAAAAAATCAGTTAAATTTTGTGGAAAAATAACCAAAAAGAGAACATTTTAAACCATCCGATTGCTGGAAAAGCCTTTAAAACAAAAGCCAGAATTTCATTTGTTCATATTCGAGAAAAACAATGGCAACAGATCTTTCTTCTCAATGATGTTATTCATGCTTCACGCTACAAATTTTAATGAAAGCATTACGGAAAGTTGAGATGAAGCACTGAATAATAATTTTAATGAAGAAAAGCCTTCGAAAAATGTGGATTTTATATCGAAACTTCTACTTACGTTGTTTTGTCTTACTTTATTGCCTTCAGAAGGGTTTTTTTAATCAAAAAATCCCCTTCAGAAGGTACTTTTTACCAAAAATCCCTTTCAGGAGATTTTTTGATCAAAAAATACCCTCCAGAGAGATTTTTTGCCCCCCCCCCCCAACCCAGAAGGTATTTCTGGCTGCGCTAGTGCTAATTGCACAGTAAAGAAATTCTAGGAACAAGTGTTAGAAAGACAGCATCAATATGTTTTAATTATTTCCATACTACTGCAACAGATCTCAAGATTCAAGATGTCATTACTTTCTCTGTAAATCTGTTTTTCTTATTACGATAGTCGTATGTAAAGAGGCTAACTTTACAGTTCAGATACGCATCTCGATTCAAACATAATTATATGTAATGCAACATAAAACGGTTGTATTTCAACAGAAACACTAATATATAAAATGAACATAATTACGCCTAAGTAATTAATAAAATTACAGCCACTTGTTTCGTGGTTACCAGCAATCCCTGCACCTATGCATGAAATTGTCAGCTTCTGGAGAATTATCCGAAAAAAAATCCTGTCTTTTTTTCGAGTTTAATAATGCTGTTATTCATGTAATGAAAGGAATTCCTAAATTTTCGTTATTTAAATTTTTATTATATCAGTTCATGTGCACTAGTTAAAGAAACTACTTTCCTTTATTTTCGCATATCGCATCAAATCAAGAGCAATAGATAACAAATTCTCTAAGTTTAAAAGAAAGTGATTTTTTTTCTTTTTTTTTAAATAGGATTCTGAGAAATTAATTTGAAAGTTTAAAATTTAATGAATGTGGTTGCAGTATTTTCCTATGTAGTTACATTTTAAATGAGTATTAAACGAGTGAACTTCAGATAAATAACGTTGTAGAATTATTGATGCGTGGAATTTTTATAAAATCGTAGTTGGCGTTTGTGTGAGTTTTATTTATTTATTTATTTATTTATTATGATAATGATCACTCTAACTTTTTAATGTGACGATTTTTCTTTTTCTTTATATAGAATTTTTTTAAACAGTAGTCGCTCTGTGTTGCACAAGAATTAAATTAATAACATTTAGATATTTACCGGTTTTAATTTTATTTTGCTTCTGCTTCTTATTATCAGAAAAATGTTCTATAATTCCTGTTTCGGAGCAGAAGCAGCAGTTTGTGTGTGTGTGTATACACACACACATACACAAATGGGGGACAAAATAATATGAACACCTGTGAAATAAGAAAAAATCTTTATTAATAGGGGGTTGGACCACCCTTTGATTGAAGAACAGTTTGAATGCGACAGGCGATACATTCATAAAGGTCATGGACAACATTTAAAGGATTATTAAGCGATTCCTCCTGCAGAATGGTCTCGAATTCCGAAAGTCCGGATGGAGGTGGAAATCGGGAACGAAGTTTGAACTCTAAATATCACCATAAATGTTCAATAATATTTAAGTCCGGAAACTGAGGGGGCCAGGCGAGATGTTCAACTTCACTGTCATGCTCTTCGAACCATTCTTGGACACATCTGGCAATGTGTATGGGGGCGTTGTCGTCTTGAAAGACGACAACGATTAGATTTGACACGCCCATGCAAAATAACAAGTGGCCCAAGACCACGCCAAGATATCGCACCCCATATCATAATTGAGCCACCCCCATGCTTCACAGTCGGCAAGAGGCATTCAGGATTAAAGGCTTCTGAGGGCGTTCGCCAGACATAAACGCGCCCGGTAGTCTGAAATAGGGTAAATGATGATTCATCTGACCATATTACCTGTTGCCACATCTGTGGGGACCAAACTTTGTGGTCTCTGCACCATTGGCGTCGCTTGAAAGCATTAGTTGCTGTCACCAAGGGTTTTCGAATTGCTACTCTGCCATAAATGTTCGCAGCATGAAGTTCCCTTTTGACGGTTTTTGTTGAAACGGGGTCCTGGAGATGGCTTTTCATTTCAGGTGTTATTTCAGATAAGGATTGCTTACGCTTTCGGGCTACTATGCGCTTCAAAGCTCTTCTATCCCTATCAGCAAGCTTTGACTTTCGGCCTCTGTGGTGCTTTGAAGACGTCGTCTTACCTTCTTTCGTGCATACTGTCATAACATCTGACACCGTACCTCTTGCACACCCCAAAAGCTATGCTGTTTCCGTAACCGATGCTCCACTTAAACGCGCCCCAACAATCATTCCTCTTTGGAACTCTGTAAGGTCTGACATCTCAACTTATTACAGAAATTTAGAACCAAGCACGCAACATTTGTGACTACTGTTGAGACACTGATAGGTTCCTCTTCACGCTCACCAGGTGGCAGACTTCGGTTGCAGGTGGCGAGGCTGTACTATAGGTGTAAAATACGACATACTTTTTCATAGGTGTTCATACTATTTTGTCCCCCATCTGTGTATATATATATATATATATATATATATATATATATATATATATATATATATATATATATATATATATATATATATATATATATATATATATATATATATAGAACTTGAAACGAATGAAAGATCAATACAAACAAGGCGCAAACTGCAGCACTTAGAATAAGCAGAGCCTGCTTAGGGTATGCTGCTCCCACCTACTGACGAAGAAGCAACTTGTTTGTTCTTATAATGTTTGTTTGTGATCCTTCATTTGTTTACATACCTACGTTTTTCTGCCTTTTTAAATCTTATATATATATATATATATATATATATATATATATATATATATAATATAAAAGAAGGAGCGGTCTAACCCGGGTGTCACCCTTTCGGGAGGTGACACCTAAAGTGGAGTGAAGAGTTTATAAAGAGTATAAATGAAAAAAATAAATAAATAAAAAATAAACTTCAATTTGTAAAATTTTTCATAATTATATCTTTAAAATATGCTTAAACTATCAAATTTCATCAAAAATGGAGTATAATATTGCTTGGTGGGTGCAATTACACGTGCATCCAGGGGAAATAGCTTATGTTTTGCATTCATGAAGAGCTTTCTGAAGTTACCACCTGTAATTTTCCCTTGATAATACTTTTTTAAAAAGTTTAATGCTATGGTGCAATTTACATGAGGTTAACAAAATTAGAATGTTTTCAATGTTGTTCGATATTTTTAAACGATGTTTGAACAAAATAATATTTTTAACGAATTGTTTTATCTCTATACCTGATTCAGTGAACTTGGAATGAAGCGGTGAAGCCATAAACGTACGTCATACTACGTAAAGTAAAGAAGAGATGACTATCCTACGAAGCGCAAATTCTACACAAGTCTTTTGAGGCTGTGAGGGGTCTGAAAATTCGTACTTAGAACAAATTTTATAGATTATTGACCCAATTCATTTACATAAAATACCACCGCCAGCTCAGTCATTCCATCCGAGAACTGCAGTTTCGGGCTTTTTAGCACTCATCAGACCGGAATAGGAAGTAACTGAGCTGGAGGCGGAAAACCTCTTAAAGGAGCCCAGAGAGCCAAACAAACAGGTAGGTAATGTAGAATTAGCACACAAGACGAGTGACCGCAGCAATAGTGCGGTTCAAATCAAGCTTAGGGCAGTAACTTACTGCAAAATACCTAGCTTTGCCTTCAATCTTTGAGTTGAACAGCACCATTGCTGCGGTCACTCGTCTGGTGTTCTAATTCTACATTAGCTACCAGTTTGTTTGGCTCTCTTGGCTCCTTTACGAGGTTTTCCGCCTCCTGCTTAGTTACTTCCTATTCGGGGGTGTTGAGTTCTAAAAATCCCAAAACTGCAGTCCTCGGATGGAATGACTGAGCTGGAGTATTTTTCTGCCTTTATTTATTTTTCTGCCTTAGCCCTTTCTTAGGGGGTAACTTACTGCAAAATACAATTCATTTAGTTTGTTCAATCGTCACTTTTCTGCCAGTTGACCGAAATCAAACATTTTGTACCATCTAACCCATTAAAGCAAATGTGTAACCTCTGATGACGAACGTCGATCAGTACAGCTATATTTATTGAATGTATTCATCATTTCATTTTTGACTCCACGAGTTACGGATTGAGCTTGCTCCTTTTTAACGGCAGTAGTGAGTAAAAAGAGTTAAGACCCGTAATTTTTTGAGGAGGAATTGATATGTTTATTACAATGAGTTTTGCCTCAAATCTCATCAAAAATCTCATAAAGTGAAGCTTTGCCTTTAAGTGGGGAACATTTCAGGAAAACATTTTCAAGCCCGATTGCAAGTTGGAGCACTAATGTGACAGTCCAGAAATGCACGTAATAATTACTGGAAGTTACTACACAAACAAATAAAGACTATTTAAAAGTAGAGAAACATGTATTAATGCATCTTCGAAGAAGAAGAAAGTAATAAAAACAAAGTAAAGGTCTAAGTAATTAAAGTAATGATTTTAAGTATTAAATAACTGCAGACTATGAGTAATAAATAAATGCTAGGAAATAAAATATATAACACTGCACGCAAGTTTTCGAAATCTACGATAAAGGGGTGAAATTTCGTACGGAGGGGGTCTTTTTACAAATTATCAATAAAATTTATTTAGGTATGCAATCAGCATTTCTGATAGTTTACCGAAATTAAATATTTTGTACTGTCTAACAAATTAAGGCAAAGGTGTAATCTCTGATGACGAACTTCAATCAGTACAGCTATATTTATTGAATGTATTCATCAGTATATTTCATTTTTGACTGTATGAGCTATGGAATGAGGTTGCGCCTTTTGGACTAAAGAGACTTAAGACCCGTAATTGTTGGGAGGGAATTGATCTGTTTACCTCAATGAGCTTTGCCTCAAAGCTCTAAAAGCATCTCCGAGAGCGGAGCGTCGCCGTTAAATGGGAAGCATTTTCAGAAAAGCATTTTCCGAGCTCGATTGCAAGTCGGAACAATATTTGTAACTCAACGATCGTTGACAGTCGGTCTTCACTCCCCATTCCTGTTCCATTCAGCCGAGAAATGCTCGCTCGACGCTTTCTTTGTTCCAATCAATCAGAGATGCCGTAATTACGCCCTTTTCTGTGATGGGATACTTTTTCGGGGGCGTAGAAAAATTACGCTTTCCAATAAATATCCTTGAATCATGCATGGACATTTAATTCTTTTACTCGGAATCTGAACGGATTTTTAACGTTCCAAATGACAGCTTAACAAGATAATTAAATAATAATAAGAATATTAAGAAGAACGAGAAAACATTTGACAAAAAATATGCTAATAACACTGATAATAACAGCAAAAACTAGCATTGGAAAACAACAGTAATTATTATTATTTTTACATATATTATGGTTACTGAATTTGTTACATTATACTTATTAAAGTTATTATTATTATTCATATTATAGTTTTAAAAATCATCATTATTATTATTATTATTATTATTATTATTATTATTACGGTTAGTAAAACTGTTAGAGTAAAAAGTGTAAAAAGGGGCATAGGCGTAAATATTGACACACCTCTCCCTAGTGGTGCCCTTTACTAACAAAAAATAGCAGAAAGCAGTTGGAAACATTCTTTTAAATAGTGGGAATGCAGCGTGAGGTTTTGTGAAAATTGGTGGTTTTTTTTGGTCTACAAAATTTTGAAGATCTATGTGAAATCGTTTATTATTATGTTTTTATGTTCCGTTAAAAACAATTTCACAGTAATATCCAGAAAGCGGAAACCTTAAGCTACTTTTTGAAACACATCATTAGTCACGCACCCTTTTACGTTATATGTGATATAGTGGTTATCTTTCTTAGGAGTAGTTAGAGTAAATATGGGTCCCCATTTAAAGAGTCCCCATAACTATACTTCCTCATTTTTTTAAACAACAAAAATTATTTTTTAAGCAATGCATTTTGCACCTTTCGTGATGGAAACGGAATGTTCTCTGAGGACACCCGGGGAGAGCTGTGGGTGAAATGTGTTTTGCACCAAATGTGGGTACACTTAGAATGTGACGAGGCTGAAAAAACTGGTTATGTTTGCGATTTCTGTAAATATTTTTTTTACCCTTCTACCATTTCGTATACTTTTATCCTATTTTTGAAATATTTCTGTTGGCTTTTTTGAAGGGTGTCCATATTTACATCCCATTTTTTCCAGTGCTTTTTTTTTCGTAAATTTGTAAATTGCTGTTTTGAAATAAAATCATTGACATTAATCACTGTTTCAGCTTTTCGCATTTAGGATACTCGTTATAGTTTTTAATGAACAACAAAAATTTAATATTTTTTACTCCCAAATCAAAAACAAAAGAAGGTGCCGATATTTACAAGTGCACCTTTTCCTCTATTATTATTCCTTTGATATTGTGTTTATTGAAATTATTATTAGTAGTAGTAGTAACAGCATTAGTAAAACTGAATAATTTCCACTTATAATTTAAATTTTTGTTCAACTCGTTGGTTAAGTACTACAAGTAGGTAACAACAAATTTGCCGAAATTTTACTTTTATTGTCATTTTTTCTCGAAAGAAGGCTCAAATAATTCAAATTGAATAGTATTTAGAAATGGCGGATTAACACTATTAAATCACGTGCTTACAATCACCAAAAATCGTGAAAAAAAAAAAAAGATATTAAATTGTTTCTTCGATTTTTTTGCCTGAATCAGTATGGAAAAAACAGAACTGTAGTCACCTATTTGTAGTATTCACCTAACGAAATCACTCAGAGCTGGCGTAGTTTCGCGCTTTTCTGAGATGGGATCCTTTTTGGGGGGCGAATAAAAATTGCGCTTTCTAATACGTTTTTTCAATCATGTCCAGGACTTAAATTTTTTACTCCGAAGCCACAGACTTTCAATCACTTACATATTTCTAGGGACCTTAATTATAAAAATAGCTACTACTTGATTCTACTAGAAATATTCTACTTGAAATACGTTTTACAAATCATTTAAAGGAAAAAATAAGAAGAAAAAATTTTTAAATCTTGAAAAAATACATATAAAAAATGGTATTGTTGGCAATAGCAGCAAATGTTGTAGTAATAATAATAATGATAATAATAATAATAATAAATGTAGTTAAAGTACAGCCAAATCTCTTCTATAAAAAACTTTTATTAAATATGAATAAACTTTTATTAATAAACTTGATTCAGTTCAATCACAGATGCCACAACTACATCCTTTTCGGTGAAACAATACTGTTTCATATGACACACACTCTTTCTGAACAAAATTGTGTCTGGAATTAAAATTTTCATTCGAAATCTGCGTACATTTTTATTACCTGACTCATTTGTAGCAGCTGTGATAGTAGCAATTGCAGTTATAAACTTTGATAGTAGTAAGTCCTTTAATCATAAGAAAAATGTAAAGAAAAAAATAGGGGGAAATATGTAGGGGGGACATTAGGGGGGAAATGTGTAGCATTATCTCTTTACAAATAATCAATCTGAATTCTATTTTCGAAATGAAGCTAATTAGTGTTAATTATTTTTTACTTTTGTAATTTTTTACTGTGTTTCTTTTCCAATTATACTATTCTTACTGTCAAACTTTTATCTAGTATTTTTCTTCTTACAAAACATATTAATGATATTTTATTGCAATCATTTCTGTAAATACTAATATTTTTAATTTATTATTCTTATTATTACAAAAAGAAGTAGTAGAAGCACCGTAGAATAATTAGTAATTGTGATAATATCCTTTTTTCCAGTCAATCAAACAACGTGTTGCAAGCTATTTATAAATAAGAAAAACTTAAACATTAAGGAAAAGGAATGAAAAAAGATATGGTTATAACCTTGAAATAGTAGCAAAAAATTAAATACTAGGAACCAAGAACGATAATTAAGAGCAATTACATAATAAAGAGGAAATACTAACTTATTATTCATAAACAGATAAAGCTATATGTAAAATTAATAACGAAAGTAAAAAAATATTCTCAAATAAGTATTAATACAAGTAACAATAACTCTAATGTTCAAAAATATAAAGTAAAAGATAGAATCTCATAAAACGAAGAATTTGATTAAAAACGGGAAAATAAAGGAATCATGAAAATAAATAATTCAAGTGTTCAAAGAACATACTAGCTTTAGCATATGTGTTTATGCATAACACTATCTGAAATCTATTGATTTAATTCATTTCTAAAAGCACGATTATTGGGATTTCATACGCACATACTGTAGAAGTATGCTTCATAAGAATGAATTTTAAAAATCGTTAATTAAAAATTCTAATACAATTATGTGTTAAGTTTTAATAGAGTTCCAAAGAATGAGATGACTCTCACAGTTACTTCATTAAATTCTAGATCTTTTTGAAGTCTTTTATTTCATAGTTTAAAATGAAGTGCGAACCATATCATTACGCAGCAATTATTTTGAATACCAACTGTACCATTTTCCAGATCAGCTAACTATTAGTTAATGTTTTTGCAGGAAGATAGATAGAAAACTATTTTCCAGTAAAGAAACTCAAAAATATCTATATATAATTTTACGTCAGTTGTAAATATGTATTGTAAAGTATTGCACATATAAAAATTTTTACAAGGTACCAGAAATAAACGTCAGAAATCTTTAAATGCACTTGTTACGAAAGAAAACAGTAAATAATTAAAATATTTCAGTGTTATCTCTATGCCTTTTGAAACTTTGAGGCAATAAAAATATTTATCCACAAATGAGAAACACTGTTTGACTTTGCACTGCATACCCGTAATGATTATTCTCCCCTGATTAGTTTCCAGAAATTACCCATCGGGTGTCTCTGCCTGTTACAGACACACTGTCAACGGTATCGTTTGCGCAGAGTCCCCCGTCCACTGTCCTGGGTCATAACGAGAGGCAATAAACAACGACATTCGTTTTAATTACAAACAATCCCTAATTCTTTCCTTTTAAACAAGCGACCCCGCTTCGCTGATGCCACTACGAACGGGAAATAAATATATTTTAAAAGGAAACAGAGCCTCCCACTTTCCCATCCCCGATTCTCCGGGGAGAATCAATAAGCGTCCCCTCCTGCAGCGAGAAAGGACAGATAAATGGTAGAGACAAAAGGCCGCGTCTTCCCTAACGAGGCTTTAATTAGGCTCGTATAGCTCTTAATTACTAGACGCCTCCGATAAAGGGTAGGGGGTATTAATCACTGTTTAATATGCAAAACCGCACGGCGAGCTCTTCTTCGTCTTCGGCTGCTTAATGAATCTGCGACTGGAGGAGGGAATGGAAAAACCATTCACCCTTGACCCGAGGATTCTTAACCCAATTTTCTCGGCTGGAGAGATCGCTGACACCTCCTGCAAGTAAACATTTGCGAACGGAAATCTGATCTGATTAAAGGTACAACACAGAAGGTGCTTTTAAAATAAAATGAGAATTAGAGATTTTTGTCAAAGGAAAAAAAAACTTGATTAGACATTTTAAATAGTGCGGAGAAAAACAAGATATTTGTCCATACTTAAGCGAAGTCTTATTTTCCTGTATACAAACGTTAATTTTTGTTAATACTAATAAAATTAGTTTAAACAAGTATATTCGGAAAAATAAAATGCCTTTAACACCAGAACTACGGGAGGTATCATTTTGATACCCAGCGCACTTTTTTTTTTTTTTTTGCTAAATGCTCCTCTGCATTTTCATAAAACGCTTAATACTTCCTTGAATTTTCCTAAACAATTGTGCTATGTTATAATAACGTTTTCAATAAAATTTTATTTTTTTAAAACTTGAAGTAAAGGGAAGCTGGGCAGGTGTCATTTAGACCATTTGAGAAAAAAAAGACTTTCAAATATTATTATTAATTATACTTTAATTATTAATTATACTTTACTCCTTAAAATACTTTTTTATAATTATACTTCATTATGCATGATTGAAGCATCTACATCATTCAAAGAAACTATGTTTATCATAAACATATAAACATATTCATTTTTAACTAGATTTGTAAAATACATTGCATTATGTAGGGAACTATGCAGATTTCTTGTCTGAAGGTCAAAATGACCCCCGCCGTATCTCTAGGCATACGAAGACCTTCGTAATTCTAGTGTTAAGATTATGACTTGACTTAAAGAAAATCTATAAACTCTTATTAATAAATTAAAGAGTTTCAAAAGCCCAAAATCCACAAATCTATAGGCTTGCGTAAGTTCAACCTTTAAATTAATTTGATAACTTTATTCACAATCAACTTTATAATTAATACTAGCTGTGTGCCCGGCGTTGCACGGGCTGCTTAAAAAAATGAAAGAGATGTCCAATTGATGTTTTTGTATTACACTGACACCAGTTTCTAAAGCGCTAAGGAGTAAATAAATACGCGTAATGCAAGGTTTGCAAAACACCAGTAGAGCATATTTTTGGCAAAAATCTCTTTAAAGTTAATCATAGTTATCAATAATTCAAGTTATGAGTATTTTCAATTAGCACAAAAGATGAAAATATATGCATTATCAACTATAATCTGTGCTCACTTTAAACTGAATTAAATCTGATACACTATATCTGAAACATTTGTATGTCCAATTACGATCAGCTTTTTACATAAAATGACACATACTTTTTGGTTGCTTACGTGAAACTAAAGCACCAAGACTTAATAAATACCAATCAGCATTAATTTAATACCAAGTCATCAGATTCGAATTTAGCTTTAGTTAAAACCCTTAAAAACAATATTTTTGTTCAACTCTGTTTCACTTAAAGAAATAAAAACAATCTTAATTTAACATGTTCTTTTAACGATACAAACTGTATTTCAAAAACAGAAACAGGAAGGAAAAAGAGAGTTATTACAATTCGAAAACTCACCCATGTGACAGGAAAAAAAGTCCAACAAAATAAACATAATTAGTCGCACATCCTAAATGTACCAAAATATGAGGCCGGTGAATGATAAACGTACACTACAATCAATAAATATAGCTAAAGAAACAACTTTCATATGTTGGAAAGAGTTAAGAACGTTGAATGCAAAAAATAAAAAAAGGACAGACGATAACATAAAGGCTATATCCGAATAAAGCAACCAATTTTAAACTAATTTAAAATAAAATTCTAGATGGAAACGTTGTTTTAAGATCTGGACAGCAGCCAAAAAAATCTCTTAAAACAATTATTAGAATTTTACTTGCTCACGCATATGCAAAATGGCAACAGGAAAGAAATAAAATTCCTGAATAACGTTATGTTAATTAACGTTTTAATTAATATCTCCGCTAATTAATGTCGCACAATTACGAGATTGATCCTACTGTTTTCTTTGGAAAATTTCGAATTGATCAGTATCTCGTTTGACTCCCGATTCGCAGCGGTTCTCGAGAAGATCGATCTTCAGACAGGCAGACAGACAGACAGACGGACGCGAACAGATTTTAATATTATAGTGGATTTTTAGTAAATATTAAAAAGGTTGTCCCATCCAAGACATATCCTATCACACTCCAAGGTCCCCTGGACTGACCACTGTTTGTGGTTTTACTGGTTAGATAGGGCAAGGATCAAAACGATGTTCTTTTTTACCTAGATCAGAAGCCGAGTAATACCTGCTGCAGCTCCCCGACAGGTATTGATTCACTTGTAGAACTTTTTGACCACGACATATTTGACTTGCTCCAGTCATCATTAACGAACACGGAGAATCTTTGGCCATCTGGTATAGAACTCTGAACCCTTCGGTTGCGTGTCCGACTCCTTACCAATCAGGCCACAATGGCATCTTCCCACCCAAGACAGAGCAGGTGTAATGAAAGGTAATACAGGCAAACCTGTATAAGTTGACCACTTACGGTGCAGTACTTTTATGGTCAACGTACAAAGGTGGTCAATTTCACAGGTTTTACTGTAACAAGTATGTGAATAAAAATGGTTTTTAGAAATGCTTTTAAGCTAATGATTCGAATCAAGGAAAGTCTTGAAACTCTCCACAAAACTATGCTTGCTTAAGATCAGCCATGAAGATAGTTAATTAAGTTTTTATGAATTAACTTTATAATTAGTAACTTTATTAGGAATTATTTTCATAGTTACAATTACTCATTTTTGTCTTTGGCAAGGATCAAAAAGCTTGCTCCACTCATAACAAAGCAAATGTAATAAAAGTTAATAAAAACCCTTTTCATCAGTTGAAACAGTTGTTTTAAACCAATACATTATGGTAAAGTTCCTTCATTTTGCCTTGTTAAACATTTAAAAAAAATACTCGTGCATTGAAGCACAAAAATTTAAGAATGAAATAAATTAATTTACATGCGATTTACTAAATTATTTTCCTCCTCGTAGTGATAAAACCTGTTCATAATTTAGTTTTAACTGTAAATATTAATTATGAGGATAAATACTAAGTAGTGTCTGAAGCTTGGAGTTGCTGGAAGCATACGACAATTTTTTTCCGTTTCTGTGAAATGTGATTTTTTTTTTTTTTAAATACAAGTTTGCATTTTTTGAAGCATAAAAGATTTATATAAATCTACTTTTACCTAATTTTTTGAATTCAAAAAATAAATAAATAAATAAATAAAAATAAAATAAATAAAGAAAGAAAGAAAACTTGAGTAGATAATGTACAATATAACAATTATTTAAGTTTATCTGTCGTTTTCATAATATCTCAACTCCATTATCGTTAGTCTACTTTTCTAAGCATCAAACCAATCGCATGTTTTCCCATACACACTTCAATAAAACCAAACATTACTAAAGCATCTTTATTTAATGCTGTTTAGCACTTTCTTGCACTGTAAGACTAGTGCGAAACCTATCGCATTTCCCGAGCCATTTCCTACTGCTTTTCCTCTCAACCTGAATACATATTATTTCCTCCTTTTTGAAAGATAAATTCGCATTTAAGGAACATCCGTCACAAAAGCGGATGAGAATTCAAAGGAGAAAGGAGGAAACGGAGGAACATGCCGGAAGTAATTCTAAATACTTTGTCCTGAGATATTCTTGGAATGGTTATAGGAAGTTTCCAGGGAGAATATTAAACGAAAGTATAAGTATTCTGATCCCACAAATTTCAAATAGCTTTTATGAGTTTTAAAGCAATTTAGTTTGATTGTAAATGTTATTCAGTTTTTCGTCATATTTATTTTCAAATATTTTCAACATAAATTGTTAAGAGTGAATCACTCATTGAGATACGCTGAAATCCAATATTTTCTAGAATTTCCTTAGAAATATTAGTGCTAGAATGAAAGTATGATGGGAAATCAAATATTTTTATTTGCTTGCAGAAGTTGAGCTTCAAAACGTCTTTATTTTGGTACTGAATGTGTAATATAATTTCATATGCTTTTTTTACTGTTTTGTAACTGTAATCTGAGTTCACTTAAAAAAACTCATGATTCCTAAAAACACCTTTAATTTAACTTCACAAAATTAACAGCAATACGAATTCGCAAATAATATTTAAAGAAAATAAACTTAATAATCATACTTAAAGTTTTTAAGAGTTTAAACAAAAACAAATCAAATTGAAATCAAATGCAAGGAAAAAAGGAGCACAAAACGGAAATTACAGGCATTATACAGCATTTCTTTCTGCGCCACCTACATTCAAAATCAAAGTTAAGTTGATTTCGAACACAATGCATAATATCATCTTGTTACAATCAGTCTTTCTGGAAAGTTTGCTTCTAAAAATTATAAGAAATAAACCTCTTCAGTGTCATACAACGAACCGGTGTTTTTGGGAGCTTCTTTTCAGCTTCACAAGAATAAAACCTTTTTTTTTTTTTTTTTTTTTTTTTTTTTTTTGCGCTGAAAAAAGGGTTTCTTCCAACGCCAAAACATATGTAGGTATGCTACATTTTTTTAATGTCTCCTCCAATAACGTTAATTTTATCATCTAAAAATAACTATTTCCTTGCATACGAGATAAGTTTTATTCCCAACTAGTGGTACCCGCACGGCTTTGCCCGTAGTCGAAAATTAAAAGGTCTTTTTGGTTTGCCTGTATATTTGCAAATTATGGATGGTGAATTTCTCGCCAATTGGCTTGCCCATGTTACGGTTCCACGTTATGATAACTTGGTAATTTACTTGTCCATCTTATGATAATTTTTCTCGAGAAAATGCTCTTAAAATTGGAATAGAAAAAGAACAAAATCGAATTTTCGAAAAATCGCTTCGAGGTGCACACCCCCAACCTACAAACTAACTTTGTGCCAAATTTCATGAAAATCGGCGGAACGGTCTAGGCGCTATGCGCGTTACAGACATCCAGACAGACAGAGATACTGACAGAGAGACTTTCGGCTTTATTATTAGTAAAGATAAAGAAGGGAAAACTTCCGTACTATACACGGTAAAAAAATTTATGTAACCTTACTCCATAAAATTGGTGGCAGCTTAGCTGGAGTAAACTGGAGTAACTTAACTGATATAACTGGTGCAAAGTTACACATCGCGTGTGGAAGGTTACACCATGGTAATGTAACTATTTCGTAACGTCTCACATTTCTTCGAAAGGTTACACCAGGATTTTCTGTATGCTTACAGAGAAACTGCTTGAAAGATTACACATTACCAAAAATTATGCTTCCATCTGACTTTCTTGAACCATTTACCAAGTTCATGCTTTTTAACAACCAGTATACACCAATTACTTTTATATACAATATTTATTTATTTTAATATACAAACAAGACATTTTTATGGCACTAAGAGAGGAAATGAGTCGGGTCCGAACCCAAAACGCGAATCTCACAGACTCGTAAAGCAAGAGCTTTTACCGTTCGGCTACCAAGGTCGGTTTGCGTTCCGCTAATAAGAGTGTACCTGCTCTGCGCCTATTCTGATCTTTACGCATGCGCTTTGAATTCTACTGAAATTATAGTGCAAGATTCCTCTAACTGTTTGAGTTTTTAAAACAATGATGTTACACACTTCAGAATTCGTATAACGTTACACCCATTAGTTCATTAGCTCTCTCTCTCTCTCTCTCTCATAAAGTTTTAAAGTGTAGAATGCATCTGTGGCGTGAATAATACGTTTCCGACTCTGAAATGCTATTTCATTCCAAATCATCTAGGTGTAGTCTAACAGCTCTTAAAGAACGGCATATTTCTTTAAATTAAACCTATAATTGTTGCAATTGATGACCGAAATCTATTAAATATTGATATTCTCCGGTGAATATCAACATTTACATAGCAAAGACATCGGAGAAAGACCGAATGCTTCCTGTGAAACACCGGTGAATGTTGACATTCACCAATTTCAGAGTTTTACAGTGACATATACTGAACAGATTTGGTATTTGAAAATTCGGTTAGCAGCGTTTTTCTGCTTTTCTGCTATGTAGGGTTGGTTGGGGTAAGTAGGATCCCTTTTGAGAATAGTCCGTTTTTGAAACCTTATACAAAAGTTTTGAAACAAAAAAAATTTAAACTTATTGTCTTATTTTATCTTGGACATTATTAATAAACAAAAATTCATCATTATTTTCTGAAATAATGCTATAAATACTCTTAACGATTATGTTTTTTAAAAAAATCGGAGTGGTGTCCCACTTACCCCATAGTAAGGGGTAAGTGGGTCACTCCCTTTTTATTTAAATTTAAATGAAGTGTATCTAAAAAGAGGTAAGAGGATCTTACATGATAAAATATGTATACTTTTAGTGTGATTTTTTTTTTTTTTCGTAAATGCATTCATTTATGAGACATTTACTATCTTTTAAATCTGTATCACGGAAAATTTTAAAACGGAAAACAAAACAATTTCATTTGTGAAATTTATTGAAAGCCTATAGGTATATATTTTACTTTTACGTATAAAGGTTTGTTTAGTGAACGTAATACAGTTGATTGAGATCAATTTGAGTAAATTTGCCAAAATTTTAAGTTGAAAAAAAATGGGAAACACTAAATGACTGCGTCTATGTAAAGTTGGTCAAGGAAGAACCATTATCGCTTCATCCTCAGCAATTATTCCATCATCATCTGCATCATGCCAGTAAAAAGTGTCACTATTTTCATTCGTTCTTGCAAATTTAACAGTATTTTTTAATTTGTATCGTCAACTTCCAAAATTAGACCTACTTAAATCTTTATGGTTTTCTTTCATGTACGTTTCACTGATACATAACCACCAGCTTTAGCAGTTTTTGTAGCTGAACTATCAAATTCCTACTAGGTCAACATAGTTATCTTGTATTTCACCAATACAAATATTTAATCAGATTTGCTTTTGATTTTGAAATCCCCATTATTATAGGAGGACCCCATAGTGAGGGGACCCACTTATCCCGTATAGCAAAAGTGCACGGGGTAAGTAGGATCCCTCCTCTTAAACACTTATTATATTTTATACAAAAATTCTTGTTGCTGTATGAACTTTAAGTTAAACTATGCGTGAAAAATTAATAATCAAAAAAAATAATAATAAATAACTCGGAAACACTTCTTTGAAAAATGCTGTTTGAACTCGGATTTTTTTTTTCCGACTATGTGCTATGACCTAGAAAAAAATCCACGAATCCCAAATATGTGCAAAACCAATCACTGTGATGAAATTTAACATGATCAGTGCAAAAACTTTGAAAACTTTACCCACTTACCCCAACCAACCCTAATGAATCTTGGATCCCACCTGAAAACGCCATGTGCAATCCTAATTATTTTGCTTTTTTCTGCTGGACAATCTCTTCGGACTAGCAATCTTTAATCAATCTAAACAGCCGATTACTTGAAATCCTGTAGGGGGAAAAAAGGGTCACTTCTAATGACTCCCTTGATGAAATTGCTTTTTCTTCATTAATGCAACAAGATGAAAAATTCCAGCTACTTCAGGTTGCAAATAGTATTCCACGAGGTGCGATTAGTTAACGTCATCACGTTTATCACTAGAGTAGCAGGTTCATTTGAATTTAATAAAAGAAGTGAAACACACATTTGCATTTTTAGTTTTTCTGAGGGGAAAAATGAATAGAAGTTTTCTGGAACAAGATTTTATAATCAGAAGTTTAGAAAGGTTTTTATAGACTTTCATTTATGCGTTAACTAACCGCACAAACTATTTGGAAGAAAATAATTTGTGCCGTGGGAATACGTTATTCTTTCGACTTTCAAAAAGTTTTCATCTTTAACAGTAGATGCTAGGTTTTCAAATAAGTAAGCAAAACATTTTTTAATTCTAAAAAATATATTTTTAGAAAGTTCATATGAAAAAAAGCAGTCAGTTGCTTGACTTCTCATTCATTTATTTATTTTCAATAGCATAGATCACGAATGCAGAAAATTTTTATAACCTATTCATTTCTTCACCCCTAATTAATACAGTTTTTTAAATTTAAATAATGTGATGTATTTTACACAACTGTGGAATTCTTAATTGATTGCATATAAAATACTATGTCGTCATTTTTCTAGAATAAATCACAATAATACTATAATAGTAGTTACTACAATTAGAATACGTTAACCCATGACACTGATTTTTCAAACATAAAATGTACTTAAAATTCAATTAATTTCTTAAAACTAAAATTCTTTCTTCAAAAGTTCAAAAGTTTTTTCTGCCATTTTCAAGCATATCAAGTTTTTTTTTTTTTTTTTTTTTTGTCACAGTTCAAATTGTAATCATATACACCAATGATTTCTAACTATTTCTATTGTATAATTTAATTATTCCAAGTACTATAATAGTCGATCGATAAAAAACGTATGCCTTGAAACATTTTCTCACTTTAGTCGTTTTATTGTTATTATTATTATTGCTATTATTATTATTGTCATTCTTATTGTTTTATTCGCTTATTTTAATTGAAAGTTTAAAACCTATTTTATACATCAAAAATATAGAGTTTCAAAAATAACTCTTTGAAAAAAGTTTTGGGTTTAATCGTACATTGTTCGTTTTTTTAAATGCTTCAAATGCTCGATCGAAGAAGACAAAATACATTAACACGCTTCAAAAAGTATTTTTTTTAAATCACACGAAATGTTTTTTTTTTTTTTTTTTTTTTTGAGGATACAATTGGTATAAGAAAAGTAATACTAAGTATAATACGCATTTAACTCCTGTGACGCCTATTATATGACCTTTACAAAAATCCTCCTAACAATTAAAAACTTTCAGAAATTCATCTATCATGAAAATTCTGTACAAAGACTATATTTTGTGAGGACAACTATAGATTTATGTTTAAGCTAAGTGTACATGAAAAAAATGCTCATCCTATCCTGATATTTTTGTATTGCGGTTAGCCAAAACCATTGTAATTTGTGAATGAGAAAGGAAAATTATTTGTATCAAATACATTTAAACGAGATTTTCAGTAATATTCAAAGAAAATAAAATGAAAAAAAAACTACAAATTTGCTCCAATTTAAGCCTATGTACAATAAATAATTAACGAAAATTTTTGAAAACTTATAAAATAAGAAATCCAAAATTCACTCTAGTTTACACATTTTTCATACTTAAAAATGTCACAAGAATGAAATAAAATAAAGATTAAGTCCCGAAGCCCATTTGAAACATTTCTTATAAGCCTTTGTTTTTCTTCACATGTTGACCAACACAGCAAGTGGGGTTAATGCTTCGTATTTTCCTTAACAAATCCGTACAAGTGCTGAAGACCTACGAAACATAATCCGTAGACTAGGGGAATTCGCAGATAAGAGTCAGTACATACTTTTTAGCTTATGGGTATTATTTGGAACAAGTTGGCTTGTGCCCAAACCTCAGATTTAAAATTGTATGACAAAGCAACAAGAGACAGAAGGGACAAACAAGCCACTGGAAGGTCTTAAAGGATATTTGTAATAGGTGCCAAGAGACAATTTTCTAATATTGGAAACAGAAATAACTGAATTTCAGTGTAATTTTGGGAATAATTTTAAGCTTTAAAAAAAGGTAAAACGTTGTAATACATATTTATCACAAAAAATGGGCTTTATAATAGTTTAAATAAAATAAGCAAATTTTTTAGTTGGGAGTAATTTTGTGAAACAGTTTAAAATATAAAATAAAAAACAATTTTAGTTAAAAATAATTTTAAATACAAAATAGTTTAAAAATACCAAGTAGTTTAAAAATACCAAGTAGTTCAAAAATACAAAATATAATTTTGTATTTTTAAACTATGTGAAATAGTTTAAAAATACAAAATGATTAACTCTACTGAGCGTTATAATTACTGTTTTCATCAGTTCAATTTTGCGGCAAAAAAGGGAAAATTAAAACAGATTTTCTTTTTATGTATAATCATTCTTAGGATTGTTGAGGATTTTATTTATTTTCTCCCCTTTCTTTTAACCCCCTTTTTTTCCTTTCTTTAGTTCAAATTTTAAATAAAAAACTTAAATAACTAAGAACTGCAGAAAATTGAAAATTCATATATTCCTGTTTAAATGAGCGAAAACGGAATTTATGGTTTTGTGGATAATTCTGAAGCGATAGCACATAAATTTGAACTTTGATAAATGTGTTTAGGACGATATATGAAAACCAGATGTTTTTTTTAATCTACAATAGAGCACTAATTATACCAACATGTGCTCCACAAAAGCTTTCAAATAAGAAAAAACAAAAATGCTGGAAAAATTCGCCAGGCGTGATATACTAATATAATATAGACTTTTGAAATATTGTTTTAGAATTGAACTGATAATATATGGAAATGACGTATTCTCGCTGAGCTCTTTCGAACAATAAAAAGTTGGTTCGAATCGAACTATTCATTCAAAAGTTATAAGGTGGGGGGGGGGACAGACAGAGCGACTGTTTTAGTTAAAATGAAAATTTAAACACTTCAGAGACCACACGTTTTCTAAACAATAAATATATCTTCGCCATTGATTTTAAACTTCATTCATATGAATGGAAGAAAAGAGCATCACATGACTTCCTTTTACTTCAATTTAATGTCATTTTCCCATTATTGGCAATTTTAATGTGATTCAATAGTTTATTCTCTAAATATCACCAACAGTGGCCAACTTGAAATCAGATTTTAAAAAAATTTAAAAAAAAATCGCCAAATTTGTCGCTAAGTTGGCGACAAAATTTGGCGACCAAAAGACAGGCGATATGTCGCCAAGTGTCCGCCAAATTATAACACCACTTGAGTTTACATAGAAATTAACATTGATTTCCCCCCATAAAGGGGCAAAAGACCCCCTTTGGAGCATCCGAATGCAACCAAAACAAGAGGTGCAAAACTAGACCCCACTAGGAGTCTACGTACCAAAATTCAACTTTCTAGGACATACCGTTCTTGAGATGCGACATACATACGCACATACACACATACGTACATACAGACGTCGCGAGAAAACTCGTTGTAATTAACTCGGGAATAGTCGAAATGGATGTTTCGCGTGTCTATACGTTCTTAGCACTTATCCACGTGTGGTCCAGTTGAAAAAAAAAACTCAACATTCATTCGGGGGTGAGTAAAATGGAAATTAAGGTCGGTTTTCAAGAGAAAATTTTTTCGTGAATACAATACTTCTTTTTTTGTAAAAGGAAGTAACATAGAACATAATCTTTTTACAAACTGGTTTAGAGTAAAAATGATATTATTGAATACTGTTTTAGTTAAAATCAAAAGGTTAAACAGTTCAGAGATCACACTTTTTCTAAACAATAAGCACATGCCATTGATAATAAACTTCACATAGGTAAATGGAAAAATAAAAAAGATTAGTTTCAAACAAGTACGCTATGTGTCAGTTTGTCACACATTATAAGTTTTTATGTTTGGTTGGATAATAAGATTAAAAAATAGTATTGATTCAAAAAACTATGAAATGTCGAAGACGTTAAAGATTATTTCTTGTTTAGTTATTCAGTACTCCCTGCACCTCTAAGTTTAACAACAGCTGCCTAATAATGATTCTAAAATGTTCTGTTTAAACGTATAATCTCTTTAAGTTGAGTAATTTGGAAGTGTTGTCCCTTTTCCAAACAGATTTGCTGTTTGACATCAATTTTATAAATGAAAAAAAAAATGTATTCAAAAATAAAAGAAATATCTGTATGAATATTGCATGACACGAATTAAAATTAAGGTCTTTCAATACAGAGTCTAAAGCGTCATACTAATACTTAGATGAAAGACAAATTGAAACATAGTAAACAACAAGTGCAGAAATGTACTCTTGACGGGAAGAGACATTTTGAAGCTAACTTCCGTGATGATAATTTTTCGTAATCAGGCAAGAGAAGCATTATCTTCTTTCCTAATGTAAGTTCATAAGCTAAAAACAAATGTATTACAAGTGTAATTATTACTGCATTTTTAATCAAATCATTGACGAGTGAACTTTAAAATCAAAATATTTATTTTTAATGCAACTAGATGGCGCAATAAGTTCTGAGAAGATTCATTATGTGCGACAAAGTAGATGATTTCGTTTTCAAAAATATCTTCTTTTTTTTATCAAAACAATTGAAAGAGAAAATTTTTCAAATTGACCTATTGAGTGATTTATAAATAACAATTAAGGCAATTGTTCTCTTTTTTATGTACTTTTTTACGTAAAATGATTTTTTTTTTCAGAAGTTCTGCGAGAAAATGCGAAAGTGGTTTGCGTTATACATTGGCAAAGTGTTTCGTCTTTCAAAGCATTAGAAACATTATTTTTAATTAATAAATGTTAAGATACAATGCTTTAAATTTCCAAATTGTTGGAAACTAATATGAATTAGCAAGATAAAATGCGTTATGTATCAAATTTACGTTTTCTTCTTAAAGTGCTTCATAAAGATGCTTAATTTGAATAAATATGTTTGAAAACTCAATGGTCAAACATAAAAGTGGGAAAAATCTGATTTCCCAAAATTTCAGCTGTATTTATGAAATCATGCGATGCATTTCTCACAGTAAACCATTCCGGAGTTAATCTTCAAATGTTCAAAAATATTGAAAATAATTTTTCTCAATATAATTTATGGTAGCATGAAAAAGATTTTCTCAGGTGAAAAAAAAAGGTTTTCTTTATATTCTTAGGTTTAAAAGTGACGACTACTAGTGGCGACCAACTTTTTAAAAGGGCTGCAGTTTAGCATTTTTTAGAAAGGCAAAATATGTTTATGTTAAACTGCAAAAATTCATTAAACATCTTCATTTGTGTTAGAGATATTGAGGGTTAAATTTGTAAATTTGATAAACTGAATGCAATGTTTTTTTTTTTTTTTTTTTTGCTTTTTTTAGTTTTCCTTGATTTCGATTTATGAATCAATTGATTAATTAATACTTCATTAAATTTTGTATCATTAAAATCAAAATAAAATTACCAAAAATGCTACTAAAGTATTGAAAAGTTTTAAAGTACTCATCAACTAGTTTTTGTAACGAGTTTTGATTACACTTGTGGAAAAAAACGTCCATGGTTTAATAAATTAACTTTAAAAAAAAATCAAGCACCTAAAATGTTGAAATCAATGCACTCTGTATCATTTTATCCTCTGTCTATCTTTACCATCCATATATTATAACTTTTTCGCTGGGTGGCAATGACATTTTAACGTATTTCACTGCACAAGAAATAAAATATGGCACACTTCGCTAAGTCTTTCAGTTTTCATAATCTTTACTCATTTGCTAAATACTTCAGTACTTTAAACATAGTTTCCCTGAATGTGAGGATTTAAAAAAAAATGAAATTGAGCAATAATTAAACTGTCTATGAGTAAAAATGGTAATAACAGGCGTTTTTTCTTTGGTTTTTTTTTCCAATTTACTTTGATATTAAATCGAATTAATCAGGAAGTTTATGCATTTCTACACCCAAAATTCCTATTTTATTAACAAAATTATGATGGCTGTTACTAAAACTGAAAGCTATTTGAACTCCGAGCTGTATCTAGTCATTGGCGGTGATTCGGGGAGGGGGGTATCCCCCTCCCACCCCACACCTCACCTTTATGTTTCAGTTATTGATTTTATTTACCAATTTAGGTATCAAAACTAGAAATTATACAAAAAGCTGAACTGTAAAAAATTTTCAGAATAGAATTATTTGTTTTACATTATTTAGCACATGCAGTAACTTTTAGTTTATGTATTCATTGTTTAGATATCAGTTAATCAATTGTTTAACTTAAAAACAAGCCGTACTTATTCAATGAAATTATAACCAAGTGTTTGTGACGTCTCAAAATACTTTGGGGTAAATAATGGGGAGTCTACATGGTTAGTCTAGTTTATGTAAGTTTCTTCGGAAAAGTTATTGTGTAGAAAATTCATCAAAATCTTAATAAAAGCGTGAGTTAAGTTGCTAGATTTACAACTTCACTCATATTTAATAACTCACGTACTTTATTACAGCTCATCTGCCCTCAAAACCAGCCCTAGCAAGATTTTGTACTCTCTTTTCTCTCTCTCTCTCTCTCTCTCTCTCTCTTTTTCATTTTTTCGCTGCCATTAAAAGTCATGTGACTTTTGAGTTGTCGTTTTTTTCCGCCTCTTAACTTTTCAGTACCAATCGCCGCCTCTGCACCTAGTGGTCATGAAAGTTTGTAAAATAAAGAAACTTGATTTCAAATGAAAATACTTAAAGCACCGCAGAAATATATTTTAGAAATGCATTTCGTTATTTTTTTACGCTACCTAGGCAGATCATTAAAAACAGAAATTCTCATTGGAGACATTGGATGGTAATGACATGTTAGAACTTATAATAAGCTTCCACACAAAAAAGTATAATTTAGCGCTGTTAAATGTCCGTTGTTTTACTATTTAGACGGTACAAAATCAATAATAATAAGAAGAAGAAATGGAAAACACTTTTCTGAGGGTGCTTGGGTCATCCCATTTCAATTCACCCAAAAAAAAAAGAAGTTTTGTAACCTATGTTCGCAGGTTTTAATAACTATTATGTGTACCTAATATGTGTATAACTGGTAATTAATCATGTGCATCTGCATTTCTTCTTTCCTATGTGGTTGGGTTTGAGATTTTTTCCCCCTCAACGCTCAGTGTGTATGCATCTTTACAGTGCGTATATATGGAAGTCCTTTTGAAATCCTACTTGCTGATTCGTAGGTTACCAAGAGAAGTTAATAACCCTAACTTGTATTGTTGGGACTCATCAGTTCTATTCGTTCAAATTCTGATTCCAATAAGTAATGTCCTCATTATCAAACTAAAGTACTTTTGATACATCCAAACGCATTTTCACGAATAAAATAAAAGCTGGGATTATGATATAAAACACTTTCAAAATTAAAAGAAGATAGTTTTACTTAAAACAGAACAAGTGTATTATTTGCACAGAAAAAAAAACTAATAAAGACTTGTTCATACGACAGAAATGTGCAATTTTATGAAGTACAAATGATTACCAACTAAATCTTTATTGCCTTAAGTCTCATTCAATAACTACTTGGTCAAATAACGGAAAATGCACTCAGACCGATAAGAGTAGGTAACATGAAGGTAAAAGCATTAAAATTGCTAAAGCTGTCTGGACCACCTTCGGTTCAATTCAGATCTGCCACGGAAAAGCCAACAACAACAACTACTGATTAAAACATGGAGTTGTGGTCAAGATTCACAATAATAATAATCGAGAGGAACCGAAAGATCTTGTTCCACCAGAATTACAGCAGGAATGCAATTCTACCAGCTCATTCCAGCGTTCCAAGATTGTTCGAAAAATGAATCGATGCTCTTCCTGAAAAGATAGAAATTCCGAACTCATCTAAACGTTATTATCCATTCTGAAAGATATCCCACTGATGCAGCCCCATCTTTACCTTTATTCCTGCTCTCCGCCACTGCAATGGTTGCTACTAGATAAGGAAAGTGAGGGGGGAGGAGATGATAGGGATGCACCGCACTTTGATTCGAACAGTGATCATTATTAAACGTGAGGTCGAATCCTTAGCAATTAGGAGCTGGGGATGAAGAAGATGGCTCTGGGGCGGGAATCGAATATTTCTCATTTATCAGACCCCTTGCTGAGCCACTTTATGTCAGAGGTAGAGAAAGTGAAAGTAGAGGAAGCTATTTTTGATTGAAGAATCGAGCTTGAAATATGAGTTGAAAAAAGAAAAACATTCTTGTTAAATGTTGATGAAATATTTCTTTGCTTTAATTTTGTGCTTTTTGTATTTTGTTATTTTTACTTCAGTAGAACCTACTGCTTGATGAAGGATCGCATAATAAATGCTATAATTTGATGAATTTGCTTGTGGGCGATCTCGTAGATTGGGCAACGGACTCTGGATCCTGCCAAATATTCACTAAGTGCATGAGGATACATGCTCCATAAATCCGTTGATATAAAAGTCCTGTGGAGTGTCTTTAACAGTTTTTATGGGTGGTGCAAGACTTTTAAAGTTCTGCCTATAGTTTTGAGAAAGACGATCATCGCGAATCGCTATCCCTTGAACCAAGATGATTACTTACGAAATCTTACTCATCACTGTCTTTCAGAACAACAAAGTATGTTTTTGTAATGTAATTCGTATTTGTATTGAAATTGCTGTTGGTTAGCATGAAAAGAAGCATCATTAAAACAATGTTTGATTGGCATATTTAAAATTTATAAGCTTTTAGTGAGCACTTAATATGCTCCCAGTGCAATGGTTAAGACTTCCTCGTTGAAGGCCTGAACTCGAGCCCTGGCTAAGGCATGGATGTTATTGATTAGTACAGCATTATCTGTGATCACGTTCTTATGATTCGAATCCCACTTAAAAATGTAGGAATCCCTCCAATTACGAATTCCTGCTGTAAGGGTTTGTCATTGGATTCGTGGTCAGATTCGTGAATAGATAGTATAGGTCACGGGTTTGATACTGACTAGTTGAAGACCGTCCATGTATGCTAATGGTGACTGATGCACGGTAAATCTGCACTAGTCAGAAAGTCCTCAGAGCTCCCACTACAAATCATTAACTCTGGAGAGCTGGTTTAGATCTACCATTCCCTGTAAATTATATGAATGATGAAGGTATGGAACAGGAAAGGTATGGGGTGGTATTTGTTAGGCTTTTGGTCTGGATCAAAAATATAGAAAAATGTATAGACGATGCTGTCATCTATTGTGTGGTCTGAGCGAAATTGGACTTCCATCCTCGTGATGCTGCTCATTGCCTTATATCGAATAGTACTTCTAGTAGAGTTTGATTTTCCAAGTGGCATAAATCATCAACTCATCATCAAACAATTACGCTTCCCTCGGATCCTTATGACACGAGGTTCGTGACTTCCTGAGTTGAATAAAAAGCCTCTTTGTGACCTTGTGTTCAAAATATTTTATTGCGTAGACTTTAACAAAAGTAACTTTTCTGATTAATTCTGCGAAATATGATTGTTTTGTGCACTTATGTTTGGCTAGGTAGGCCGAACCCAAGTGTCAGTGTGGGTGAGTCACTGAGGAAGCTTCATCTTTGAGACACACCGCCACATTTCGCGGAATATTTTCGAAGTACATTTTTCATTTACTAAGCCTTTATTATCCATATCATCATATGTGTTTGAAAAAAAATAATAAAGGAAGTGAAGTGATGGAGGGTGGGGTGGGTTTGCTTCCACAAAAAAACGGCGGGTGTAGTTTTTCATTATTTCACTCCTTAAATCCTTGTGAGCGTAATATCAATTCAGCAAAACACTTCTTTCATTTGTTTTATTTGCATAAACAATAGGCGAAAAAAAAACCCCCCACTACATCCAATAACAGGGGTAGGAAATGATAAATCGCCATAAGGTGGGAACAGGGCGTGCAGCTCCGCCGGTGGTAACACCACGCCGCTCTGTTATTTGGTCACTGACTGCAGCTAATTGACACGCCGCTGTATGCTTCGTAATTAACGGTTTGTGATTCGTTGAGCCACCGATTTCGTGTGAGGTTGTTCTTTTTCTTCTCGAAATCGGTTTGGCGGAATCTTTCAACCCCATTTCCCTTTGTCTTCAACCGCTTCTGAATTTGCATTAAATGAAATCAATGAGCCGCCACCATATCATCATCATTGGAGGGGAAGACGTTTAATTTTCCTTTTGGCAGCTTTATTGTTTATTTCGTTATTAAAAATGTCGATTCCATTGTTGTTTTATCCGGGAAAGCGCCGAGTTTTCGATTATTTTTCATATGCGTACGGTTGAGTTGCTATCCGTGATGAATTATTTTTATAGTTTTTATACTTTGAGAGAAAAAAAAACTTATTTTTAATTTTGATAAATGATGCAAATGCTAGTTTCCGTCAATATGATTTTATTTTTTGTGTGCAATGCCAGGGAGCAGTAAAAGGATCTTTTTATAATCAATCACATCCCATTGTCGTTCGTTTTAACAAATGTTACCAATCCTGCTATGGCAGATTATATAATTTACACCCTTGTGAAAATTAATGGAATCAAGCCAATTTTTTTACAAAATCACCTTTATTCACATCATTTAATTATAAAATCAAAATCACCACTTAGTAAGCCGCCCCCCTCCTTTTTTTTTCCAGCACCATTTCCACTCTACCGGACTAGAGTCAACTAGAGTTTTGCACTTTTCTTTGAAATCTAGATTACTAAACCATGTTTTTAGCAAAGCAAAAATCATTTTTTCTTTTGCTGTCCAATCAGATTTTCACTCAATGTCACAATGGCCTGCCTCTTCCGTGGAGAAATATCCATGACCAACAAAAAGATAAAAAGTGACCGGATTGAGAAAAAACAGCAGAAATATGTAGAAATTTATAGCACTTGAACAAAACACAATATTTATGACTAAAAAACGTGAGATTGTAGCGCCTAATCAACTGGTAGGCTAAACAGCTGTTACAAACATAGATTGAACAACCTAGAAAGTTCGAAAATTTAAAATTCCCAACTTGTTTCCATTAATTCGCACAAGAGTGTACGTACTGTTCTGACTACCCTCTCCTCCCTGAAAATAAATTCTGGATGCGGTAATGGTGCGGTGTGATAAAATCACTCAGTAAAACTTTTCTGAATGAAGATTCATTTGGTTTAGCTTTAAAGTAAAAGAGCCAGATGCCACCCTTTTTGTTTTGCTAGACAAGAAAAACAAAACCAACATGTACATAAAATACGCCACCAGCTCAGTTATTCTATCCGAGGACTGCAGTTTCGTGCTTTTTAGCACTCTTCAGCCCGGAATAGGAAGGAACTGAGCAGGAGGCGGAAAGCCTCTTAAAGGAGCCAAGAGAGCCAAACAATCTGGTAGCTAATGTAGAATTAGTACACCACACGAGTGACCGCAACAATGGTGCGGTTCACCTCTATGATTGAAAACAAAGCAGGTAGGCGAACTACAAAAAGGTCTACTACAAAAGGCTTACAGAAAGTTGTATGCTTACTACAAAAAAAAAAAACATGTGTTGTACCGTTCAGAGCAAAAATACGAAAAATGAAATTGTTCAAAGCAGACAGAAATAAAATAAAACATTATACATGTGAGTTTTTGCAGAATAAATGAGAAAAATCAAAAGTTTTTTTTAAACAAAAACTGGGAATGTGTTTTGTTGTTTTTTCATCAATTTCTGATGTTGTGTGAAGGCTTCCCTCATATTCTTACACTGCGCACTGCTAGATTTATAAATTCCTGAATTGAACAAAAAGCTTCCTTATAACCGAAAAATACGTGTTTAAAATATTTTAGTGTGGACTTTGATAAAGCTAACTTTTCTCATTAACTCTGTGAAATCTGTTTTTATGTCATAGGGCACAAACGTAAAGAAACTTCTTTGATTGTCATCCAAATGATCGACAATTTTGTGGACTTACGTTTGATTGAATAGGCCGAGTACTAAGTTTCCGCATTTCTACGTTTTTAAAAATAATCCGAATCACAAAAACATGGTAAAAGATAATGCTGTACGAATCAATAACACCCATGCTTTAGCCGGGATTCGAACTCTGGCCTTCCACGTTGAAATATTCACCGTTGCACTGGGCTCTTATTAAGTGCACATTGGAATTTATTAAGTTTAAACACTACATACATTGTTTTAATAATCTGACCTTTCTCCATTTAGAGATATGATTTCCATGTTACTAACACTGATTTCAGTGTGACTACAACTTGCATTACAAAAACGCACTTTAGATTACTAAACACCAATTTTGCACAAAAAAATGTAATTAACGTAAAATTTCTACGTTAACGCTGTAAAAAGTGTATTTTGAATGAATCTTTCAGGTACTGCGTTGAATGTATTTGAAAACTCGTTAAACTTTAAATGCATTTTCTTTGATGCTTTATCAACGGTTTTCTCTTACGAAGTGATAGAGACGTATCACGGCTTGATTGAATCACGTTCCCGCGGTAGCCTGTCGGGGGTGCTGTTTAAATAACAATTTAGCTTGAAATGAGAAGCGTGATTTCTTACAAATACTAAATTTCTAAAATCGTTAATCTATTTTTAATGTCATTTTTGATACACTTAAAGTTTCGTTTTTCCCTCTGATTTGCAAGAATAAAATATGCAGTGGAAAACTTTTTATCTAATAAAGACAAGATTCAATTTTTTCAATGTTTTTACTGAGTATATGTCAGTGCTAAAGTACTTTAAATTCAAAATACTTGTTCTGTCTGCAGATGTGTGATTGGTTCTTTTTTCTTTTTTTAAATTTTTAGTCCTATTTTTTTCCTCACATAACGCGGCTTCAGTAAAAGTTAAGTTTTCATAATGTGGCGTAGCTAGGATTTAATTTTGGAAGGAGGTCCATTAGATTAATGTATTGGTCATACGTAATATTAATATTTTATGTGAATATAATTGCACAAATAAAGTTTTAAAAGGAGAAAATCTCTACCCAATAACAGACGTCCTCAAATCTGATTTGCTTAAGATTCTCTAACAAACTAATACTTCTGTTTTTTAAAACATTTTTACTTCGACCTACTTTTAACAAAAGGAATCAGACCATGCTGTGGCTTAGAAGTTAGTTCTTATCAGGGACTACACTATAAATCGTAATTCTTTGGTAAAATAATAATAGAGGAGGGGGAGTTCAAAACCACTCTTCCCTGTATTCTATCAAAAGTAGAAAGTATGCATTGAAATGCGATTTTTTTTTTTTGTTTTAGTTGGAAAATTATGTGTAAAAAAGGAACATTTTCGTTTTTATTTTTTTTTCTTTTAACTCTTGTTGTGGAGGCTCCTAACACGATGGACTATGCGGACCATGTTCAAAAACTCGGAAAATTAATAAATCATCCAAGATAAAAAAAAAAATATGATTACAGTGTCACACAGCATGAACATTAATGAAACAAAAGACGTTTCATATCCGTGTGGGCTTCGTAAGATCGCTAAAAACAGGTATTAAGCATTTAGTTCCTTTCTGAATAAAAACTTTGAATTTATGGCATCCCCCCAAAATATAAAAGAACTAAGTTAATCCGGTTCTCGTTGATCCACAGCTCTGGATAATACGGATCAAGTTTGCAGCATTTTTTTTTTTTTTAATTTTCATTTCATAATTTTTACTTATCATACCAAAAGCGTGACTGTAAATCCACCAAGCATTCGCTTTTTATTTTGATCTTATTAATAACAAAACGTGATTGTAGTTCATTTAAATGCCACTCGTGTATGAAACAGAAGCTATTTGTGGGACCTGAGTCTGCCCTTGGTTCGCCCTATAATGCAGTCAGAAATACTGAAAAGAACCTATTTGTGGGTGAATCGTATAGTAGGTGGCTTTATTCTGACTGCCAGAGACAGGCCTAAGTCTTCGGAAGCTGCTTGGTCTTAGCAGGAAAGAGATTTAAAAGTTCGTTGGTTTACTAACTGGACATAGCTGTCTCAATGGACATCTTAATCAAAGGGGAGTTACTGACGATCCATCGTGTACAGGATGCCAAATAACAGAAGAAAGCTCAATTCATGTACTGTGTGATGTAACTATTATTCTGCAGAGGTTTGAATATTTTGGGTACTATTATGTGGATCCTTCGGGAACTGTCTAACATATCGGTATATCGGTTACACTAGGGGTGGTGGTAAATGTTGGGTCGCGATCCCGAGGAGGGTTGCGGGATGTGTCCAGGAGGGTCGCGAGATGTGAAAGAAAATTTAAAAAAGAATTAATTTATTGCTGTTTTTTTTTAATAAAAACACAGCAAATACACAAAAAAGCACAAAAAATAGGTCAAAAACTTTCATAAAACAATTTTTAAAAAATCAGTAAGGTCTACTACTATCTCTCATTATATAATAATTCAAGAGACAAAAAATCATGTTTATTTTACTTGTTACTTGTGTTTCTAAGGATAAAACTAAACCATTTGAGTAGTTTTTAGTAATTGTTTTAGGGTTTAGACAGAGTTAAAACTTTGGTGGGGGGGGGGGGCTGCCAATATACATAGTCTAAAAAGAAGGTCGGTTAGATAACTGTTGAAATTAGTGTCTGTTATTTGGCTCAACCAGTGGTCCTAGCTGGGATAGTACAATAAATCAGTGGTCGCAGTGCTTGCGCTCGTTTCGAGCGCTCTCTTTTTCACTTCATACTTTATGAAACAGAAAACAAGGGACTAATTCTTTGCTGAGAAATGATGAGAAAAATTGTTGTTTATGTGTTTTTGAAGGTCATGTAAGTAGTTCTATGGAAAGTTGTTGCCAAATCTGGTTTATATCATAAAAAACGGTGAGCCTGCTTTTCTCAACTTGGCTGGATAAACGAGATTGTACTATGAAAAAAATTCAATCTAAATGTCAATAAAAGAATCAGCATCGTAAGATCATTTTGAAGGTCACTTGAAATTACAGCTAATGATCAACATTGCCATTTTCTGCACTTCTATTTGATTCGACAGAGCAAAACAGAATAAAGGATAAATGACCATGGAACAAATGCTCTCCAACTTCATCTTCGAAGAGAAAAAAAAATCTGAGTCAAAACATAGGGAAACAGATGCAAAAGATTATCTCTTTTTTCATGCGTCACCCGTTGGCAAAGAACATAGAAGAAGGGAAAAGCGAACCATAAAAAAAGAACTTCAGTCCTCGAAGAACCCTTCTTTTTCTCGTTGTTCTTTTATTGTCCGAAGATATCAAGTATTAAGGCAGGCCAAAGGAATTTGTTATCCCTAGCTTCAAAAAGGGCCAAATCGATAGAATAAACAAAAACAGAACATTCGATCGATCTTAGAGCCCCACCCCCTTCTACACTGCCATTTCCGTTCTTTTTTCATTGTTCCGCCTTTGTTCGTCGGCAAAGAACATGATCTCGAGCACGAAAGGGTCGGGCAATGATTTTATTTAGTTCTTGTATCCACTGAGCGATAATAACTGCGGCAGACTTTCATTTGTTCGATTCTTTATTGCACATTAAAGGACGAGAAAAAATAAGCGGTTTGTTTATACTCGTCTTTGTGAGTGTGCGAAGTCTTTTTTTACTTCGTTGGAAAAGACGCGGCAAAGATTTTATTTCCTTTTGGAAAATTGTCCGTAATTACTTTCAGGGAATTTTAATGAACAGTGAAAACGTAAAAATCAGCGATGAACTATTTAAACCACGGCTTGTTTGCGAGAGCTGAATTTTGTCGTTGCCACTTTTTATAAAGAAATTTTGCTGTGTTTTGTTTGAAGGTACATTTTTTTTTTCTAGTTTTACAGTTTTGCGGGGAAAATCGTGGTGTTCTTTTTAGGAATTGGTCATTTCGTTATCTCTCATCTTTCGGAAATAAATTAGTGCGTTCTTTGAGGCACTAAATTTTATGTGACAAATTTTAGACGGTAAAAGAATGTATTGTTTTCTTTTTAGAAGCAAGTTTTCTGACCGTGCATGGTTAGCATAAGCCGTTGCCAACTTTTATTAGAAACTTTTGTTATGGTTTGTTTGAAAGAACATTATTTTGTAGTTGCACAATTTTGCAAAAATAAAAAAGGCATGGTGTTCTTTCAGGAATAGGTTGTATCATTATCTATCAAATTTTGAGAATAAATTAGTGAGTTTTTTAAACAATTTTTTTATTTACTTTACTTATTTATTTATTTATTTATTTTAGAAATAAATTTTGTGATCACACATGTCTAAAAACATGGTTTTGTTTTAAACCTAGTCATCGTGCTTCCTTAGGTAATAAATTTCTTCAACATTTCCATTAAAGTGCAAAGTATTATTATTTTGCAACCGAGATTCCTTATTGTTTTAACTTGGCTGTGTCTTTTTCTCTGCTTTTGCTTGGTAGATAGCGAATCCCATGATTCATTTCCATTGCTTTAAAGTTAATTTTCTAGCAATTCTCTTGATATAAATATTATCGTCAACTCTTTTCCTATAATAAAATAGTTCTTTTAAGGCAATTTTCTCGGATTGAATACTTTTTGTACCTCTTTTTTTTCTCTTTATTTTTAGACTGTCACTGAACTTGAAACCCTTTGATACGGCAATTACACATTTTTATTCTTTAAATCATATCTAACATAAAAAATTTCTATCGTCAAAGTTGCTTGAATGAATTCAGTTAGAATGTGTTTTTCATACTCATTTTACTTGTTTTCAACTAATTAGTTTTTCTCTGCATAACAATTCTTTTCAAAACTGTTTTTTATTTGATATTGCAATTCCGTGCGTTTTTTACGACATAGATAATTTATTGTTTGATTTCTTCATCATGTATTGTGGTATAACTTAAGGGTAATACGATTTATTTATTTGTTTATTTATTTGAATAATATTTGAAATGATTTACAATTTATTAAAAAATAGACTGAAATTTATGTAATATTTCCGTTTTTAACAAAATGGAACAGAAGAGCATTGAAAATCGAAGACATAAAAAAGAAAACAAATTTTAGATAAAAATACAATGTTTTATCAAGTTGCGATTCTTAATTTCACAATCTTCATTGTCAACACAAATTATTTCTTTCTAAAATTATTTTCTAGCAAATAAATTAAACGAATCTCTAATTCATAGACTAACGTTCTGCGCTACAGTTTTGAAAAATAACTTTTTTATCGCCTATCGCGAATGGGAAGAAAAGGCTGTATTATTATGCATCGAGAAACTAATTCTATCTTTCTTTCTAATAATTTAATTCACACTCACCCTATCACTCATTTTGATCCCTCTCTTTTTCTATGTAATTTATTTTCCCTGCCGCTCTCCCTGCCCGGCCAGAAGAAAAAACTGGTTCCAATTACGTTGAAAAAAAATTCTAGATGATTACTTGATTGAAGAGCATTCTTAAAAAATAAATTTAATCTAAGTAAGCTTCTGCATAAGTTTTAACTTTTGTCGTTTTAAAACAATAGCTAAATTCTTTAACATTCAAAATGACAGTTCCACATTACTAAAAATTAAACTTCAGAAATTCTTCAAAGGTCGTTTTCCATTGCTACATTGCAAATGTTCGAACACTTTTTGAACACCTTTCGAACGCAGACGCTTGTCCTCTATTTTAGGACACTTTAAAGAATCCTTTTTGAAAGTCTTCAAAACACTTCTGAGAGCACTTCTCAGAACACTTATTTGATTTAGTATACTTTTTAACACCTTTGGGGGACACAGTTAAGAATATTTTGTGACCACTGCCACACGTTCCACCTTTTAGAATACTTTTTTGGGACACTCCTTTGATTTTACCAGTTAGTTTTTGCTGTTAATTTTACAGCCATCGCGAGGGCCTGGGGGTAGAGATCCTGTGTACGGAGAGATTGGGCAACGACGCCCGCTGTCCGCCATATTTAGTCCAAGTGTTGTCAGCTCGAAATGCTGTGCTGTGTGAATTTCTAACTTTCCCACGTAATAATAGGACATGAAATCTTCAAAGAATAGACTGATTTTTTTTTTCTCCTCGTATTTTCATTAAACGGAGCGAGCGCCAAGTCTGGCAATTCGGCGCCAGTCGTTTCGTATCGACATAGCGCTTACAAAGAAAAATTTTTTTCTCAAAAATTTATTCATAAAGGCAGAAAACAAACAGATGTTTGTGATCAGCACACATCATAACTAGCTTATAATTTTTTCGATACGATGTACAGTGATATTTGGGGCAGAAGATGCATTACGGTCTACGGGGAGTGAGCATCTTTGGACATAAGATAGCCGCCGCACAGTGAGGCGAAAACGCCAGAAAGTGCTTATAAATGTTTTTTTTTTCTACATTAAACCAATTGAGGATTAATAAATTTGCTCAGGCCTATCTCTTAGGCAATTAAAACTGGAATTTTAAAGCCCTTCGTACACTACAAAGCTGAAGGGACCTTTTAGAAAGTTGAAACACCACGAGTTCGGGAATTTACAAGAATTGATTTTGAGAAGTCCATATTTCTTTTTCTTATTAAAGACGGGTATATTTAATTTCTCCCGTGTCCAACGATTATAATAGGACGAAAAAAATGAGTAATCGAAATCTCAAACCGAAAATCGGTTTTGATCAGCACCGAAAACTTGGGAATTCAAGGCTTTTTTTTTTTTTTTTCAAAGCACTGTACAAAAAAGTGTCCTCTTATGTCATCTTAGAAATTAATATTAATTAGTCATAAATGACCTGTAGAAAGATCCTGAAAACGAATTAGCAACGTAAACTTGCGAACTTTGAACCCTGAGCGCAAGCAAATCGAAAAAACTCCATAATAACATGCCTGTGTAAACAAAAAAGCGAAAAACGTTTAAAAACCTTTTTACAGTGGCGTAGCGTAGGGGGGGCAAAGGGGGCACTCGCCCCGGGCGGCACTTTGTCAGGGGCGGCAAATTCTGTAACACTGCATCAACATCGAAAAGTTTTTTTTTTTTTTAATTTTTTTTATTATTATTAAGACAGCGCTTTGCTAGGGATGTATCACTAAAATCAACATCAAAATGTTTTTTTTTTTTACTCTTCAGTTCTAACTTGTTTCAGGAGCACAAAATATTGCATACTGACATGCATGAGGAACATTATCACTGGCGTTGACACATAGAAAGACGAGAAAAGAGGGGGCAATCTCGTTGGAGATGATTATAAACCACAAAATCGACAATTAAGCAGTAGTGAACTGGGTCCTCCAAGAGGGCGCCAACCTAACTACCAAAGGGCACGGAAGAACTGGGGTTCAAGGGCGCAAAAGTTTTAAAGGTGCAAAAATAAACGAAAGCGCACAGGTTTGAGGGCGTGAAAAAATGAAGGCGCTCGCGTTCAAGGACGCCAAAAATAAATAAATAAAGTAAACGCAGTCGCACAGGTTTGAGGAAGCCCAAAAAAAAAAAAACCGAAGGCACACAGAACACGTTCGAAAGCGCATCGTCCCGCAAGCCAGTTCGCCCCTGCAAGCAGTCACTGCCTTAACTAAGGTGAGTGCGCCTCCATGTGTTTCCCTTGACGGGACTAAAAAACCGTATGCGCCCTCGGTTTTCTTTGCGCCCTTGCCCTGAGACCTTTTTTTTGCGCCCTTGAAACCTCTTTTTTTTTTCTTTTTTTTAAAAATCTATCTGTGCCTTCGAACGTGTGCGCCTTCGGTATTTTTGCGTCCTCGATCCTGAGCTCCTTTTTTGCGCTCTCAAATCTGAGCGCTTTTTTTTTTTTTTTTTTTTTTTTTTTTTTTTTTTTTTTTTTTTTTTTTTTTGCGCCCTCGAACCCTTTATTTTATTTTATTTTATTTGTGCCATCGAACGTGTGCGCTTTCGTTTTTTTTTTTTTTTTCCTTTTTGCGTCCTCCCCTCGAACCTGTACCCCTGTTTCTTTTTACGCCCTCAAACCTGTACGCCTTCGGGATTTTACTCTTTTTTTTTTGCTCCCTTAAACCTGAGCGCCTTCTCTTTTTTGCGTCTTTGAACATGTACGCCTTCGATTTTTTTTACCTTATTTCTCTCTCTCTCTCTCTCTCTCTCTCTCTTTTTTTTTTTTTTTTGCGCTCTTCTTCCTGAGCGCCTCCGTTTTTTTTCTAACCCTGAACGCTTTTTTCTTTTTCTTCTTCTTTTTTTTTTTTTTTTTTTGGCGCCCTAGAAACTTCTTTTTTTTCATTTTATTTTATATGTGCCCTCAAACGTGTGCGCCTTTGTTTTCTTTTCTTTGTGCCCCCCCCCCCCCCCGAACCTGTGCGGATGTTTCTTTTTGCCCCATCAAACCTGTGCGAGTTTTTCATATTTTTATTTGGTCCTTTAAACTTGTGCGCCTTTGTGTCTTTTTTTTTTTTTTTTTTTTTGCGCTCTTTGAGAGTCATTGTTGGTATCCTTTTAGGGTACCTAGTCCGGCCCTGGTAGACAGATCCATTTTTGGGTCCAAAACGTAAATTTCGAATAAAAAAAGAACTATTCATCGAAACTTTTTTGAAAATGTCTATAAACCTTCCCAGGACTAACCTAGATATACTGAAAATGTTACCGAAATCGGTCCGGTAGTTTCTGAATTTACCCAGTACATATCGATTTGGATTTTGTGTTTTATTTATATAAAGAAGATATTAATGCTAAATTATAGGCACACTTTATTTCATTCGTAATCTTCAGTGTGATCGTATCTTCAATAAATATACATAATCCGGGAAGGTTTATGACTGAAGATCTGTGATGCGACTTATATGCAACATACGGTGCTTCAAGATTTATTATTTTTTTAAATTTATATTTATTTCATTTTAGTTATTCATTTATTTATATTTATTTATATTTATTTTTAGTGTTTTTTTTTTTTTCAATCTGAACTTTTTTTCGGACATGGGGCTCATAGAAGAGAAGCCGATACTTGGATTTTACATCGAAAAGTAAATGATTGTACATCAAAAAGTACAATCGAAAACAAACTGTGGAAAAAAAAGAAAAAACAGTTCGTTTTGATGATTTTTTAAATATTTTAGGAAGGAGTACACCCTGAGAGAGTCTCTCCTTGCTACAAATGCTCATCTTCTTAAACTTTTCTTTTCTCTAGTCCCCCAGAAGAATGTAAACGATTAATATAATGCTCCCTCCCACTCCAAATAAAAATATAGGCTTAGAAAAAATTGTGAGGGGAGGAAGTTGACCTCCAGAACTCTAAAACGGGGTGGGTAATAGGAGGGAACAGTGGTCATATTTGCAGACCCGGATCTACAAATTTTGTACCCTCTGCAACTAAATCTGCAGGACCTCTCCCCAGCGGCCAGCAGTGTATATTTGCAACGTTAATAAGTCTTAGTGCTAGTTTTTTCTTTCATTTTTTTTTCCAATTTCTTGGGCCGTTGGGCCCCTTAAGGCCGTGCCCCTCTCCCCTACCGCCGCTTTGCGGTGTCTGCAGGCACGCAGATCCGGGTCTGAATATTTGGATTCAGGGGTCATTTTAAAAAACGACATTTTATACAATATTTTACAGAAACGACTGACACAATCGATATTTATAGTGTTGTTAAAGAATTTCCGTTGATGAAAATTAGAGAATTAAAATTTTAGATTAAGAAGAAAAAATCTTTTCAAGTATAAAAAAAGTGTATCGACCAGGTAATTTATAATCATATTTTTTTCTTCTTCTTTTCAATAAAAGGTTTAAAAAATACTACCTGTATACAGTTTTAGATCATGCTTTAAATGTTTTTATCTAGAGAAAATATTATATCTCATAATGCAAAAATTTTTGAAAAATATTTATTAGAATTTTTCGATCATTAGTATTTTCTGTTGAAGTAAAATTATATTAAAATGTAAAACATTTTTAGATAATAAAATCTTGTTTTCGTTCTGTATAATATTAAGCATGTCGTTTTTTTTTTTTTTTTTTTTGTTGTGTGTGGGGGGGGGGGGGCATATAGCAGGCCAGTGTAAGAGGGGCGGCAAATTTGGTGCCTGCCCCGGGCGGCAGAAACCTACGCTACGCCGCTGCCTTTTTAAGCGCTTTTTGGCGTTCCCCCCCCCCCCCCCTCTGTGCGCCGTTCCGAAGTTGTCCAATCTCTCCATATTTAGGATCTCTAGCTGGGGGTAGAGGGCAGCAGTCTAGTTTACATTTGCTATAAACTTATATTGAATCAATACACTGCATGCACAGGGTTGGCAAAAATCCGGGTTTTTTTTTAAAAGCCCATGGACCCATGGTTTTTTGGGGTTTTTTAAATAAAACCCAAAAAAAAAAAACCAACTAAAGTTGGGTTTTTTAAAAGAAAGGTGGGTACTTGTTGCATATTGTAGCGTAAGTATATGGACATAGTGCAAAAATTGTCTTTGGGTAAAAAAAATCTGGAAAACTAGTTAAAATTCAGCGTTTTCTGAAGAAAAGTATAAAAGACAAAAAAAAAAAAAAAAAAACAAGAATGGTGAAGTTTCAGATTTTTTAATTTTCATTATTACCAACAGTTAAGGCAAAGTTACTTCTCGAGTGATAAAATCTATTGTTCGTTTTTAATTACTACATTTTTTTTTAATTTTTTTGCATTTTACTTTATTGTATTTCATCTTGTTATGCAAAACTACTGTAGAACCCCAAGTAGTTTAAATCCTGTTTTACTGAATTCCAGCTTAATCAAGACATTTCTTTGAATTTTATGTTGCCTGTTTTTCTATTTCTGTGTACAGAGTAAGAAATATTAAGTTTTTTCGTAAGATAATGAAGATACTGTACCTGTTCTGTTTTCTGTTGACCGTTTGAAAAATCTGTTTATTTCTAAAAAATATATGTGTTTATTCGAGATTTGTGATGTGCTGGTTAGCAGAAAATAATTCACATGAAAGCCTTTTAACTAGATTAGTTTCCTCTGTACAATTTACAAATATTGAGAAAATCAGACGTGACAGGACTTGGTCAATATAATTTGAGTTATTTATTGACCAGTTAAAGAAAAAGGTTAAATACATATATTTAAAATCTTTGAAGTATTTTTTAATGCCGTTAAGAGTCAAGAAATACTATTAAAGTTCAAAATTCATTTTTTATGTTCATTTTCCGTGGTGAAGAACAAATTAAAAAAAAGTTTAAATTGTAAAAGTATTTAAATTAATTAATTTTTTTTAAAACTTCTCTGAAAATTTTTAAAAACCCATAAGTGGGTTAAATAATGGGGTTTTTTTAAATGGGTTTTTTCAAAAAAAAAACCATTGGGTCCAACCCAATTGGGTCCAATTCGGCCAACCCTGTGCATGCATGAACTCTCAGGTACTTCCGACAAAGGGACAGCTCTATTTAAGGAACCAAAACCTTCAGTCCCCTTTGTGTCTCTTATCAAGAAGTTCTACTGCATATCAATTTCATCTACAAATAATGTATCTGTCAATTTATACAAATACAGTATAAACCCAATTATCCGAATTCCAGCTATCCGAATCGCTGATTATCCGAATTGCTTTCAGAATTTCAGGCGAAAAAATGACGCGAAAACGTACTACGATTCGCACTATAATGATTGCGTAACGCGTTCTATTATCTTTTCTTCAGCGAAGCTAGTCAAACAGCTTACTTTAACCAAGACGTTCAGCAAGCACATTTATCTACAGTACATAAGTACATACTGGTCCAATGTACAGCACTTGCTGTACATATAACATACGCTGTTCATATAACATATGCTGTACAAAGCATAACGCTTAGCATGAAAAATGTTATCCTACTAGTTGATTAATTAAAAGTTTTTTTTTGTAATGTTTTTACCCCTCTCATTTTTCACATTCTTACATTCATTGATTTTAAAGCACCCCTTTTTCAGAACAATCCAATTATCCGAATTTTTTATCATGAGAATGGCGGCCGGTACCAATTAATTCGGATAGTTGGAGTTCTACTGTAATGTCGCTTAGTCGTTGAGAGCAATTTTTAAAAGTTAATTTCATCATGATGTTCTGTTTGGGATACAATTTTGTGAAAATGTATCACTGCTGCTTTTATGGATAATATTTCATTACTAGCCATGTTTTTAATTAAAATTCTCCATTAATTTCCTTGAGAAATAAATTTCATCATCACAATCCTAGGTTGTAATTTTCGGTTCATTATTAACTTAGGACAGCAATTTCACATACTTCTGCATACTGCTATCATAAACGCTCGTCTCTGCTCACACTTTGTTTCTGTCTTTGCAATTTGAAAAATATTTTCAATCCATACGTTTTTTTAATACTTTTTTTTAGTCTGTTAAGAACGAAGCAATTTCTTCGTCAATTTTTAGAAATTCAGGTTCATCAAAAGTCATAATTAGCGATTCAATTTTTTATCGTCTTTATTGCAGAAAATCAGTTTGAATTATTTTCACTATCTCCTCTTGGGGGAAAAAATCCTTTTTTTCTTATTCACAGATCTTGTTCTTTCGATACTTAATTTTAGGAATGTAATTGCAATATCCTTTCTCATATTACCGGATTGCTTTTCTTATTCAACGCATTAATAAACTAAACATATTTTCATTTTATTTGTCTATTATTACTGACCGTTATTAACCAAATCAATTTAAAACAAGATTTGCCATAATAACTTATTTTTAGAAAAGTTTTTTCTTCACTTGTATCCACTTTCTAGAAAGTTCTTTTTCTTCCTTGAGCTAAATTTCATACATGCCCCCCCCCCCCCGCTCGATTAAGTAAAAATAGTAATAATCGGCTTCGGTAAAAATAGTTTATTTCTTTCACGTTCCAAAAATATTTGTAAAATAAGCAGTTTTTGACGCTTATTTTGACCATAACTCATTTATAGGTGCTTAGTTTCATGTTCTTAATCATGTAAAATGGTTTTAACTCGTTGAAATTTTTAGAGCCACTAATTTTAGCATCTGCAACTTTTGAACTCTTTTCATCATCAATTATTTTGAGGCATCAACTAATTATTGAATGTCTGAAATAAATGTTTTCTTTTAAGCATTAACTTATTATTGAGCCGATAGGATGACATAGTGGTTATGCGTTGGCCTCTTGGGACATGGGTTCAAAACCTGGTTTAAATCGATGCATTTGCAAGATCCAGAAAATTTTCAGCGTCCTTGTTGCATGATTATGCATCAGGTTTAAGATCCCTCGAGTGTCAGTATGCCTTGGGCTTTCTCGGCTAAATTTAATTCCTGGGGCTACTTCTCATTGTCAGAGCTTAAGTTTCTCAATTCGATAGGAAATTAAGCGCCAAAACTATCTGTTGAAAGAATGGTTTCCGGCTTCTGGTGAATGCAGTAGATCCAAAAATGGTGGGAATCTAATTTGCAGCCCCAATTGAAACTAATTATTGAAAATATTTTTTGGGATTGCAAAATTTTAAACATTAATTTTGCTATCAATTGCACTTTGAGCTCACTTCCATCATCATTTTTCAAAGCATTAAACTTCAGTTCTGTATTTATTTAAAAAGTATTTTTTTCTTTAGAAATTTTTAGAACTTTAAGTTTTGGAATCAGCCGCTTTTTGAGCTCATTTTCAACATGACTCTCTTATTAGGCACTAAATTTCGTGTGCATAATTTTTTCTAGTGTATTTTATTCGATGAAAAAATTTAGTGATTAACAGCTTTTTTAAAATAAATTTTATCACCACACTTTTAAGTAAAAAAAATCGTCTTCACGAAAGTGGTGTTACTTATATTTTCTAGTGACATTACAAATTTATATTAGTTAAAACATATTACTTTACTATTTTCATTCAATTGTTTTATCATTTCGTAAAAATCTTATTAGTTTTAAAAAATACACCCAAACCTGTTTTTGTGCGCTCTTTTACTGTGCGATTTTTTTTAAGCAATCACATTGCTTATTGTTCTCACTTGATGGTTTTGATGTTCCTATGATTTTATTCCCCCCCCCCCCGCCTCCCTCTGCAGCACCACCGTCCCAGCCTCTCCCGATGCTGATCCTATAGCCAAAACCGTCTCCAGATTGCGTCCATATCCCACAAGCATACATACACACACCTACAAAAACACACACACGCACACATATACACAACTACACACCAATACACACACTCATGCATGCACACAGACACCCACACACACGTACACACACACACACACACATACCCACAAACTGATGCCTGAACACAAACACATACGCATACATGCATACACACCTACACACACACATACCCACACATTCATGCCTGCACACAGACACAAACACACACACTCATGATTGCGAAAAGCATAATTTGACTTCCAGATGTCAATATATATATATATATATTTTTTTTTTTTTTTTTTTTTTGCGGTATATGAAAATTTTAGTCAGATTGGACTCCATTGGCGAAATTATTTATAAAACGAGTGCGAGATAGTTTCTTCAAGTGACGACAATGACATCCCGACGGGAAGTCACTTTGACATCCCAGACAATTTCCTTATACTTTAAATTTTGTGCAACTATTCGGCAAAATTATCATCACTTGGTTTATTTTGATTTTGTTTAAAGATAACTTTTTGGGTTGTTTTCTACGTGAGACTTTTTTTAAGCGGTCCCTATATTTTTTTAACTGTGTTACGAAAACAAATTTTCATAGCTACTCGTAAAGTTTCGATTTTTTTTTTTATGCGGCCCCTTTCCACCGCATAAAAACAGGTTTGGGTGTAATGCGTTTTGACTCGATACTTCATATGCTAGAAAAACTTTGCATGTGTAACCATGTCAAAATATGTTTTAAGTTAAATATAAATTTATACAAAAAAATATTAAATTTGCAAATATGACTATAAATTACCTCCTACCTTTATATCCTGTAGTTATTAAAACCTTTTATGCATAAAAATAAACAAAAATTTTAAAATTTACATGCACTTTTAAATTATGACTTACGAATACTTTTAATCTACAAAATGCCTCAAAAAGGTCAACAAAGTGAATGTCTTGTCTTTATTACTAATAATAAAGCGGAAAGTTTCTCTGTCTGGATGTCTGTGACGCGCATAGCGCCTAGACCGTTCGGCCGATTTTCATGAAATTTGGCACAAAGTTAGTTTGTAGCATGATGGTGTGCACCTTGAAACGATTTTTCGAAAATTCGATTTTATTCTTTTTCTATTTCAATTTTAAGACCATTTTCCGGAACAAAATTATCATAAGATGGACGAGTAAATTACGAAATTATCATGACGTGGAATGGGAGTGCGAATGAACATAGCCAATTGGCGAGAAATTCGTTATCCATTATTTGTAAATATACAGGCGAACCAAATGACCTTTTAATTTTTAACCACGGGCAAAGCCGTGCGGGTACTACTAGTATAATATATAGCAATTCAAATGTGAAACCAACTACAATTTGGCATTAAAAAACATTTGTCTAACATTTAGCAGCGTATACTAACTTAGGATAATCAATTGCTTCGCAAACAAAACAGAAAAGAAAGAAAATAGCAAATTAATTCCAAAGGTCCTTTTGTAAAGCATCTTTGGTAATTTATCACACTGTAAAGGAAATAAAAAAATAATAGAAAGCTACTGATTACTTTTTATCACATGCTTTAAGCAGTATAATTCTCATATTCCCTTAGCGCCATGAAATTATTTGCTTAAAGCTAATCAGACTTTATTTGTAAGGAGAAGTTAAAAAGATGCATTTACTCTTAAAGTTAGACTATTATTTTTAAAAAAGGAGAGAAATAGAAATGGATAATGAAAGTGCTCAGGGAACTGTGAAAATAATTTTCTTCAGTCGCTAAAAACTATTTATTGTCTCTTGTTTTCAACAGGTTACTTTCTTCACACATTCAAACTGATAAAATAGTAAAAATAATAATAAAACGTTTGAATAAACTTAAATATAAAGAACATTTCAAAACTTCTATTTATTTATCACATGAAATAAACTTAGAATGATTGAATGAGAAAATAAGAAACCATATTTTATTTCTTTCACAGGAAGAACCTCGCCAAAACTCAGTAAACACCGACGAGAATCTATTTCTTTCTGTAATGACAAATATTTTCCAAAATCAACTTCTCAAATGATCACGGCATCGTGATGATTTCAGTTTGAGTAAAAATATAATGGCAGAATAAACAAATTCGCCCACGCTATACTGCTTGAAGAAACTCGCGAAAAACAACGTGAAAAAGAATTAATTCGAACGATGAAAACAACTTTTGAATGCAATCTTGGATCAGTTTTCCTGGTTGTTAAGACGAAATTGAAATGATCCGTAGGATGGCAAATAAAATTATTGGTGAAAAGATCGTATTTCTGGCAAAGTTGAATGAACATGTCACTTCTTAATCTGCCTTTCTAATATATATATGCTTCTTTTAAATTAATTTTTTTCACATTCTTTTATTTTTGTATTTAAGTATTTTATTTGTTTTTATTTTTTGGTATAAAAATAAAATCTTAATTGTGGAAAAAATATTTTATTTCTGGTAAAGTTGAATGAGCATGTCACAGCTTAATCTGCCTTTCGAATATATATATGTTTCTTTTAAATTTATTTTGTTCATATTCTTTTATTTTTATATTTAAGTATTTTATTTGTTTTTATTTTTGATATAAAAAATAAAATCCTAATTTTGGAAAAAAATATCTTATTTCTGGTAAAGTTGAATGAGCATGTCACTGCTTAATCTGCCTTTCGAGTATATGTATATATATATATATGTTTCTTTTAAATTAATTTTTTTTCATATTCTTTTATTTTTATATTTAAGTATTTTATTTGTTTTTATTTTTGGTCTAAAAATAAAATCTTAATTTTGGAAAAATATGTTATTTCTAGTAAAGTTGAATGAGCATGTCACTGCTTAATCTGCCTTTCGAATATATATATATATATGTTTATTTTAAATTTATTTTGTTCATACTCTTTTATTTTTATATTTAAGTATTTTATTTGTTTTTATTTTTGGTATAAAAATAAAATCTTAATTTGGAAGAATATTTTATTTCTGGTAAAGTTAAATGAGCATATCACTGCTTAATCTGCCTTTCGAATACATATATGTTTCTTTTAGATTAATTTTTTTCATATTCTTTTATATTTAAGTATTTTATTTGTTTTTATTACTGTTTATCAAAAGTTTGTTCAACAAGATTTTAAGAACATCGTACAGTACGTTTTGTATAAACTACTGACAACTGCTCAATGATTCCATTAAACTACATAATAATCTGAAGTACTTAAAATGAAATTATCGCCAATTGACTAAAAGTGGACTGTCGATTTAAATAACTAAACATCTCACCTTTTTTTTTACTTCCTTTTACAGAAAAGGAAATATTGTTTTTGCAAAAAAATTTTCACTCAAAAATCGACCTTAATTTCCATTTTACTCATTCCCGAATGAATGTTGAATTTTCTTTTCGACTCGACCACACGTGGATAAGTGCCGAAGAACGTATCGACATGAGAAATATCCATTTTGACGATTCCCGAGTTAATTACAGTGAGTTTTCTCGAGACGTCTGTATGTACGGATGTGCATATGTGCGTCGCATAACTAAAGAACGGTAAGTCCTAAAAAGTTGAAATTTTTTACGTAGACTCCTAGTGAGGTGTAGTTGTGCACCTCTTCTTTTGGTTGCATTCGGGTGTTCCTAAACGGGTCTTTTGCCTCTTTTGGGTGGATAATCATTGTTAATTTCGATGTAAACTCAAGTGGTGTTATAATTTGGCGGACACTTGGCAATATATCGCCAGTCCTTTGGTCGCAAGTTTTGTCGCTAACTTGGCGACACATTTGGCGATTTTTTTTAATAATCTGTTTCAATTTGGCCACCGTTGGTGATATTTAGAGAGTAAACTATTGAATCACATTAAAATTGCGAGTAATGGGGAACTGACATTAAATTGGAGTAAAAGGAAGTCATGTGATGCACACACCAGCTTGTTTTCATATTATTTTATATTCAAGTATTTTATTTGTTTTTATTACTGTTTATAAAAAGCTTGTTCAACAAGATTTTAAGAGCATCGTACAGTAAATTTTGTATAAACTACTGACAACTGCTGAATGATTCCGTTAAACTACATAATAATCTGAAGTACTTAAAATGAAATTATCGCCGATTGACTAAAAGTGGACTGTCGATTTAAATAACTAAACATCTCACCTTTTTTTTTACTTATTAATTTTAAAAGGATTTCACGAGGACATATATATTTATATGTACTAGAAATCCATTTTATATGTGTGTATATAGAAACATTCAACTAGTACTAATTTAATCTTTGAGTATACGAATATAATGCTAAAATTAACAAATTTTGGGAAATTGGAGGAACTCTTGAAAAACAGTGCGAAAAAAAATAATTTGAATGATGAAAGCAACTTTTGAATTGAATCTTGGAATCAGTTTTTTTATTGTTGAGGCGAAGTAAAGATGATTCGTTTACTAGCAAATAAATTTACTGTCAAAAGGAGCAAATTTGTGCATCACATGACTTCTTTTTACATGGAATTTAATGTTGTTTCCCCATTATTGGCAATTTTAATGTGATTCACTAGTTAACTCTCTAAATATCACCAAGAATGGCCAAATTAAAACCAAATTTAAAAAAAAAATCCTCCAAATTTGCCTCCAAGTTGGCGACAAAACGTGGCGACCAAGAGACTGGCGATATATCGCCAAGTGTCCGCCAAATTACTACACCACTTGAGTTTGCTTCGAAATTAACAATGATTTCCCCCTAAAAGGGTGCAAAAGACCCCTTTAGAAACACCGGAATGCAACCAAAAGGTAAGGTGCACAATTAGACCACACTAGGAGTCTACGTACCAAATTTCAGCTTTCTAGGACATTTCATTCTTGAGTTACGCGACGTACATACGCACATGCATACGCACATACATACGCACATACATACGCACATACATACGTACATACGCACATACATACGTACATACAGACGCCACGAGAAAACTCGTTGTAATTGACTCGGGAATCGTCAAAATTGGTATGTTGCGTGTCTACGTTCTTATGCATTTATCCACGTGTAGTCGTGTCGAAAAAAAACTTAACATTCATTCAGGGGTGAGCAAAATGGAAATTAAAGTCGATTTTTGAGTGAAAATGTTTTCGAGGATACAATACTTCCCTTTTTGTAAAAGGAAGTAAAAAAAGAGTATTTTTGGCAACGTTATGTGAGCTTATCTCTGTTAGGAATTCACATGGGCGGGGGGGGGGGGGATTGCCAGAAAATTCGTGAAACGGAGTGCTTAAGCCTTAATAACAATGAATGAATTTTTGGAATTTTAACAAAATCCCTAAGAGGTCTAAATTTAACTTTTGAGTCATAAAATTGCTCTTTCATACATGTTAATGGAAAATTTTACGCTACTTTTTCTTTTTTTATTTAAGATGGAATGTTGAACCTGCGTCACTTGACACAACTTTTGCCTTCGAGGTAGACCGTGCAGCTCCAAGCTACGAAATTAGTGAGAACAAAAGAGCTAATAAATATGAAAAGAAGTTAATGAATGAATAAATATATAAATGAATTAATAAGCAAAACAAATGTAAATGAATTATTTAATGACTGAACACGTAAGCGCTTTAATAACTGAATGAATAAGTAGACAGAATGAGCTATTCCGCTTTGCCCCACGTGCGCATGACAATTATAAACATTAAAAATCAAAACACTCTTTATATTAATTAAATAAGTACTGCACCGGATGTTAGTAGATCTCAATTGATACTTAAAATGTTGATTACAAAACTACATAATTTTATAGCTACAAATATTAACTTTTGACAAATTACAAAATATTGCAAATATGTGTATTTAATTTCGAAAATTATTGGAATTATTAAATACCTTGATCCATAGAGCTATTTTTTGACTGGAATCAACTCTATGTTTAAGATCATAGTTGAAATATTGCTAGATAGGTGGCGCTGAAAGCTGAAAATATTTTGCAATTTCACTTTGGCTCTCAATTTCCCTTTACAGCTCATTCCTGTAGTAATTATCTCCAAATTTTTACTTCTGGCACTTACAACCCATTTACTTCTAGGTGCTTCATGTATGATAACTCTAGTTTGTCCGTGGAATTCCAGAGCAACAGCCGTCAATTATTCAGGTATGCCTGTTTATGTAACATTAGCATTTCTTGGTTACGATTTTTTTTTTTTTTTCAAATACCAAGTATTATGTGACTTATATTATCATATTAATTGTTAATTAAGACTGATCAACTGTCGTAGAATGACCATCTCTGCAAAAGTCATGCTTCATCGAAACAGTGAGGCAGTCACTCAAAGAGCCCATTTGGTCAATCGCTACATTTAAAATTTTCTTTTCCTGTTTGTACTCTTTCTTATAAAATTGTGTTACCAATAAAATACATATGATAATACAGAGTGGCAATATTGACTACAGCTACATTTCCTGAAAAGCTGATTGCATGTAGAATTAATACGTGGAAAAATATTTTTGGAACAAATCCAGATTTTAAAAATGACGAAGGAAATTGCTTTTGAATTCAATTTCGGAACCAGTTTCTTAGCCATTAATGTAAATGTGTGACAGGATGCATATTCAGTTGAATAGAAGTTTGTGAAAACAGCTACGGCACGTTTTTTCTTTCTTCTGATAGAATTATTTTTGCGTCTTATTTTGCGTCTTTGCGTTTTGTTATTCAAAACCTTGTTTTTAAATTTAAATTAACTTAGCTAAACTTTTTGTTACTTACTTCCGCATAAGTTTCTTTTGTCAAAAAGTGCATGTTATTAGCGATGTAACAGAACTTGATTACTTTAATAATTAATGTCTTTAAAACTCAATTTTTTCATGTAATTGAATTTTTCTTTTGATTAAAATGAAGTTTTCATAACAACTTAGCTTTGGTATAACAAGTAGAGTTTTATTTTTAACAAAGCGAGAAAATTATTTTATTTATTCTTTTTCAAGTTTTAATAACTTAATGCTTTTACACGCAGTACCTATCTAAACATTGAATTTCTTTAACATTAAATATAATGTTACATGTTGTACCCATACCCATATAAGTTTCTTATTTGTGTTAAACAAAAAACACATTTTTACATGTTGTAGGCTGTATAAATTTTCCCTTTTTTTTTTTTTTTTTTTTTGAATCTTTACTAATAATAAAGCTGAAAGTCTCTCTGTCTGGATATCTCTCTGTCCGGATCTCTGTCTGTCAGGATCCCTGTGACGCGCATAGCGCCTAGACCGTTCGGCCGATTTTCATGAAATTTGGCACAGAATTAGTTTGTAGCATGAAAGTGTGCACTTCGAACCGATTTTTCAAAAATTCGATTTTGTTCTTTTTCAATCCCAATTTTAAGAACATTTCCCCGAGCGAAATTATCATAAAATGAACGAGTAAATTACAAAGTTATAACGTGGAACCGTAACATGGGCAAGCCAATTGGCGAGAAGTTCATCATACATTATTTGTAAATATACAGGCGAACCAAAAGGGCTTTTAATTTTCTACAATGGGCAAAGCCGTGCGGGTGCCACTAGTAACAAATAAAACAGGTGTATGATTCAATATTCTTTCGATCTGCAAAAAAGTACACAGTGTCTAGCCAAAAAGTCAACTTAAACAATCTTTAATTACGTTTTTTCATAATCCAAGTCAAAAAGTGTTACGATTCACCCCGATTTTACTGTATCAAAAACATCAAAAGAAATAGAGACATCGGGCTTTTGTCAGAGTGAGATCAAGGGGCCATCTTCTTGATTGTTCAAAAAGGGAAAAATAATTGTCCGTAACAGAGAAATTGTTTGTTGCGAGACTCTGAAGTGGTACCATCCTTATTACAAATTGTTTTTTATTTCATTACAAAAACGAATTCGTCAAGAAGGTCTGGAAGCATGAGAAGAATTAAAATTGCGTTGAACAATATCAACAACTTTGAAAGCCCGAAACAACTCACACAAACTGAAAATTACTTTTATTGAAAAACCGTAACCATCTAGAATCCAGGAACAAGTAGGGGATTATGGGGCAAAGGTAAATAGCGGTGCAAAGTGATATGGTGATATACAGTCGAACCTCCATATATCGAACTTCCACATATCGAAATTTTCTGTAAATCGAAATCCTAGCAAATTTCTATGTTATTACATAGAAAAATTGTTTCTATACATCGAAAAAATCTCTATATATCGAATTTTTTTTCGAGACATTCGTAGATTTTTTTTCCTCTTAGACTGTTTGTCTCATGAAAAATAAAGGTTAGGGGAGAAAATTATGTTCACTAAAGGTTGCTACGAAACTCATAAGGAATCTGGGGTTGAGGAGGTGTGTAGATAGGTAGTTGTTTCGTTCTAGAATTCTTAAATTCCCTCAAGTTTATTTCAAATATCTTAGTTGTTACCAGTAACATTGTAAAATCAGTTTCAAGTCATCTGTTGATTACCGTTCCTAGTCGTTTTAGTTGCAGTAATAATCATTCAAGTTAAGTAGATTAATTTTTTACTTTTCTCTCGATTTGTCAAAACGAAAATCCCCTAATGTTGCAGATCAAGTTGAATTGCCGAAGAATGAAGATGTATGAAGGCGAAAAAATGTAATTTCTGTTATTTTTTTAATTATAAACTTTCATTTAATCCAATGCTCGTATAAATTAGAAATGAGATTTCATACACGAAAATTAGCTTTAATTTTAATGTTTTACGAGATTTTTAGGATAAAATAAGATCGTTTCTATATATCGAAATTTCTATATATCGATTTTTTTCCGGCAATTTGCTACTTCGATATATGGAGGTCCGACCGTATTTATTCCGCTTTTAGTGCCACTTACCTAGTAATAGTTTAACTATGTAGTAACATATGTAGTCTATTTCAGTCAAGAACAAATCACCTCTGAAAATCAAAGCAAATGATAATACAAGCAATTTTTAAAAATTGATACTCAAATTGTAATATTTCTTTGGAAGTCAAAAATTATTTTAGTATTATCAAATGATCAAGTTCTTGTTATTAACATTTTAAATATTGAGGCCATCTAATATTCAGTACAGTTTTCATTTAGTTAATATTTAGCTCATTTGTATTTTAAATATTTTTCACAATTAGTCAAGTGCATGCGAGGCAAAATGAAATTAGTTCATTTCGGTTACTCATTCAATCATTTACTAAATCACTTACGTATTCATTTATTAACTAATTTACTTGCATTCCTTCATTTAATAATTCTGTTAAAAACCTACTTCATTCATTCCCTTATTTTCTTATATGTACATTTACTAGTTTATAATTCACTCAATTATTTTTCCTCGCGAAAAATTAACTTATTTATTAGTTTAATGTTTCATTATTTTTTCGTTCATTCAATTATCCTTTTATTTGCTCATTAATTTTCTCGAAAATGTTCTCCACAATCGAGAAAAAAAATATTTCGTTCGAAAAACACTTCATATTTCACTTTGCCCCATAAAAAAAAAGTGATTTTTTTTTTTTTTTTTTTTTTTTTTTTTAAGGAACAAATTTACTGCTAAAAATAAAAAAGAATGTTTCGATGCAAGTTTCATTATGAAATACAATGTTCTTTCTTTATGTACTGTAATTTTCAAAACAAATTTCCAATCTGTTTATTTTGAAAAAAACGCAGTCATCTTAACCATTTCACTTTGCCCCACATTCCCCTACTCTTTATAGAACTTTTTTTATTTGTAACTACAAGTGGAGGATTTTAACACTTATAGTTTAAGTAAATTCACATACAATATCATAAAAGAAATGCTTGTTCGCATTTTCATCAAGGTTTAAAGCTATACCCTTAAATAAAATATTTAGTTTTTGAACAAAACTAGTTTGTCTTGAAACATTGCGTGGTTACCTGTATCAAAATATTAAATATATGGGTCTAATATGTCTTTAAACTTTACCGTAGAGACGAAAAATCAAGCTTTTGTATTCAAAATACTTCCTTTCTTCTCAAATTTCCCTTGCTATTTTGCTACTTAATAGGAAGAAGCATAAAATAAAACTTTTGTAAATAAATTAGAGGAAAATATTAGAAGTACAAGCCTGAATGGACCACCATTTTTGCCCAAGGTTTTGATATTCAGAACGGGAAAAATCAACTTTGCTGTGCTTCTCTCACATTCTAGGAAATGTCGTAAATTTAGTACTACTGATGTCTAGTTGTTATGCTGAAATGTAAAAGAAAAAATAAAATGTTAGCACTAAACCAGTTTTTAAAAGTTATCTTTAGTTATAGTACTTTTTTAGTGTACTCCTTTGAAAAATAAGTAAAATTCATGAATAAAAATAGGTATTCTTGCTGAAGTTACCAGAAATAACCCTTTGAGGAGAGGTACGAAGCGAGCATCTATATAAAATAGTGCATGCTCATTTGACTTTAATAACTGCAAATTCGGCTTGAACGGAAATGTACCTAAAATATAATGGCTGTTAAATTTTGCTTGGAGATAGTTTAAGAAAATCAATCCTTACAGCGTAAAGCTTCCTTTTGATGTTTTTCAACAGTTGTTAAATAACTTTTTGATGCTTAGACATATTCTTTACCTAAACTCTATGAACAGATTTGATCCCAAACCTGAAGTTGGGTTTCAGAAATAGAACTAACACAGAAGATTACCTAGTTAGAAGTAACAAAGAAAGTTTTTATATCATCTTTCTACATAGTTGACATTAGATAGCTAAAATGCAGATATTCTTTTTGTTATTTGATAACATCATGGAATGCATTAGCTAGTTGGTCAACTGAGGTTAATCAGCTAATGACTGACTCAGAGTACATAAAATGGAGGGACAGAAAAATACTTCTTGAGCGAATGTCTTTGTTATAGATCAGCGTTTCACAACCTTACTTAACCTTTGGACTGGCAAGAGCTTTTGAAAAAAAATCGTGGACTGGTGATGTCTTTTTTTTTAAATTATTATTATAATTATTTTATCATTTTTATACTTTTTTTTTCTTTTCCCTCTTTTTCTTTCTTCCTTCGCAAACGAAAATAGAAACACTTGCATTTGCGAAGTTATCTGGTGAGGTTTTTTCCCTTTTTTTTTTGCAAAAAAAAAAAAAAAAAGGCTCGAGTGCAGTTAAATACTTGTAAAAAAAAATGTTAACGAATGAGGTTTTTCTTTTTCTTTTCTTTCTTTCTTTTTTTTTTAAATTACATAATAAATGAATTAATATACAAACAAAACTTTACTTGGTGATTAATAAGACAATATAGTATTGTAATGATTACAGAAGTAATAAACATTGCTGAAAAATCATTAAAAAAAAACGAAAATTTATCACTAAACTCATATGAAAGCTGTAGTACAGGGCATTATTTTTATTATTCTGGAGTTTTCTGCTTTTGAGTAAGGAAAAAGTTTTAATGTGGACGAGCGAAAATCTGTGAGAACCGGTCGAATTTTTCTGCGGCCGGTGCCGGTCCGTCGGACCACCAGTTGAGAATCGCTGTGGTAGACCATTTCACTTGTTATCTGAGCATATATTCTGAATCACAAGATGTTCAAAAGGCACAACATTTGATGCAAAATGGGGATCCAGTAAGGAATGGAGTCTGGAATGACAAGAAAAACAAAATGGTGGAGCAGTAGCTTGTATTTCAGAGCGGTTTAATAGCAACGCGTGCCGTTTGATTGGCTGTGAGGAGATTGTCATAGGAAGGCATCATAAATCAAAATAATTGATTTTTGATCTGCATTTCGCGTGACTCGTAGTTCTCGAGAACAACCCTTTCAAAACTACAGTCCATCTATATTTCCTTCCTTTAACCGCCATTCCTCCTTTGTGTACGAAGCTCAACCCCGTGTTGGAACTTCCCCTCGGCAGCCCTGCCCAAAGAGAAGATTGAGTGAAAATTATAACTTTCAAGTAGTTATGATCCCAAAATCCTTGTAGTCGCCCATCAGGAATGTGATAATGATACCAACTAAATAGTAGGTTTAGAAAAATATGACTTTACTCACACATATTTCAGAAATAACGGTTTATAAATATACTCATAACTGTAATTACCAGATTTTATTAGTTTTTGCATTGATGCTACCGATTTTGTGCAAATCTCTGCAAGCAAATGTTTTTACTGTTCCGATCATTTCTCTGTGCTTGAATGTTTATTTTTTGAATTTTGACGGATATTTGCCGCTAGTAGAAAAAATCTATCTTCAAATTTTGTGCGTGACGATGAATGCATGACCTAAGCAAAATAGTTGATTATATTATCCACGGTGAGTAGATATCCACGGTGGAGTCGTGCAAGTAATGATTATAATCCATGAGTCCGTATGGACAGTGGTAAAAATTAAATCTTGATCAATTCATAACCTGCTGCATTGCCTGGATGGTTTTTTTTTCTTTTTTTTCTTTTTTTTTAAATAGCTCCGGTAAATTTAATCTCAGCTCCATAACTTTCACGAAAGTTTCATACATGGTGCTTTAGAAAGGATTCTTCAACTTTGAAGTAACATAAACAGTGAAACAATGAGCGAAAGAAAGGTGAAACAAGTGATATGTTAGATAGCTCTGGAAATTCTGATTCACTGGTTTTGATAAAGTGTTAAAACATTGGACGTTAGAGGATGCCGATGTTATAAATCAAGTTTTTTAAGCAATGTGTTAAAGTGTGCTTAGAGAACTGAGATCAAATGAGGCAGTAAGAAGCAAGGAGATGTAGGTGGAGTTTTCAAGTTTTGAGAAAAACGCGTTTAAAGGCTTGGGTAGGCTTTTATTGATTTTTTTTTCTAAACCATGCTGTGCAGCAGCACCTACTAGGGCTACTAGTATTATCTCTTGCCCCAAGTCAGAGGAGAGGTTCCCCTACTGTTTGTACTGGCTATCTCCACATTTTAAATTTTGCCACTTTCATCTCTTTGCATCTTACTGCCTCAAATCACATTACATTTTTTCTGGTATTGCCTCTTTTCAACGCAGTAACATGACGCTATCGGAGGGTAGTGTTCGAAGCTGCTCTTCGTTTTTGAAACGGATGCAACAGCCTCAAACATCACAACGAATGACTTCGAAATTAACCCTTCGGTTGCATCATGCTGCTACTGTGAAAAGCATCCATGTCAAAACCATTGGGATGTGATTTGACAGTTGCACCCTTTTCACACATTTTAAAAGGTATTTGTGACTGCAGCGCCCTCTGGCAAACAGTCTTAAAACTATTCTTGAAAACCAATCAATTACAAATTTCAAACCTGTCCAACATATTTTTTTTTTTTTTTTTTTTTTTTGTAATTTCTTCTTCACACTGTTTCGCAGTTGTGTCATTCATAAGTTGGAGAATCCTTTCTGAAGCAATGTGTATGTTAAGAGCTTTGTTTTTTCTCTGTAGGAAGGCAGCCAACCCATCCTCATTGCAAAATTACAGTCGAACATTGATATCTCGAACCTCCTTATCTCGAAACCCTTGATGTCACGAAAAAACATTTTTCCCCTGCATTTTATATAAAACCCCAATGTATTTCCCATAGTTATCTCGAAATTTATTTTTCGAAACCTTTGATATGTCGAAATTTTTGCACAAAAGCAAGTTTCAGTTGTCGTTTTTCTTAGGCAATTTTTGTAGTAAAACCAGTTCTAAGGACCAGTTTTCATCTCTCTTCTTGGAAACTTTGATTAGGGGATTGAAGCAAGATAATAGGGAAGTGTTGGTAAGAAAGGGGTGCTGTATTTTCCCCAGAGTTTAGAATCTTTGTGCATTTCTCTTGAACATGTTGTCCACTTTGAGGAAAGGGGGTTGATTTTTCACCAGTCAGATTTCAAGTGAAAACGGAAAATGCGTTCCTCATTTTCATTATTCTGCTTTTTTAACTCCTTCAAAATGGCTACTGAAAACTTTTTTGAATGTGGGGAGCTACTAGTTGAAGGTAAGGATTTTTGAATTTTTAGGTGAAAAACCAAGTTTAAGTTGTTGTTCATTTCAAAATCTCTTCCTGTGCACTTTCGACAATTATAAAATTTCAAATCTAGTAAAATATTGAAGACTACTTTATTGATCGTAATTCAAAGTGGTCTCATATTACATATATAAATGCATATAGCGTATGTGTATGTAATTGTGAGAATTTTTAGTGTAATTTTTTCAAAACCTTGGTAACTCAAAAACTCGATACCTCGAATTTTTTTTTCTGTCCCGAGAGATTTTAGATATCGAAGTTGTACTGTATTTGGTTATCATTTTCTGTACATATCATTAACTTCCTAGACATTCTGTTGACTAACAGTCTTGAATTTCGGTAATATATTTCTGCAAAGGGACGGATAACCATCTCTTCAAATACATAACGTTAGTTTTCGGGTGCAGTTCTTGAACATAACTTTGACATTCTAAACTTTTTACCATTGTTATATCATTTAAGAGTCCCTTCTGAAGCACTATGTACATTAAGAACTTTGATTTTTCTCTCTAGGAAGGCAACCAGTCTCAAAATCATACGAAACATTTTTATTTTTTCCAGTACATTATCTATACGCAACCTTGACTTCCTAGAGCTTCTTTCCGCTGACTATTTTTACGAGTTTCGGTTTCGTCTTTCTGGGAAGAGACGAATAGCCATTTCTTCATATACATAACCTTGGTTTTTTGCAGATGCAATTCCAATTCCTAACTTTGACTTTCTAAACTTTTACACATGTGTCTTGGTGTGATATTGGGTTTTCCTCTCGAGTGAGAGGAGCTAAACCATCTATTTCTTCATGTAAAAGTCCTCATTAATTAGTTTCTACGCATGAGCTTGACTTACCAGATTTTTTGCCGCTCTGCATCCCTGTGGTGGTACATTTAAGTCTTTCGCCTGGTAGATTTGTCTTTTTGTCTTCTTCTCAATAATTTTGACTACACCAATGACACCCTAAATAAACACATTCGCAATCTACATGTTTTTCCAAAATTTAGATACTGGTTGAGTTGCTTCTTTATAAACTTTTATCCACAACTTACAGAATAAATGAGAGAGAATAACTTTCAAAGCATACATTTTTAGAAGTATATATACCTCTTTTTAAATTCCTTTTAACTCTCTGGCAGCTTACCTCGCGATTTCCGCGTTTAAATGTAGCAAAATCTACTCTTTCCACAACTTCCGCGGGCATGAGTTTTCTTCCTATACTGAAGAACACACCTCTTTTTTCCCCGTTCAACCCAAGAAATAAATTATATACAGATCAGACGTGTAATTTACGTTTCGGCCAAATGATGCTGTTTAGCATATGGTTCGTTGTATAAAAACACAAATTTCTCTTGAAGTAATGTTCAATGTTCTATACTCCTAAAGCTGATAATTTAGTTTGTTTCGATTTTATTTTGTAACAATTTCGATTATAAAATAATTTCAGCATGAAGAAAATGTCTTTAAACAGTTTAATGGAGAGTAAAAACACTTTCACTTTGCTCTTGAAAATTTTTGTTTGTCAAATGCACAAAAGGTGTTGCTTTAAACTACCAATTATTTACGACAAAAACAGAAATATTTCATATTTTAACCATTTGAGTAATCCATATCGTATATTTAGCATTGCTTGGTTTCATGTTAAATTATTTACAGCAAACACAATCAATTTCTATCTTTATTTATTACAAATTTAACACAGTGTTAATACTTTTAAAAAATCTATTGAGAATTTTAATGGAAGTGAACATTACTCATTTTAAATTACGTACGCATTAGTTCATAAAAATACATTAAATCTTGCTTCAAACTAACAAATGCGCTTAAACAAAAATATTTCATTTTCCAAACATTTTTATTTCAATTTAATCAAATTCATTTTCAAGTAATATTTGATAATATTGTACTGCCACTTTAATACTTGCTATAACAAAATCCGGATCTTAAAACAAACTGTTTTCCATTGTGTTCGAAAGCACTTTTAAATTTCACCAAATCTTTCTTTTGTTAGAAGGAACACATTTTTAAAATTGTCTTAGAAAACGCATCAAAAATGTAGTTTTAAGAAAAAGAATGCTTTATATAGAACGTTGCTTAAAAATGGTCGTCTGTCAAGTCTAAATGTTTGATATATGTCTTTTTACTTTCTCGCGGGGATGCTACAAATGTAAACGAAAAAGAAGCAGGAACATTTTTTACAATGTTTGCCATTTCAAACATATTGACAAAAAAATATTTCGCCGCTATCGTTTCTGAAAAAAAAAGGGGGAAAAAATGATCTTCAATGATCTTCATGCCAAACATTTTCCTCTATTTGAAAAACATTATTTTTGTTGAATCTTTTTTCTTTTTTTTTTTTCCCTTGAAAGAACAGGTCAGTAAGGTTCTACTAAAGTGCTAAATATTCGAAATAGTTGTTTGAAAAGAATATATTTCGATTTTTGTATGAATGATGTGATTTATGTATTTAAAGATAACGCAGTCGATTCATTTAAGCACTTTCTTTATCCAGTGAGAAAAACCTATTCATCATTATTGCGGTGGACTATAACTTGAAGAATAGAATTCATTTAATATAAAAATAGTGTTTGAAAACTTTTTTTGCCCGTTATTTAAGTATTTATTTGTGCTGAAAACTGTACTGTTCAGATTTTTACTTGCGAAGGTGAAATGGTTGAAATTCTCAAAAAGTAATTGCATTAAGGGGCCATTCATTAATTACGTAAGGGTCTCGAGGAGGAGGGGGTTGGAAAAATCTCTACGTACCCATACTTGGGAGAGGGGGTGTCAGACCCATTCTTACGTAATATTTTACAAGTCGATATTTTATATTAGAAACCGCGCTGTCAAGTGATTTGGTAGTAAATATTCAAAAGATGTAAAATATAATAAAAGAATCGCACTGTGTATAGAATTACTTATTTTTAATTAGTATCGCATCATATACAAAAAATATTTGACAAAAAAAGCATTCAGTCTAGATTAATTATAGTAAATATTTCTTTGCACAAAAAGGTTTTTAAAAATAAATTAATAATAGTGAACTTAATAACGATTCCAGTGATGTAGGATTCGTTATTTTAATATTTTGAAAAACGAAATGGAATCTTACGTAAGACAGGCGGGAAGGGTCTGAAAAATCTAACTTTCCCTTACATAAAGGGAGGGGGGTCAAAAACTGCCAAAATCATCCTTACGTAATTAATGAATGGTCGCTAACTACAAATATATGTATATTTTTGCATATATTTCCATTAAGTACTTAGTTGTTCTATCAAAGTGCCAAAAAAGATTTTTTTTTTAACGAGGACAACAAACGCTTCAGACAATAAAATTTAGTTGCAAACCAAAAATCATTTTTTTACAATAGATATTGGTCTGAATCTTGAAAAATATCACATATGAACACAAATTGCTTAAAATTTTCATTACTGTGAAATATTTTTTCCGGGAAAAATGAGCTGAAAATTTTAAAACTGCTATGGTTACATGTTTTTTTGTGTGTGTGTGTGTGTGTGTGCGTATGTGTGTGTAAACAAAAAGTCTTTTACTTACACTAACTACTTTTCATGTTTATATAAGCTGTGGAAACAAGTCTAAGATTACTCGGACAGTTAAAAGTTGCAGGGAAATTTAACCTTGTTGGCAAGACTGGGAGTACTGCCACTGGGACGTATTAGGTATGCTGCTGACACATCAAGTTTACTGCTACTTTCAAGATTGCTGTAAAATTAACCTCAAAAACTACTGCTGTGATCAAAGGAATGTTGGATAAGTGCTGTAAACAGTATCCCAAAAAGTGTACTACAAAGTATTCTAAAATGAGGATATGAGTCGGTGATTAAAAAATGTTCTCGAATAAGTTCGCAAAAGTGTTTAAATGTGTGTTGAACCGAATAAGTATTCTGAAACGGGTTCTCAGAGGTGTTTTGAAAACTGTTTCTGAAAGTGTTTTAAAATAGGGGATAAATGTCTGTGTTCTCAAAAAGTATCGGAAGATTTGCAATATACTCTTGTCCTCCAGATAATAAGCGAAGAACATGAAATTGTTTTTCATTTTGAATTAAGGCATGTGAAGAAAAGAGATGTAAGTGATATTTTAAAGTTTCGAGTAAAACACGTGCAAAATTCAAACCATAGTAGGCTTTCATTGAAAGTTTTTTTTTAAACCATGCTGTGTAGCAACACCTGTACCGCACTAGTATCATCCCCTGCATCAATACAGATGAGAGTATGCCCTACTGTTTATACTGTTTAAATCCAAATTTTGAATTTTGACATTTACATTATTGATTATATAAGTGCTTCAATTTACCCTTTTCTTACCTAAATCATAAAAGAGAAAAGTCTGTTTTACGTTTGATGATTAACAGAAAAGCCAAGACATTGTTTGAAATCTTGAAGAAAAGGTATAAAAATTCTTTGAAACTTTAACCTGAAAAATTCAAAACCACTCGGGGGCACTCTTACCCTCCTTTTCCGTATCCATACGTGTACAGTGAAACGGGAACAATGTAAAGATAATTGATAACTTCTTCTGATACTTTTCAGTCTTGTTCGACTATCGTTTACGACATAAGAACTTTGCAATTCAACATCAAGAACTGAACATTTAATCTTCAGCGAAGCAATCACGCCTTGACTCACTGCACAAATTCATTTTCTGCAGTTGAAATATTGTCAAGGCACAAAGTATATAACCTAAGGTATGTTCGTTTCTTCTACTGAATAGATAACAGATACTATTTTTCCTGAGTTTCTACTCTGTATGTTCTGCTTTTGCCATCCGATAAATCTTGTTCCGTGCAGCTGAAACCTTAGACACGCCTCTTTGCATGTCTAAGACTTAAATGGCGCCATTTTCGCGGAAACTGGGGGGTAGAAGAAGAAAAATGTGATCACTTTGAATAATGTATCACTCCGACCATGTATGGAGAGGGAAGCTGACAGTTTAACTAAACAACAGTTGTACAGTTATTTCCGTTCGATTACATTTTGAATATTTGATGAAGTATTCAAAGGCTTAAATATTAAGATATTCATGCTAAAAAAAAATCTTGGTTAACGTGCAGAAATCTGGCCTGAAAAGACAATTTGATGTAATCACATTACATTATCAAAAATTCTAATTATAGTGCATAGTTATCATTAAAAAGCATAAAAAATGAAACCATCTACAGAAAAAAAAACAGCGTCCGACAAAGCCATGTCGTATATGTATAATCAAGCAAAACTAGTATGTTGTGGCCATAACGAAACTTTCTTCGTTATATTTCTTATAATTCTGATCCCTCTGCATGCTTGACGAGGAACTAATATTCCCAGCAAAGACAAAATTACACACGCCAAAACTCGACGACCATCACAATCCCCGATTTATCTCAAAAGCAAAGCAAAGAATGAAAATTGAAAATTATTTTAAAAGCCTTGCTTAAAATAATTACAAACATTTATTTGTTAACAAACACAAGATGGCAACAGTTAAAATTTTTAAATCATTGAGATAACATTTCCGATACAATTAAAATCACGAGAAATACGCAGACGACAGCCTGTTACGATTTATCTTTCTTATTGTTGCATTAATAAAGCTATTTTTGTTCACAAAAAAAAGAAGAAATCATTGGCGATTGGCGCCAAAATTGAACCAACGCCTCTTTACATATTTATTCACATTTATTCCAAATTTCATCCAGAACGTAGCATTACTTCTTGACATATGGCACTCACAATGGAAGAAAAAAGAACGTTCGATTGCGCCACCCCCTTTTCAGCTGTTGACGCCAAAATAGAATCAGCTCTTATACCCTCTAAGTGCGACTTGTCGATAAATTTTTGTTGGATTCCTTTCATTATTTCTTGAAATGCAACAGTCACAATTGACGACAAAAAACGCTCTATAGCTCAACCCCCGTTTGAGCTATTGACACCAAAATTGAATCAGCCCCTGCTCGTGTTAGGGGCAACATATGGACCAAATTTTGTTTACTGCCGTCAGTTACTTCCTGGGTAATAGCAGGCAGGCATAACTCAAAAAACCTCCCATTGCTCCAACCCCTTGGACCCCAAAAACCAATGGGTACAAGTTCACATGGGGCAAATATAAGAACCAAATTTCGTTCGATTTCATGCGGTAGTTTTTGCTGTAGAGCTTCCACAAAAAACTGGTCACACACATACGTGACACACACACAAACACGGACACACACACAGACACAGATATTTTCCAAAACTGGTCGAAATAGACTCAACATCTCAAAACGTTCGAATCCGTCAAAATTCAAATTTCGAATATTTGCACGAATCCAATACTTTCTTCTTTATGTTAGATGTAGAAGAATGTAAAAACGGCGAGAAACGCATTATTTCTGCCCAGCCTGCAAAGAGAAGCCAGCCCATTGTGTGAAAGATTGTTTTACGAAGTTCCGCAAACAGTTAAATGTTATTTTATTTTCTGAATTTCAATTAATTTTTATTACTATATTTTTTGCTTGTTTTAACCGAGAAAAACTTTTATTCACAATCTTCAATCTGCATAACATAACTAAACAACAAATCAACCTAGGAAAAACATTCATTGTTTAACAAACGCACCCCGATAATAACATCCAAATCGGAAAGTCAAGCGCTCATTTAGACCCTTCCATCTGTAGTGCCAACTTCTTGGTATTTGTCTTCTGTTACATCTTTGATTCCCAGATGCACTTCAAACGAATATATTCTCGCATTTAATATTTATCATTACTACTTTTACATCTTTCCGATGGAGACACACGACACGGGAAAAAAAATCCACCCCAATTATCTGATTCGACATTGTTAATCTCGTTTGAAATTATGTTACAGATAGTTTCCATCATCAGATCTCGCAGGAGGCTGAAGAGGAGACCTTATTAATGCAAGACTCCCGAAAGGGTCTGTCACCATCTTTGGAAGCAGGAGCTTTTGCTCTTGTTTTTATTTTCCTGCGTCTGAATCTCGCATCTAAGAGATGGAAGTTTCATCTGGCTAATGAGTCTTTAGATGTTTTCTGTTATGATTTTTTTTCTAAAAATATTATGCGGATTTTTGAGTTTTGTATTCTTTGTGGTAAGAATAAAATGTATTTTACTCTTACACAGGTTGACAGATAATCTGCTCTATTGGAGGGTATTCTGAACATACCTCCTGGTTTCTTTCGAAAAGCAGCTGATTCCTTCTGCTTTTTAATTATAATTTGATGTTGCATATTTTATTTGGATGATTTCTTTTAAATACAAGTTAAAAAAATTATCACTAGTAATATCTGAAAGACCATAAGAGTATCTGTTTTCTAATTAAATTCTCATTACTTTTTTTTACTTATTATAAGTTGATCATAGTTTATAGCAGGGCTGCGGAGCCAGAAAGAAAATGACAGGCTCTGGCTCCGACTCTGAGAATGTTAGAACCTACAACTCCTACTCTTTTGCCCCAAAATCAGTTTGAAACGCAACACTGTCAAAGAGGACTCTGAAGGCAAATGGCCAACTCCAACTATTGAAATTTTAAAGTCCTCAATGCCGTCTCCTTGCCTCAATATTAGTCCGACTTCAACTCCACAGCCCTGGTTTATAGTACATCTCGTCTTTATATATAGCGACTTGGGGAGCGAGCCCCGTAGGAGGCGTTGAAGAATTTCAAGGAGGCGTGCGGGTATATCAGATAAAAAAAAGAAACGATGATTTATTCCATTTTGGGGTCACATGTGAAAATGAAATAACGATGCTGGCCTTCTCATTAATGTTGTGAAAGTGACTAATGTTCTCGTCAACCTCACCGAGATCCTGAATTTCTTCAAAAGAATTATATTTATCTCTTTGCTTCTTGGATTTCATATGTTCTAGTAATAATAAATTCAAAATAAACGTTTTACGTAGTAACTAGTAATATTAATTTAGTGCGTGAAAGTATCTGGATTTTCACTTATTAACTAGTTTCAGCTATCCTAACAAGATCCAGTTTCCTATTGTACTGCTTGTATTAATCACGTATGGGAGGAGATGAGAGGTCATACATGCATTAACTATGGTGAGGGAGGGCGTGACCTCATGCCAGTGTTCAAAGGGGGCACAGTGCCTGAAAAAATGAGAACCCCTGCTATGTAGGATGTAGTTTGATAAAAAAGGAAAATTCTCAGTACCTATTTTCTATATCCTAAGGCTCCCAAATTCTTCTTTCCAAAGTTTTAGCGTATACCGTTTTACTTTTAAATTTGTGTACGATATACCTTATGCTACTTTTATGACCAGAGCGCATTAGACACTACTACCTCATTATCAATAGTCCGTACTGTTACACAAATTAACTACATTTGGTACTCAAGTGTAATCTCTTTTTTTTAAATTCGCTTTTATTAGCTTCACTTGTATGTTTGTGAGTAACTCTACTTTGGACTAAGAGCTAGTGGCTTATTACTGTTAGAACATTCCACCACTTTATGAGCGTTCGTGGCCGAAGGGTCTAAGGCGCGGGTCTTCGCTGACGTCCACCTCCGGGAACCATTGGGCGTACGTTCTAATCCCGTCTACACAGAAATTAATTTTATAATCTTGCAACTCAATTTTCGCCCACTTTTTGTGATCGGATTCTTTTAAAATTTGGAATGCAACCTCAGACCCGATGACAATGTAATGTTCTATAATCAAATTAATTTATTAAGGATAAGTTATTAGTTTATTCTAATGAACACGCTTTTATTAGCCTAACTTGTATGTTTGTGGGTCCAACCTTCCTTTAGACAAATAGCCAGTGGCTTATTAGAATTACTTACAACGTATAAATCAGAGCTGCGAAGTGTAACAATGTTTGCACATGAATTTACCAGAAAGCATTCAAAATGTCTGATGCAAATAATGCAATAGAATACATTGCAATATAAAAATCGAACACACACACAAAGATTTCATTTAATAGTTACAAGTGTTAGCAATATTTAGTATCTAAATCTTATTTGAAATAAAATACTAGTTTAAAAAACTTTAAAAACACGCTTTTGTAGCAAAATAAACTAAAAATTAAAATAATAGTTTAAAAAACTAAAAAAACACGCTTTAGTAGCAAAATGAGTTAAAAATAATCTTTGGATGACAAGTATATAAAGTAATTGACCGAACACTTTACTTTACTGTAATAATAAAAAGCATGGGGGGCTCCTTATCAGTTGTCTTAAATTTTTTCCACTTGTTATCCATGCAAAAATATAAATAGGCAGCCCCCCGCGCTTTTTTTTTTATTACAGTAAAATTAAGTGTTTGGTCAATTGCGTTATATACTTGTCATCCAAAGGTTATTTTTAACTTTTTAGTTCATTTTGCTACTAAAGCGTGTTTTTTTTATATTTTTAAACTATTATTTTTTTGTCTTTGAATTTCTTTAATCTATTATACGCAAATTTTAAGTCTAATTTTGAGATCTGTTGTTCGATATAAAATTTTTAGGCAATTTAAAAAAAGGCAACAAATTACTGAAATCTATAAGCTTTATACTATAACTAGTTTACAAATATGTAAATGTTAGCAACAATTTAGAAATATGTTGCTTTTATTTGCAAATCTTTAGAAATGGTAAATAAACATGTTTTCCCGAACGTAAATTTTCTTCCTAAAAGGTTTATTTTAAACATTTCAAATTTAATCTTGTAAAATAATAAATTTGTAAAAACCTGCATAAAGTGTTCGAATAAATATAGAACCAATTAAATCCTTGCAATTTGCAGCAGCTTCATGCTGATAATAGTTTCAGTGTTTCATCAGATTTTCTTATTCCAAAACTTCGCTACAAAGCACTACTCCAGAATATTATGAGAACTACATCGTGGAAACAAATCTCCTACTTTTAATTAATGTCTTAATATTCCTCTTTACAAAGTGAAAGAAAATATTAAATTTTAAAAGATGAACCTTGTAACGGAGAGATATTTAATTAATATGAAAATAACTTATTCCTACTTGTATTTTTAACGCCCGAGAAGGATTACCACATTTTGAATTGCCTTCGCACTTTTGGAACCAACGGAAATATCTCGGTCTTTTAAATCATTCGGAGCGTCATCATTAAAAGAGAAGATTTGAATAATTCCGGCGTGGTCGGGACCATTAAGGGATTTGCCAAGGCGCCTGGATCCAGAATATTTAGTTAGGGATTTCTGAGTACACGCTTCGAATTCTAACAGCTCTAAGAAAATCTCTTTGCATAGAACAAGGGCTATCTGCAAATTGAATACCTTTGAAAGATTCTGCAACTGACCTTACAATGCTATTTATGGACGAAAAAGGAAGCAATATCTAGCATCTAGCAGTTTTTTTTAAAGCCACTTTAGCCATTTAACGAACCGTTGGACATATTTATCAGAAAGAACCTTAGACATTTATTGTTGATCCGTTACTGTTTTTACATTTCAGTCAATAGCTCAATTTAGAGACAATTTCGAAGTGTGTTAAATATTATTCTTACAGCATGAAAGTTTTTGTGTGCATACTCTTGAAACTGAACTGCTTCAGAATGTTTTTTAAATTGTTAACAGCTTTAACACATGGTTTTTTAATTGTGTTGTCAGGGGTGTTCACCTGGGGGGAGGGGTCATGGCGCAGACTGCGTCCTTAAAATTTTTAAGGGGTGTTGAAGGGTATTTTTCTCAGTTTTGGGGGAGTCATGCTTTTAGGGGGGTTTCTACGATATTGGAAGTGGGTGCGCACTTGCCCTTCGGGAGTGGGTATCCCTAATGTTCTATACCTAAAGCTAAGAGAGAAAACCTAAACTTTTTCCACGATTTGTGTACTTTACATATAATAAAACTAATTCATGCATTTAAAAAATAACAATGATAATTCAATTAGTTTATTAAGTTATTGTAAATTAATATTACGCATTTATTCTTGCGGCATTTTTTCTTTTTTGCTATCCGTATTTCCTTGCAAGTACTTTTAAAAGTATACTCTTGAAGCATCCTTTTCAAATACAATTATACTTTACCAGTTAATTTCGTCCTAAAGTCTTAAAATTAGCTAGGTACTTAAACTTTACGCATATATATTTCATTTTGTAAGTCATAAGCGCAATTTGTTAGAGATTCCAAGAATCGCGTTAATTCGTGAAGCATAGTCGTTTTCTAAATTTAAATTTAGTATTTTATTTTTAAGACAATGGTGCAATTGTGTACCGTACCTATTTCTAAAGTAGCATTTTCAAAATGTATTATCATACTTCTTCCCAAAAAAACAAAAAATTAAGGATTTTTATTTGAAGCATGTTTACTTAAAACTGTAACTTTTACCTTTTCTGTATTACGTCATTCATGAAACATAGTTTTTTTAAAGTTTTCATGCTGTTTTCTTGTTTTGAAAACAGTTTTAATTTTGTTTTAAATAAACTTCAAAAATTGTTCATTACAATTTGAAAATTTAGGTTTTAGTTCTACGTGGTTTTTAAACCTATACACTTTACTTTTATATTTTTACTTTCTTTTACAAAAAAGGAAGTATTGTATTTGCGAAAAAATTTTCACTCAAAAATCGGCTTTAGTTTCCATTTTGCTCACCCCCAAATGAATGTTGATTTTTTTTTTCGACCCAACCACACGTGGATATATGCCTAGGAACGTACAGACACCCGAAATATCCATTTTGACGATCCCCGAGTTAATTACAACGAGTTTTTCGTAACGTCCGTATGTATGTGCGTGTGTATCTCGCATAACTTAAAAACGGTATGTCATAGAAAGTTGAAATTTGGTACGTAGACTCCTAGTGGGGTCTTTTTGTGCACCTTCCTTTTTGGTTGCATTCGGATGTTCCTAAGGAGATCTTTTACACCTTTTTGGGGGGGAATCATTGTTAATTTCGATGTAAACTCAATTGGTATTACAATTTGGCGGACACTTGGCGATATCTCGCCAGTCTTTTGGTCACCAAGTTTTGTGGCCAACTTGGCGTCAAATTTGGCAATTTTTTTTTAAAATCTGGTTTCAATTTGACCACTGTTTGTCATATTTAGAGAGTAAACTATTGAATCACATTAAAATTACAAATAATGGGAAAATGACATTAAATTGGAGTAAAAGGAAGTCATGTGAGGCTCACATCAGCTCGTTTCATACTACCATTAGTCTTACATTCCGAACGTAAACAGTTGAGTCAAAATATGGTAGGACTTGATTAACCTGGATTAATACTGAATCTAGTCGTCTTATTGAATGAAAATGTGATTTAAACAAAATAGCCTTTACATTGAGCAATGGCTCATAAAGTTGCAGAAGAAAAATGTGTGAAGTTGATTCAAGAAACTACTCTTTAAAGTTGTAGAAGATAAGAATTGTGGAGTTGCTTCAAGAAGCTGCGCATAAAGTTGCAGAAGAAAACAATTATGGAGTTGATTCAAGGAAAGAGAAAAATTGTGGGGTTGAGTTAAAGGGACTGCTCATAAAGTTGTAGAAGAAAAGAATGGTGTAGTGTTGATTCAAGGAGCTACTCATAAAGTTGTAGAAGAAAGCATTGTGGAGCTCATTCAAGGATTTGGTCATAAATTTGTAGAAGAGAAGAATTGTGGAGTTAATTCAAGGAGCTGCCTAATAAGCTGTAAAAGAAAAGAATTCTGGTTGTTGATTATTTTACAATTTTTTTCATAAAATGTGCAATGAGCAGTGTTTTACAGTAGTAGTGTACTTTTTCGATAGTAAAAGAGTAAAAAGAAAAGTTTTAAAATTCTTTATACATCTGTTGACTGTACGAACATTATGATTGCATGATAAATATTGTTATTCTATGTTCGTAATTAGTATTATTTCGAGAAGATATTTTTCACAGTACAGTGACTAACACTATTTTCAACAAAGTAGACAATTGTCCTGCGTTTTATTTACCTTCTGATTTTTTATGGAGGTTGAAACAGCATAAATATCTCAAAAAGATACTTAAATTAAATTGTAGGTCTTTGAAATTATTCGACTCGACTACGATTACGCAGAAAATTGCTTTGCTCCTCGTAAAATTGGAAGGGACTACGCTGATACGAACAAGATTAAATACTGCAGATATCAGGGTAATGTTTAATAGACTATTGATTATAAGTTGCCAAAGTTACGAAATTGTGCAAGTGTGCTCGTTTATTGGACTAATGTGCCTTTGTCCCCTCAGCGAATGCTGCTGGAGTTGGACCGGTGTTGTTCTTAGATACCTCTCTCGCACTGAGTAGCCGAAAATTTATGACTATATACTCAGGAGTTTTGTTTTAAATCATCTACTTCATCTTGAAATGAACTCAAAAAGATGTTGGTAAGTGCACATTTTCAGTGAATGAACAGCACTCTCTCTCTCTCTCTCTCTCTCTCTCTCTATATATATATATATATATATATATATATATATATATATATATATATATATATATATATATACCTGAACACCAATTAAAGGCATTGTGTTTCTAATCTACTCCGTTTGAAAAAGAAATAATTAATGACTAAGGACTGAATACGAAATGTTCAAATTTCTTGGTTAAATATCTTTTGTAACAGTCCAAACGTTTATAGAAAATTTACAAAATGAAATTGTTTTAATGCCCCTCCCCCCCCCCCCCAAATGGAAAGAATGAACAATATATTTGCCCCTAAACAAAACTGCTGGAGGATCTATTTCAAGTATCTGTATTTCAAAGTTATTTCATTAAAAAAAATAATGGATGAGGAATAAATGTGAGAGAAAAAAGTTAAGAAAGAATAAATGATGCAGTCATGGTCCACTACCATATCTGTGAGACGAATCAACAATCTGCAACAGTTCTTCTTCCTGTTCTAAAAGGATAATCAACTCTTCGATATATACATACATGAACATTTAATTTTCATATTAGACTATTTTTAAAGTGAAAGAATTATTAAAACTATAGTAAAAGCATTTCTAAAGTAATAATTCAGAAGATGAAATTAGGTCAAGAAATATTTGTAAACTTTTGAAAGTTGCGTCAAAACGTATGAGACAGGAGAAATGTATATTTTACGATCTTTACCACCCTTCCTCACCAAAAAAAAAAAAGAAGAAACTTTTAGGGCATAATCTTATTTGAACAAAACAGGTTTTGTGCAAAAGGCCTTGGTCATTAAGTGAAATGTTTCTTTTTTTATTTGAAAAAGCTTTCGTTCAATTTTGAGCAGTTCAAAAATAGCCCAACAACTTTTACCGCTGCGAAAAGTTTTGAACCCTCTATGGCGGACTTGTTTAAAGCAAACTTTATCGGAAATAGTTTTTGCCACAAAATAGGCCTAAAAAAGTCCTTTTTAATTAATTAGTTCAAAAGAGGGGTTTTTTTTTATAAAATCAATAATTTTCAACAATCGAGATTAATGTAAAGCTTTTTATGCAAAAAAAAAACAATAAAAAAAAATTCTGAACAAGAAAATTTCAGACGTTCAAAATAAATTTTTAGCTTTAATTCTCATGAAATAGAGTAAAAAAGACTCTAATGAAAACTACAATGCGTTTCCCCGTAGACTTAAGATTCGCAAAAGTTAGGCATTCCGATCATGCCTGTCTCGTCAAAGTTAAGTAATACAACACCGAGCAGTTTGAAAAAATGGATTTGACATCTCCGTAACAGGCGTTAGTTTTCTAATTCTGCATGAAAATTATTTTTGCTTTGATGTTTAGTGTGGTAACCATTTAAAAAGTGCTTTTGAAATGAATCAGAATTCAAGCTAGAAGAGAAAACTAGAAAGAAAAATCTATTTTAATGAATTTGATGTGGAAAAAATAAGCTCACTTAGCTTTTGATGAGATTCTTTTTAAGTTATTAAGTTAATGCACGAATTGTTGTCGAAAAGTTCGAATATTTCGCGAAACTAAAATTAAACATTGTCTAAATGCCCCCCCCCCCCCAGCCTGAGTTTCTCAAAAAACAAAAAAAGAAAGAAAGAAAGCCGGAAGCATAACGAAGGAACAATTTCACGCAAGCTTTTCTGTCTCCTAAAAGAAAAGGATTGTTCAAGTTGAGCACATGCAATAAACAGTCTATGATAGCTGCTGTGCGTCAAAATTCAATGCTGTACTTTTCAATGCTGTACTTTTATGGAGCACAAGGACGGATACAAGGGAGGGGCGATGGGGGTGATTATCCCTCCTCTGAGGGGCCCTACACTGTCAATTGAAGGAGTATGGGCTCCCTCCCGGAAATGCCCGAAAAATTTCCGAAATTGAAACGCGAAAAAACGTAATTTTAGACGACTTTCAATGATTCTAGGAGGATAGGGTTTCGACTCACATCTTCCGTGAACCCCACAATGTTTCGATATTGAATTTCAAAAAACGTAATTTCAGACGACCTAAAATGATATTAGGGGATGGCAGGGGGGGGGGAGATTCGGGGCTCAACCGTGGAAATGTTCCGGAATTGAAGACCGAAACATTAGTAATCAAACAAAAAACCAATATTTGTATATGGTAAAGGGTAAGTAATAAAAATCAATCATCCCTCCCTTGAAATTTTTCTGGATCCGCCCTTGACGGAGCAACAGCCTATCTGCAAAGATTTGAAGTCATAAGATTAGGAATGTCCGCATCAGGAAGTTATCTTTTGGAAACAGGCATAAGTCCCCGCGAGAAGTAATGGCACGGACTCACTCGAAGGGGTAGCTTCCAGGGAGGAGAGGCTGCCTTGAGTTTTAAAAGACCACACGATTACAAATCCCCTAGTGAAACACTCGATTTTTGAAATCCGTGCTCTATGGAAATCCAGAAACTCCACTAATAATTTAATCCATGCCCGTCCTTTTGTCGACTCGCATAAATTTCAATACATTTGCAAATAAAAATCCCCTCGCATGCAGCACCGGATAAACTAAATGCCACTTTTGCCTCCCTTCCAGCCTCCCTCGTTGATTATATGCGAAATAGAGGGAAAACCTGTTTTGAATAGGCTTGTCCCCCTTCGCAGATTACAAAGCGGTTGAGCTATTCCGCATTTGTTGGGCCAGAAACTCTGCCTGGTAGATGCTGTAATTGTTTTGTGCAAATAGAATTGTTTGGATCTGTGATATTCGAAATATTATGCCTGACTTTGGGAAGATAGCTTTACACGTTCTGAAAGAAAGACCTGATTTAGTATAATAACTCCAGCTGCAATTCTGTTGGGCGAGTTCTGAAGGGCGATTATTATTCACGGAAATTGTTAACTGGAGAGAAGCGTATATTATCTCTTCCCTTTAATGCAAGTTAGCTCTTTATTCTGCATCTCTTTTATATTGAAAAGCATTGACGTCTGCCTGACGTTCAGTTGTTGTTAAAATATTTGCAAAAGATATTCCTATTTCTCCTTGCTCATAAATACAATAAATCGCAGTTAATTCTAACTATTCGTGTAGAGGTGTTGTTCCAGGTGATGTTTAGTGCATTCAAATCATAAGGTATTGCAGTTTTGTATTAGCAAACAATTTTGTGCAAGTGCCGATAGGCGCGTGGCAAAATCACAGCAGCAGCATTGAATTAATTTTGAATCTGTTTGGGCTCTTATGATTATTAAATGCATTTTGCACAGTTTTGAGTGTATGCGTACTCGGAAAATAAAACATGGCAGAGTAAGAAAAAGGGATAATAATATCGCAAATTTTGTGTTTTGTTTCATACTTAGAAATGCTGTAAACATTTTTAGAATGTAAAATAAAATATAAAAAATGTTGAGAATCTGTTACAACAGTTAAAATGTGCATCAAAATACTGTCAGTGCTGAGTAATGTACCGATACTTATTCTGGATGCAGTAGAAACGATACTTCACCAGAAATGACGTCATTTTTTCGTCAACACCAAAAATCCACTCATTAAACTTTAGCCTAAGATTTTCACTGACGCATAGTTGATCTCAATTTTTAAGCAAAGGGTCCGACTTTAACTTGTGAAGTTTACAGCTTCGTTAGAGTAATTGAGACTTTGTGACAGTAATTATTACATACCATAACTCAGGTTTGCAATTATTTTTAGGTAAAAATTTTAGAGATTTAACAACACGATTGGCAATAAAGTAAATCTGATGTCAATTGCCACTAATGTATGTGGGAAGCAAAAGAACCAAGCATGAAATTATAATTTGTTTACTTAGTTATAATTAATAGTATATTTCATTCATTTGTTCCCTTCCCGCCGTTTTTTAAAAACGATTTTTAAACTAACGAAACTCATATCAAGTTTACTTTTTGTTTGTGTGTGTATGTGTTTTTTCCTGGTTCTCAAGCAGTTATTTCGATTCTTACATCATTTTGCAACGCAAATGTTGACTTAAAAAAAAGAAGCAAATAAGAATTATATAACAAAGGACGTTTGAGCAATAACACATTTTCAGTAAGTTACCTCCCATTTGCCAGGGCTAAGGCAGAATTACTTGCAATACACCGCCAGCTCAGTCATTCCAGCCGAGGACTGCAGTTTCGTGCTTATTTCGGTCAGTGCTAATTCTATATTAGCTACCAGTTTGTTTGGCATTCTTGGCTTCCTTATGAGGTTTTCCACCTCCAGCTCAGTCACTTCCTATGCCGGGCTGATGAGTGCTAATAAGCACGAAACTGCAGTCCTCGACTGGAACGACTGAGCTGGTGGTGTATTTCATGAAATAACACATTATAAAACATTCTTCATACGATAAATTTATTACACAAATTTATTTTTTTTCTTTTTATGTCACAAACAACTTAGATTGTCCAGTTTAAAAACTAAATTAAAGCAATTATTCCTTTATTTGCCAGAGTTTTATGCTCTCTTGTACAATAATACTTTTCCGAGTGCATTTCAAACATACACCAATGACCTACTGTAGAAAAACTGGGTAGAGGAAATTTAACTTTAAAAAAATAAAAATAAACTTTTTTGAAAAAAAGTATATATGTATAGTTTCTATTATCTAAAGGAAATATTTTTCTCATGAAATCAAAGGAAAGTATTTTAATCATTTCATTACAATTATAATTTGCTCTTGTAACGGAGAAGTTTTGCTGCGGTTAAACCAGTACCTCAGAAGCTGTCCAAAAATGTGGACTTTTTGTCCGTGGACCTTATGTCCGCTGGATGTTAAGTCCGTCGGACGTTCTGTCCCTCGGATGTTTTCGACCTGACCTTTTTGGATTTGGACGTTCTGTCTGGCTTCTGGATTCAGCAGCAACGTCCGCTCTTAAGTTAAAGTACATAAGCTGGCAATTATATTCCTGCAATACAGTTCGCATATAAATTGCTACATTGCAATCAAGGGTGCCCCCCCCCCTTCGAGCAAAGGCGCACCCCCCTATAAAATCGCAAAAAACACCTAAAAAGCAGGACCCCCCTAAAAATTTTAATGGCGCAGTCTTCAGCATGACCCCCCTCCCCCTTTAGGTGGGCACCCCTAATTACATTACACCGCAGAGATTCCCATGCCTGCCACAGATTTGTTTACCGGTCGAATGGGTCCTGGAGGCAGCTCAGTGTAAGGTATTGAACACTTTGTTGTTATAGAGGGTAAGTATTAAGAAAGTAACTGGGGCGGAAATACATTTTTTGTTCCATTTTTACTTTAACAAAATTTAAAAAATGAAAATTTTAAAATAAATAAATCATATAAATTGCTTCTGAGAAGCAACATGTACTCAGCTTCATTTTGAGATTTTTCGCCTTTTTGATATGTTAATTCTTACTGCTGTTCTAAAGTCGCAGTCTCTGCATGCTGTAACGAGTCGTTCAGTATTTGCTTATTTGCTTCGTAGCAGCGTGGTTTGTAGAAATATAGTTACTTACTTGTAGCATTCGCCGCACAAAACGATGTTGTTGTTTTTTTTTTTACTATTATTATTGAGATTTTAGTATGTTCTTTTACATGATGTTTAGATTGTAATTTCGTTAATTATGTAGCACATAAGAAATAATTTAATTCCCAGTTCTAAAAGCAGTGTTCGCCGCATCTTCAACAGCTATTTTGACCAGTCGAGGAAAATCTCAGTCAGACACCCCATTCGTTAATCGAAGACATCGTTAACCATTCAGCAGGATTCAATCTCTGGTTAGGGCTGTCGGTCTGGGAGAATAACTCGGCTGCTACGTTTGTCTTTTGAAGACAACCACTTTTAGTATTTTAAAATATAATAACTGCTCTTGATGTATTAAGAATGGAAATAAATTAAAACTACAGAAAATGTATTAAAAAACTTTCTTTTTTATTGAAAAATTCAAAAACTCTATCAATACTATTACTATTTATATAAATATTTCTGTGCAATATGAAGAAAAATGCGCTTTCCGAACAGCTTTTAGACATACGCTTTCTTGTCAGTCTTTAATTAACGGAAACTAACAGGCAAGGTCCCCGAAAAGCAACGGACGTCTTGTGATGAAGATTTCAGCAGTACATTCGCACAAATAGTAACTTCGAAATGAATATGATAGAGCTGAAAATGTTCTTAAAAAAGTAATGAAGCGCTGACTCTTTCTTGGCTGGAGAGAGAGGCGAGACAGCCAAAAGAATATGCGGATCTTCATTTAGAATCCATCGTTGAAGACAATATGGAATCTGTAAGTGATCTGAGGGTCACAGACGATTCAGACTGAAGATGTTCTTGGAATGAAGCGCTGACTCCTTCCTGGCTGGAGAGGGAGACGAGAGAGCCAAAAGGAGATGCGGATCTTCATTTAGAACCCATCATTGAAGACAATATGGAATCTGTAAGTGATCTGAGGGTCGCATACGATCCAAACTGAAGATGTTCTTGGAATGAAGCGCCGACTCCTTCCTGGCTGGAGAGGGAGGAGAGACAGCCGAAAGGAGATGCGGATCTTCATTTAGAACCCATCGTTGAAGACAATATGGAATCTGTAAGTGATCTGAGGGTCGCATACGATCCAAACTGAAGATGTTCTTGGAATGAAGCGCCGACTCCTTCCTGGCTGGAGAGGGAGGAGAGACAGCCGAAAGGAGATGCGGATCTTCATTTAGAATACATCGTTGAAAACAATATGGAATCTGTAAGTGATCTGGGGGTTGCAGACGATCCAGGGTAGACGATTTTGGTAGATGACAAATCAGACGCTGCAGGAGGAGAACCGCTTCTGTTAAGGAAGATGCATCCATTTCTTAAAAAGTCTTTTCACTTCATTAAACTTTGCTTCAGGTAGGAATTGTGGTTTTTTATAAAAATATTTCTGACAGATTTCAGTACCAAGTTCTTAAAAGAAAACGACTGCTTAGTTTCATCGCCTACTTGAATTTTAACATAATTCAGGATTGCAAATTTAGATTGGGATCAGTGTAAAGGATTTTGAATTCTTGTGTAGTTCATTCTTGATTGAGCGTCATTCAATATGGTGCGAATATCTCGCATAATTTGTTCCGTTGATTGCATTGATTCAAGCGGAACAAGAACATAAGATTCGTGACGGTTAGCAGGTCACGGTTGTTGCGAATATCAAAAGTTTCTTGTGTGTCACCATCATTGTAATGAAATTTAGAACATAAATGAATTGCCATAAATAAATTTCATTAAAATAAAATCGATTATTAGCATAAAGGCAATAAATTCCGTCCTAACATACAGTATAACTTCGATTTAACGATACCCGATTTAACGATTTCCTCAATTTAATTATATATTTCACTGGACCGGATTTGTCTGCAGTGAATATCTAGGTTCCTCGGTTTAACGATATCCTTGATTTAACAATAACTTTTTCCAGTGCCTTGACAATCGTTAAATCGGAGTTTAGTTTCAGCTTTTAGAGTCTTGATTTAGCCTTTGTCTCCACGTTGTTGGAAAAAAGCAAGGCACATGAAGGGTTTCTAATTCCTTTGGCAGGTGATGCTAAATATTTTTTGAGGGCATCATCAGCATTTCAAAAGTTTCGTGGCGTATAAAATAAGCTTCATTCTCAAGCAAAGTTTAAAAATAATTGGAGATGTAAAGGATAGAGTGAGGCAGCTGGGTGGGGGGTTTGTGTGGGAGGGGGGGTAAAATCCTCCTTAAAATGCGTAACTTTAAAGCCACATTACCAAAGCAAGTATATTAAAACTGGTGCATGTATGGACTACGAACTTCTCTCGCCTCCCCCCCTCCCCTCATCCCGGGTCGTGGACAGAAATTTTGGGGCCTGTTACAAATGACTTTTAAGGGCCTGCTTCATATTGTTTACCCCATACGTCCTTTCGTATATTTCACCTTTTATTTTAAAAATCTTGGGCTCGGGCCAACAGGTGTCTCTTCTCCCACCCCCCACCCCCAGTGTACGCCCCTGCATCTCCCTCGCACAGCATTTAAGAAAAATGCCTTTGCACCATTGTATGTAGGAAAGCTTTAAAATATAGTTTTAAACGTTTTTGGTGCAAAATTTCAGTTGTTTCCTAAATTTTTAATGAGCAAAAAGAATGCTATGCTTGAGCATATTTGTTCATAATAATAAGACAAAGAAAAAAAAGAAGGGTGGGGGAATATATTCCACGTCTGTTTTAAAGTTAAAAAAATAATAACAAATGTATAAAATATCAGGACAGCATTTTTTAAATTAATGATGCGATAAAAATATATGTACCAGTTTCGCTTCCATCTCCTGTAGAGGTATGCTAAAGTGGCCGTACCGGCAAGAAGCCCGGCCGAAAGCAAAGCAGCTTTAAAATAGTTAATTATCTGAAAATATATTAATGTTAATTAATGTATATTTCTATTTAAAATAAACAAAACAAAACATGTTTATGCAATAAGAATGTTATCGATTCAGCAAAAACGTAGTCGTTCGCCCCTCCCCCAAAAGAACATTATTTTTCATTTCGTTACTTATTTTTATAAATACCTTTAAAGAAACGTAAAAAGTAATTTCAAACATAACTAATTAACATGAAGTCTTAGTCATAAAATTTTATGTCATATACTACTTGCATATTTTTCGCAATATTTCAAGAAATTGTTTATGGAGTGTTAGTGTCCACCTTTGTTACAGTTTAAAAATAAAGCATTTCCTTGATTTTCTGAAAAAAGAAGGTTTTAGACTATGTTCAAAAAAAAAATAGCTGATAAACCTTTTTAAACGAGAGAAGTTTAATTTCATGTTTTGGAAGTTCTTTAAATTTATATTTGTATATGTCTAAATGTCATGCTTTTTCTTCTAATTGAATACTATTTTGTTATTTATACTTATTGTTATTTTACTTTTACGGGTAAAAAAGAAGCTCTATTTTTAATCACGTCAAAGCGGTGTGTTTTGAGTTCTTTTAGTTAAAACAGAAAACAAATGAAAGTTGCGAATGTTTCTCATAATTATTACTGACCCAGGCAACGCAGGTATTTTTGCTGGCATTGAATAAATGAATTTCATTATTTCTGTAATTAGCGGAATGTTAAGTTAATTTTTAGGAGTTTAATTGTTAGCCGGAGAACAGCAAAATTTTTATTCATTTCAAAATAATAGAAAAATATATTGTGGACATAACGCTACTTCCTCGTATGCCTATTAATTTGAATTGATGTTTTTAATTTCTCAAAAAAATAGACTGGTGTATTCATGCCCGAACATTAAAAGTGACATTTCCTAAATGCACGGTTTTTTTAGACACTTTTGTAAGACTATAGTTGTAGTAAACATGATCTATACTTCCTAATGTAATAAGTGGTGAAGTTTTTGTCGAGCAAAAATACTGTACCATGGTGCCTTAGAGCTATCAAAAAAACATTTTATATGATTTCACCCCTAGTTTTAAGACATTTACAGAGGGTTTTCTTCTCGAAACATTTCAATGAATATCGCTAATTTTGCCAAATTCACTTCTGATTCGAAAAATCATTTACCTAATTTTTCATCGGTATGTCACTAATTTCGCAAAAGCTAAAAATAATTGGCGATGCATCTCAAGTGGTCGCCAATGTATGACATTATTTTAGTCCGCGTTGAAATTAACAAAAAAAAAATCTCTTTGTGAACGAACCACTTTTAGAACAATCGGACGCGCAACCAAAAGGGGTGCTGCTTAAGCATAGCTAGATCCTCTCAATCTACTTACAAAAACTCAACCTTTCTGCGACAGACTGTTTTTGAGTTAAGTGGTATTCATGGCGTATATACAATTTTACGTACGATAATTAACACGGGAATGGTCAAAACAGATACTTTGAATGAACAGACACAGTGCGATCTAAAAATTACCGACAGTTTTTGTGATGGAATAAAATTAGCGTGATAACATGTTTCAAAGCTTATATTTATTTAAAATAGCATCCATTTAAATGAAAACAACATTTTGAATGAAGTTTCAGAATTCTTTAATTCAGTTTTGGGAATGTTCTTTAGCACCTATGCCACACTGCTTAAATTGCTGGAAAATCATCGTAAAAATCTTTTTTCGTTGCAATTTTCAGTTTCGGGGACGGAGAAGGGATTTGTGTCTTCGATTCACCTGATCTATCACCGTGTGGACATTTTCTGTACCCAAATCTGGAAACTACACTAAAAAGAGCTTTTGACGTGCTGTTCGCGACATTCATGCAGCCGTGACACAAGTGCAGTCTCAAAACCGAATTATAAAGTCTATTGATAAATTGGTGGACAGTTTAAAACGTTGTTTCTATATTAACTTTAAAACATATTGCCAGGCTTATTTTATTCTATCACTAAAAAGTTGGTTTATTTTTAAGATCACACTGTTTAAGTTCGTAAGGAGTAGATAAACACATTCAGAAGTAGCAAAAAAAACCTTTATTCAGGAATGAGTAAAATCAAACATTTAGACCGAAACTTTGAGAAAACTTCACAGAAAAATTCTTTAGAGATTCATTTTTCAAATTTCAGAGTTGAAATTCAAAGAAGCGTGAAAAATCGTAAATACACTAAACTGGCCTCAGATTAGAAACGTCATTTTTTTAATAAAATTTAGCGATATATCGCCAAGTTGGCGACAGAAACAACCCATAAATTGGCGATATGTCGCCAACATTATAGTCTACAGTGAAATTAACACAAATTTGCCCAATAAAATGTTTAAGAAATCCTGTTGGAACTCTCGAATGCAATCGGGAGGGAAAAGCGCACAACTAGACCACACTCAAAAGTTACAAAATTTCGACCCATTTTTGAGTAATGCGAGTAACATACGTACAGATGCCAACAAAAAAACTCATGATAACTAAATCGGGAATGGTCAAAACGCATATTTCGACAGTCCATACGTTTGTAGGTACATATGCAAGAGCGGACGGACTGTAAAAAACTACTTTATATTCATTTGGAGGTGAGAAAATTTAATAAGGAACTCGAGTACATTTTGTTTTTCGCTATTACATTACTTCTTATACTTCTTTTTAAAAATTAAGATTCCAGATATTTTAATGATATTCTTATGATTAAATGAAATTCACTGCAATTCAATGCGGTTATTTTGTTATACAAAACGGTTTTAAAAAATAAAACATCCAATTGAAAAATCGCAGAGAAATCACTTTTATGTTAGCAACTTGAAAGTTCTTCTCCAAATGACCTAAAACGATTCTTGGGAACGAAATATTGTTGGGGTAACAATTGAAAACCATTGTTATTAGATCAGTGAAATATTATTATATTATTCATTTTATCCAACAATAGGAATACAAATTTGTTTGTTGGTGCAGTTTTGCTAAAATTTAAGAAAAAATTGGAAATATAAAAAAAATATTTTTAAAAATCAAAAACTGTCTTTGGATGTCAAAATTTTTAAAAATTGAAAAGAAATAAAAATCGTGCTCTACTTTTTCCCGAATTTTAAAGATTACTTGAAAATTAAGTTTTTAAATTTTCAAACTCGCCATCAGTGTCAGTGCTGATAACTCACCATAAAACCATATATGAATGTCATAACGAATACGGTACTCAATCCGTCTCTCATTAGTCGCTACATTTTGGGTCAAGCATTTTGCAAAATGGGATTGTTTCCTTCGGTCAAAAGCAGGGGCGAATTCAGGGGAGGGTCAAAGGGCCAGCTGACCCCCCTGTGACATGAATTTTATTATGACCATTTTTGAAGTTAATTCCTTTATATTCGAAAAAAATAGTACGTGGAAACAATGTTAACCTTTTTACTTCCTTTTAAAAAAAGGAAGTACTGTATTCGCAAAAAAAAATTCTCTCAAAAATCGACCTTAATTTCGATTTTTCTCACCCCCAAATGAATGTTGAGTTTTTTTTCGACCCGATCACACGTGGATATGTGCCTAGAAACGTACAGATACCCGAAATATCCATTTTGACGACCCCCGAGCTAATTACAACGAATTTTCTCGTGACGTCCGTATGTACGTATGTACGTGCGTATGTGTGTATGTATGTCGCATAACTCAAAAACGGTATCTCCTAGAAAGTTGAAATTTGGTACGTAGACTCCTAGTGGGGTCTAGTTGTGCACCTTCCTTTTTGGTTGCATTTGGATGTTCCTATGGGGATCTTTTGCCCTTTTTTGGGGAGAAATCATTGTTAACTCAAGTTGTGTTATAACTTTTTTAAAAAATCGCCAAATTTGTCACCACGTTGATGACAAAACTTGGCCATATACGCCAGTCTTTTGGTCGCCAAGTTTTGTCACCAACTTGGCGACAAATTTGGCGATTTTTTTTTTAATTGGTTTCAATTTGGCCATTGTTGGTGGTATTTAGAAAGTAAACAATTGAATCACATTAAAATTGCCAATAATGGGGAAATGACATTAAATTGGAGTAAAAGGAAGTCATGTGATGCACAAATCAGCTCGTTTTACTTGATTCTGCAAAGGTATTTTTTATCAGCCCATCATAACTAAAAGGATTGACTGTGTTCGTTTTCTCAGCTATTGTTATTTTGAGGGGGTTTTTTGTTCATTTTCTAAAGAATAATCATCTCTAATGCGCTTAACGTTTTTTCAGAGCACTCTTCCATCTCAAACCACATGTGTATGCTCGTGCTTTTTCCATCAAGACTAACCTGTCTGCCTAACCAAGTGTGACTTCTGATGAAAATATGAGAAAATATGTTCCACACATGGTGCAGGTTGCGCCATTAGAAGTTTTAAGAGGATTGGGGGGGGGGAATTTGAAAGGGTTTTTGTCTCATTTGGGGTGGAGGGGGGTGCTCCGTAGCATTATAAGAGGTGCTCCGTAACCCTTGGAGGGATGGGTGCACCTACTTAACTGATATTTTTTCACGGTGGAAGTCCCATTGAAACTTGATCCCCCTTACAAAAATTTTAGGATCCGCCCCTGACCTCAGAGCTAAAGTAAGTCACATAATTGCTACTTTACAGGACAGAGGGAAAACATTTGTTTGGCGCATACAAGGGATAGGACGAGAGCATTTTTAACACTGGTAAATGATGACAAAGGATTTTTATTTTTAGAATTACGCTCATATAGCTCAATGCGGCATAGGATTCTACATGCAATGCAGTAATAAACGGAAAATAAAAAATTTTTACTTAAGTCAGTCTGACTCTAAAGTACAGAAATAAGCACTAGATTTTAATATTTTTTTTAAGCTTATACATTTAATACCGCCAAAACTTATTTACCTGACATAACAAAACGGTTGAGCTTAATCCTCTAAAATATTTTCCCGTAGAACAAAAACAATCACAATTTGTAAAAGTTACGTAAAAAAAGCTTACTAAAAAAAAAACTCTTAATGAATTAACTTTTTTAAGAAAAAGGAAACACTTTCATTTGACGTTATTCCAGTTAATCACTTCCCATAAAAACTGCAAGCATATAATTTGTAATCAGGGGCTATTAAGGTCAAAAGAAAGTTGATTTTTTTCACCCCCTCACCTTAAAAATTTAAAAAAGAAAGCGCGAGAGGAAGTCACGCTGCGAATAATGGAGAATTTCAACTCATTTATCTCTCCACGTTTCAAAGACACAGCTTAAAGGGAAGGAAAAAATCGAACTATATATGAGAAACAAGTGAAGGAAGGGAAAAAAATATTTTTTTTAAAGATTTTTTTCAGCTTTATCCCCACAGGTTTCCGATAATTTGTGTTTAATGCCTTTTCTCTCCCTCCCTGTAGAAAACGATTTTTATTTTAATTTTCTTTGCAGTTTTTTTTTTTTTTTTTATTACTTTCTAACTTTTTATATCCTTCTTGGGGATGGATATATCGACTGAAAGGTTGCTATTCACTCTGGCGATCAAGTCGCGGTTAAACGACGCCAAGGGACACTTAAAAGTTAAAAATTTTAAGCAGTTAGTTTGAAAGAAAGTGGCACAACTAAATGTTCTTCACAGAGAAATACTGATTTGATACCTCTTATGGTAGTTTAAAACTGAAGACGGGTGTAATGTACAAGCGAATACTGATGAATCAATGAACCACATAACAGTTTTCGATTTTTTTAGAAAGGAAATCCAACTCAAATTTCACTTTAATTATAGGAACAATTTCTATGTATATTTCTCTTTTGATAATAATATTCACTTTCATGATAAATATACGCAATAAAAAATGAAAATTCAAAATAAATATTTTAGCATGTGGTCCATTCATGGCTTCCGGTTGCTATGGATGGACCATCGAGTTTCCATTGATGGACCACATTCTCAAATTAAAAAAAAATCAAGGCGTAAAAAACTCTTGTGCAGAGTTGCAATGACAGGTAAGGAGATGGTTGAAGGGGACTAAAAGTTTTTTTTTTTTTTTAGTAACTTCATAAAAGCTCATTTTTAAGACTAGCCTTGTTATTTAATTGCCACACTTTTTATAGTATTAATAACACAGAACTTTGAAAATTTTTGAGCTTGCGTAACTTCATTCATGATGAAGTATCGACTTAAAGCAAACTTTACATACCTTCCAGTAGTTCTGCAAAAAATAAGTAGTAAAAAATAAGTTAAGGTGTAGAAGATTAATTTAGATTTTTCCTTTTTTCCTGCCTTAAATTCATTGGGGTGATCAACATTTTTCCAAACATTTGGTTTCTTTTGAGGGAAAGAGGGGTGGGGATGCTCCAGCGCAGCAGTAATCCCAGCGTCAATGCCGAAGTTTCTGGTTCGTCAAAATGCCTTTTTCTCAATTTAAACTCAAGGTTACAGACACTTGAATAATAATTCAACTAAAATAGGAAATTATGAATTATACTGATATGAACAATTTAAGAACAGAACTTATGAGGCTTTAATCAAGATTGGTTAATTTGGGTGGGAAAAAACTGATGAATTCAAAGCCCAATTGTGTTATACTTCAATGTTTTAGAGTTATTATCATGTAGCATAAAAATATAACTAAATGTGCTTGGAATTATTGATGGTCGAGCTACTCAAGCAATCACAACATGTTTTTATGAAATCTTCAGTCCTTCAATAAAGACTTAAAACAAACTTATGAAAATATGGGTTAAGGAAAAGAATGCCGATTGAGAAAATAAGTAATAATCGTAACAAAAAAAGTATTTACTTGGATAAGATTTTATTCTTATTTCTAAAACATTTTTATGTTATAAGCACTGATTAAAGTAAATAGAATGCTAAATAATTTTGTTGTTCAAAATATATTTTCAAAGTAAGATACTGTTACAACTTTCCTTATTATAATTAACACAATAGTTAATTGTTATTTAGTTGCAATATCAAAGCATATATTGTATGCATACATAATAGGTATAAAGTGTATTTATACCTATGAATAAAACTAAGTGTTAGATTTAGTGAAACTAATACTTACTGCAGATATAAATACATTCCACAGATAAAAAAGAATTTTTTTCGAAGTATGTTTTCTAATTAATTGAATGCATATCAGACATTATATTTAATTGTTTAATTCATTTATATTACAATGCTAATGAAGCAAAATTTTGTTACCTTTTAGCTTATTTTTGCTTAAGATGCACTTACAAACCCTCAATACAGATTTACACATTGGTAAAAATCTCCAAATAATAATAAGAGAAAAGGGCAGAAATATCTATTTAGTTTGTTAATAAGAGTAATAATGAAATAATTCAATGTAAACTAACAACAGGTAGAGTCAACATTTATTTCAGTTGTTACAGTCAATGCTTTAAATACAGAGAAGCAGATTAGGCGTATAGAAATGAATAAATTTGCTAAAAAGTAACAATAAGCAACCAACGTAATAAATACGAAAATTTGCAAAAAATTGCATTCACGCATTTCATGCGTTAATTATATTGTTTTTCATTTTGTTAAATTCGGTATTGTTTGTCAATATTTCTACACTGAATAGAATGTTTCATTCATCGCTATTTTCGGTATCTTTAAATGTAATCCTTTCAATCATTAGTAAAGTTATTGTAATGTCGTTTAAATTTTTCTAACAGGAAATTGCTAAAAAAAAATGTTGTTAAAGGTCTTTTAGAAATGATAATTTGATATATTTTCATGCACTACTCACTTAAGTTTCAATTTATCTCAAATATTGAAAAGCATATTTTTAAAAATTCATTCATCCGTATGTAAGAAACAGGCACAAAATTTCAAAATATAATGCTTACGCGTGTTTTTGAGGAACATAAGCCATTGTTTTTTTCAAAAACCGATTTTGTATTTAGGACTAAATTTTTTAGAAGAAGAGGATTCGCATGAAATTACCTATATTTGTACGTTACGCTGTTGCTGGATACAATGGCAGTCATGTTTTCTACGTTGTTATTTAATTGAAAATGTTTCCGTAACAAAAGGAAAAAGAATTCCAAAAATATCTGAAACCGTTAAACATTTCTTCAATAATGTTTTTTCAATCGTATAGTACTTAAATGTTACGAGTTTACATTTTGTTTTGAAACTTTTAGTGCGCTTAACTCATAAAAGGTATGCTAGCTTTTGTTGCTGTTATTATTACTATTTTGGATTACTGTTTTGTTTACATGAGAAAAGTAATTTATTTTTAAAAAAATAAGCAAAAGATATTATCTTTAGGCACAGTGGCCTTATACTTAGTCAGGACCATTTGAAATTTCAAAAGCAGATTTCTGTTTGACAAAATTATTATTTCAAGTATAGTCGAATTCGCATATAACGAGTGCTAAGGGAACACGTTATTTGTTCGTTATAACCGAGTGCTCGTAAAAAGCGAGTTCGTGCTGGAAATCATAAAACCGCATACATATTTGATTTGTTTTTTTCATCTCTTATTTTTGCGCAGTAGCAAAGAAGTTGGATGTTTTGCTCCGCTGTCTTATCACCTCTTGCGTTACTTTATTCGAAAAACATTCTTGGCACGAAAAGCATTGTCAGTTGTACCCCTAGCTTGGAAAAAAGTGAAGTTTTTCTGCGTATCAAAAGCCATTGGTTATGTTGATGGTTGTCCCACTTTAAATTTTTCATATTTTTCGTTGTCGTCGTAGCTTTAATTATTTTGTTCACTTCATTAGTTTGAAATTGAGCTACAATATCCCGGAAAGTATATCTCGGAACTGATAATATCGGAATCAACATACATATAATTTTCGAATGCTTCTTTACTGCTCAAATAAAGCACCGCCATCACTTGTTTTCAGGATTCGTCAAACACTCATCACTAACGTTCGGTTTACTTCAGAATGTTAAAGGAAGTTTTCCGAAAATATGTAAGCTAAGCTGGAAGCCAATAGAAAATTTTAAATCAAAAAATATTGCTCGCTTTAAGCGGGAATTGCTCGTTAAAAGCGAGTTACGCTCCCACAGACATAACATTGTATACCAACCAAATCATTCTGATTTTCGCGCTAAATCCGGGTTCTCGTTAAATCAGGTCTCTTTATAAACGAGTTTGACTGTATTTACAGTAATCTTAATAAGATTTTAATTAGTGTAATTATGTGTGCTGATATTATTTTAAATTTTGAAAAACTTAGTGTCTGCGTTTGAAAGTTGGAAAAAATGTCCCTCGGTGCAAAGGTCTTCCTTGCATTATGCTACAAAGGAACAAAAAGTGCATACATCAAAAAAAAAAAAAAAAAACGAATGTACCAAGAGTTAAATGTAGTGCTCTAAATGACTGTAGTGCTATCAAATAGTGAAGTAAAAAAAAGTATTAAGCTGTCAGTAACAATAAAAATATTAGCTTAAGTTTTTTTGTCCATTAGCTAAAAGTACTAATTTTTATGACTTCTGTTCTAATAAAAAGTACACAAAAAGTTAAACTTTTTTTCTTTTCTTTTGTTTTTTGAATAATTATTATACAAATAAATAAAGAATGGAATGTTCAGAATGACTAGTAAATAGACAGAGACTCTAAAATAGATGAGAAGTCTAAAACTAATATCTAAAAGTGTGTCCTGCACAAGATTGGCAAACTTCAGTTTAAAAATAAGAACTAAAAAGATATTCCAAAATGCATAACAAATCACACAAGTCAAGTGCTTTTACCAGTCATCAAATTTTTTACTTTTGCTCTAAATAAATTTTATAAATATAAAAATGCAAGGAAAAAGCAGTCCATTAAGGCCACACGCGACAATGGAACCAGCCATCGACTTCAAAGTGATCTATATATCTATGGTTTTAAACTGCCGTGAAAATAAAAAGTGTCATCACAACACCTTCAGTTGTATAAGTCAAAATCTCTTCAGGAGAATTTGAAATTTTCTTGCTTTGTTGAAACAATCTGCATTTGATTCATGAAGCTTAGAGTTTCAGGAGCATGAAATTGCACCTTGAGACAAACGGAATGTTCGATGTGATTAGGAAGTACTAATAAAATCAAAACTTATTTACGTTTAATTTTTCCTGAATATCATTTAAAAATCCAACTTGTGCCCACTTAACTCAGCATTCTTGATATTTTTACGAAAAATGAACAAAAATTAATTTGTCAATAAATAATTTTACTTCTTAAATGTCATGCAGACGCAAGATTTCTCTTCGTTTTGATGATGCAAGTGTACAAAATTTCATCAAGATAAGATGAAATAAAGATTCCGCATTAAAGAAGATGTTTTTTTTTAATTATTTTTTTCAAATTCCATTTTAGTTTTATTCAAACTGCAGATTTTGTTTTTCGGGGGAGGGGGATGTTGGTATAAATCCTATTTACGAATTCAAAGAAATTTTAAAGAAAAAATGCTCAAAATCCTACCAATTTTGGATGAAGCGGGTCAAGGAAAAAAGTAGGTTTTTTTTTTTTTTAATGCTAAGTCTAACCAAGTTAATATTAAAGCTCTGCGTTCTTTTGAAGCACAAACATAAAGAAAAAACTCATCAAATCAACTCATCCTTTTATCCTTATTGTACGCTACTAGAAAATCGCCCGTTAAAATATGACGGGTAAAAAAAATTTCTACATTAGAACGAAGCAATTGCTTGTTTAATGGTATTATGATAGTTAACATTTTAATCCAAACTCCAGTAGCAACCCTAAACTCCAGTAGGTAGCGCTCATTGTTGACAACTATTTCGTTTCTTCGTTCCCCTGAACTAACACAGTCTTTCAGGAGAGTCAGTCTTAAAGGAAAACAGTTAAGTTACCGGATCCAGTTCAGCCTGGTCACAATAAAGCCTTTCCCAGCATTTTGAACATTACCAAAACATAGTATCAAATTATCATGCCGTGACGCGAGTTTCATTATTGATGACGTCAGGAGTGTTACTCGATCATTGACAATTATATATATGAAGATAAGTTATGACTATATAGATATTGAACATATGTATAAAAACACATATACATCTAATTTATGAACCGCAATAGGAGAGACGAAGCGTAATTGATACAATTTTTTACGTTCTTCCATGTTAGTGTTTTGCAGGTACTATTACTATTTTCCTACCAAATAATAGTCAATGTGATTTGTTAACATAATTTTTTCATGTAAAAAAATCTTTTTTTTTTCTTTTTTTTTTTGAACTTTATATCAATTACATATAACGTGGCAAGAAATGGAGTTTTTAAACAACGAAATGAATTTTTTAAGAGTTGCTTTTAAACAAGATTTTTACAAAATGTTTGAAGTATTCATTCCAGTCAGTTGCAAAACATAAATTTACTTTACAGTTAATGGAAAACAAAGTATGGATATAATTCCTAAAATAAGATCTTAAAAATATCCCATTATTTGAGTTGCTTTAGACATTTTAAGCATTTCTGGAAAAAGAAAAAAACTGAAAATTTATGAGTTTAATTATTACACGGTGTCAACTTGATCCAAACAACGTCATTACGTTGACTAAAAAGGATGAAAAAACAGCTCCGAATATAAGCATCTTCCATCAGGTAAAATAATGCCTCCTATTCAAGGAACACAGTAGCATCTTACTTAATTTGATACGATTATACTTAAAAACCTTATATGAGGCAGTGAGAAGCAAAGGGATGTAAGTGGACATTTTCAAGTTTTGAGCAAAACGCGTTTAAATGTAACATTCTAGGTAGGCTTTCATTGAATTTTTTTTCTAAATCATGCTGTACAGCAGCACCTACCAAGGCCACCAGTACTATATCTTGCCCCAAGATAGAGGAGGAGTTCACCAACCATTTGTACTGGTTATCTCCAAATTTTTAATTTTGTCACTTACATCACTTTGCTTTTCACGCCTCATATGACAGTTGAAAGCAAACTGGAAAAAAAAAAATACTTTTGGGCACAAAGGAAAAAAAATTGAGGACCTCACAAACAAAAAAGACCGGTTCTCCTGCCTACGTAGGTCGAATCAACAAGACGGTTGTTTCTTTCCGTTCTGGGCATATACGCACGCTAAAATTAAAGCCTTTGTATACAATTAACCTAATTTGTATAAATTGAACTAAAATAAATGTTGTTAAAGGTCTCTTTTAGAAATGATAATTTGATATATTTTCATGCACTATTAATTTGAGTTTCAATCTGGAATACCTCGAATTTCTTGTTGAAAAGTATATTTTTAAAAAGTAATTCATCCATATGAAAGAGACAGACAAAAAATCTCAAAATATAACGTGTGTTTCTTAGGGAACATCCCTAATCCTGTATCCACTAGACCTGGGTGCTTATTCCAAGCTCGAAATTCACCTTGCGAGATTAGTTCTGGTCGCCTCACTAGATGGCGCTATAGGGAAAAAAGCGGTCTCGAAAGGAAATTCTCGCAAGTAGCGATTCCAATCGCCAAAAGAAGGGGAAAAGTGACTTTTCGGGCGCTTATTTGCGGAGCGAAATCTCGACTGCCCTAAAGTAGGTGAGATTGTGCGATTTTTGTGATACAATTTGGGAGTTTGTCTTTCTGAAAGGTATTAGCTCGAGGAAAACGAATTTGGATGTTGCCAAACTTGGAGATGGTGCAGGGGGCAAGGGGGGATTAAAACTGCACTGAGGGGGGGGGCAAGTGGTTTTCGTTAAATTTTTGTGATACAAAAATGGGAGTTAGTTTTTCTGAAAGGTATTGACAAGCAGAAAACAAATTACAATGTTACGAACCTTGAACATAGTGAAGGAGAGGGAGGGGGGTTAAAACTGCGCTGGGGGAGGGGGGGGCAAGTGGTTTTCCGTTAAAATTTTGTGACACAAAAATGGGAGTTAGTTTTTTTGAAAGGTATTGGCAAGCAGAAAACAAATTAGAATGTTACGAACCTTGAACACAGTGAAGAGGAGGGAGGAGGGTTAAAACTGCGCTGGGGGGCAAGTGGTTTTCCGTTAAATTTTTGTGACACAAAAACGGGAGTTAGTTTTTCAGAAAGGTATTGGCAAGCAGAAAACAAATTAGAATGTTACAAACCTTGAACATTGTGAAGGGGAGGGAGGAGGGTTAAAACTGCGCTGGGGGCAAGTGGTTTTCCGTTAAATTTTGTGACACAAAAACGGGAGTTAGTTTTTCTGAAAAGTATTGGCAAGCAGAAAACAAATTAGAATGTTAGGAACCTTGAACATAGTGAAAGGGGGGGGAGGGGAAAAGTGGTTGTCCGTGGAATTTTTGTGATAAAATTACGGCAGTAGTTGGTTTTTCTGATAGGTATTGGCACGAGGAAAACGAATTAGGATGTGGCCAACCCTAAAAATGGTGCAGGGGGCGGGGGGGGGGGGGTTATAACTGAAAACATAAAATAGGTATATATGCAACATTTTTCGCTTTGCAATAAGTTTTCAAAGCTTAAAATGCTTAATTTAACTAATAACAACATTATAATGCACAAACATCCGAATTAAATTGCAGACGCACGTGTTAAGAACTTCTTTTTCAATGTAAAATGTTAGTTTGTGAATGAAAATGCATTCGGCTACGGTTGATAACTTCCATTGATTCCACTTTCTTGTAACCAAACCCATCATTTAGGAATTAAGGTAAGGGTGGGGGGGGGGAATCGGGGGCACTCCAAATTTTCAAGATATAATGCATTTGAAATAATTAAGGGGCTAGGAATTTCCTACTCCCTCTTATTTTTTTGACCGTTCGACGGCCTGCACAAATGCGTCTAGGGCAAATTTTATGTAAAAAGCGTTTATAAAATTTTATTTTTCTTTTGTACATTATCCCACTTAAAATTTAGTTTTTCACAAAAGTACTAGTTGTTTCTGAAAATTGTATGAATTTCAAATTTACACAGAATATACAATCCCTTTTTTTTTTGCGTTTTAGCGGGGGGGGAGGGGGTGACATCACAAATTACCGCCCCGGGTGTCACCCATGCTTGGTACGCCACTGACGTAGGTATTTTTTTTTCCTTTTTTTTTTTTTCTTTTTGTCTTCTTTTGCTATAAAATCCTCCTCCCCCCTTTTTTCCTAAATTCTTTATTTATTACCTACTGTCAATATTCAATTTCAATTGAATTCAATTTGTAAGATAATTTATTTTCCTTTATTGAAATTTGATATTGATTAACTAATTACAAAACAGTAGAAAGGCTGGTAATTTCTGGGGAGTTGTTTCTAAAATTTGATTTTCCATTTCGCCAACATCAAAATTAGCAATATTATATAAATACTGTATTCGATTATACTGTAAGCATTTGTAAATTGGCTGCTATATAATATGATGGATTTCAAGGAAAAGAGAATGCTTCAAAATGCTCCTTTTTTCTTTTCTTCTTCAATTTAGGATCTTTCCTTTGGGTTGAACTTTAAAGTTCTTTATCAGCTGAAGAGAAATAATGATTGAAAAATTTATTCCTTTTACGAATATTTTTCAATATACATTTACAGAAGCAGAGTATTTATTTATTTTAAACTGCTCTTGTAACCAAGATTGCTGTTTTGACTTTTTAATCTTGAAAATAAAGATGGAATTGTGTAATCATAGGTACAAGTTGCTTGTTTTGAAAAAAAAAAAAAAAAAATCTAGAAAAGTACTGTTTTGAGGATATCTTAAGATTGGGTCTTGGAAAACAATACCTAGAAAAAATGGAATTTGAAAACCGGAATATTGAAGAAGTAATACTTTTTATTTAGCATATGCTTATTTAATTATAATTTTAAAGGAGAAGAGAACATGTCTTTGAAACTGAGATTGTTGTTATAATTGCAACTGGAGCGGGGGGAGAGTTGGTTTTCACATTACTAATCCTAATATGGAAGATTATATATTCTGTTATGTCTGCTCCCATCCCCAAAAGCTCAATTAGCACAACAAACCTTTTACATTTTGTAGGGGTGACCCTCCCCCCGAATATCCGGAAGAATCCCCCTCCAAAAGCAAGAGCCCCCCAAATAAAAAAATACCCCTCAAGCCCCTTTAAAAATTTCAATGGCGCAATCAGCGCCATTGAAATTTTTACCCCCCCCCCCCCCCACATTGTAGTGTTTTTTTTATTCAATTTGAATTAGCAGATTTTTTCATCAAGACTTTTGGATGCCTCTAAACCTTTCGCACTCTGCACTTCATTAGACACGGCAACAACATAATATTCAATCCACGATTACGAACTATTTATATTTTTTCATCTGCATTTATGACGGTTAAGATTTTTTTTTTTAGTATCATTATTTTTTTTAAGTTATTATTATTATTTCGATTATAGTTTCTTGGGAAAAATATATTTCATATAAGACATTCTTACTAATATAGATGGTGTTATATAGTAAATCAACAAAATTTACGGATAATTTTTATCAAATTTATGTATTGGCTGTTTTAACCTCTTCGATTTTTGTTTTAGACACTGTAATATTGAAATATGCAAAAAATACGACTTACTTTTTGCCATTCGACTAAGCTTTTTGCACCGGAGCATTCTGCCATTTTTCCTTTGTGTACTATTTTTTAAAATTCTCGGAGAATTAATTTTTAAGAACTTCAGGATTTGCTTCAAGAAAATCTAAAATTATTTCGGCGTGATTCTTTGTAACGTAAAACGTATTCTTTGAAGAATAGCCATTAGCGTGCCAGTCGTCAAAGTTCGCGCTTTTCCGTCCAAGAATTAAACAAAACAAAACTAGCTGCACTGAAAGGACATTGGTTGGAAGAAGTCACGTGTACCTCCTGGCCGACCAAACTAATCGAAAAAATCGGCGCCTCTTCGAAAGACAGCTGCGAGCTGTTCAGAATTCAACGTTGCGAGATTTTTTCGATAACATCGATCACGTGACGGGAAATCTCGAAGTCGAAACGTAAGTAGTTTAGAATGACCACCCTGGTCCCCCCTATGCATTATTTTGAATAGTTAACAGAAAATACAAATGCAGCTTGATTGACCAATTAATACAGAAGAATAGTACGAAGGGTAAATTTATTCTTCTTTTTGATTGCAACTTCCCGTAATCCCAGACATATCGTTTTTTGAACATATGAAATCAAATTTAATTAACTACTGTTGACTATCTCCTAGAATTTCTTTTGTACAGATGAAAAAGGTTAAAGATCGAGTTTATGTAAACCCCGAGAGAAATACAAACAACCGCCAATTCAGCGCTCACTGAACCAAAACGGTCGACTGACACTTAGGCACCAACTCCCTAACACTGCATAAGAAAAGCGCATTAATATTGCCAAATCCAGCTAATGACCAAGAAAAAAAAAACGCCAAAGAGGGGGGCTCAAGTAAGTTCTATGGGGGAGGGCTTGAGGGAGGCAAAAAATGAATTTCGTAAAAAGAGCGAAGGGGGTTAAAGAGAAAAAAAATCAGCGTAACGGCGGAGCGCGCGTAATTTATGGAATGTGTCACATTGGCTGCTACAATTAAGGAAGCTTTGAGCTGCGTCTAAATTAATCTGCTGTTTAGCTCCATTAATGTTTTATGCAATAAAAGCGGATGCAGTTTAAAAGTGTGAAAGAGGGTTAATGCTAAATCAATACTCCGTCATTACTAAAACGCCTCTTCACCTTCTATACTGAAGGAAGAAAAAAAAAAGGTCATGCTAGAAAAAATATAAAAACGATGCGAAAAATTGGTTCTGGGTAAAAAATAGACGGCGTTAAGGCAGGAATCAGTTAACGGAATTTCTAACACAGCGTTACCTCCCACCATTTCATTTCTTTTTTAACTCTGTTTTTTAATTTTGTTTCAAAAGTACCTTTTGCTCCCTTATTAGCCGAGCTGAAGGGAAGATTATTGCGAGAGAAAAAAATCTATGAAATGAGTACAGCGTGTGAAAGGCTGAATTTTTAAAAATAAGTTTTTCTGGGGAAAAGTTAAATAAAAAAGCGATTAATAATCATTATTTAACAAGAACATTTTTAAGAGTTTTTTTCCCCCTCTTTTATAGAGATAAAAACATAAATGTTTCGGTCATTGCTACCTGGTTCTCAAAGATATAGTGAAAAAAAGGAAAGAAAAAACTGATTTTTTGAATCTTTTGAACTGGTTGTTTTAATCGAAGAAAGTTTCAAAAGCCCACATCTTATTGTTCTCTGCTAAGTTTATCGTCGGCTAGATGGCGTGGTAGTAAGGCATTGGCCTTCTACGTCTTGGACCCGGGTTCTGACCCGTGGTAGTCAGTCGGTGGTTTTTCTAGATGCAGAATATTGTCAGTTGATGTCACTGACTATGCGGCATGTAAAATAGCTCTTGGTTATTCGTCTGGCTTTAAGTGCCCCTGGCAAAATTAAATTCCTGGTGAATCTTCGCATCGAAGAGATCCCAGTGCCTCCATCTGGTGAAGCCTGGGCTTCAAAATTAGCTCTGCCATTGACATCCGCGCCTTATTGGTGACACATGAAGGACTGGGTGCCACATCGGGGGACTGCACTAGCTCTGCAAAAGGCTAAGGCCTTAGGGGCCTTAAAGAGCCCCATTAGAAAAAATAAGTTCAGCCTTAAAATTTAGTCGTTCATAATTATTACTTTTCATTTTTGTTTTTGGCATGGATTAAAAAACTTGTCCCGCTCAAAAAAAAAAAAAAACACCAGGGCAGAGTTAGCATAATAAAAATTTTTTTAATACAAGATTTCAGTTTGTATTACTATTTATAAATGATTATTAAGTGTATATCGGTGGTAAAGTTACTACTGATGTTTTAAATATTTGTTATGAACGACCTAAATAAAAAATTTTAACATTTCACGACTGAACGTTTTTAAGCTATGCAAGGTACATACGTACGTTCAAAGGCACGGTCCTACGTACGTCTACAAATTTGATACAATCAAGTTATTAAGTTCAAAACTTGAGTTTTGAGACATTGTGAAGCTTAACTTTCAAACCGCTATGAAAAATAGTAAGACTCGTTTAACAGACCCTTGTCTACAAGTATTACAGTAAGTTTATTCGTGTAACTTTTTGTTTACATAATTGATATAAATTTATATAATTGATATACATCATGAAGAGCCAACTGTAAATTCAAACTTATTAATTTAACTTATTACTAAATTCGCAATACTTTTTGTAGAAATTACAAAAAATATCTGTAATACTTAACAAACTTTGATTTTGTACAGCATCCTGATTTGAACAAAACAAATTGGCACTAATATTACTTCCACTAATAATGGTCGTACATTTTTCCACTTTCCGTAATATAGAGGACGTTCTTCTTGTCAAAAGAAACTTTCTTCTTCATCTTAAAACCAGCGAAAATTCAACAGGGCAAAATTCATAATACTAAAAGTAGAAACTATATAATATCGGTAGCACTTAATACCTTTGATTTTGCACAGCATCCTGGTTTAAACAAACGCCAAATTGACTTTTATATTACTTCCACTAATAAAGTGTCGGATATCTTTCCAGTTTCCGTAATATGGTGTAAGTCCTTTTCGTCACAAGAAACTTTCTTCTCCATCTTAAAACCAACGAAAATTCAACGGGGACTAAACTCGCAATATTTTTTTGTAGAAAGTACAAGAAATATCCGTAATATTTAGAAAAGTTTGATTTTGTTCAGGTTCCTTATTTGAACAAAGAAATGAACACTAATGTTACTTCCACTGGTAATGTGTCGGACATCTTTCCAAATTCCGCAATATGGTGAAAGTCCTTCTCGTAAAAAGAAACTTTCCTCTCCAACTTAAAAGCAGAGAATATTCAATGGGGACTAAACGCCGTGCTGAATTTTTTCTCCCCATTCGTCGCGGTAGCAAAGCAAAAATGAAGACTTACCACCTACAAAGTTAATGAGGACGGGTGCTGAAGCGGGGGGGATAACACCCCAAAAAAGGGCGGGAAAATAACAAATCGCTACCCTCTTCATCATTTTCGAATTTAAAATGCTAAGGTAAGAAAATTAAAGAACAGAGGCGTAAGCAAATGCGAGAGGATTTGGGGCTGCTCTTTGTTCATTTGCATACTACCGATAAATTCGACAAATAAGAGAAAAATAATACACCAGCGCAGGAATCAAAAAGTGCAAATGATTTCGATTTTTTAATGCGGCAGAAGTTTTTCACTTAAGATTCGGTGCTAATCTACTGGAGAACTGCTATGTATAATTTTCGCATTATATTGATATGAGCAGTAGATTTATTTTTCCGGCTTTCTCTCTTTTTCCCCCATCCGGAGTGTTTTCCAATGGCCGCGTTTATATGTGAAGTAAAAGAAATGCGAAAAGAGGTTATTAGACGGAATTCTTTATTTTGTTTTGTGGAATGTTGTTTGGTATACAAATTTTATTAGAGAGATTTCATTAGTGAATTCCATATTAATTTCTCAATCGAATTATTTATACGTCTGTGAAATAGTACCTTTGACAACACATTAAAAAGTTAAATTATATTTGTTTTCCATAGAAGTTGGAAAGGAAGGAAATCTCAAGGAATACTTAGGACATTCGTAAATTTGATTACTATAATTCAATACTAGGCAGCTGCATCATATTTGTTGTTGTTGCAAGGAAAAGTTAACTTCGGAAGCAGATTTCAGTCATGAATTACATTTGGGCAAAATCTGACATTAGTTTCTGATCCAAAGTACAAAAAATGTAGGTAAGTTTAATGGGGGAAAAAAGTGAAAATACATTTTGAATAATAATAAAAAAAAATTGATAATAATCTAATATTAAAAAACGTCATCATAGCCCTAACAAATTTGTTACAAACCTTTGCCAATTTATAACCGGCATCAGTTTAATATCAGTTTAATAATATTTATGATAATAACACTATTTGAGGAATACAGCCACAAAAATATCATTGAAACAATCCTTTTTTCTTTTGGCGAATATTTTGTTCACGTTTACCAAAGCGAAACCTTATTTTGAATGTCTTAAATACGTTTATTTAAATGCCACAATTTTAAAATGAAATAATTTATTATTTTATAGTAAACAAATGTTTTTGGGAAAGCGTACTTAACGAATACTTTTTTAACAGTAGGCCAAAGTCACCCGACATAAAGATACTTTCTAGAATGGGTTACCTGAGATTTTTTATACATGTTACCCATAAAGTATGAAATCCGTTATTTTATAGAACACCTAGTTATTTCATGGAATAACTGATCGTGTCCGTTAAAGTGTAAAACTCTCTTGTATTTCATGGTTTAGCTAATTATTTCATAGAATAACGATCTGCAGCCCATTAAAGTGTAAAATAATCTATATCATATATCTTGTACGACAAATACATTTACCTTCCACCCCTACAGCATTTATGAACTGTTCCATGCCACAGGGAGAGAATGTGTTGGCGCAATGTTTTTGTTTTAGAAATAATGTTCTTTGTAATTCTGTCATTTTAGTAATGCTTGTTGTAACAAATGATTTTATGGTACGTTTCCATAAATACCATTTACACGCTGCATAAATTAGATAAATTGCTTCTTTTTCATTTTATTTGTCTATCGTTAGTTTATTTATGGAATACCTAGTTATTTCATTTTGGATAAATTGTTTACTTTACACTTTAACTGTCTTTCATTAGTTAATTTGTAGAATACCTAGTTATTTCATAGAATAACTAGTTAAAGTGTCAAATTAATAACATATTACATCCTTTAACGGACACGATCAGTTATTTCAAGGAATAACTAGGTATTCTATAAAATAGCTGCATTATATAATTTAACGGTAATACATACATGCATTCCACATCTGTGAAAAATATCGAAACTAAATCTTGTAAGAATAAGTTGAGTAGATTTCTGTTGTAACCAGAAAAAAGGATTTGAAATGTAGTTATAAAGGTTACAAGTTTTTGCTTGTTTTACAGTTCATTTTTTTACAGTGCTACAGTGATCAAATTGCACCGTTCTTATACGTTGAAAATTATAACTTCATAAATTATTATTTCTTCTGTGTTAATATTAAAGAGAGGAATGTTGAGCAAAGTGAAATACGAAGCAACAAATAAAATATTATCCCGTTTTTAGCAGCAACCATATGGTAAGGCTTTAACTATATGTAACTACATGTAGGCTACTCCAGTCAAGAAATTTATCTTTGATGATCAAAGCATATAATAATACAAGCAAGTTTCAAAAATTGATACTCATATCGTTATGTTTTTGTTCTATGTCAAAAATGATTTCTGTTACTAGAAAATGATGTAGTTTATTATTGACATTTTTAATATTCATTGAGAACTACTAATATTCAGTGTAGTTCTTATTTAATTGGTATTAAGTTCATTTTTGTTTTAAATCATTGTCCAACTATTCAAGTGCATACGGAGCAGAGTGGATGGGGCAAAGTGAAATAGTTCTTTTCGTTTACTTATTTGATTATTAATAAAGCCACTAATGCGTTCATTTACTAAGGATTTACTAAGGAATTCATTTGAATTTTTCACTTTTAAAAATTCACTTATTTGTTCATTTATCCATTCATTTTCTTATTCATTCACTATTTTATTCCCTTCATTTGTTAATTTTTCTTTGTTAATCAATTAATATTCTTATTTATTCGTTGATTGTTTCATTATCTATTCATTTATTCATTCATTAGTTTAACTACTACTCATTTATTTGAAGAAAATTTTTTGTAATATTCCAATAGAAAATATTTCAATGGAAAAAAATATTTGTTTTTCACATTGCCCCATGGGGGAAAAAAGTGAAAATGTTTCACCTGTTTTTTTTTTTTTTTTTTTTTTTTTCAATGTGCGAATTTACTGCCAAAAATGAAAAAAGTGAAAATGTTTCACCTGCTTTTTTTTTTTTTCTTTTCAATGTGCGAATTTACTGCCAAAAATGAAAAGCAATATTTAAGTGCAAGCTTTATTATAAAATGCAATGTTCTTTCTTTACGTACTGTAATTTTAGAACTAATTTTCAATTAGTTCATTTTAAAAAAAGTAATTAAGGCTCGGATTCACTGAGATTATTTTTTTAAATCAAATGATTACAAAAGACACATTATTTTCTGTTCAAACGCATTAAAATATTCCTCCAGTTCAATTTCGTAGTCAGTATGAAATGTAGGTTCAAATAGCTCTACAGCACACTGACACATATCAAAACTTAATTTCAAAAGATAACACGCGCACAACACACACTCGCCTGTAGTAAGTTTTCTCTTTTCAAAAAAAAAAAAAAAACTCAAAATAATGTCGCTTCCATTTCGCAGAATTTTAGTTTAAAACGCTTCTAATAGATGGCGCGTAATGTTCGCTCTCAAAACTTAAATCCTAAACGCAGAACTAAAGTTATCCTTTTTAAGCTAGCAATTTTGATATATATTTTTTAATTTCGGGAGATAAGCGAGATTGTTTTCTTGCCATAAAATAATTTGGTAATATTTCTGATTTTAAATATTTTGTTTAAAAGAAAAAACAATCACTCTTAAAAAGTACGAACATTTTTAGTTCCCCACGCAAAAATCCATTTCAGTCATTTAATATAGTTATATATATTAAAAAATAAAATATTATTTTAAACTTAACTGCTACAAATGAATGCACTTCAACTTGAAATTATTTCTAGTTTTTCCAGGAAAAAACGAATGCCAGTTAAATGTAGAATTTATATTGAAAAACAAATCAAATTGAAAAGGAAATAAGTACTCTTGTAAATTATTAAGGCATCTTTTAATTTAGCGGTTATCAAAATGTAACTTAATTAATTTACTAAAACTCAATCGTCAAAAAACTACAGTAGTATGAAGAAAAGGAGTTTTTTGTCGGATGTCTTTTCCTCCATAAGCTCACTTAATTTGCATTAAAAAGGGGGTTTCCTCGTAAACCCAAAACACTTGTATGCAGGAATCTGCAATTTTGTGCAATTCACAACGTCGTTTTTACTTTCTTTTAATCTTGCAGTTATTAATTATTATCTTTGGGGTCAAATTCGAATTCTAATGCAGCAGTTTATACCTATGAAAGGATTGTTTTGATCAAAAAACAAAATCCGTCAGAAGGTATTTTTGATTAAAAAAACCCCTCCAGAAGATATTTTTGACCAAAAAACCTCCTTCAGAGGGTTGTTTCGATCAAAAAACCCCTCCAGAAGGTATTTCTGGCTGCGCTCGTGGAGAGGGGGATTCATTAAATTAGGACGCTTTGCAACGAGGTGGAGGAAGGGGGTAAAAAAAGTGTGACATCACATTTTTTATGTAATATGCTATCAAAAAACATGTGACAAGTGGAGGAGAGGGTGTATGGTGAAGTGTGGCACTTTGTGACAAAAGGGGGAAGGGAAGACATTTTCTGAGAAAAAGGCTTGACATCATTTTTATGAATAGCTCCTTTGTCCAATTTATACATTTGCCTAATTTATTTTGAAATAAATGCATTGAACCTTCCCATACTTACGTTTTTACCAGACTATTTACGAGTTACTAGTATAAAACTACTTGTTTGCTGTTCAATGTGATTGTAAGGGACTGTGTGTCCAGTAAGTGAAAACTTTAATAGGCCTATTGTTAATTAAAAACAAATATTCAGATCTCGATATAAGGTCACCCCTCTGGACTTCGCGAAACTGACCTTATAAGCGGGGTGACCTTATCACCAATTTATATGTATTTGTCGATAAGTAAGGATATGAATAAGTCGTATACTTCTTTGAAAAATTTAAAACTATCAAAAATATCAGTTTCTTAGAATATAACTTTTTAACTAAGTCAAATCCATTAAAATTAAGGCAATTAATAAGGAATTTTAAATTATCACTTTTAAATTTTAATTCGGAATAAAGTTCTACACAAATATGCTCAAGCAAATTATGATGCACAACTTACCTAACTTCAATTAATCTGTAACACAGAACTGTATTGTCGAAATTTTTCGTTGATTTTTTGTAAAAAAATCATTTTAAATATTATGTAAATATTTTTTTTTTTTTTGAGTTTTATTTTATTTATTTATTTATTTATTTTTTAATTTCTGAAGCTCTCGTATGGCTCGTAAAATATATTTTGTGACATTTATGCGCTGTGCACCTCTATTTGTGTCACTCTTCTTAGTAATATTGTAGTTATACTCGCATTGTACTGCATTCTCGGAACTTTATACGTTAATATGAGCAATGACTTTTCGCCGATACAAGATCGTGTACCGAAAAAAAATTACTCGGAATCAATTCTGTGGCACTGAAATCACCAAAGAAAGTCAACAAATGTACCCTTATAAGCGAATACGCTATTTAAGACCTGACGAGATATTCTATAATCATCCATAATATAGAATTCCTATTCAATGAGTCGCAACCTTAGAAAAGTGACCTTATATAGAGGCCTGACTGTAAACTTTTAAACTTTTGTCTCAGCAATGCCCGTTAGCAAAAGAAACGTACCTGGAGCGTTACTCTGGATGTCTCTAGAACTTCAAGTGACGTCTATTTCTCCCTCACGACAAGGGAGGATCGGTGAGAAAATAGTCGGTTGCCACATTTCGTGCTACGCTCAAACCTTCTAGTGAGGAATTTCTCCCCTTCGCTCTGCAACTCGAGACGGGGAAACGATTGACCAATCAAATGACTCCATATCTCACCTCACTAGCGTTTATCCAAACAGTTACACGTGTTTTATTAGTTTAACTCGACTTTATTTCTCTGTAATGGGTGAATCACAAAGGCGCATTTTAGTAAGAAAGCGGGGGGGGGGGGGGGCATAACCCCTTACACAGGGATAAATTAATTTTTCATTTACTATTTTTTAGTTGACTCCTTTGTGACATGCAACATTTTTTTTAGTTTTTTACAAAGAGCACACTAAACAAAGCATATTCGCATGAAAGCATTTTTCTTTGCTGAAGAAGTAATCCTAGAGTCGTTAGGAATAATAAAATACATAATTCACCGTTTGCGAACTCAAGGAAAGGTAACATCGCGGTTTGTCCAGTAATTTTTTGTTGATGGGATCAAAAATTTACATTTTTAAAAATATGTGTAGAAGTACCTAGAAGAGCCATATTAATCCGAAGCTATTTGCGAAATGCTTGATTTATTTCTCAGCTTATAAAAAAAGCAAAATGAAAGAAATCACATGGTAATTTCTTGGAAAAACCATAATGTTATTGCAAACGGTATGTAGTATCAAAATATCTCAACTGTATCATGGCTTTAAGAACAAATCAGCAACTGCTTTGAAATTTGCAAACAAATAGTTTCTGAATTCTTCAGTTAAGCTTATATGTTATACAGCTTATGATTTTTACAATTTCATAATATTTTATAGTTTAAATATAAACTAATTTAAAAAAACTCAAATGAGGTATGAGTTTATTTAATAATAATCTTTCCAGATTTCTGAAATGTTCAACCGGGACACCGAAATGGATGGTCCCCCCCCCCCCGTGTCAAGTATTCAAAAGGGTACACACCTGTGGATGATTTTCGGAGTGTACGGCATTTTATTCTCAGTGCTATGAATAAATGGTTACTAACTATGAACATAAAACAGATGTAATAAAAAATGACATAAGCAGATAAACTTTGAACATTTCATTTCCGAGATGTAAATATTTGCAATTTATTTGAGCTAGAAAAACACTTTGAATGAGAAATAAAAAATTGAACATTATTTAGATATACTTTTCATTTTATAAGACTTTTTTGGTTTACATCATGTTGTAAAAATTTTCACAAACTAATCCGGCTCTAATTTTATAAGTCAATGTTACAAATGATAAAGTAATCTTTCTAAATAATCCTTCACACTCAATTATTTTTAAACCTTTTTGGTGATTTATAAACAAATTTATCTTTTATCAGGACGTGAAGTAAACCGACCGGAATGCCGGAATTTTGTTTGAAAACCGGAACCGTCCCGGGCAAACCGGGAGGTCTAGCAAGCCTATTTAATAACCATGCCCTTATGTTATAATCATTAAAACAATGTTCTTTATTAAAACCACTCATTTTATAGCATCTCGGCGAAAGTATCCAGGGTTTAGCATTTAATTTTTTCGAAATGTTGAAGATATTTTACGCCCCTGTTCAAAAATATATTTTGAACAGGGGGTGAATAAGCCTGTGAATAATAATATTTATGTAGTATATTAATCGGTCTTAAGGGGATCTTCAAAATCATCTAAAAAGTAAAGTCATGAAAACTTGTTAGTGAAACAGTGTAAGGACGAGGGGGAGGGGAGGCACTTTTCAACTTCCGGGGGCCCCTTCAAAAAAATGTTCGTATATCACCTCTCCCAGTGAATCAGCTACACTTTTATCATAAAAAGGGACTGAAAGAAATGTCAGAATCAACAATGCCGTCACCAGATTTTTGTATCAGGGAGGGTTTTACCAACGCATTTCTCGTGAAACCTATACTAGACTTATAAAATTTGATTTTGTTCGCATATTATATTGGTTTTTGTTACAATGTGTTATTTAAATGAGGGTAAGGGTACCAGTATAAGCAAATATAAAAGGGGACTTTTCCATGAAATGAAAAAAAAATTATGTAACCACCCCCATTAAATGTTCGATGTCTATTTAAAAACTCAAAAAAGGGGGGGGGGAGAAATGAAATAGATTCGTGTACTCCTGTATACGCACTCAAACTGATATTTCTTAAATTCATACTGTTTGACACTTTTAAAAAATGTAAAATGTAGAGTTTGGCTCTTGTAAATTAAAAAAGCTTTGACGTTTTTGTTAGCGTCAGGTATTCAAATCTGAAGAGAACTAATGTTTTAAAAGAAATGATATTCACAATGATAATAATAAAAATAAAGACTGCAGAAAAAGCACTTAGTTTGTATCGTTAAAAAATATTTTTATTTTTTTAAATGGAATTTAAAAAATAATAATAATAATAAATAAAACAATAAAAAGAAGTTTTCAGCAAAACAGTTTTATAAAAACCATATTTTTGCTTTGTTTTGAAATTTTTTCAGGGGGCTGGAACCCTAAAACCCGCTGCTTAATTACGGACATGGGAATCAAGAAACATCAGTTTAAAGTTATTATAGTCAGAAATGGAAAACAACCACTACTTAAATGCGAATAAATTAACTGCAAAATATTAAGCATTAGATCGACAGAGAAACTAGGCACAATTAGTTGAAAAACTAAACGCTGCAGGAGGTGTTTAAAAAAAAAGTGAAATCCTTGCAAAAGATAAATTATTTTTTAATATTACTACCGTTTTTGAATGCACCGTTTTTCTAAGAGTCAATTAATGTTATCAGTTTTAAATTTGTAGCTTAAGTCAGGATATATTTATTAAACTACTTTATAGACGAACAACAGTGGCTTTCAATCTATTTACAATTACATAACTTAGGTGGTAAAAGTGCTTAAAAGGTACCCACTTTTATTTCCATTAAGGTTTGAATTTGATAGTATTTTATTTAGCTATTTGTTTATATTTGTTATATAAAGCTAAAGAAAATTATTGTGGGTTAAAAGTCAATTATAAATAACTGACTATTTGGAATTATAGACTGAAGTTCAAGTTTTAAAAAGCTTTTAAAATCATGGCGCAGAGTACTTTCCTTAATAATTTTCATCAAAAGCGAGTCAGTCAAAGCGAGAAATCAGCGTAAACAAACAATTCTCTCTACCGAAAAGGCGAACTCACCGGCTTTTTACCAGTCTAGAACTACACGCTAGTCAAACAAGGTACCGACGCGTAAACGTGCTTTAGAGCGTAGTGCAAAATTCTAGCTCACGAGTAGTGACGTCACGCGGGAGAAAAAACTGGTTTTCTCTCTACCGGCTTCATTCTAGAGAGATCCAGAGTAATGCCCCTGAAGAGAGAGAGAAAAAGATCCCCTACTAAAGCACTGTAAATGTCGCTTTTTTACACAGTGAGTGCTACTGCCATGAAACAGGTTTACCGTTGAGGTTCAGGATAGTTGCATTTAAAGCCTGGATTACAGCACTGAAAAAATCATGAAAAATATGAATTTATATATGCACGAAAAATACCAAAAAAAAAATGCTATCAAAACTAAAAAACATGCTCTAAAATCTGAGAAATATTCGCTGATATTTCTTTACTCGTGCCTCTTTTTTTTTTTTTTTTTTTTTTCATTTTGAAAAACGAAGTATTCTTAACTATTTAATTTGCTCCACATTTCCCCATGTTACAAATTGTCGTTTCATACTGTGAATACTACTTTGTATTAACAAGAAAATTTGCGACGTGGATTTAAAAATAGAGCTTTTTATGTTCTAGTGTCTACTTGCACGTCCTCTGCCTCAAAACAAATTATAAGAGTGAAACTGAAATTTCAACTTTGATGTAACTACTTCTCTCAACGTAGTTCTTAGAAATTACATCCCTGGTTTGATGTTATCGTATGTTCAATAAAAAGTGTTCTCTTATAAAAAGATTTTCTGTTAAGAAACAAGATCAGTCTTGTTCAGAGCCATTCGTGTCTTGTACTGATCTTTCATGTGTTACTTCATGTCTCAGTCTTGTTCTGATTCTAGGTATGTTACTTCGTGTCTCAGTTGGTCATTGGTAACCGTCAGTCCCGTTAGTGTCTTTAGATCCATTTGGATCTGAACTCACAGAAATAGAATTCATAGTTCTTCCTCATTCCTTAAACATTTTTTTACATCACGAACATTGCAAATGAAACCCAATTTGATCAATGACCCTCTTCCTTTACAGGGGTGCCCATCCTCCCCAAGTTGAATGGTGCAAATCCCCCCCCCCCCTTTTCTCAACCCTTTTTTCCTTTTTTTTATTTTTTATTTTTTTTTAATATTTATTATTTTAAATATTTTTACTTATTTATTTATTTATTTTGCGTTTAAGTATTATTGTAATTTTATTATAAAAGTTCTATGCTCCGCCAATTACATACCATATACACACACATACAAACTAAATAAGTAAATTAAATTAAATATAAACCGAATAAATAAAATAAATTATTCAAATTTAAATAAATCAATAAATAAATGTAAAGTAATAAATTTTAAAAAATTTAAAAATCCTCCCCCCCCCCAAATTTTGATGGCGCAACTTGAGCCATAATCCCCCCGTGGGCACCCCCGTTCCTTTAAAAAGAACGAAATCTCGGAAGGAATAAATTTTGCATTGAAATTCGGTGCCTTAGCTTAAATAATGGACATGGAAATAAATAAAAACCTTTGCGGAAATGTAACTGGTAATCAACAACATTTTGACGCACAATATTAGCAGATTACTGCATACACGTGCTTCAAGGTGTAATAAATTTCGGCTCTCAGTTCCATTTTGTCTTGCTTATTTTGTTAATTAGCTGTTTTTGCTAATTAAACTGTCAACTGTTCATTCTCGTTGCGTTTACAGGATGTCTTTTCATCCAAAAGCTCACTATTTGCATTGATAAAGAGGTTAACTAAAACCTCGAAACACGTGTATGCAGTAATTTACTAATTTTGTGAGTCAAAACGTTGTTGATTGCCAATGGACATGGAGTTTAATTCAGATCCTACCTTATTATAAGGCTTGTTTCAGAAAGTTTTGTGCATATTTTGGTGGTGATTAACACAGAAAATATGCAAGTAATAAAACAAAATCTTGATGCATAATGTTATTCTCTTTTTTATTAAAGGAAAAAAAACATGATTTGATTAAACATTTTCAAAATACAATTTGTACACTCAAGCGAAAATAGTCGCACTTTTCGCTTGATAGTGCAAATCGATTTTTGCACAGTTAATTTTAAACTTATTTCTTCTCTCGCAAACATAATTTCCTAAAAGTTTTGACATTTTCAGCGCATTTCCCATCTTTACGAAATTTATCTGTTTAGTAAGAACCCAACGACAGTCAACAGGCATAGTTTAGAAGTTGTAGGAGGGTTCAGTTTCTTTTCTTATCAACACATTCAGCTCTTTTAGGGAAAACTAATCTCTTGCCAATTTCGAGCAATGTTAACTAAATCAGGCCAGTGGCTAAATCAGGCCAGAAGCGTACACTGCCGTGTGCAGGTAAACGACAGTATCTGCAGAAATGAGTTTTCGAGATATTTGAAGAAATGTGTAGTGTATTCAATACTAACATTAAGAAAATGTTGGAAATAAACCTTTTTTTTTTCGCACCTTTTTTTCAGCGGAAACCAGAAAAGTGAACTTGTTCAATAAAGATAACGTACAATAGATGACAAAAATGCAAAAGAAATGAAAAATGAAAAATTTGCAGTTACTGCCCTTTACCAGCACATGGCAGTACAGCACCATTGTACTTTTGTAGGAACGGCCTGGAAATGTTTTTGAGAGCACTCATTGACATACACAGTGGAATTTATTGCACCTTCACGAAAGAAAGGTGACTTTTTAGTCACATTACGACAGTCCCTAGCTAGACAAGAACGTTGTGACTAAATTTTTCAATCGAAATACTCTTTTCAGAAACCGGAAGATCATTCTTACTCTCAGTACTAAAATACTGAAGCAATTGTTTAAAGATCTCCTTTGTTATCACATTTAAAATCTTTGATTCTCGAACTAATAGAGCAAAATTTTAGATCTTAATTATTTTCATTTGAGGTACTGAGAAGCAAAGGGATGCACAAATGGCAAAATTAAACATTTAGAGATAACCAGTACAAATGGTAGGTGAAGCCCTCCTCTGTCTTGGGGCAAAAGATGGTACTAGTAGCCCTGGTAGGTGCTGCTGTACAGCATGATTTAGGGGAAAAAAATAATGAAACCTACCTAGGACGTAATCTTTATACGCATTTTACTCAAAACTTGAAAATGTCCACTTACATCCCTTTGCTTCTCACTGCCTCATTTGATGTCATTTTATTCATGAAAATATTTTTGGAAAACAAAAAAATAAATAATAAAAATAAATACTACTTTTACAAGCGGAAAATGAAGTCGGTAATATTTATCCCCAGAGACAATGATTGTTTTCTTTAAAAATTTAGCTTTCATGAATTTCATTCGTCACGATTGATAAAAGGCAAAGATCGTGTGACTTGTTACCTACCAATCACAAAGTGAAACAAAAGAGCAATCGCCACCCGTTGTATAACAAACGCAGTAAACAACCTTGGTTGCTAAAAAAAATCCATCAGTTTAAAAAAAAACTTTCATAAGCTCATGATGCTATAGTTTAGCCTGAAACTGATATTCATCACCTTACTGACGTAAGCAGGAAACAAACTTGTAATAACATAAATAAAAATCAGATAGTATAACCAATACTCGGGGTGTTTAGTTTAAAAACGACACGTTTTATATTTTCTTAGTAAATGTTTGCCAGGAAAAGATTTTTTTTTTTTTTTCAAATAAGGGACATTTTTGAGAATCTCACTTTGGAGAATAACTTCACTGAGAAAAATAACAGTAGAAAACAAACCTTGAACAATTTAAAGAATGGAAGTAATTTGCTCAATTTACCTTTCTAAATATTTAGCAAAAGGAGAATGCCATTGAAGACTGTTTATTGAAGCAACAAACCCATTCCGAATATTTAAAAAGACTTCAAAAGGATTTTCACACCGATGAGTATTAGGAGATAACAAATTGGGCTTGAAATTCATTTATGCTGCAAATTCCTCTTCGTTGATAATGTAAACATCTTCAGAGCTTTTCAAGATGTTTATAAGGATTTTAATTTTGAACCTTGCAAATATTGCCAAAAAAGTTTATAGACTTTCAAGGAGTTAAAGCTCAAAAGCAGTTTTCCTTTTTAATAAAATATGAGTAACGTATGAATAATAAATATAGATAATAACTTGTTTGACTTTCTGATACACAAAGCATTTGTCATTGCCGCCAAGAATATTGAGTAAACACTACGGAAGAGATAAGATGGTTTCAAATTACAGCGCGTGGTTTTATTTGTTTACTTTCAGCAATCATGAACACGAAAATAAACATCTCTCTGGATTAAATTCTTAAGTATTGATATTTAAGCCTTTATGTTACACTCAAAGCAATTTTTGAAATTAAAGTTTGTCTTATGCATGCTGAGAAAAAAATGCAATGCGCTGATAGCATCTTTCTAAACTGTAGTTTTGGAAGTTCGTTCAATTATCCATACTGCAGAGATTCAAATAGGTTCAAGAACAGTATAAATCTTTAGAAATTTTATGATTTCTTGAACGTACACCCTTGTGAAAATTAATGGAATCAAGTCAATTTTTTTTACAAAATCACCTTTATTTACATTATTTAATTATAAAATTGAAATCGTCACTTAGTATGCCCCCCTTTTTTGTCCAGCAGCATTTTCACTCTTCTGCGCATAGAGCCAACTATAGTTTTGCACTTTTCTTTGAGCTCTTGAGCTCTAAACCATGTTTTTAGAAAAAGCACAAATCATTTTTTTCTTTTGTTGTGCAATTAGATGTCACAATGGCCTGTCTCTTCCGTGGAGAAATATCCATGGCTAACAAAAAGATAAAAAGTGACCGGATTGAGAAAAAAAACCGCAAAAATATGTAGAAATTTATAACACTTAAAAAAAACACAATATTTAAGACAAAAAAAGTGAGATTATAGCGCCTAATCAACTGGTAGGCTAAACAGCTGTTAAAAATTCCCAACTTGATTCCATTACTTGCACAAGGGTGTAATTGTTATTGATTATGTTTTTCCGGTCATTTTAACCATTAAAGTGTCATTCACCAATGCAAGTCTTTACACATGTCTTGAATTGATAATAAGTGCTTAAATGTGGCAACAGTTGCCCCCTTGGAAGCAATGAATGGTAGATTTGTTCCCCCTTTCTTATTTTACCGAACGCTTTAGTCTGAATTCTATCTGAATTCAACCTTCGAAATCAATGTCTTTTTTTAGTTGTGTCTTTTGTAAACTATATACGGAGTAAGAAATAAATAAATACCTTTGTGCGGAAAAGTAAATGGTGATCAACAACGTTTTGACGCATAAAATTAGCAGATTACTGCATACGTGTGTTTCGAGATTTCAGGGAACCTGTTTTTCAATGCAAGTAGAAAAAGAGGTTCCATGAAACCTCGAAACATGTGTATGCAGTAATCTGCAAATTTTGTGCGTCAAGACGTTGTTGATCACCATTTATGTATACAGGGTGTCTGAAAAGTCCTTGACACGTTTTAACAATTTCTAGAAAAGACACAAACTGTCTTATGAATATGCGGTTAGTGCCATAATACTTCACAGAATCAAGAACTTTTTACGACATCGTAAAAAAAAACCAAAAGAAAATGAGAAAAAAGTATAATTATAAGTAATTTGCATTGACGGCCGTATCGTCGCAGTAAGAAAAATCAATTCTTTTTGTGGCGATACAGCGATTACCTATAGCTATTATTTTTTCTCTTTTCCGTTTTTTTTTTCTTTTTTTCTTTCCTTTTTTTCTTTTAATGATGTCATAAAAAATTCTTGAATCTATGAAGTATTATAGCGCTAACCGCGTACTGATACGACAATTTGTTGCTTTTCAGTGACTTTTTAAAATGTGTTAAGGGCTTTTTGGACACCCTGTCTATTTCTCTATGCTCAATTTATTCCTTTAAATACAGTTACACTTTAATTTCAAGCTCGACTAAAAAGAAAAACAGAAAAAGTAATCTGTCAAGTGATTAGTCAAGGCGAGGCGAATTTGAAGTATTATCAAGCACTGTAGTACTTTTAAATTTTTCAAAAAGTAAATTTTTTTATGCAACCCATTTTTGCGTACTAACCAGTCATTAATTTCTAATAAAGGAAATGCGGAAGCGCTATAGTCCCCACAACTTGTTTTTACGAGTAAATAGCCAAAAGTTTGCCTAAAATGTTCAAGTTAGAAATGCTAAAGAAATTAAATTCAGTCAAATGTATTTAATGTTCTAATAATTGCTTATTACTTCATGCTTTTATCTCAAAATCAATAAATTATGAAATTTAATAAAACGACATGCTTCTGAGGGCGAGTTGTTTATGTAAAAATGAAGCATTACAGTTTTACGCCACAATAAAAAACAGAAAGTAAATTATTGTTATAAAATTATTTTTAAAAAAAGTAAGTTTTTTTTTTAGTGCACAAAATGTGATTTATTACATCATCTAGCAATAAAAACATCTTGTATTCTTCGCGGACTTTCTTTTTTTGGTACTCTGTTAATTTATATTTTTGAAGCAAATTTTGATATCAACTCATTCAACTGATTAACTTAGGTATTGTCTTATCAAGGATAAAATACGCATTTAAAACAACAGTGGAGATACCCTAATAAGTTAAACTAAAACTTCCTTGGCAAAAAAATATGTATTATTCTTTGCATGGTATGCCGAAAATGCGGCTATGCCCCCTTATCAAATACCGGTTTTACGAAATTGCAAAATGACACGAAATACTTATATTACGGTACTTGTTTTGGTTATATGATATTCTGTATTATTCAACGTAGGTATACACCGGTAGTGAAATCGCTTATTACAGAATATTAAAATCTTGGGACTCAGTCGAATCCCGTTTTAGCGCAGTCAACGAAAATCTCATTTTAGTTAAGACTTTCGAAACCCCCAACTCAAATTAGCAATATCAACATTTGCAATGTCGGTACCGGTATCTGAAAATTCCGTTTCAGCGAATTAATTTCACTGAACACTTGGAAACTATATTTCTCCTTTTTTTTCATTACTTTTATGGCAACAATCTTGTTTTAGCAATGAGCTTCAAAAATATTAATTCATTTTTAAAGCTACGAAGTATTTCTTCATAACAAAAAAAAAATTGATTACTTCTACAGAAGCCCATTCATCACGAAAATTCCCACTGCACTTCCCGATCGAACGAGCATTTTTAACAATTATTTCTGCAATCCAAGTTGACAACCGAATGCTTTTAAAAGCCCATATTTAAAACAAAACCTGGAGAAAAGCGCATTCCGTCCTTCATTATTTTGCATTAAAGCACTCTCAGACTGATATGTATTCCGTTATCTCAGTCACTTTTAATGCCTTATATATCTCCTCTCCTAGCTTTTAATTACTCGCAAAATCTTGCCGAATGATTTAATTACCGTTTTGTTTTCCTATTCTGGGGTATTTTATTTCTGAGCATTTTTTTCCCTCTTCCTCCCCCGCTTTCTTTAATTTATCCCTCGCAGCCGTCGTCTTCGTTAATTTCCCCTAAACCTTAATACTCGTTAATGAGATTAAGGGAATTGTTTTAAGCTCGTTGCCGTCAGCATTTAACAGGAGAAATACTCCTTACCCCTAAAAATACGACTTAATGATTGGAAAAGAGTAGCCGGCGAAAAATAAATACAAAAAAATGTTCTCCAGTCGAGCGTTAGAAGAAGAAAATTGTATCGCAGGTTAATTACTAGTTGTTTAACGCGAGAGACCCGCGGGGGACCGCCGCCCCGCCATAAAATTAACACTTGTTTAATCATTAACATTAGCTTCAAATTAAAGAGTTCGCCTTATTGACTTTGAGGATCGGGAGAGATCGGGCGGGGAGGGACCTGGGGAGAAAGCAAAGCTGCAAAACCGTGAAGGGAGTAGCTACTAATTAAAATTAATTATTTCCAGAGAAAAGGGTTTTGCTGCGAAAGCCTCTTCTTTTTTTCTCTCTCTCTCTCTCTGAAAGGGGAATCAATCGGTCTTGATTAGTGAGTGAAGTAATACGGAGCTTCTGAGAGTGTAATACGTTTTAAGTCTCAAATTAATGATAAAAGATTAGGTGTGAGAGAAGACTTGTGAAAAAAGCTTTTAGTGAATTTAAAATTTTAAAAATTTAATGACAGTGATACTATTTAAGTCACTCTTTAATGCTTTGATGCACAACTTCTTTGCTTGAAACAAAGAATTTTTAGATCAAAGTGATGCTGATTTAAAGACAGAAAACTGACATTATAACCTTGTCAGTAGAGTGCAGCAATGCGGGGTTTTTAAATTTTCTTTTGAATTCAAATACACTAAAACATTTGAAGTGGTGATAAGTTAATTCACGTGATTCAAAGTCACCCTAAATTACTCTAATATATTTATTACATACCTAAAGACAAATAGATATGTATGGTAAAATACATGATGAGCATACGTGACTTCAAATCTGACCGTACCAGGACCATTCCTTTGTTTTGCTCATTACTTCACTCACTAATCAAGAACCAATCGGCTTTGATTAGTAATGCGGAGCTTCTGAGAGGGTAATACGTTTTAAGTTTCAAATTAATGATAAAAGATTAGGAGTGCGAAAAGACTTGAAAAAAGCTTTGTATAAATTTCAAATTCTAAAAATTTAATGACAGTGATACTGCTACAGTCGTTCTGAACTGCTTTGATCTACACTTTGTTTACTTTAAACAAAGAAACTGTGCATCAAAGTGATGCTAATTTTAAAAACAGAAAAATGACGTTTTAACCTTTCCAGTACAGCACAGCATTGGGCTTTGTAAAATTTATTTTGAAATCAAATACACTAAAACATATGAAAAGGGGGCAAAAAATCCGTCGTGCATCTTTGAAATTCCTTTAAATAGTGTTTAACTATCAGATAGATTAATTAAATTAGGGAAAAAAAGAACTTACTAGTATAAAAAATATCCATCTTGAAGAAAAAAATCATATGAAATCAGGAACACTTTAATTTTATGTGATGAAATGACGTCTGGAACTCAAATGATTTATTCAATTACAAACGGATACGTGCCTTTGAACCTTATTACGCACGTGACAGAAGGTAGTTAGACATAAACAAATAACTAAGTATCATGTTTTGGTTTATTGTTTGCATTATCCCAATACCAAAGTTTAGAATTTTAAACATGACTTTTGTCCACCTAGCGTGTACTAATCGAAACACTGTGCGCAGTTTTAAATTAGTGAAGATTAAAGATACTAAAATCCTCGATTATCCGCGGAATAGGATTTCATGGTAACCGCGGATAATCCGAATAATAGGTAAAAGACGATACTACTGTATACAATAGCTAAAAAATATGAACAACACTCACACATCATTCAAATTATAGCTAAAAACATTGCGACATTGCATCTAATAACATTAAATGCAAATAGTACGCATATGTAAAAGCTGAAAATGACACACAATCATAAGTTTTAAAAACATTGAATAACTTTTTAAAAAAAAACTGTGAAAAGACCCGCCGATAATCCGACCACCGAAAATCGGGAATTCGCATAATGAATTATGCTGCTTAATTCCCACATTCGTTACTCATGCAATGAACAATTCATCATCCCATTATTTTTACAGTGATTTCACTCACAATATTCGACATCGGAACCAAGAGTTGCAATCTTCGATACATAAACACGACAATTAGTAGGCACAATTTCTGCGCATATTGAAATGAATCATAGATGCGCCGGTGTTAAAATGATGGAATGCCTAATTACCTCCGAAGTACAAATTTTCGTAAGTGGCTGCTGTTCTGAATGCAGTCATTATGGATTTGAAACTCCAGCCTTCATTCATTAAATGATTAATAATCTACTTGAATCGAATCTATGAATGCAACATTTATCGAAGTTGTATGGTCAAAGGGGGAATTTTGAATAAGCGTGTTCTGCATCAAAGCAAGAGTAAATTATAGCAGCCCCGAAAATTTAAATGGGTAAAATAATTAATATAATGCAGGAATCAATTGCAGCATGTTGGCTTATTGCAATTACGTAGAGTTTGATTCCTTCAGTTTTTACCATAATCAGCATTTACTGCATTGCCGCTTCTTAGTTTATGCGAAAATTGAGTAAGAGTGTAATTTATTGTAGCTCCGAAATTCTAAATGTGCAAAATACTTGAATGCTGGGCTCGATTGAAGGATGTTTGCTTATTGAATGACATAGGGTTTGATTCCTTCAGTTTTACCATAATCTGAATTACTACATAGCTGCTTCTTAGTTTATGTGAAAATTGAGTAAAAGTAATTTATAATAGCTCCAAAAATTTAAATGAGTGAAATCTTTACTAATAATAAAGCTGAAAGTCTGTCTCCCTGTCTGGATGTCCGGAGGATGTCTGGATGTCTGTAGGATGTTTGGATCTCTGTGACGCGCATAGCGCCTAGACCGTTCTTCCGATTTTCTTCAAATTTGGCACAAAGTTAGTTTGTAGCATCGGGGTGTGCAACTCGAAGCGATTTTTCGAATATTCGATGTTGTTCTTTTCCTATTCCAATTTCAAGAACAAAACTATCATAAGATGGACGAGTAAATTACGAAATTATCATAACGTGGAACCGTAACATGGGTACAAACCAATTGGCGAGAAAATTCACCCTACATTATTTGTAAATATAATATTAGTAAGATATACAAGCGAACCAAAAAACTTTTTAATTTTTATATTACGGGCAAAGCCGTGCGAGTACCACTAGTACTTAATATAATAATGGAATCAATTGAAAGATGTTACCTTATTGCAGTGACATGGGGTTATATTCCTTCAGTTTTTATTATAATCAGAATTACTGCACTGGCGCTTCTTAGTTGATGCGAAAATAGAGTAAAAGTATTTTATAGTAGCCCTGAAAATTTTAATGAGTAAAATAATTAATATAATGCTGGAATCATTTGAAGGACGCTGGCTTATTGCAATTACATGGGGCTAGATTAATTTAATTTTTAACATAATCAGCATTACTAGATTGCCGCTTTTTAGCTTATGCAAAGATTGAGTAAAAGTAATTTATAGTAACCCCGAAAGTTTAAATGAATAAAACACTCAATATATAATGCTAAAATCGATAGAAGGTTGTTGACTTATTTTAATTGAATAAAGTTTGATTCTTTCAGTTTTTATCTGTAATACGACATCTTATTGCGGTTTTTGGTTTGAATTGAGTAAACAAAATTGCAGCAGCCTTTACAGTAAATTGTAGTAACCCCAAAAAATTTGAATGATTAAAGCAGTTCAGGAGTCAGTTTAAGGATGTTGGCTTACTATTCCTCTCGTTTCTACCCTAATCAGCATTACATCGGTGCAGCTTCTGACTTTACGTGTGAGTTGAGTAAAAGTAAACTGTAGCTGCATCGAAAATATTTAATGAGTAAAATAATTAAAATAGTGCAGGAATCGATGTAACGATGTTGGCTCATCACAATTACGGGGTGAAGAAAATGTAGGCAACTATCTAAAAATCAACTATCTTTAATTCAGTCTAGAATTTTAAGGGGTCTCCAAGCATAACTAAAGTTGTCATAAACTAAAGCATACCTTACTTATGACAACTACCTACCTAACCTACATAACCTAAAGTTGTCATCAGTCGACGAGCAACAAACATCAAAGCAAAGATACAACAAACGAGATTGAACAGAACAGTGAAGCCACGGTGGTGCATTTACATAAAATGAAAACGTTTAAAGCTGCCTCTTGTGCTCAGGCAAAACTAAAATTAGAATGGATATTTTCCACACATTGAGGGAGCTTGATTAATCCAGATTTTACAATAATCAACCATAGTGCAACTTCTGAGATTATCTATTAATAGGCTACAATATGGAGAAGCTAACTACACTGAAAATATGTTTAAGTTTTTTTTATTCTTTTTTTTTTTTTTTTTTTTGTGTGTGTGTGTGTGTGTGTGTTTGTAAGGGGATTTTTTTAATGTTTTTTTTTTTTTTTGCAATTATATAATCTTTTAGGGCATCATATATTCAACGTCTAAAAAGTTGTGTAGGACATAAAGCTCTGAGCCCTAATAATGCGCATAAAAATGCAGTGCAGTCAACAAATGGAAAAAAAACTCACCCCTTTATATCTACCAATCACAAAATAAACAACGAATCACGTCACTGTTATCTACCAATCACGAAGACAGTAGATAAATGAGGCTTCAGCCTTTTGGCGAAGTGAGATCAATTAGCCATTTACTTGATTGCTCAAAATCAAGGTTTGATTTAACATGTAAAAAGAAACAATGGCACAAAAGTGAACATCATCTTTGAATGACGGGCAAAGATTTTTGCATGTTGAGTCATTCGTTTCAGAGGAAGTTCTCTATTATAATGTGTATGGAATAGAATAAAATCTTTTGTTAAGTTTTTAATATACGTGTTCTATTCTAATGTCCGTTTGGGTGAGATAAGATTTTTAATCATTGCCAAAAACAAAAATTAATAATAGTAAATGTAAAGTTAAACTTCAATAAAAAATTTCAGTAAAGAATAATCATCTGTATTAAAAATGAAATCGTTTTGCAGTTTTCTCGTACTTTGAATTCACCTCATTTTGAAGAAATCAATTAATCTCTGATTTGTGATTGCAAGTTTAAGAATTTCTCAATTCGCAACTCCAACGAACTATAGGGGGCACTGAAGTCACTGTCTAATGGCGGACTTAAAAACTAAAACAAACGCACATGGTAACGAAGAAAATGCTAAAAGTGTTGTGATTTTTGTTCGTACGTATGATTTTTTCGCTTTATTCTTTTTTTAAATTAATTTTCAAAGTCTTGTGGATATTCTGGCCCACGTAGAAAGAAATGAGAATTCAAGAAGCATTACTAAACGTCAGAAATTAATGCAAACTACGTAGTTCGTAGTTCTAAGCAGCTATTTCCACGATGTTGAATTCGATATTTATCAATTCTTGATAAAACTGAATAATAATTGTAGCCTGACAAGAATAACAATTAATGCTAGAAAATTCAATATGACATTACAAATTGTTATCGAAAGAAAATGATACTTTTTTGCCTTGCTTGGCTAGCGCTTATTGTTTTCCATTTGCAGCTGAGTTATTTCTCTCGAATTCCCGAATCGGTTAATTTAAAAATTTTCGGTTTCGATTTTTCTAATTTCTGAGTTACGATTTAATTGTGTCATGTTATGCAAATCATCGACAAAATTCTCACGGATATATGATGGTAGTTTTCTTTTCAGTTGATTGACCATTATTTCTTTTCACTTATCGAATTCTGTAATCTTACTACCATTTTATTCCACTCATGATAAAAATTAAAAATGGTTTAACTAAAAACGCGAAATCTCGCCAAGGCTACTTTGCTCGCACTATACTAAAACTATAACCCTAAACAAATTTGGCGAAACCTTTCAGCTGAGAATAAAAGGAATAAAGTAAATTCTTTCTCGGTTATTCATTTTGTTCTACGATAATATATTCAAGAAAATATTTTGCATACTGTCCATTCCAACTAAATGCTGCTGTAAAATATGGTAAGTTTAATTAATTTAAGATTTAAAAAAAAACCCCATATTCTTACAAATTCATTCAAAATAATAAAATTTTTTACCTTGTATAACGTTATCCAAGTTTGTTAATCCAGAATTTTCGCTTTCACCAATTATTAAGGAAATAATGAAAACTAACATTATTTTGAGAAGCTCGAGAATACTACTAAGGGACGAATTAATTTCTGTAGCTGAAAGCAAACTAAGACACATCGATTGCGTTAATAAATACTCAGAACAAACTGCCTGTGTTTACGTCAACAGACACACGTGGAACGCAACGTGGCAATGTTTTAGTTTCATTTGCAGTTTTGTAAATCAGCGCAAGGTAGCGTATTCGAGCGCTGGAGTTCCGAATAAAATATCATTAAATCACGTAAAAAAAATAATTAATATTTTTTTATCAGATGGCAATGATCTGGACGTCATATCAAAGACTTTAAATCTTTTCTTCCTCTGTAAATAATGTATAGTTGGGACCAACTAACATGGAAAAGTTGTGAAGATTACTCGGATCCTAATCACAGCATTACGAAGCTACCATGTGAGACTTGCCCCAGCTATAGTTACTTTAAAATCCTTCGCTTTCCAATAAATTGATTTCGTTAGTAATTTATGTTTTTACAGTTATCTCGAACTTGATTTTTTTCTCCTTTGTATTTAATTCATTAGGGAGATAATATTCAATACTTATAGATTCTCTCTCTCTCTCTCTCTCTCTATATATATATATATATATATATATATATATATATATATATATATATATATATCAAGGCTTCACGCTATAGTCGTTGTAAGCGATTCAGTCTCAAGTATTACAATACGCTCAAACAATTAATGTTATGTTCACTGGTTAGTTTTGTTGCCTAGGTTAATAATATATGCTTAAAATTAAAAAATTTTGATGCTAAATTATGAAATTTTAACGACGTCCCACTATTGATTATATTGTTTTACGCCACCACGCAGCAGTTATGTAAACTAACTTTATGCGAGTTTAGTGCAAGAAAGAGCATTAAATTTTGATTTCAAACCAGAAGCTAGTACGTTTTTTGCAAATCTCGAGTTGTGTCACTTTTCTCTCTGGGGGTGCGATATATATATATATATATATATATATATATATATATATATATATATATATATATATATATATATATATATATATATATAGAGAGAGAGAGAGAGAGAGAGAGAGAGATAATTGAACATGAAAGAACGAAAATTTAAATAAAACTCCCAAAACATCTTGAGGCCTCATCAGGGGGTTACTCCCCAAGGGTATAGTAGGGGAGGGAAAAACCATGAGATGTTTCGTGATTAAATTAAGTTTGTGTTGCTCAATTCAATTTAATTTGTTTTGAGTTGTATAGGTTAAAAATACAATTTATGTTAATGTTTCTTTGTATGTGTATATATATATATATATATATATATATATATATATATATATATATATATATATATATATATATATATATATATATACACACACACACACCATCACCTGATAATCCTGAAGTAGTAAAGGTGAAGGGGAAAAAGAGGGATTTTCTATTTGATGAAAACGCACAAGCCGAAAAGATCCACGTCAAGTGCGACTGAAAGACAAAAGAGGAAGAACACTCAATCCAACAGTAGCAATAAGAAAATGGGGAAACCCCCCACATTCGTATAAAAGAAGAAGAAGCGGGAAGTCGACTCGAAGCCCCAAGAGAAAGGAAAAGAAGAAGAAAAAAAGGTGGCTTTCTCTCTCTCTCTCCTTCAAATCAGAAAGGTATTCTTTTGTGTTTGCTCTGTAGAGGAGAGAGTGGCGGGGTTTAAAGGGTCTTGTAGTAGGGAATCGAAAGACAAATGCTGACTCGAGTCCTAAGTCGCTAATTGTGTTTCTCGCGCTGTCGATCGATCCAGAGAGAAGAGTAGCAAATTGCGCTTTGATGTTATTAATTACTTCCATTTCTTTCTCGAGTCGCTCTCTTTCCTCCATTTCACATGTTAGCGGCCTTTGCGGAAGAGGCACAGAAGCTAATACGACTCACCCGTATGTGTGCACAACAGAACTTCTTCGTTCCGCGTTATTTGATTTATTCTTTCATACACTGGAGGATGTAATTCAACAACCCAATGAATTATTTTTTCATGACGCATGATGAAATTACTTATTTTAGTTTCTTTAATGTTTTTCTTTTTAACTCCCTTAGTTTCTACCCTATCGCATATGAACAGAAATTGTTTCTTTTAAATCCATGCGTTTTATGTCGTGGTATATATAAATACGAAGGTTGGTGTTTCTTTTTATTTATTTATTATTGAGCAATCGCGAATTGCTTTTTATCCGCACTCGACCAAAGTTGATGTTGCTCTGATTTTTCAGATTGCCATGACGACGGTTGTTTATAATATTTATTTTGAGAGCGTAAGTGTCGCTGTCATAGTTTAAAAACGTCTGTGGTTTGATATTTTTCAAGATGTATCTCAAGCAGGCTTTACATTAAAAAAAAAGGATTTTTTTGTGTAAAATTACGTTTTTTCAGGAAAATAACACCTATATAAATGAACTTAAATACCAAAACTTCATCTAAATACAAAATTTCCAGATATACTCAGTCACATCATCTAAAAGATTGATAAGAACATGTGTCTCTGAAATATAGGTACCTCAGTCCCTTTAAAAACACATTAAATTTATTTTCAAATTTTGCAAGTAAGTCATTAACAACTAATAAAATATTAACAGCACTTTTGACAATGTCATAAAACGCCCTAAGCAAAAGAGTAAAAACTTATTTACGTGTGCGATCAAGAACTGCGTCAAAAATGACTGAGACTGAGACAAAGAGGGTAAAAACTTACTCACCGCAAAGTAAAAACTAGACTAAGAAAACTAAGAAATCTCTACTGCAAATCTCATCCACTTCGTTTCATAAACGCTTTGAAATGCTTGTTAACCTTTTGACAACCATTTTAAAACGTATATAAAAAGTTTAAACGCTACGTGTGCTATCTAGCTTATTTATACTCGCGGAAGAAAATATTGCGATGTCTAGGTTTTTACTAAATTCGTCTATGTTAGTAATAATCTGTCGTCAAGTTTGGCGAAAATTGGCGAATTCTCGCCAAGTTTAACACGAAATATTAGTCGCTGAAATTGATACCAACTTGGCGATATCCTTTCAATTTCTTGATAAGCCAATGATACATGGTGCAAAAGCAGAAAAAAAATTCAAGTAGTTGTGAGAAAAAGTTAATTGAATCAACTACAGTTTTGGCAAAATTTCTACATACTAAGCGCATAAAAACATAAGAATAACATCTATTTTTCAAAATTTGTAACAATATTTTAGACGACAACATAATTTTACAAGTACCTAACGCTGCAACCTTCGGATTACGTCCTCAGTCAGATGCCCTTTTCATATGCTGCGGGTCTGGATTTAATGCCCTGCATCATTTTAGCTTGAACTACTCATTCCTCCTGAGAAATGTAGATTAAGATTTAAATTGTTATATAGCTAACTATTTCCCAAGTAGCTTATATACTTAAGTTTCTCATCTGAGCTCTCATTTATTCATGCAAGCTCGCCGTTTCACTTTGAACTGGCGCGAAAGCTGCAAGATGCATGTCCATTCGGATCCCGAATTCCATTTTCAAGCCTAATAACCCTGAAATTGCAAGGTAGAGAATATACCAAGTTCAAAAGAGCGAAAAGGAGCCGCTCCTACTTAGCAAAGACAGTGGCGCCCTCAGGGGTGGATGCGAGGAACTACGGAGGTGGCTGCAAAATTCCGACCATCAGAGCATATACAATGATCGGCGCGTGATAACACCATCACATATGATTTAGACTGGATTATATATATTCGGATAAGCTATCCGCTGGAGATCAAATTGGAGGAAAGCTTGTAAGGGGTTGGAATGATTCTATATCTCCCCCGCCCGCTCGAAAGCAATATATTCAAGGGGCTCCAAACGGTGTTGAATGCAAATTTCTGGGGCGCACGGGGCGTAAATCACGGAAACTCACGCTCTTTGGGCGCAATTTAAAGCCAGTTATTGGCGCGAGACAATCAGCAGGAGGGAATGTTGCGAGGGGGGAGAGAAAGGGAAGGGAATTTCCCCCTCGTTATGCTAATGCCGACACGGGCGGACGCACGGACAAACGTTTCGGCGGCAGAATTAACCGAACCGCCGGCCTGTAAATAATTTAATATTCCACTCTGCGTCGACAACATGCAAACTAATTTACCGCCGCTCGCCACTGCTGCCCTCTAGGCGACGCGGGGAAGGGGGGGTGGGGAGGCACACACCACACATAGAGAGAGCGGCAAAGAGGATGCTATGAAGTGGTCAGAAAATGTCGGCTTCGCTGGGTTCAGATCCGAATCACTGAGCAGTGATCGCTGATAGTTGCGTTTTCGCGCCGCCGAGGGGAGCGGAGTTGTCCGCCTCCTGCTGCTGGCTTAATGTGTTTCAGCACGAGCGAGTTTGGGCAGCCTTCGTTTCCGCCATTTTGGATCCTGGCAAAATTGAAAGCGAACGCTGTTTTCACACTCTGCAGCAATTTTGCAAATGAAATTTTTCTGTGAAATCGAAACTGATTTTCTGCTACCCCTCAGTGCCTCTTGGCATATCCAGTTTTAATCATCAAGCATGCTTGAATGTGGCAAACCTTGCGTTCAAACCTTATTTACGAAACGGTATTGAGTATGAAACTAAAAAGTAAGCTTCGGAGACTGGGTAATTGATTATCACTTCCTCCCAACCCAATGGTTTAACTTTTAATGAAAATAACCACCGTTCCGCAGTTTTTCAAAATAACTTTCTGAAGACTTATCTTCTTGTTTAGTATAGCTTGTTTGGTTTTCAAAGTAGAATATTTTCCTTTTCCAAGTTTTAATTAACAGGATTGGGACGCTATTGAGTAACATTTATGTTTAAATAATAAAGACAGTATCGCTAACTACGTTCTCAATATAGAAAATTATGCTCGCTTTTTATAAATAACTAGTGGTACCCGCACGGCTTTGCCCGTAATAGAAAAATTAAAAGGTCTTTTGGTTCGCCTGTATATTTACAAATAATGTATATTTACAAACAATGTATGTATGTTACGGTTCCATGTTATGATAATTTCGTATCTCGGCAATTGGCTTGTGCCCATGTTACGGTTCCACGTTATGATAATTTCGTAATTTACTCGTTCATCTTATGATAATTTTGTTCTTAAATTTGGAATAAAAAAAGAACCACTTCGAATTTTCGAAAAATCGCTTCGAGGTGCACACCCCCATGCTACAAACTAACTTTGTGTTAATTTTCATGAAAATCGGCCGAACGGTCTAGAGATCCTGAGAGACAGAGATCTGAACAGAGAGAGATCCTGACAGAGAGACTTTTGCTTTATTATTAGCAACGAAAAGTGAAAAGATCAATGTTTTGAAATTAAAGCTCGTCTAAAACATTTTCCTCTAAGCTTTGGACGAGAAAGTGCGGTCTCTGAAAGTTTAATAACATTTTTGTTTCTTAGGCTTATTTAACACTTCAAAAAATCAAATCTCTACGGCGTACATGTAATAGCATTTAAAGCTAAATAATTTTCAAACGCTATTCAGTTTTATACTCTTAATTTCATGGTTTGATTCACAATCATATCATGGTTCAATCAATAGCTAGTCAATAGATAAATTTTCTCTTAAATTAAAACGTTATTTTTAAAAAAGATGTAATGGCATGAACATGCTACACAAGTCTACGCCGTTTTCAAATACTTTCAAATGTTTTTCAGAGTTATTGTATTCCTTCCTGTATAGAAAGCATTTTATAAACATTGTATAGTGTTTTCGTACGAAAATATCGATATATGAGCAAAATAGGTGTCATTTATGGAATCTTTAAATTGACTTCGAATTTGAAAATATTTTCAGAAATCATGTCGAACTGTTGCAAACCTGCAGAGCTTCTGCAGAACATTTGTCACCGCCCACCCCCTCTTTATGCCTCTTGCGCGCCTTGACAGACAGATGGCTCAATGATAGGTCATGTTTGTCTAAGTTAATATTTGCTTTTACTGCACCTGAAGCACGTCCGTACTCGCTGCTTCTTACTTACCAGGGAATAGTGTAAGTATGAAAAAAATTTAAATAGGTTACAATCGCTACATTGAAGCTTTTTTTGACGCCAAAACTATTGCCCTCGTGCCCCTGTTTTCGAGATATAAAGTTTTCAAGTGTGCCGAAGTTTTAAGGAAAGCGCCAAATTTGAAAGTTTGGCGAGCAATTGAAGGTACCACGCGATCTGCATGTGGCAGGTCCTCTATATGCAAAGCGTGTGAAAAGTGTCTTCCATTACTTACCGAAAATTGCTAAATTTGGCGACTTTTTGAAAAATTTCGACAGACTTTCAGATCTCATATTTCGATAACGGGGGCACGAGGGCAAACTGTTTATGCGTCCAGAAACATGTTTTACTACATATTTAGATTTGTTTCGCAGATTACATTGTCATCTGATTTCCTGGTTAGTATCAAAACTAAAAACACGCGATTTTGAAATGGGACTTGCAACTAAAAATACCAATCGCTTAGAGGAAACGAGCTTTATTCCCCAAAAGAAAAACACGTAATACTCATTTATTTTACCTCATCAATATTCAGCAAAACAATTATTGCAACTGCCGAAGTTCCCCTAATTTGTCAAACTCCAATCTAATGCTTAATCCTAGCTTATCTGGAATTGGTGCTGTAATTAGATTCCTGATTTAAGATGCAAGCAAACCCGGCAAAAAAAGTATGACGAACTGGAAGAAAAATTCTTTCAGCGTGGGAGTGAGGAGAAAAAAAAATTTTTTTACTCCCGCAAATGGCCTCTCTAAAGCTTCTTTTTACAGAAAGAGCGAAAAAATCCATGCATGGTTGCAGATAAAAAAACACCTCCCGGTATTTTATTCACCGGATAATTACAGACTGCTCTTCGCAATTACAAGGCGCCGTGCTTGGGTGTGGTTGTTTTTACTTCTGAAACGAAAAGTAGTTATATAATAAACTTTTGGAATTACTTTCTCGATATGTGGGAGTGGGGATGCTGTTCGGGAGAAAAGAGAAGGGGGAAAAAAGTTAATTTTCGATGAATCAATGAAATCTTCTTCAAGTAATGAAGGGTTTTACGCAGGGAATTTTCATAATATGAATGCATTAAGGAAGCTTTTTTTAGGTGGATTTAATGCTAGCATAAAGGATTAATTATGGCAAAATAATAATTAATGTTTATGAAATGCCGCAGCTGATGCAGAAAACTGATATTGAAGAAAGGGGAAGTGGCTCTATTGTTTTTAGAGCCTTTCAAGCAGAGGTGCCTACGATGGCGCAGACAGCACCATTGACATTTTTAAGGGCGTGATTTTAAAGCGTTTTAGATATCATTTTAGTGGGGAATCGTTCCTAGGGGTTCTTCCTAGCAACTGAGGGGGGTCGTCGCCCTTGGGGGACTGGGCACCCTTGCGTTCAAGCGTAATTTAGAACAACTGATGAACCTATAACCAAAGAGGTTGAAGTGTCAACATTGGAAATTTGAGGATTATTATTTTAAAGTAGAAGAAACTTCCAGCTGCTTTGAGGGGAGATTTGGTGGAGTCCACCTCACAATTTTTAGCCCTCGTCAAAAAAAAAAAAAAAATAATAATAATAATAATAATAATAATTAAACATCGAAAAATTAAAAATTGGAAAGTCGGGGTTTGGAGATGGGGAAATGTGTGTCTTTTGGTCCCCTACCCCCCCCCCCCCCCCCATCCCTAATAATTTTTGGAGCATATTGTCTGATTCGAACAAACTTTTTTTTATTGAAAAAATCTCGACGAGGACAACTACTTACATTTCATTTTTTTACTTGAACAATTTTTGTTCAATTTTGAATAGTTCAAAAAAAAACATTAGTGCCTACGGGGAAATTTAAGGCAAAAATAAATCTTCAATATAAAGGTATATTTGCATCAAAAAAGGTTTGTTGGAAAAGCTTTTGGTATATAGAACATACATAGAAAATATCTTTTTGATTTGAACAATTTTTAGTTCAATTTTGAGCAATTCGAGAAATCTTAACATTAGCACCTACGGCGAAACTAAAGGCGAATATAGATCCCGAACTAAAAGGCAGAATTGCTTTGACCAACTTCGTTGGAAAAAGCTCTTAATGAAGGACATGTACAGAAAAGATCTTTTTGATTGAAATTATTTTTCATCAATTTTGAACTGCTCAAAAAAACTGAACAATATCGTCTGTGGGAAAATTTAAGGCAAATATTAACTCCGAACTTAAAGGCAACTTGCTTCAAACAAACGGTCTAACCCGGGTTTCACCGACATTCAAAATAGTCTCCCTCCTCTAAATTTTTCAAAAAGTAAGATTGAAACTGAAAAACAGGGGGGAGGGGACAGTGGGGATATCCAAAAAAAAATTGTTGGAAAAAGCTCTTGATGTAGTACATGCGGAGGCAAATTTCAACGCAGAGTCGTGGAGTTGGAATCAGACTGATTTTGGGTTAAAGCACTTGGAGTCGGGAGTCCAAGGATTCAAATTCCAAGTTTTGGAGTCGATCATTTTGTTCACAACTCTGAAGGGTGACCAAGTAAGAGTCGCAAGTCGCAGTAATGAAATCGCAAACGGTTTGATTTTGGGCTACAGGAGTCGGAGCCAGGTTCGAAGGCTCCAAAATTCCTGGAGTCGGAGGCGGAGCAGAAGTTGGTCATTTTCTCTCCTACTCCGCAACACCAATGGCGTGCACAGGAGGGTTGAAGGCGCACCTGTTGTCCCGGGCCCGAGCCTAAAGGAGATCTGAGGATTCTAAAATGAAGGGTAAAATTAATGTAGGGAAGCAGCGGTTAACAATATGAAAAGGGGCCCGCAAAAGTCATTTGTGGCGGGCCCCAAAATTTTTGTGCACGCCCCTGCGCAACACTGATCATAACAAACTTGCAACGAAAATCAACAAAAATGAATTAACAGCATCATCATAAACATACATGTTGCCTAGATATTAAATCTATCCCTTCTAGTTATAGCCTCTCCCTACACCCTAGACCTCCCCCCCCCCTCCCAACAATGCCCCTCCAGCCTAAATTCATCTTCTCTTCTGTCACACACCCATTACATTATAAGGTCCTTATCGTCACCTTTCGCCATAAGTCACTTGACCACGCATCGCCAAAATGCGCCAAATGAATATGCATGGCGCCTGACCCAACTCGCGTTCGCTTTCAATTCCCGTCGCGGGAACCCTCAGTAAATAATTAGGCGGCCGTTTCCTTTGAAGCCCCTTCGTCCGCTGTGTAATTGAGCGGCGGACACGTTAGGTGAAGAAGGTCACCCTCACCATTTCCACCTTTTCGTCGGCTGGAAATAACGGGGGATGGCCGCTGACCAAAGTGTGGACAAGAGAATTAGTGAGCGGGGAAATGACAACAAAGCGTGAGACAATTAGAGTTGATAATTGGGGGAAATGGAAGAACGGTTTAATCCTCCAGAGAGGTCGTTCACTTTGCTCCAAAGGAATATTTAAGTAGATAGAAACTTGAGGTTAATTAAATTTATTCGGAGCAAGTCATTTTTACATGCTTTCACCAAAGATGTTGCAAATTTGAAATATTTTTATATTATTTAGCAGGTGCTCAGTCAAAACATTCGAAACATAAACTCAATTCAAAGAATATTAATAATGTTTCTATAAACAATAACTTTTGAGAAGTCAATTCCTAAACATCTTGGAGAAATGAACCAATTGAATGCCTTAAATGCGAACGCCAACAAAAAATATTATTCATTAGTTCAACTTTCATTCATTTTTGATAACAGCAAATGCCATAAATAAGTGGTATAAGATATGACTTACAATAATTTTCGTGGGTAATGACCACACACCCTACCAAAAGAAAAACAGACGAAGCTTTTTCATATCGTTTTCCACCATATCTTTTAATCATACCAAATTTTATTTAGTAGAACTTCGAAAAGTATAAAATAATTGCATAATAATAGCCGAATTTGTTTTCCCTACACTAAACGAATCCCGATCATTAAGAAAAAGAATCCCTTTAAGTCATATATTTGATACATATCACAGCAATTATTCATTAATTAGAGCTGTGCAAACTCTGAAATCTTTAGGAAGGAAGTCTCAATGAACTGTAAAAGTGTCTGCAACTCTTAAAATTGAATGTGCTGAAAACAGGTGGTTCTTAACTTATCGTACACGGAATTAACTAAATGCATCTAAAAAATCTCAAAGTTTACAAATTACTTCACTTGAACATAAAGCTTTGCGCCGTAAAAGTAGATTAATTAGGTAAGTGCATCAAATAAGGTCAATCTAAGGTCCAGGGCCTGATATGTCGCTCATTTATGTTTCGATTGACTCCGATTTTTGTACATTTATCAAATAACTCAAAAAAAAATCAGTCCATGTGAAAATTTAAGTATGGATTAGGATTGTCAGCAGTTTAACGAAAAATGACGAATTAGAGGAACACAAGTCCCCGATGAAACCAATTCTGAAAAACCCTATGAAACTCTCTGAAAAAGTCTATGAAATTAAGCAGAAATTAAAAATTCTTCATTAACAGTATTAAAACGTATTATACGACATTTCATAAACTAAAAAACGTTCCATATTTACTTCAATGGAAAAAAGAAAGATCAATGGTCACATTCGGAGCACTGATCTGTCGTTATTTTCAATTTTTCCTTTGGACACTCTTGAGCACAATTTGTCCACATATGTACAGCATGTGCAACGCAGGATCGTGTCCTCCACCCGATCTGTCTGTCTTAATAAGAACTCCAGAGTCCTAATAATACCAATCATGAAGTTATTGGGCTACTATTTTCTAGGGTTACCAAATTTCTGGAGAAAATAACAGTACCCAACTACATTTTTCTTTTTGAATTCTACAAGTACATAAATTAGGCTTAAAGAACAATTAAAAACTTTTTTATAATAGTAAACTATGTACTGTGAACCATGCAGATACAAAATTTACTGCAAAACAAGATCAGGCGGTTTTGACAAGACTCTGTTGCAGAATAACTGTTGCAATGCAACAATCTTGTTGCACTAAAAAACGATTTTAGATCTTGAAATTAAAAAAAAAAAAATTTTTAAATAAAAATCAATGCAACGCATTTTGTTTCGTATATTAACGAATCTACTTTGTATCTTTCGATAAGCAAATCATACATTTTTGTCACTAAAATATAGTCAAAGTATGTAGTGAGCACATCATATACTTTGAAAATATTGAATAATAAGACCTAATTTCGCGTCTCAGGTCAGAACATCCTTAAATTTTAGAGAAAGTTTTCGTCTCCGTTGTTAACTTTCGTCAACTTTTCTATCGCCTTTTAGTGCAACAATCTTGTTGCAAGAAAAAAAGGATGTTAGATCTTTAAATCAAACAAAAGGATGAGTAAGGTCAGAGCATTTTGTTTCTGATATCTAAATGACATTTAATTAGCTATCTATTTGGTATCCTTGGAGGTGTAAATCAAAATTACTGTCACACATTTATCGAGACAATAGGTAGTGAGCGCACCAGAGATTTTGAAAATATTGAATAATAAAACCTTATTTTGCTTCTCAGGTAAGAACATTTTTGAATGAAATGAAAGTTTCCTTCTCCTTTGTTAATTTCCGTCAAATTTTTCATCGCCTTTTAGTGCAACAATCTTGTTGCACTGAAAAAAGGATGTTAGATCTTTGAATCAAACATAAGGAAGAGTCAATTAAAGTTCACTTTGTTTCAAATGACATTTAATGAGTTATCTACTTGGTCGATATCAACTTGTACTATTTTTCGAGCTGCATATCAAAATTACTGACACACATCTACAGAGACAGTTAGTAGTAAGCACATCAAGTTTGAAAATATTTAATAATAGAATAATAGAACCCCTTTCGCGATTCTAATCAAAATGGAACGTTTCCTTGTAATTTCGAAATTCCCCAGCAACTTTACTATCCGAAACCTACTAATTTCATTCTGACTTATGAAATGGACAGTTAATCAAGGCATTTTACGTATTCCATCAGTTATGGTTAATTTGTCGTTGCTTTTATTGCGAAAAAGTTTTGGTATACCAACAGAGGACACAATTAATATTTTAACATAAAATATTAAGGGCTAAGCGATCACTGCTAGACGACGCTCGGATAAAACATTGTTTACATTTTCATTTTGTTTTAGTGTAGAAATCAGTTAATTATCTTTAACACAAATACAGAGAATAATATTATCTATTTATTTACTCATCTAAGTTACATTTAACGATCTATCTACTTGGTATCATTCGAGATGGAAATCATAAATGACAGTAGGCAGTAAGCAAATCAGAAACTTTGCAAATATTGAATAATAGACCTCCTTTCGCGATTCTGGTCAAAACATCCCTGAATGAAAGGGAACGCTTCCTTGTCCTTTAGAAATTCCCAGCAACTTTGCCATCCGAAACCAACAAATTTCATTCTGACTTACGAAGCGGATAGTTAATCAAGGCATTATAGGTCGGCCTTTATCCTACCCCATCGGGAAGAAACATATCCGGAATATTGAGAAAACTTCATAAGATTTCATCAAAGAGATCCGTGAATAGGAAATCCTAAATTTCTAAAGACGCAAATGCAAATATCGCATCATATTGAGCAATATCTTTTCACGGTGCTGTTTTAACACGACCATGTTCCGCTTCAGAGGGTTAATTACGAGAAGATCCAGTAATTTAAATAGTTAGTGAGTTTTCTATCAGAGTGGGACTTTTCAAAGTGGAGAAATACTTTTCAAAGTGGTGGACATACTTTCTTCGAGTTGGCCGTGCTCCATGCTAATTAGGTATTGAACTCTGCATTCATTACTGGAAACGTCTGAGCAAGTCTTCATGGACTCGGATATCATCATTGCACTTCATGGAAGAAAGTCTTCCGGTAGTTTTGAAGACTAGCTGTAAACTAAAGTAATTATTGTTATTGTTTAGTGAAGTAATTTGAAGATTTTAATAAAACTCCCTCTTAGTGAACCATGATAATAATTGGTCCATTTATCAGAGGCGTAGCTAGACCCGACTTTCGGGGGGGGGGGTTACTTCTTTTATATATATATATATATATATATATATATATATATATATATATATATATATTGCTAACCTTAAGAGGATAACTAATGAATCCAAAAAAAAAAATCAGGGACCAAAAAGCAATAAAAGACTTTTTCTTGTAAAAGATATGCTTAAAGTTTCTTTTACTGTCAAAATGATTCCTTAAACTCGCAATAAAGCACTTAATAATGTAAGAATAGAATAAATACCTAACAAAACTAATAAAGAGGAATTTTAATCAAGAGCCCATATTGTCTTTATTATCGATTTCAAATTTTCACCATCATATTTCAAATTTCTATAAAAAGTTTCTTTAAGACCCCGTATTTCAAAATCTCTTTATCTCGATTTTTTCTTTAACGTGAAATTCGAAATATACAGATTCGACTGTATGCAATGAAATATGACTGTATTCCCACTGCGCGGCTCATAAAATTAAACATATTTAACAATTTACAGAATCTATGACAAAGAAAGGCTGCATATACGTGGGTTTAACAAATCAATCTCATTTCTAAAGCGAAGTGTCAAATTTCACTCAATTATCAAAAAATTGTCGCAGCAGAGGGAGGCGTCTTATGCTTGAGGGTCACACATGGAGATTTTCAATGGCATTGGGGGGGGGGGGGGGCAAAGTGAATTTTTGACCTTTGTTACTCAGAAAAAAGTCGTTTTGATTTTTTTTTCTTTCTCTTCTCTCTTCTTTTTCTCTTTTTTTTTTTTTTTTTTTGAGACTAACGTTTCTGGGGGGGTTGTCCCCAACCCCCCCCTTAGCTACGCCCCTGCCATTTATATTATAAGTGCTTAACTGACTAATTGTACTCATATTTCGACCTATAGTTATGAAGGGTTTGGAAAAGATTTTTCTTAAAGTTAATTTTTGTAATGTAGATAGTGTTAAGCATCAATGTTTTCGAACGATTAGAACGGAACAAAGCGATTGAATAATATTATCCAACTTACCAAATCAGCTAATTCGAAATTTAAAAAAATATTTACGTAGTATTGTACTTTAACAGATAAACAGTGAAATATTTTCGAAGTGAATAAGCTGTTAATTTATTTTAAATGTTATATTTTTGTTTGTATATTTTGTTTCTCGCATCTATGTTCTGATTATAAAAATAATCTTGCTAAGATAAACTACATTTTCTTCTAAAAGCCATTTGTTGGGATTTCAAATTTCGAAAATGTATTGGGGAACAATTATTAAGCTATTGAAGCAATAACCATTTAAGTGGAATTGTCTTTTCTGTTTCAATGGGCAGTTATTAAATTATAAATTCACCAACTTTACAATTTTAACGAAGTTAGAAATTTAGCGAAGAAGGTAAAATTTTAAATTAAACTCATTGCAAAAATAATTAAGTCCAAAAAAATATGCAAACACGTTTATTCAAATCCATTTCAATTATTTCTTCCCAAAGGATATTATTTCTGTACTGATAATGTGACTAATAACATAAGCAAATTACACGTACTGCTTGTCAGTATGGAACATAAGTAGGAACTAATATATTCCAAAAACGAAATTATTGTTACAGCGGTGCTAAACTATTATTTAAACCAGCAATGCATGACAATATATAAACGAGTTATATTATTTTTTACTGAAATTCGCATTAATGAAATAGCAAGTTAATATTAAGAACAGTTGCTCATCAATGTGGATTTATTCAGACAACACTTAGCTCCCCCCCCCCTCTCCAAAAAAAAAACTTTTGTTTTGGGATGTTTTCAATGTTAACATCAGGAAAAAATAGTATGATTCATTAAGTGTTACGAAGCAGTGAAGGGTTAAGATTATTCTGGTAGCCAAAAGTTTATCTTTGAGGCATGATTCCTTTTTCATATGAGGTCAGCATAGCTCTGACCGAATATAGAGAGATTTAGAAGAAGACACAAAGTGACTGTAAAACTTCATTATTGGCAGCAAACGTCTGCACATATATCTGATATTCTGTTTTCACTCTAACTATTAATGATTAACTGAAAACATATCTCTCAAATCAGCTCTTTTGAGCATAAATAACTATTAAAGAACTGGTGATGGATCTTTAATCGATGTCTGCAACTTCCTCGGAATAAGGCATAAACGCTGCAGAATCTTATCTTACCAGGGCGCATAAAAGATACGTATATGTGCAGGAAAAATAAGAAAAAAAAATATGACCATACTTCATAAGATGAAGATAGAATAGTCATACCCTAGTCATACTTCATCGGATGATAAAGTGGTGAATCGTCGTTGATCATTACCAGCTTCGAGATAAATAACTTTGTCAGTGATGGAACGTTCGGAACTAATGGCGTTTAGAAGCCCTCCCCTTAATATCTCTTCCTACCACTTGTCTTTCTTTTCCTGGCCCCACCACCCACGCTCGGGATTCGACACCTTTCATCATCAGGGCTCCATTGTGGTGGAAGAGATCACCCCTATCCTTTCGAGCGGGAAAATGGAGCCAATTTCTTTTTCTTCTTGAAGAAGAACGGATAGGAATCGTTACCAGGAACAGAGCAAGGGGAAGAAATGGAACAATAATTTTCTTCCTTGTCTAGGAAACTCGATTTCGGTTTAAGGGATGATTCCTTGTTTGAGGAGCATGTGTCACAGATAAAAACGCAGATAGCAACATCGCAAGTTCTTTCTTTAGAAGCTTGGAAAATCGGAAAAAATCTCTGTGAAATATTTGTTGTGACGCAAAATACAAATAGAATATGACTTTTTATGTGGCAAGTTTTTAATGGTAAAATGTTCATCAAGCAAGACTTGAAACAAACTGGCAAAGGTGAAATGTGTTTTCTACAGTGTATATTATAAATTATTCCAGTTTTAAAAATTACAGCTATTCTTTTCGCAAAAATGGTGTAAATTTTCCACAAAGCCGAATTTGAAGAAAAAACAAACGAATGAAATAATGTTTGAAATCTAACAAAAAAATTAAACTTCCCATGTTACATTTGCTGCAAGTTGCAATAATTAGTTCGAATTTCGTAAGCTAAAACATCATTTCAATCGAACCACTCTTGGCTTTTTTTGAAAGTGTAGAAGGGTAAGCTGAATTGAAGCTTACAACCCACTATATACTTGAGTAATAGAAAACTGTAATAACCATGGGTTTAGTCGAACCATATGCCTGTGTGTTTTATGTGGAGCATTTTACGTAAAATATGCATATTTTATTTGTAAATATGCAATAAAATGACGCATTCGAACATAAGAAAAGTAGAGTGAATTAATTTATGGCATTCCAAAGATTTAACAAAATGAAAACCATATTGAAAAAATATTTTTCCGCTTAAGCCTGAGTCATCAAGCTGTTATATGAAATCCCAGCTTGTTTTTGAGACGATAACTTTTTAGGATAATTTCAGCATAGTTATTTTATCATAGTAACCAAAACTATGTCACCGAACGAAATGTGCTTTTATACCATCTGTGGAAGCATGTTTTTTTCACGAAATAGTATGCGCTTCAAAAAACATGAGAGAAGTTACAACTTCGTGATTATTTATTTTTTCACCGGAAGTTAGCTTATAATAAAAATTAAAAACTGATTCAAACATTTGAACAACGTTTTTCCGACTAAGTACAATTAGAATATGATAAGTAATTTCCAAAAGAATACAGATATCTCTTTTCCCCTCCTTCTCAATAGAACATAAACATAAAAAAAAAATAATGTTTGCACTATTTATGTCTAAACAAATTAACCGTAAGCAAGGAACGCATTTTCAACAAAAGTTGCGTACGCATTTTTTCAGTCTCCCAAGATTTTTCTTTCATTGCATGGGACGCGGAGGGAAAATCTATGCTGGGAAGAAATATCTGAGTCTCTTCCTCCCCACCCCCTTTCCGATTTTTATTGAAAACGTATCCGTTACAAGGTAGGTTTCAGTGCACATGTGAATCAAAGGTATAATGTAAAATAATTGAAATTTTTTACATTATAATAAATTATAATGTAAAAAATTTCAATAATTCCTTTGCAGGGGAAAGTTTTTTAGTTCTATATTTTTTACCCCCAATAAGTTTCCTCAAAATCAAATGTAGTGATTCAAGTCAATTCATTGTGAACTGCACCTAACGATGTTTCCTAACGATCACATGAATAGATTTAACATGCTGTTTATTAGATGTTCAGCAAAAGTAAATGTATAAACAGTATTAAAGTTTTCATGTTAACATTCAAGATGGCATGTTTCAAAAAAGAAAGTTTCTTACGGTTCTTAAATCCCTTTTTGAAGCTAAAAATCACCTTATGGTTACATAAAAATCATCAATATTATTTTAATTTATCTTTTTATAAAATCAAATTTGTTCATAAATGTAGAAACAAACACGAGCCGCATATGAAGCAAAATGCATTATTGAAAAAAATGAATCACGGGTTTATAAAACGCTTTTATGCAGACCATGACAAAGCAACTGTCGATTCATTTGATGATATCAACAACTCGATTTGTCACGAAAGAGTTTTTCTTCTTCTCAGAACATCTTCCTGCTCTTGGTTTTGCGCTCATCCATAAAGAATTTCGAATCGATTTCTTCCTCATTCTTTTCACTGCCCTCCACCCCAAGCTTGTGATGTCTTTAGAACGCCATTCCGTTCAAAGCTCCGCAAAAAATCTTTTTTTATTATTTTTTTTTTCATCTACGATTTTCTGTTTAAGAGGGAAAAATGTTCTTATATTAAAGATGGAAAAAAAGCCATGAGATGATACAGAATCAATTATGGTTGGAATTGAGGGAGAGCTCTCAGCTATCCGAATTCCGTAAACCAATGAAATTTCTTGCCTAGTTAGATTGTGTAGTATATATGCATTTAGGTATTTCTTAACTTTTTCATTTTTATGATCTAATGGAGGTTTTTCCGGATATCGAACGAATATGTCCTTCAGAAAATATTGAAGAGCATATTGAGGAATGGATAGATATTTCATCCTTTAACTACTCTTTTCTTGGGCATCAATATTGTGAAGGGGGAGAAAAAGAAAAAAAGAAATGAAATGCTTATCTTTAAGTTTCAATTTGACAAGAGGAAGTATTTCGTTGGAGATGTTTCATAAATATTTTGCGAAAATATATAAGCAGTTATTAAGTAAAAACAAAGCCTCAAAAATATTTTAAGTAAAACCTGACTGAAATGATAAATAAACGTCATGTCAATATTATTAATTGACAAAGACATATCGTCGCCTTAGAGCAACCGTAAGATATCCAGTCCCAGAAATAACACTAAGATATCCTATGGTTGCTTTGAGGCGACGATATAACAAAGATAACATCTTTATAAGTACTTGAATTTTTCATTATCTTTCTGAATGAATTGTTGTCACCATGTATATACAGTGAACATTGTTTATCCGGCCTTCGCTTATCCGGAACTCCAAATTATCCGGATTCGATTAGTAGCCTTGAAAAAATCTTACGTTACAATAGATCACTTTAAATTATGACAACAATGACGTAACAATATCGCTCATTTGGAAGAAAAGTGCCACAATACGAAGAAATGAAATTTTACAGGAGAAGAATTTGAAGTTGAACTCTTCAGGCAATTTGCTGTAAGAAAAGTAGATTTGCTGTGCTCTCCAGTGGTTAATATTAGAACAAAATATGTCATATTTTCCAAAGAAAATAACGTCCTTTGAAGGCCTTTAAGCTAAGAAAAAAGAAAATTAAAAATTTTGTGTTGTGGCACTCTTCTTCCAAACGAGCGATATGTTCCCTAAAGATTCACTTTTTATTTTGATCTATTAATGATATTGCGCTTTTGTGACCTTGCACCATTCAAACGTCACAGGTATTTGAACCAGAAGACACTTTACGAATTCTTTGTTAAGAAATTATTGAAAAATTATTTAGATATTTTTCGATGTCTTCTAAACAGTTTTGTTTTTCTTTATCTTTACTAATAATAAAGCTGGAAGACTGTCTGGATATCTGGATCTCTCTCTGTCTGGATGTCTGTGACGCGCATAGAGCCTAGACCGTTCTGCCGATTTTCATGAAATTTAGCAAAGTTAGTTTGTAGCATGGAGGGGTGTACCTCGAACCAATTTTTCGAAAATTCGATTTTGTTCTTTTTCTATTCCAATTTTAAGAAAATTTTACCACCCAAATTATCACAACGTGGAAGAGTAAATTACGAAATTATCATAACGCGGGCAAATGAACATAGCAAATTGGCGAGAAATTCGTCATCCATTATTTGTAGACAGGCGAACTAAATGACATTTTAATTTTCAACTACGGGCTAAGCCGTGCGGGTACCACTAGTTCGTAATAAACGGTAAATCTACTGATTGAAGGATTTTCTATACTTATTCCCCATACTATCCGGATTTTCATCCATTTGGATTGACTTTGGTCTCAGCTAGTCCGGATAAAAGAGGTTCTACAGTACATTTAAGGACAGCTATGAACAAATTCGCTTCTCCAAGGAAATATTTTGGCTGTTTATGCTCCTCTCCCAACCCCAAAAAAAGGAAATTTGGCTAGTGAGAAGAATTGCAAAATAAACTTCCAGACTTGCAGAAAGTCTGACCACTCGAAAACTCCTTTTTCAAGGAGGTGTTGAACGCTGTCCAAAATTCAAAATCAAGGACTGAAGAGTATTTCTGCAAAATCCTGGGGGAAAAACGAAAAAAAAAAAAAAACATTTGACTCATCTTAACGACTAATTTCATTATGCGAATTTGTAGAATATCCGAAGTAGGTCACGCCTTTTATCTGAAAATACTAATCAACTGTAATATGTTTCGTTGCAAATCCTTTCAGCATTCTCAAAAATGTTTCATTGTGTAGTGAATGAAATAAATGTCTATGAATGGAATTATTCTTTACACTTGTTCGTCTTCTTATAAGTAAGAATCACATCTTACCTTTTTAGACATTTATGTTCTATCCGGACCTTTGATGTTTACAATCGACTCTGCTGTCTGCAAAGTCATTTCTGTCCACAATAGTTCTAATATCCTAATTGCCGCTTTGTTATCCATAATTACACCTTGAAATCGCAGCAATAATTTTTTGCGGTTTCACATTTGCTTCGTTTTCCGTCCATATTTGCAAATTTTGCTGTCCTCATACGCTCCATTTGACGTTTGATCCATTTGCTACTCTTGGTTTCCATATTTTCATCTCTTTATGTCTATATTTGCTCCATTTGTTGTCCATGTTTTTGTCATTTTTCGTCCATATCTGCCAATTTTTCTGCCCACATATGCACTGTTTGACGTTTGATCCATTTGCTCTCCATATTTGCTGCACTTGTTGTCCTCATTTGCTCCTTTTTGCAGTCCACGTAGGTTCCATTAGATGTTTGCTCCATTTGCTGTCCTCAATTGTTATTTTGATTTTCATTGCCATCCTTGATCCTTGCATTTTTTCTTTGTTTTTTTTTTTTTTTTTTTTTTTTTTTTTTTTTTTTGCCATTTATGACAAAAGGGATATTAGTATTACAGTTAGTTCAACTAAAAGTACTACGGCTAAAATTGTAAATAAAAGTATTTCCACTCATCGGCAAAGCAAATACAAAACTAGCTAAGACTCTGTTTCAGAACTATCCCCCTCCCCCTCGATGTAATTCAACAGCCCCTATTGAAAATCACATAACAATCTAAACTTGTTTGATTAGAGCAGGCAAAAGCACTCCAAAAAACTCAGTTCATTCTTCCCAGTCCAACCTCCTAACAGTTCAGAAGCTTGTATTTCAGTGTAAATTATCTTTTTACTTGAAAAGAGAGGGAGAATGTAGTCTGATATCTCGAGGGACAATATATAAAACTTACTACAGTAAAAAATATCTCGAGAAAATATTATTTTCACAAGTTTTTCTCACTGCAGGCAACTGAATAAATAGTTAAAAGTGCCTCCTTTATTACTCCCAAGTGACTGATTTAAGATTCTTTTTGTGTCCATCCTGCTCAGAAACAAAGTTGGTGGTTTCTCCCTCTGTAACTTATGCTCTAGAAAAAATATGATTTCTCCTCCATTCTTCTTACTACCTCCCCCGGGTAAGGAAATAAAGAATCAAACGAGCGATGAGAAAGAAAGTAGCTAAAAGTAAAAAGAAAAATCGTAAAAGTAAATAAATCGAAAATTTTCCGAGGGGAGGGCTGCTACTCGGCCAGCGCGTATATGTAGATGAAAGAAGCAAAAACCGAAAAAAAAAATCCAATCCCATTTCTAAAACGGAGTACAGCTTGAATGGACAAGTAAGCGGGCATTTACATGTTAAAGCAGGGTCCCAGCCATTCATGGCCCCATGGAATAGATGGACCCCGCGATCACGTGATAAATCACGAGTGCCATTATGCACACTTTCCCATACTCCACCCCCTTTGCGAATGGCTTTCGTTCCCCCTCTTTTTACTACAGGTTCGAAAAGGCCGGATCCTATGAAGACGCCATTTTGTGGCTTGTTCCGCGCATCAGTGTCAATCCGGCACGCTGGAGCAATTTGTTGTTCCGTGTCGGGGGCAAGCAATGGGCCATTTTTTTCTTATTCGGCGTAACGGATTGCTTTGAATGAACTTACTTACTATACGACTGAACTTAATACTTTTCTTTATGGTTTTTCTTTAATCCGAAACATCTTGCGTAATAGCTCTAGTCCATTATGTTTGAATGAACAAGAAGACATTATGATGTTTGAAAAGAATGTATGTTGCTTTTTATGAAGAAAAATAGATGTTTTTTTTTTCCTTGTGCGTTTTTGTCAAAAAACATGATTAGACGATGTATTAAGAAGATAAATAATTGCACAAAGTCATCAATATACTGAAATAGTTATTTTTATACGAGTACATATTTATACTACAAGGTCGAAATGATGCCGGACAGGGGGGACGCTCCAAACTTAAATTTTTGGAAGGGCGGAAATTCTCAATTGCCGAATGAAACTCCAAGTTTTCCCGAATGATAATAATTTTGCGGAATAAAACTCTAAATTTTGTCGAATGATGATAAATTTGCCGAATGATGATAACTTTGCCAAATCCTCAGACAAAATTTGCCGAATAAGGACTTTTTGGATCACAATCACCTCCCATTGGAATACTCCTGGTGCCGGAACGTCGTTCTGGTATTGTTTCTCCTGAACAATAAGTTCTTCGGGCATAATCGGTAACGTCAGAATTCAGTTATTTTTCATTTGTGCCCCCAGTAGTACTAGAAAATTTACGGATTCAATTCACCTCAGACCATTACCAACAGTACCAAAGACCGTAGTTTAATTAGTACTATGTATATAAGTCTTCTGTCTTCTCTCTCTCTCTTTTTCCTGAGATTTTATCATAAACAAGTGGGTAATTCAAATTCTGCTAAATCGCAGCAGGTTTTTGTCGCGTATACATAAAAGAAGTATACTAAACCAGTACTTTCCCAAATATTACCATCGTGAACTGTACCTCAATCAGTCAGAATTGTAAAGTATTTTCCTCAAAGCCTACCTCTGAATTGAGCCCTGATTTTAGTGATAAACACTTCTCTCTAACAGGAGACCTTTCTGCCAGAATATTTCTTCATTAAGACTTCATGCCAACAAAAATCAGACAGCAGTTTGTATCGATCAATCACTAAGCATCATTATCAATTCGAAATCAAATTTTGCATTCGTGTAACTTCTAGGAGTCATCTTAAGCGAATGTCATCAAGCTATATAATGTTACATGTTATTAACATTCTTTTGAAGCATTTATTACTACTTTACGATATTTTATAGCAGTTTGTGACATTTAAATATTCTTCCTTGTAAAATGAACGTAATGTAATTTAATGCACGTAATGTAATTCGATGAGCAAATTAAATGTCAAATTATTTTATTAAGCATGTTTTATCGAATCAGAAAGCTGAATATAGCAGCAATTGTACTTAATGAATAAAGATAACTCTGAGGGTTGAAAAGAACATCGTTGCTTCCATTTCGGTCAGCTTTTAAGATCCGTTTCTTTACCTTCTTAAACATGGCTGTAGCCAGGATTCCAGTTAGGAAAGGAGAAGCATAGACGCAACGAAATAGGGGAGCTTAAATTGGTTTCCCCGTCTGTGCCGGACCCCGGAAATGGCTTAAAATTACAGTCTTATCCCATCCAAAAAAAAAGAGCATTTATGCTAGTTAGGGTCAGATTGAGAGTGAAAACGCAAGTGTATCTCTCCACCGGAATTTTTTTGAAATTGAAGTCCTAAAAATGTAATTCCAGAAAATCTTTGAAGGCCTTCAGCAAAGAATGTGAGGATGAGATGCTCTCTTCTAAGGAGGTGCTACGACCATGCATTTAGATCCACATGAAAAGAATGACAATATGAAGTAGATATGAAGGATTAAAACCACAAGACTTCGATTTAATCACAGAACTTAACTCAAGCCAATGGAATTTCTAGCATTCTCTAAAGATTTATCACACGCTGAGTGATGTAGATTCTGCAATAAGACGTTGAACAAATGGAATTTCTCCTGCTTAGAAATATGTTCTCAGGTTGTATGCATAAATTATAGATCGTGTAATCTCCGTCTTAGAAGTGCAAGACAAGTATGTGCAATCATTATAATAGAGGAGCCTGCTTCTATATTTGAATCATTTTGTTAAATTATGTGTATAAAATCAGTTTTCGGAGTTGATAGTTTATCAGGTAATGTCAAACAAATATATATATTTTTTCATAATTTGAGTTCAATGTAGGTGTTTGTTAATAAATAAGTGTTTAATCTTCATAGCAACAACTGCATCTTCAGTGTTGAATTTTTCAAATCAAATGCGTCGTCAGTAATTCTTGACAAACTTTCGGTAGAATATTTAAAAGGTAATGGGAGCATACACAGTAAATGTTTAACTGTTATTAACGAATACAGTCGATTCATAAATATTTTAATTAACTGTATTAATTAATTATTATATTATTGAATAACATTAAAATTAAATAACATTTGATCTTGATATGCTGCTTCTGGAACGTGTATGAATAATAAACAATATTTTATAAAGGCAGAACGTTTTTATGATGATTATGCTCAACAACCCCCAAAATCTTTAATAATTTTAATTTAATGGACTTAAAATACAGACAAAACTATGTGAACCGAAACTCATTGGTTTCTCAAAAACCCACAGATCGTGTACTAAGCATTCTTTCATGAACAGATACTTCTGTAAAAATGATATCAGCGTGATCTTACGAGACTTATAAATCTAAATTTATCCCTTTATACAAGGTTCTGGCAGTAACACTTAAGTCGTTCGCCTTCTGGCTTCCCAATACTTTTAAACAATGCAATTAAAATTTTAAAGTGCAAAGCACGTGTGTAAAGGGCAACCGTGGAGAGTTCAGAATTGCATAGGCTGCAAACCGGTGAGTAATTCACTCCTATTTTAAAAAGATGGGCATTAAGGCAAGGTTTTTAGTTAAAAGTCGAAAAATGATAACAGCAAAAATTCGCGGAAAAAGCCGATTTACTATTACAAAGACGTTTTCGGGTTTTTCCCTTAGCTAATATCTAAATAAGATGCAACAGAATTCTCCCAATAACTTAGAACTGCTGCATACAAATTTTTTTAAAAAAAAGCAAATATGTAATTTACACTACCTGATAAAGAATTAGTTCAAGTTTTAACTAGACAATGTTCCAGTACTAGTAAGTAATAGCAAAAGTTCTACAAACATAACTTCCTCTCAGGACCCTCGAAAGGCCATTTCAGCGTAGTCGGAAACTAAAAGGCCCGGTCCTTGAGAGTGTCTGTTTCGTCGTTGAAGTTGTATAAGTTTTTGAAGTTTTATGGTGGGGCCAGAAAACCAAACTGACAAGGAGCCCTCCTTGGCTCTCGGCGGCCCTACTTCCTCTTATTTATATTGGATGATTTTCTGGCAGACAATTAGCTTCTTCGATGGCTAGATTACTCTCCTGACAACCCAGTGTTTTTTTTTTTTTTTAAGTTACACCAACAACAATGTTTTATGAACCAAAATAATTGCGAAGGATCACCACCACGCTCGCTGAAATTGATCGTTTACGTTATTTCCATTCAACACATGAACAAAGATGGCGTATGAGATGAAATTGCAAAGCTTCTATGAGGTTGAAACTCCGTCATTGTTAGGAAGAGGTACAATATTGTTTAATGCACATACAAACTGCACTGTAAAAAAAACTGTAAATTTTGAAGAAGTTATCCGTATTTTTTACAGAAAAAAACTGTTCGTAATAAAATACAGGATTTCTCTGTTTTTTTGAATCCGTAACCGGTTATACTTTGTTTTTCTTCGAATCTTCGAAATTTCGCCCGCGTGTTTGGATTTTGGTTCTCGTGCTCGAGTTTTTTGATCTTATATTTATTTAAAGCGAGAGTAAGTCTTAAATCGTTTGCAACTTCCATTTCATTGCATCCTAATCAATATTTTATTATTATGTTTTTTTTTGTCATCTGTTACAGAGGCATATTCGGAAATTTACCTTTGTATACATGTATTTCGTAGTAGTATAGTAAATATTGAAATGAATTTATGGCAGTGGCGTACCCAGGGGGTGGGCTGATAGGGCTACAGCCTCCCCCCCCCCGAAATTTTCAAAATTAATTACAAAAATTATAATAAAGAACAAGTTTTTTTTTATGATGTATTTTTGAAATCTTACATTCGTATTGATATCAGAAAAGCGATACATGAACTTTTCTTAGCTACAGTTCATAAGTATCCCCCCCCCCCAGCTCAAAGACTTTCGAGCTCAGCCCCCCCCCCCCGAACTGATTTGTCTGCGTACGCCGCTGTATGAAAGTATAGTTTCATTTTTTAATCTTCATAAAATAATAAATCAGTTTGAATAAATAATAAAAATACGGAAGATTTCTGTAAAATAAACGGAAGAAAACTGGCGTCCTGGCTGACAGTTTTTTTCCGTAAATTTTACGGATTTTTTTTACAGTGTGCTATATTTAATATCTGAATTATAATGCTTCACTTCTCTGCAGAAATTTCTTCTAAAGCTCTAAAGCATATTATTTTGCTCTCCAGCTTCTACGGAATTTCCATGCTGCGAAATATTGGGTGGCTAAACATGGAGGTTATGCAAATGGTTCAATCTTTTTGCCAATTTACCAGATTAAAATCGACGATCTTGCATAGATTCTAGCTTATTTAGGAGTAAGTCAAAGTTTGCTCAGCAGTCAAGTAGTCAAGTAATAAAGTTTATGCACGCATTTCGTTTTTCCTTCTAATCATTTCTCAAATTCGATTTTCATCTTGTAGACCTTACCACCTCTGGTACGCAAGCCATTCAACAGACGAACAAAGATGGTGTATGAGATGAAATTGCAAAGCTTCTATGAGGTTGAAACTCCGTCATTGTTAAGAGGGACAATATTGTTTAATGCACATACAAGCTGCTATATTTAATATCTGAATTATAATGCTTTACATCTCTGAAGAAATTTCTTCTAAAGCATATTATTTTGCTCTCCAACTTCTACGGAATTTCCATGCTGCGAATGATTGGGTGGCTAAACATGGAGGTTATGCAAATGGTTCAATCTTTCTGCCAATTTACCAGATTAAAATCGACGATCTTGCATAGATTCTAACTCATTTAGGAGTAAGTCAAAATTTGCTCAGTAGTCAAGTAATAAAGTTTATGCACGCATTTTGTTTTTCCTTCTCATCATTTCTCAAATTCGATTTTCATCTGGTTGACATTACCACCTCTGGTACGCAAGCCATTGAACAGACGAACAAAGATGGTGTATGAGATGAAACTGCAAAGCTTCTATGAGTTTGAAACTCCGTCATTGTTAGGAAAAGGGACAATATTGTTTAGTACAAACTGCAATAATTAATACAAGAATTATAGTGCTTCCCTTTTCTGAAAATGTTCTTCTGAAACATATTGTTCTGATAAATGGTTCAACCATTTCACAAATTTACCAGATGAAAGTAGACGTCCTCGAATAGATTCTTTCCTATTCGGGAATAAAACAAAGACTCTTCAGCAGTCAAATAGTAAATGACCCACCGTGCACATATTTTTTTCCGGAAATCATTTCTCAACTTCGATTTTCATCTGACAGACCTTATTGCCTTATTGCCTCTACTACACTATCCATTCGACGACAGATGAACAAAGATGGCGCTTGAGATGGAATTGCAAAACTTCTACGAGGTTGAAACTCCATCATTGTTAGGAAGAGGGGCTAGATTGAAGACTTGTAATGAGTTATTCCCAACCAAATTAAACAGACAGAAAGAATAATTTTGTGATTTACTTTCAAATAATCTCCTTGTTCTTTCTTGCTTTTGTTTACAACAAAAAATTTTTTAGATGGATTGTACGTTAAGTCCAGCCCTTATAATTTTTGACATCTCTACGTCATTCGAATCGCATTGTAGCGTGATAGTATCGACGAAGAAGTTCAAACTACGAAAAATAATCTTTTCAATATTCAGGGATTAACTGGTTTTAATGTTAAACGGAACCTAGTTCATACCAAATGTTAAACCATTTGTAGATATTCCCACTGCACAGAATTTCAAGTGCTTTGAAATTTCTAAATCCATCAAACAATCGTTTATATTGTCAATATTAAGTCTACAGATAAAGCGCTTTTTAAACTTTCCCTGTAGATTTAAACTTTTTATTTATTTATTTATTTATTTTTATTTATTTATTTTTTAACTTTTTTTATTTCTTTTTTTTCTATTTTATTTATTTCATTTATTTATTTATTTTTTCGAAACATAAAACGAAAAGATGTTCAGAATCCTTGTAATGCTCTGGATTTTTCCCCATCTCTAAAAAACAATTTTTAATTTTATTCATTTTCAGAAAATGATGTATAAATGTCGCCAGCAGTATCTAAAATAGGCAAACGTCAAATATGTTTGAATTGTTCACAAAACTTTCTTTATTGAAATTCAGAAAAAAAATACTTCGTCCTTGGTTGTTTTCGTGCATTTCAATAAAGTTTATAGCTAAGTCGATCTGCCTGTTAGAGAAGTATTTGTGTATGATGTAAATTTCTTTTGCGGATGATCAGATTTTTCGTTATTCTTCAAAATTGGATTAACAGCTCAAATTATAAACCAAACCTGAGATTGAGTTGTCCTGGCTGATATTTTTCAAACAAAAAATGCTTTGCTCAAAAAATACTTTGCTTGCTTGACTAATCCTTCAAAAGTTATTGGGGGACCGACAGACGGATGAATAGATGAATGAAAGGACACTCAGACAAACCGACATGAGCACATTCTCTCAGCACGTAACCCTACTTTAAAAAAAAAAAAATTTGAAATTATACCATGAAGTAATTCATTTACTTTTCTGGCTAGTTTTAGTTTTTACTAACATTTTTTAACGATTGTTGTTGTTTTTTAAGGGTGCTGTGGAATCTCTATCAGCGGATAAACATTAAATAAAAAATTTTGACACCCAGTTATCCACTAAATAGAGGCACCTAGGCTCTCAACGATGCAAAACTGTGCCAAGAATTGAAATTTCCCAAAAGTGTTTTAAGTCAAATGAATGCTCAATTGAATTTTTATACACTGCAAAATCATACAACAATGGTGTTGACGATTTTATGCGTCTTGAAAATTTGCAGACTGAAGCCGGATTTGAAATTGCGCCTTTGAGAGAAAGAAGCAAAAACCTAACTGCTACGCAACTCTGTTGGATGTTTACAATTAACCTACTTCACGTTTTTTTTTTCCTTTACTTTTACAGAAAAGTAGGCAAAAAATGTGTATTTAAAACCTACCACCAACTACTGATGAGCAAAAAAATTATCAACAATCGAAAACATGAAACTCTTCAAAATAAAAATTAATTAATAGTCCCATTTAAACTTTTACTTCAATCCTTTTATTAAACTCTTTGTCGCAATGTTTGAAAATATTGTATTCTAACCCAGCCTCTTCTTACATTTGTTTCTACAACAGTTGCATAGCAAAAACTTTCTTGTGATTATTTCAGGAGACACTATTACAATGATTTTGTCTTCAATCTCAAAGACGTTTGAAGTCCCGTCGTGTCTTCGTGTCTAACTGTCTTGCTATGAGGTATGACGCCATTGAACTTTTTCACGATTGGCTGAGCACAAAAATGGCGTCGATCCCTTCAACCGTTTTTTACACTCAAAGTAACTGAAGAATTTTTTTCCCATCTCTCCAACACTTTTTCTTTCTATTTCTTATTCTCCTCCGGTCATGCTCCTCCGCATCCCAGGGATCAAGAAGGGGGGCTTTAAGGTGTCAGGGGGGATAGGGATGAGAATAACGGGTTATTTATGTGATAATGAAGACTCTTCCTCTTTCCCTCACTCTTTCTTTCTCTCATCTTGTACGACGGGGACGAGACAAAAATGTCTTTGTTGCCGGCTAAAGAAATTGGAGGAGAGATATGATATCCCGTTGATACTGCATCTATGTACTGAAAAGTACAACATCCTGCGGAAAATGTGTATTCTTAGCCCCAAAAGCGATGTTTTTCAATTACCGAGTTTATGACATAAATCAAATTTGTCTGCACCGCTTGCAGAGAAGTAGTCTTTTCCTGAAAATCCCTTGGAAAAAACATTAGGTTTGTGTTCTCTTTGTAATGCAATAAAAAGTAGAGGTGAGAATTTCTGACTCTAGTGTAAAAGCTTTGCTCATTTCTGGGGATTTCTAAAAAAGATTCCACGAATAGAAGTAAAATATAAAGAAACAAAAAACAAACTTGTGTACATATTTTGAGAAGGCATTTTTTGGAATTCAAAAGGATGTTATGACCCCGTGACACCCAGTCCGGATCTTCGGTCCCTTAAAGGAGGGTTATGACCTCCGTGACGCTCTCTTCGTGATCCGCGCTTGAATACATGTGGACTAGGAGAAATGGAGAAAGAACAGTTTAAGTTCAGAGTAAGAAATTTCATTAAGCGAGTATGAATATGTTATGGAGCAGGGCCGCTGAGAGCCAAGGTGGATCCCCTTTTTGTTTGAACATCGAGACCCCCCTTTAAAAAAAAAAAAAAAAGCTTTTAAGATTTACACTATTCTGATTCCAAGTCGGGCCAATAGTTTTCGACTAGGCTGACATTGCCTCTCGTCGACACTGTTATGGAGACATACAGGCACGGATAGACGTATTGTATATTCAAGGCGAGTAACTGGTATGCAAGGAAATTCAAAGCGAGTCTCTTGCATATAGTTGATGCTCGCGCGTTTAGAACAAAAATTACACAACCTTAGTACCTTGTTGACAAAGTAAGATTCTAGTGCCCAACTCGTGGTTGAGGCGTTTTACTTGATATTTAGTTTGACTCTGAGTTTGAAGTTTATGTTTACTACTTCAACCGCCAACATGAAACAGGTTTTTACTTGGTTGTCACGTGATATTCCTGGGTACCTCCGAATTTCAATGCTATCGGAATGTTATTTATTGCTTTATTGTATAAAAAATTGGAAATAGCTTTCATAAGTCAAGTCAAGAAAATTAAACTAACTTTAACCAATCTTCAGCAATGAGTTGTCGTGTTTAAGGATTGCGAAAGCTTGTCACGTGACAACGAAGAAAATGACGGGTCTTTGCGAAGCTCTTCTCATGATTCTAAAATGGTTTTATTCTCTCCACCTGATTAGTCTTCTGTTATTTCAGTCCTATGATGATATTCCAAAAGGATTTTCTCTTTTTTCTATTCTGCCGTGGGCGGGTTAACGGCAGTATCTGCAGAAATGAATCTTCGAGATATTTGATGAAATGTGTGTTGAACTCAATACTAACAATAGAGAAATGTTGGAATGAGACGCTTTTTTGTAACCTTTTTTTCGGCGGAACCCAAATAAGCAAGCTTTTACAGTAAAGCTAAAGTGCAACAGGGAACAAAAATGCAAAAAAAAAAAAAAAATGAAAAAAATTTCAGTTACTTCCCTTTACTTGCCCACGGCAGTTTTTTGCTTCTTCTGATGGTTAAGGTAGACGAAGAGAAATTTCTCTATCGTGGGTTCTCTCAATAATAAAAATTAAAGTTATTATAAACAAATATGCGTGATACAGGAAGCGACAACACCTGAATTTTGTAACACTACTTCGTGAAGCATATAAGTATCAAATTTTTTTACTTCCTTTTACAAAAAAGGAAATATTGTATTCGTGAAAAATTTTTCACTCAAAAATCGACCTTAATTTCCATTTTGCTCACCCCCGAATGAATGTTGAGTTTTTTTTTTTTTTTTTCGACTCTACCACACGTGGATAAGTGCCTAGGAACGTATAGACACGCGAAATATCCATTTTGACGATTCCCGAGTTAGTTACAACGAGTTTTCTCGTGACGTCTGTATGTACGTGCGTATGTGCGGATGTACGTATATGCGTTTGTACGTCGCATAACTGAAGAACGGTATGTCCTAGAAAGTTGAAATTTGGTACGTAGGCTCCTAGTGGAGTCTATTTGAGCACTTCCTCTTTTGGTTGCATTCGGGTGTATTTAAGGGGGTCTTTTGCCCCTTTTTGGGGGGAAATCATTGTTAATTTCGATGTAAACTCAAGTGGTGTAACAATTTGGGGGACACTTGGCAATATATCGGCAGTCTTTTGATCGCCAAGATTTTCGCCAACTTGGCGACAAATTTGGCGTTTTTATTTTATTTTTATTTTTTTTTAAATCTGGTTTCAATTTGGCCATTGTTGGTGATATTTAGAGAGTAAACTATTGAATCACATTAAAATTACCAATAATGGGAAAATGACATTAAATTGGAGTAAAAAGAAGTCATGTAATGCACACATCAGCTCGTTTATTTTTAAGAAAATGAAGCATTTAAATTGTTCAAACAATAATCTGAAAATAGAGCTAATGTGTGCCTTTTCTAGTGTGTAGGGCTCTAAGGTAGTTTTAGAATCTTTTTTAGTATGAAAACTGCTGTGATCTGTTGTGATCTAATTTTCGATATTCTATCCTGCAAGTAGCTTATGCTTTTATGTTTTTTTTAAATAAATACCGTGATGGCCAATCGGCAACAAATTTATAAAGTCTGCGCAGAAGGCAAACAATGTCATTAAAATAGTTTTGAAGATTCTGATACCTATTATTACTCAATTTATTTGATCATGAAAAGCAAAAATTATCTACTCAAATTACAATTTCTAGACGTAGAAAAGATTAAACAACACAAGAGAGAAAAATAAATTAGCGGCAAATAGTACTTTGACAGATGCCATGTAAAATAATGTGCGGAAAATTTCTCTAATGGAAATCTACTTTGTTTAAAAGAGTTTTAAATATCCCTTGTGTTATTAAATAAGTAATTATTGCCTTATTAATCAAGTGCAAATGATTACCCCTTGTTTATACTCAACTGCTAATGAGTAATTTTTCATAAACGAAAAGGGAGAAAAAATAAATGCAGGAGTACTTAAAGAGTCATGAATTCATGAGTGATTACTTGAAGCATGTAAATAGTGAAATCACTTTCTTTGCCATTTTATATCCCTGATGAATTCCCGTTACATTTTCTTAATTCGGGGGATGGTAATTTGATTATGCCGTTGTAAAATAGTGTACTATAGTATTATATGCAGGAAAAAAGCCACACATAATTTTATACTAGAGTGAGTCAAAAGTTTTATAATATGCTACTTACTTTATTTCTTCAGTTACCAGGGCTTAATAGCATTGTGTAAAATAGTGTACTACAGCGTTATATGCAGGAAAAGTAAACCACATATAATTTTATACAAAAATGAGTCATAAGTTTCATAATAAACTGCTTACTTAATTTTTTTAGTAACCAGGGCTTAATTTGCATAGGAGCTCTCGCAAACTGAGGCTCTTGGGCTTATTTTCAACATTCAGAAAATTTAAACAATTCAAATGAAATTCGGGCTATTTACGCGTAAAATCCTGTTGTGGGGACTACAGGGCTCCTGCACTTATTTTCAATTTTCTGCAAATTTTAGCATTTTAGACGAAATTCAGATTATTTACACGTAAAAATAAGTTGTGGGAGGCTCCTGCACTTCTGTTCAGTTTTTTGTAAATTTTAACATTTTAAGCGAAATTCAAACTATTTACGCGAAAAAATGAGTTTTAGGATTATAGGGCTCTTGCACTTATTTCGCAGAAATTATTCCCTGTTAGTAAAATTTTTGTCAAGGACTTGGCCCTTGAAGGGCCCGGTTTGGAATTGGAATAGTGTACACTGTAAAAACGATTCAGAAACGTTCCTGGAAAATAATGGGCAGCTGATGTGCCCAATATCTGCCAGTAACATATCTTGCAAATTCCAGGAACTTTTTCCGCTAAAATTCAGTAACCTTCCTGATATTTTCCTAGAAGTCTCCTGAAATATTCAGAAATCTTCCCGTTTAAAACCAGTCGTGTTCGTTGAAATAATATCTTGGCATCATTCTAATTTATCAAGGAAGTTAAAAGAGCATTATTGCAAACATGGCCAAAGCTATGCCAGATTTGCAAGTAAGTAACGAGAATTTTACTTGCCTGCAAATCTTGCAAAGCAATGCAGTCCACACTTTTTCGCTCCCTTTGGGAGTTTAATTAGCATGGACGGGCCGTACATGAAGCAGAGTCGATACACTTTATAAATGCGCTCAATTAATCTTTAAACTGGGAGCTAAAAATATTTTTCACAACAGTGAAAAGTGCATTCTTGCGACTTGTAGCAATTCAGGAAACTTTTTGTCAAGAATACTTAATTTTTCCAGGAAGTGGATAAAAACCATTAAAATCCCGAAACGTGACACGGAAATATCCAGTAACGTTTCGGAATTTTTTTACAGTGTAAGTTCGACAAGTTTTATGGGAAAATGGGGGGTGATCCAACTGATGGGGGCCCCGCATCGGCTGTCTCGATGACCCTGCTTAGCAGTAGCGCAAAGAGCTCTTCAGAAGTGTTTTCTAGTTTGGAACCATGGGGTAACTGCATTGTATTTTTGCAAATTCCTCACTTGGCTTATCTTACTATTAGAACTACATCCAAAACCTTTTGCCAAGACATAGGGCGGGTTTTAAAATGGTCACTGAATTGGGAAATTTTCTGAAATATAGGGTAATAAGAAATAACTTGGACACACAGAATACGTTATAACTTAAATGCTAATGAAAATGATACGATCACAAACTTTAAAATAAATATGAATTCATTAAATCGTCTAATATATTTACAAACTTTCAAAGTTGCTACCTTTAGCCTTAATACAAAGCTTTAAACGTATCACAAAATTTTCGGCAATGGGTCGTAACTCACTTACTATAGTTTGTCCCATTCCTTGCATAAAAAATTCTTTAGGGATGTCAAAGTTTTATGAGGTTTAGCAAACACCCTTGTCTCCACCACCTTTTTACATTGTTGAACGGCGTCAACGACTTCAATCTGTAATGGTTTGAGTTGGGATATGTGCTGGTGGGAAAATGCCACGTGTTTTTGTTGATCAAAGGACAAAGATGAATCAAGAAACATATCGCAAACTCATTTTGGAAGATGTTGTCTTATCTTCGCAAAAGTTCTTTGGAAAGAAAAGATGGACCTTCCAACCGGATTCCGCACCTGCCCACAGAGCTAAAGATTGGTGCAAGACACATTTTCCGAACTTCATCGGAGCTCAAGAATGCCCATCGTATTCTCCAGATTGAAATCCATAGGATTATTCTGTTTGGTCCATCTTGGAGACAATGGTGTGTGCTAAACCTCATAAAACTTTATCATTCCTAAAGAAATTCTAAGCCAAAGAAAGAGACAAAATATTAGTTAGTAAGTTGCGGACCATCGCCGAAAGCTTTGTGACACGTTTAAAACTCTGTATTAAGGCTAAAGCTAGCCGCTTTGTAGATGCGTATATATATCAGACGAACTAATGTATTCATATTTATTCTGAAGTTTGGTCGTAATATTTTCATTAGCATTAAAGTTATAATGTATTTTGGGTGTCCAAGTTTTTTCTTGTAACCCTGTATTTTTCATAACTAATGAATGTCTCTGTCTAATTACTTTTTAGCAAGAGATAATAAATTTCGAATGGAATACTCTTTGCGCAGTGGTTGCTTCTCAGCTTTAATATATTTGAAACTTTATATGTCAGTAGCAGTAACTAATCAGGAATATACTATCAGTAACTATTCTAATTTCCGTACTTCAATTTTTAAAAAAATATGTAAATAAAAAACATCAAATAGATCACAATAATGCTATAAAACTTCAAAATTCCTTTTTTTCACTTCAAAACAAACGAAATACTTTAAATTATTACGTTAGAAAATATATTGAAACGCTTATGTCACTGTTGAATGGAGAAATAATACTAAATAAATCAAAATTCATTATGTATACAGTTATTGTCACTCATTGTATTTTGGACAAACATATTTTTAGAGAAGAAATTATATTAAAAGGAAATTAATGCACACTTGAATTCGCATGGGGCTAAATTAAACAACCAGTAAATATTTAACTAAAGCGTGCCTCTCGCAGAAGTGATTAAATTGTGTTTAGAATAGGGAAATGTATTTAGTACAAAATTGCTTTGATATTCTTTACTTTATGTCTGAATATATGTGTACAAACTAAATATTTGCCTTTTTGCATTCTGCATCATTAAAATAAATTCAAGCTAAAATATAAAAAAAATGCTTCTGACTTTATTTATGATATCATTAATATTGTGCCGCGATATTCCCTTAATACTTCATACTTAATTTTCAAAAGAACATCTTTTTTCGACGTAAAACAACCCGTCATTAATTTAACCTTTTCGCTTCAAATATAGCCTTAAAATGACAGAGTTTAATCTTTAAAAATCCATCAATTTAAAAGCAAAACACCACTAGGGAAGGGGAAAAAAACAACGTCAAATATTCGCATCACCAGAGAATAGAATATTACGACAAATTGCAAAATTTGATTTGGCGTTCTCTTTCAGCGCCATCTTGAAGTAATGAAATAAATTAATGTCTCTCAAAAATCATTTTTATTTTCTCGCCAAGTGAAATATGAAGGAAGAAGATGGCGAGATAATTTTTCTCCCGGACTCTCTTCCAGTAAAAGAAACTTCTCATTCATATTCATGAACCTGATGAACTGTTGTCAAGTAAGTGCTTCCTTCATATGCTGTCAGTGGCACAGCTGCGCGTTGCGTACATTGAATTACAGGAGTCTTTATAAATCAAATACGCCAACGGTGTATTAATTTATCCAATCAAAAGATTTCAACGTCAGCATTGCATTTAAATGATTTCATTTAGCTGGGGGGAGGAGATGTTTTGTATAAAGGGTGTTTTCCGCAACTGTGGGGGAATTTGAATCACGTATAACAGCAGCTCATTTATATTTATGGCCTGTACACGGGTATTGGTGAAAACAAATGAGATTTGATTACTTGTTATATTTATGCTGACAAAGTGTGAAGTGTGATCAGATTTTTGATACGGAATGATCATTCAAAAGTTCATAAAAAGGAGCAAAAAAAATAATTTAAAAATAAAAATAAGAAATTGAGACATAATAAGTAATTTACACACTTTGACATAGAGCGAAAATGTGCTAGAAAGAAACAATTCATTGAAAACAGTCCAATTGTCACCATCGTTCCAAAAATACGTCAAAATCAATCAATTGTCCATTTTCTTTTTAGATTTAGAAACCAAGCGAATATCATTCATGTTTTACTGGTCAGTAGATGTGCATAAAAAAAATTATTTAAAATTTTGATTTTTATTCCCATTTTAAAAGAAATTTTCCATGACTGTCCTACTTTGAGGACGGAAATTCCTAGCAAGCTAATACCAATCGAAAGGTCTGATTTTGTAGACGTCAGATAAGCTTTAATTTGCTATGTTCATTTGCTCGTCCACATTATGGTAGTTTGCTCGTCCATGTTATGGTAATTTGCTCGGTAAAATGTTCTCAAAATTGGAATAGAAAAAGAACTAAATCGAATTTTCGACAAATCGCTTTAAGGTGCTCTCCCCTTTTGCTACGAACTAATTTTGTGCCAAATTTCATGAAAATCGGACGAACACACTCTCAAAAATGGACTTTCAAATTTGACGAAATTTTCTTCGTTTTTGACGAAACCACTTCCAGGGATATGCTCCGAGCGAACCTTTCGTCAAATTGAAGAAACTGCTTTTGTTAGTGGTTTGAGGATGCGAATTTCGTCAAATGTAACAAAATATTTCTTCATTCTAGTTTCGTCAAATTAACAATCATTTTCGTAGTTTTGAGAGCATTAGTTTCGTCAAATTAATTTCGTCATATATGAGAACGTTAATTTCGTAAATTTTTAAGAAAATTTATTTCCTTTTTTTTTTTTTTTAATCTTGGAGCACATTAGTTTTTTTTTTTTTTTTTTTTTTCAGAATACAGTCGAACCTCGTTAATTCGAACACGCTTAAAACAAATAACTGCTGATATGAACTTTTTTGCAATCCTTGTCTTATTGTTTATTGTTTTTCGGATAAAGCGAACCACGTTTTTAATCGATTTTAATGGTCCCTTTAAGTTCGTTATAACGAGGTTCGACTGTATTTTATAAGATTCATGTGCGTGTGATCAAATCGTAACTTCAGAAGCTTACCACCGTAGTTTCCCATTTTAAAGCGTATAGTCACTTTCACAGGCCCGTCATTTATGGGGACAGGGGGTCAATTGACGCCCCCCCCCCCCCTCCCGTCTTGATTTTTGAACATTCATGTTTTTACACATGACTGGCCGTCGTTTTACTTGGTTTTCTGTAAAAAATTTATCGAGTACAGACTCTTTGCCATATTTGGGAAAAAAATGAAATAACGGGCCTGCAGCCCCCCCCCCCCCCATCAAAAAAAAAGACAAGTAATTGTTGAAAAAAGAGGCACATAAAATATGTCAAGCAAATTTTTATTTATGTAAAATGCAAACAAACAACTTCTTAAAAAAGGTAAAACAAATCATTGCAGATTAAACTCCCCATGGTGTCCAATTAAACCCCCATAATGGGGGTTTTCCTTCAAAAAATCTAATTTTTGTCGGATATTTTCCAAATTTGGCACAGAGGTTCGTTATTGGAGGCTCGGGAATTCACACAAGGTCGTTTATGTCTCTCTATGTGAGGGGGGGGGGGGCAGACAATCCCGCATTGAGGGTTCTCCGTATTAAAAAAAAGTTTTTGTCCGATTTGTCCGATCTTTTTTAAATTTGCCGCAGAGGTTTTAAGATGCTCTAGAATCACTCAGGGTAGTTTTCATCACTTTATAAAGAGGGGGGGGGGGTCCTTGAAAAAATCTAGTTTTTGTCGAATTTTCCCAAAATTTGGCACAGAGGTTCTTTGATGCCAGGGGATTCACGCAGGGTAATTTTCATCCCTCTTTGGGGGGGGGGGAGGCAACCCCTATGGTAGTTTTCCTACAAAAAATCCAGTTTTTTGTTGGATCTTTCCGAATTTGGTACAGAGTTTCGTTATTTGATGCTCAGGAATTCTCATAGGCTGGTTTTCGTTCCACTATGAGGGGCAACCCCCATACGGGGGGGGGGGGGTTCTTATGAAAAAACAGTTTTTATCACATCTTTTCCAAATTTGGAACAGAGGTCCTATGATGCTCGGAAATTCACACATGGTAGTTTTCAACCCTCCATGATGGGGGGGGGGGGGGGGAGCAACCCCGCATTGGGGGTTCTCCTTATATAAAAAAAGTTTTTGTCCGATCTTTTCTAAATTTGCCACTGAGGTTCTTTGATACTCAGGAATTCACGGAGGTTAGCTTTCGTCACTCTATGGGGGGGGGGGAAGGGCAACCCCGATGGGGGTTTTCCTTGAAAAAAATTCATTTTTTGTCGGATCTTTCTAAAATTTGGCATAGAGGTTCGTTCATTGATGCTCAGGAATTCTCATAAAGTAGTTTTCGAACGCCGCTATGGGAGACAACCACCAAATGGGGGGTTTTCTTATAAAAAACCAGTTTTATCAGGACTTTTCCAAAATTGTCACAGATGTCCTTTCACGCTCGGAAATTCCCGTTTTCGTAACGCTATAGAGTGGGAAATCATGTGTGTGTCGGGGGGGGGGGGGGGGCTTATAAGAACCCAGTTTTCGTCTGATCTGTTCCAAATTTGGTACATTTGTCTTTTGATGCTTGGGAATTCCCATATTGTAGTTTTCGTACCACTATGTGTGCCAAATCCCACAGGAGTTTTCCTTATAAAAATCCAGTTTTCGTCGAATCTTTTCCAGATTCGGTCCAGATGTCCTTTGATGCTGGAAATCCACATAGGATAGTTTCCCACGGGGTAGTATTCATATGGGGTACTACCCCATGTGATTAAATTAACCTATGTGCGAAATTAGAAAAAGATTTGACAAAAGTCTGGATTTTTGTAAGGAAAATTCCACTAATGAGGGGGGGGGGTGCCCCTAAAGCGGGAAGAATATTTCAAACTGTTTGGACTACATCGCGATGCATCGCTACATCGCGATGTAAGGATGGCGATGCATCACGATGTAGAAATTCCTACATCGCCCTGTCCTACTGGGAATATAAAAGTGCTACTTCCTCAGCAGACATTGGGTTCTGGAAAAATAAATCATGTGCCACTTTTATGCACAGTTACATCGATATATGCTCGGGAGAAATTTGCTGGGGATTTTCTTCTTCATTGCATTGCATGAAAAAATTCCAGAAAAAAAAAAGAAAAGATTTTTATCCAATTTATACCACAAATTTCAAAGAAAAAGTATAATAAAATGGACAACTTTAAGTTAGTATATCTTTGGTCTAAAATTAGATACAGTTAGTAAAATTAGATTATCTTAAGAAAAAGGTTACCTTTTTCTTTTTCCAATCAATTATTTGTTTTATTAATTTTGCTTGTATGTAGAATGTTTATTTGGCCAAATTTATGTTTAATACAGGAACTTTATTACTGCATGCATTTCATACTTCATACTTTGAAAAAAATTCTCTGCCAAAATTGCAAAAGGTATTTGAAAATATGAATCTTAAAAAAATGCAGATGTGAAATAAATCTTTTGGTAAAATTAATTTAGTGTAATGTTTGTTAAATAATTATAAAATATACCTTTGTTTTTTACCCCTAAGTTTTTATTATATTTCCTAAAAGAGTTTTAAAAAGAAAATATATGTATAATAAGTAAATGTGTAAGTCCATGGGTGTATGCCCTCATGCACATTGATCTTTTTTCTATTTCGAGGCAAGTTTTACGATTAAATGCAGCAGCTTATTTCTGAAATAAAGCATTTTTCCACAATTTCTTTAAAAACTGTTCCCCTTTAGTTAAAAAGCTACGATTCTTTTGTGACTTTAAGGAGCATCTGATTTCATTTTCATATTTTTCAAAATATGATTATTTCGACGGTGACAGCTATTTTTCCAAGCAGATTGCAAGAGTGAGTAATTTTTACAGCGGATGGGCAAAATTTTTATTTATTCAGACAGACAATGATTTCTCAGTTGGTATCTGAAATTAATTTCTGAATAGCGTTCTGGAATTAGAGTTTCTTCAATTTATCGACAATCAGCATTACTTAGCCATTAAACTAGTTAATTCCTTTGCATATCAAGTCGTGAATTTTCTTTTTTTTTTTCGAGCTATAAAAAAAATCAAGGGTGCGACAATTGTTGATCTGTGATTTTTTTTTTTAATTTATTTTTTATTTCAGCCGACAGCCAAAATACACCGTTTTCTCCCGACTTTCGTTTTCAGATTTGCAGTTTTCTTGACGAATGTTTTCTGAAGTACTCTCTCCACCACAAATTAGTTCTATTAAAATAATAACAAATTAAGTAGTACTGAAACTGATGTGATTATGATTTATTTTTACTTTTTTCAGAAATTTTATTGTGTTATGTTATCAATAAGCAACATTTACTTACCGAGCCTTACCTCCTTAAACCACTACCAAATTAGAGTCAAAAACCAAGGGCTCCAACACTCGATTGATTGATAATATAGTACCTTGAAATCTTTAAAAAATATTCAAACAAAATCATAAAAGCGTCAGAATTAATCACTGGTACAAAAATATTCAAACGTCGCTCTACTAGTTTGAGACGAGAGAGTATTACCAAGGAAGTATTACCTTTTCCCCAAGCATATTTGATTTCTAAAATATGTAATTTTCACGCAGTAAATAAAAAATACGCCAAGGGAGAAGAGTTGCCAAAGACAGGGGAAACCCAATGACATAGTGCTTTTCTTTGTTTGTGTCTTGAGAACTAATTGTCAGATATCGATGGATTTTCTTTTTTTTTTTTTTTTTTTTGATTATCCTTTCAATTTTTTAATTAAAGTATAGCTGTTCGGTTAAAATTTCAGATATTTTACTTTGCATCCAGCAAAAATCACAACTGTAATTTACATTTGGATTGATTGGTAGTTCATCTATAAAATGCATCTTAGTCTGGTTTCATGTAGACCCGGATTTTTCATTTTTAGTTGACAATACCTTGAAACGCTCAATATGGAATAAAATTAATGCTGCATTAATTTTAGCCGTAGAAACTATGTATAATAGAAAAACTCATAATTATCACAAATCATGTAACACAAATTGACATAGAAAAACTTATAAATTTAGGGTATTAAGTGTGGAAATAAACAACAAAAAATGCTTATCATTATTATTTTCAAAACATGCTACTATATATGTATTTTTTTTTTTTTTTTATAAATCGAGGTTAAACATTAAAATTCTATTTTCATTAATTTCTTTAATTTGCGGAAAAATTGAAAAAAATATTGAAAATATTCTGCTGAAATATTAAGCACAAAGATAGAGTTCTTTACGGAAATTAATATCTTCTCTAACTTAAAATGATTTGTATTAAATTGATATTTACTTTACTTCATGTTTTATGCAAGTAAAAAAAAAGGCTCCACAAATAATGAACTTATTGCTAGAAACATCTGCCGTAGGGAAAGAGATTACATAAACAAGTAAAAAGTAAAGGGTAAGCATTTATAAGTCCTGTCTACGAGCATAAAAAAAAGAGTATCATTTCGGATCCAAAAGCTGATATAAGCGATTTGCATTTATTTTTTATTGCATCAAGCGCTTTTTTTCTTCGAGTTTCACCGGTTTTATTCAAAGATTGCTAAACAATTATTTTAAAATATTTTCTACGAACACTTTTGTGTTATAAAGTTCTTGATACTTTTGATTAATAATTTCTTCAAAATCATACTTTATTTTGCTATTAAAATATTTCATGTACTGTTTGACATTTTAAACCGCAACCTTCCTTAAATTTGCGCATGCGTCAGGTCGCTTCTGATTTTATCAAAATAGGGGAGATATTGATAAGAAAGATAACGAATGTGAGGGGATTTTTTTTTTGTTTTGTTTTCCGTTGGATTTGTTTATCAGAAATGTTGGTTCGAGTTGAGGCTTTTTTTCTTTCTTTTTTTTTCAGTAGATCCTCTTCAACAAGCTGTCACCCCTTTTTAAAATAGAACCGTTCAACGGTGCTAGTCGCGGCTTTCGAGATCAGACAGTAGTTTTGTAATATTGTTTACCCAGTCCAAAATATTAATTTTTACTAATGGGTAGAGATATATTTCATTGAAAATGATAAGCGTACGAACACTTTTGGGAGCAACTGTATAAATTATAACATTGAATTACATGTAGAGTGGAAGAAGAAAAAATATCAATACTTATTGGAGAATGGGTACATATTTGTTTAAGAATATAAAAATGCACAGTGAAAAAAATTTGAACTATTAAACTAAAAAATAAACTTTGTTTTCAGAATTATTTTTGTAAAATTCATGGAGAAGAATGAAAACACATAACCATGCAATATATTCAACGTTGAAATTAAAAGTTTCAAAGTTCTATGCCTTTTATAAAAGCGCTGTATTTATCATCTGCGTTAGTTTAGCTACGGTGGATTTTTTTTTTTTTTGTAAGTTTAAATTTGTACAAATTCCGTGGTCATGTTTGACATTTTTTTTAACGAAATAAAGGAAGTACGTTTTTGGAAACTAATGTCAATAAACCAATATTTCCTTTTGCAAATAAAAAAACAACGCTAATTAAGCCTAACGTGGAGGTGACTCAAAGTTAGTTCAAAAAACACAGAGTTCTAAACCTAATCGAACGGTTCGTTTTCAATTTTAATGTGTTTTAAAAACAACTATAAACACATCACTAAACAAAAATATAACAATAAATAAAAGAAAAAGCACATTGCACATACAAATTTTAATAAATACTAACCTTTTTTTTATGAATCCTTTAGGATAATTTAACGAGCAAGTACAAGACTGAAACGAAAACTCCCAGAATGCACTGCAATATGACGAAATCGGGACGAAATAATTTCGTCAAAAAGTTGAGATTTCTGGTTTTGTCAAATAGCACGTGATTTGGTGACGAAAGGATCGTCGAAAATAACGAAATAGTGCTCGAGGATTGCCAAATCGTCAAAATTGAGCGTTTCATTTTTGACAGTGCAGTCAAGGCGCTATGCGCGTAAAAGACATCCAGAGATTCATTCATACAGACTTTCAGCTTTTATTATTTGTGAAAATAAAGTTTCTGCATTTTCGTCCGTTTTAATTCTCATTTATTTTTCCATCATTACGCTTCTCTCGTTGCTTGATTTATATCTAGATGCTTAAGACTGAAGACGTTCTCTGTAGAATGCTTTCCATCAACGATAAAAAGTAATAACCTACATTTTGTCGAAAGGAAAATAGAAAATGTATTTGTGCTATTGGGAGTGATTGGCAAAGGGATGGGGGATTCACTTAACACAAATCTTCGAATTTCGACCATAAGTGGTAGCGATAACATTTAAAATAAAAACGCGACTATTTTTTATAGTTTGAAACTCGACACTGCATCAGTTAACAAATTTGTGCAATTTCTTACAGAATGTATGTTTTTCAATAAGAGGTAAAGTTTTCCTTTCTTCAGAAACAATAAGAAAAAAACCAGGGCTGTAGATTTAAAGTCGGGGTCGGTCTGGTTTTCGGGTAAAGGAGTCTGAGTCTGGAGTCGAAGGTTTAAATTTCCAAGGGTCGGAGTCAGTCATTTTCCCTCAAAGTCTGCAACTCTGCCAGTGCTTGCAGAGTCGGAGTCGATCATTTTCCCTCAAAGTCTGCAGCTCTGTCAGTCTTTGTGGAGTCGGAGCCGATCATTTTCCCTCAAAGCCTACAGCTCCGCCAGTACTTGCGGAGTCGGAGTTGATCATTTTCATTCAATGTATGCAGCTCTGCCAGTACTTGCGGAGTCGGATTGATTTCGGGGTAAGAGTCGGAGTCGAAGGCGCTTAAATTTCCAGATTCGGAGTCAGAACAGGAGTCTGCTATTTTCCCTCAGATTCTGTTACAGTGTTATTGAAGCACAGTTTTGCTGTCAAAACGTTTTTGTTGCGTAATCGAAAGCCTTTTGTCACGAATCTCGCATCTATGTATTACAAGGTTCCTTGTAAAAAGCCAGTGTTTGTAATATTTTGAAATTTCTGCTTTTTGACGTCGTTCACATCATTCGTTCCTATTAAATTGCAATATCAAATATATTAATAAAATTAAGTCCACTCGCTTACTTTTTGTTTGTTTTATTTCACGTATTTAGAATTTTTTTCAAAAATAAAACCAATTTTTATAAAAAGGAGAAATTTAATCTCACAACTGCACATAATTTAAAATAATATTCTCCGCCTACAACGCGAGTGAAAAAATAACAACATCTCATATAAACATTTCTAACTCATCTATCGTTTTTTTAACTTTGCCATTCCAAAAATCAAATAAATAACGCAAACGATAATTAAATTATTATGGTAAAGTATTATAAACCATTGGAAACTATGACTAAACTAATAGAGAACAAACGTAAAGCAGATGATAAATTTACAAAGCGCAGTTTTTTAATCTTATGTGCCCGGGGCATTTTCTATTCTCCATCGGGTAGACAGACCAGCAAACAATCACTTAGCGCAATTTAATTCTCAAAAATTTATAACATCGTTAAAGCCGTAGCATTTGGCGCACATTGGAAAAGATTTTAATAAATGTATGTATTTTTTTCTTTTTTTTTTAATTAGAAGGGATTTTTTAATTGTTTTTTTTACTTGGAAGGTATTTTTTCCTTAATCGGGGGGGGGGGGGGGTTCTTTCTTTCTTTTTTTTTTTATTGCTGTAAAATAATCTAAAGACTTTAACTATGAGGCTCACGTCTATACTTTAAAAAGTTTCTTGTGACCCCCTCAACATATGTTTCTAATATTTCTCTAGCTTCTGTGGAAATAATAGTTGGGTTTTTATTATTATTATTGCTCATTTTGTTTTATTTCTTTTATTTTTTCATTTTATTTATTTATTTCTGTGGGGTTTAAATGATTAAAGGTACACCTGCCTCGCAAATAAACACGCAAAACAAGCGGACTAACACATTGTTTTGAAACTATTTGCTTTTCGTAATCGAAAATAAAGGAAGTTACTTCTGCTAATTCATATAAAAAAGAACTTTTAAAACCTTCTTTGCAAAACAAAGAAAAAGAGAAGAAACGAGCTGTTCTTTAATGAATGCATTCACTGGTGGATGTACCCTATAATTACTCTAGAATTTCGAAATCAATTTCAGACAATTAGATTTGTTTTCATCGTTTCGTGTTTTTATTATGAATTGCATAGCCATTCTTTTGTGTCGAAATGTATTGGACCAAATGGTTTATCGTACAGATTCTAGGCTACAGATTCAAGAAAATAGTTCAGTTAAATTTATTATTAATAAGTTTTGTTTTACACAAAAGCAAATAAACATTTTACGTTTGGTAAAACATTCCGCCTTGGGGGAAAATAAGCTTTGAAACCCCTTTTACATTTTATATCCTCAGTATGATAAAAGGAAGGTAAAAAAGATAACGAATTGAAACTGAATAAGAATGTAATTATATCTTTCAGAAAGTATTTTCGGCCATGCTGTATTCTGCGACGCAAATTCGAAATGGTATATGGCATTCAAAAAGAAAATACTGTGAATAAAATATTCAAAAAAAAAATTACTAGAGAGGTTTTTTTTTGTTTAAAAACCACTTTTGTCCTAGAACAAAGCAAATAAGCCCAATTATAGTCCATTTTTCAATTTGCGTTAGGTAAAAAAGAAATCTTACTGGGTGGTGGTAAATGTCGCTAATTTTTTAAAATTTTAGAGTATAATTTCCCCCACTGTTTTTTATGACGCAGCTCTAATTCAGCCAGAATTTACCTTCGAGGATATGGGGGTGGGGGTAATAACCATCCTTACATGTTTGTAAACTTCCGTATTAAGATTGGTAATATGAGCTAAAACCAAGTATTTTGGAATTGCCCCCTCCCCCCCTCCCTCACTGCGCCACTGTGACACTGCACGAAACTGACTCATGCAATATTGGTAAAAGATACCCTCACTAGAAACGTATTGTGTTGAGTTGTTTGCCCCAACTTTAATCGACGAAGATTTTGTTTTGCCAAAATTACTCTTATATTCCCTAACACAGGAAAGAATTACAAATACATTGTACATCTTCATTTCGCCTTTATTCTAAACTAAGGATGTGTCGTTCTTCATGAACGAAAGGTTTTATAAAAGACAGATTTCTTGAAATGAACGTTGCAGTACGATATTCTAAAAAATGAACGACCGTTCTTTTGAACGATGATATCTATTTATATAGTTTTCTCTGTCTCATTTAATTTCTTAATTGAAACTTTTAAATGTCTTTTAGTATTACTTTCATTTTACACATTCAAAGCAAGTTTATGTTTTATTTTTACCTTTAAAATGTTTTATATGACAGTATTTGGTGACCTTTTTTTTGGTATATATTTTTGTAAAGATAAACTTTGCAAATTTTTTGACGTCACGTCAATTTTATTTATTTTTATTAAATATAGTTTAATTGTTCAATTTTGTAGCATGCATGAATCCGACCTGCGACTTTTGGAATGGAAAACAGATATTTTGCGACTCGAATACCGACAATTTGCATAGAAAATGAACTATAATTGCTTTATTTTGTAGTAAGTAACTTACTACAAAGTACCTTTGGTTTGCCATCAATCTTTGAGTTGAACCGCACCATTGCTGCGGTCGCTCATCTGGTTTGCTAATTCTGCATTAGCTACCAGTTTGTTTGGTTCTCTTGGCTCCCTTAAGAGATTTTTCGCCTCCAGCTAATGGGATTCCTATTCCGGGCTGAAGAGTGCTAAAAAGCACGAAACTGCAGTCCTCGGATGGAATAACTGAGCTGGCGGTGTATTTTAAGTATAATTGCTTTACACATAAGCTGTTGCTTTATACTTACATAAATAAAATATTTTTTGATCAAATTTTCATCTTTTTTTTTTCACTGTTAGATAATTTTAGTTGATTATCCTTGACAGAATATAACGAAACTAATGAAACATTTTCATTGCGCGTCAGTAACTTTCGCAGAGATATCAGCTGCAACTTTTTAAATGAACCAAGTTGTTCAAATTAACAAATTCAGTGTACGGGTCGCATATAAACAACCTTTACTTTTCTAGAGACTAAGTACACATTTAGTAATTGCTGATTGGCTATCAAATAAAAACATCATGCAACTCGTTTATAACTTGTTTTGCCTGCTCTAATTATGGCTTCAATTTGAAACTAGATCTCCTCGAGAGTTATTATTCAAAGAAGAAAGGGAATTAAAAACACTCCAACGAGATTTCAAACCTAATCAGGAATAAATAGCTCACATGCGTTAAATGGGAAAAAAACCAAGGGCGACGCATTTACGTCGATGGGCCAATCAAGAGTCCCAAAACTATTACAAAGACTTTAGCTGAGTAAAGGTTGCTTATCTGCGTACGGGTCAAAATAATATACGATCCTGTGATGAAAGGATCATTAAAAAGAACAACATTGCCCATCTCTTCCTTTGATCAAAAAATCTATAATAAGTACTTAATGTTATTGAATTTCCACGATTGTGCAGTAAATAAAAAAACTACCGGTATTTCATGTAAATTGAAACGTACAATATTTCAATATCCTCTAAAACTGAAAAAAAAAAAAACTCTCCAAGTATTAAAAATACTTGCACCAAATCAAAATGACGAAGCCTTTTTTTTTCTTTCTAAAAATACCTCCTTCATCCATTGACAAAGGAAAGAAGACCAAAAATTACACATTTTTATTTTCCCTTAAGTAAAAAAACCTACAGTTGACAGTGAATGTCAAAGCACTTATCTACCTTTTATGCGTAAAATACCCCATAAGACGCTCCTAATTCTTTTTAATTTAGTCGTTAATTTTTCAACTTTGTAGAACTTAATTTTCATAATCCAATTAACTTCACTCACTGACATAATTAGATTAATGCGTGTCTAAATACTTAATACGCTTTGTTTCCCTCTTTTTTCTCGACACTTTTTCTACTCCGACACTTTTAATCAAATGTTCAGCTTTGGCGACAATTTTTAATTTAACTCTGTTTAAATCCTTTTTTATTGTTCGAGGTGTTTTACGTAGTCAAAAGCGTTAGGGACAAGACTGGCTTCAACTTTGGATACTACTTGACTGTAGCTTTGTTTTATACATTTTCGTGTTCAATTCTTCTTGTGTCGGCTTCTATTGCGCCTGTTCCTAATGTGACGAGAAATTTTAAAATTTAATTATAACTCTAGCGTATTCATTCTGGGCATTGTTTAAACATTTTTCTGGAATTTTTGTACCTTTTTGAGTTTTTCATGCGGGTATTCAAATGAAGGGGGTTTCATGACATTTTCTTGTTCATTTTTTTCCGGTGGCCTTGCATAAATCGGAAATTTCATTACGCGAGGAGGTTTTACCTTCCTTGGAAAGTTAAGGAAGTGTTAGAATGATAAAAATATCTAATTCAAACATTTCTAGTACTTTTCCTTGTTTCTTGCCTGGCCTTTTAATTATACTGGTTTGAAAATTTTTAGCAATATTAACAGATTGTTTTTTCCTAAAATAAATAAATAGGGCAACGGCATCAGTAACAGACATGCTTAAGTCAATGCTCTCAGGTTAACTCAATTTTCGGAACCTTTTAATGTATTTAGACTTTTTAAACTATTTTTCTCTAATGCAACAAAATCTCATCTAACGTTTGGCTGCTTTTGGATCCTCTGAATTTGTTAATTCTATTTTTATTTGTTTGATCAGAAAAAAGTTCCGCCCCCCCCCCCCCCAGTAACAGACACCAACAATTCTGATGATACCCGTAACAGATAGGAGGAGTAATGGATAGAATTCCCCTTTTCTCTTCAAAATGGGCAAAAGTTCTTTATTTTTAGATCAAAAACCTTATTAAATTCAAATGGACATGAAACACCGGCAGACCTCGTGGTAGCTGTTCATAACCTTCCACCACTGCCTTGTAAGTACCAACTGGCTCATAAAATTCCCTCTGATAACTCTAGATGGTTGCACCGTATTCATGGGTCGCAGCTACATCAGTTTCACCCAGCTAAAATTCTTATTATTTAAACCCAAACTTACGGCTGTATGTTACTGGATCCTTGTCTGTTACTCTGGTGCCGTTACCCTAACTCATATTTTTATATAAAACCAAGTTTCTCAAGCTTTTTATTTCGTGGATCCCTTGTCGCTTTTTTCTATCCTTCGTGGACTCCCTCCCTACCTAGGGCTAATTCTACAATTACTAACTCAGTGTAATGTTTACATTCCAGCATTTTCAAACACAGTGAACAAGATGGTCAAGTTATCTTCCAAGCTGTTTCAGGCACAAATGGATATTGAGTACAGAAAAATAAAACAAAAAAAGTTTTTTTTTTCTAGGAAAAGAAAGAGAGGGAGAGGAGACTTTATTTTCCCCAAATTTAAAACAACATTTCAATTTTATTTAAGAATAGTTTGTTTTCTGTCCTCTTAAATTGGAAATTCTCAAAACATAAATAAGTATTAGATAAGTACGTAGTTAGTTAAAAATTGCGTTTGATTCACTGTAGCACTTAAAGAACATTTATAATAACTTATTTAAGTTGGATTCAAACCTTATTTTCATCTCATGCAACCTTAATTTTTTCCTTCGTTTGCGTAGACCGCTTAAACACCGGTGTGCAGGGGTGCACACAAAGGGGTGTCATGGCGCAGACTGCGCTATTGAAATTTTTAGAGGGATGTTTTTACAGGTATTTTTTTACTTTTTGGGGGGCTCTTGCATTTGACGGTTCTTCGTGATATTTAGGGAGGTGCGCCTTTGCTCTTAGGGGTTGGGTACCCCTGCCGGTGTAGACCCCTGGCGTCCATGTGGACCACTTTGGCACCACTGTTTTAAAATATGGGAAATAACAGTTCATGCAAATGATTTGATGAAAGCACTGCAAATTGCAAACGTAAAACTTGTTTATGAAACCTTAACAACTGGTGTTGAGGAGTGCTTTACATCCCAGATGCATTAGACTTTTGCATTCAATGTTCCCGTGTAATGTTTACACAAGGGTGCCCACGAAGGAGGGGGGGTGTCCATAAACCCATTTTTTATGAAATTGATCACTTTCATGGTCTTCATTGCTTTCATATATTTCACTCCTTTAACTTGAATTTTACTATATTCTCAATCCATTTGCACAACTATACCATTTTTACGCATATATTTTCACTTTATTCCCCGAAATTTAAACTTTGTCTTTTTTTTTTAATTGTGATATAATTGAAAATAAGGAGTCATCATGTTTCATAGTATGAAGTGTGAAATTTCTAAAAGAAAAATTGTGCTTGAGTAATATTGATTTGTGCGTGTTACGGACGTGACAATACGATCGCACCAATGTATAAGTTATTAATTTTTCATTACAAAAAAGCTTGTTAGAAAGTTTACACTTCATATTATGATACATGATGGTTCCTCCCTGCAATAGAAACAGCGCGACGCCCGTCGCAGATTTTTTTGAGAAGGTGTACAGACTATTTCTGAATTGGAAAAAAAAATTCATTTTCTGCATGAATTTCTAAAATTTAAAACGGCAAATTGCAGTTCTAAGTGAAACAGAAAAAAAAATAATAAAAACAAAAAGAGGCGCCTAAATCTATGCAGAAGTCTTCAATGTTTAAGAAGTCAAAAGCACTTGCTCCCGCAGCTACCTGTGCCGATTTTTTCTGTTTTATTTTAAAGCTTTTTAGTCTTCGTTTTACTCGTAATTTTTTGATTTAGCATTTTATTTTCAATTATTCATTTTTTCAGATTCATAATGAGTGTTACGACAAATGTAATACTGTTCAACCTTGCAGACTACTTTTGAGTTTTATTTTTTTACTTTCGTCGAAGACTACAGAAAAAATTCTATCGTCCTTTATCTGAAGTTTTGAAAATTGAGACCTAAAGTTAAAAATTGTGACATTAAAGTACAAATGTACGCTCAAACAGGGGTGCCCACAGGGGAGGGATTATGGAGCAAGTTGCGCCATCAAAATATTTGGGGGGGGGGTAATTTCTTTTTATTTATTTATTTAAATTTATTGATTTATTTCTAATTTAAATTATTTATTTTATTTTATTTTTTCTGTTTGTATTTCATTTATTTAGTTTGTGTGTGTGTGTGTGTGTCATTAGCGTTGCACAGAACTTTTCTAATAAAATAATAATTATTTAAAATAAATAAACAAGAAATATTTAAAAAGTTTTAATAAATAAAATAAAAAGGAAAGCTAAAAATAAAAAAATGAAAAAGGGAAAGACGGTTGGGATTTTTTTTTGGGGGGGGGGGGGAAGAGTTGTGCCATTGAACTTGGAAGGGATAGGCACCCGTGCGCGTAAAAATACCTCCTTTGTACTATTGTGGATTGAGCATTCACTGAAAAATTTCAAAGGGTATTTTAATGTCTTGAAACAAAAACCTTAGCTTTTTCTCTGCAAATGTATCTATGCATATATTACAGTCGCTACTTTTTTATGAGCGTAAGCGACAAACTGATGAGAAAATAGAGAAACACAATAGTCGTTCTACAATATTATCATTATGTTACAATTGTCTTTGATTAAATTTTTAATATACACAGCATGGATTTCTTAAAAGCGCAAGTCTGAATACACTTTTGTTGTGTTTTCCATTTTAAAAGGCTGAATTGCTTATAATAATCTCAAATGTTTCAGCATTTTAACAGAACCTTACGCCTGTGGGAAACGACATGCAAATATTTACTTTAATTATGTGTATTTGACGATACCAACAAAGGCGCGAAAGAGTAGAAGTTGAATTCCGTAATTTTCCTTTTTCAAGACGTTTTCAACTATCAGCGTTATTTGTTTTTCAAGGTTCTAATGCACAGAAGAAATTTCTTTCGTTAATTTTTGTATGAAACAGCAGCCACTATTCTTTGGTTTTAGTTACTTAAATCAAGAATTTTATATATTATGAAAGTAATTAGTTGATGTGTTTTCCTAATGTGAAAAACATTGCAAAAATGTCGGAAAGGCTAAACTTTCATTATAATACTATTTAAACTGGAATTAATGATAATTAAGGTTTATTTTTCAAGCGATAACTTCTTTTTTCACTGACAGAGAGGAATATTTTTAAATATTCATATCAGGGCATTAGGGGGTTAAAATCAAGTCATACCATTGATCATTAAGTTATATTAATAAACTGATTTAAAATGACGATCGTTGTTTTGCTTCATTAAATGTAATATTATTCCTGTATTTTTACTTAAATACATCAAAAGTATGGGCGCAACGAGCAGGCATTAGACTCCCTTCCCAAATTTGTTAGTTTGAGGAATATTGCTAACCCAACTGAGTACTAGTATTGTACTGTGTATTATGGGTACCGACATAATCCCCCTTCTTCTAAATGACCCTCTTCTTTTTCTGCTGAAATCATCCGAATAACTCTGTACGTGGTATACAGAGATATCGCTAGAACTTTTTGCAAAGCTTGAACACGATCCTAGGTATTTTTTAAGGGAGTGAAATTTATTTTGAAGAAGTGAAATATACGAAAGGAACTATTGTGATCAATTCCACGACAAAACTTTTCTAAAGATGAAAGTGAATATGATAGTGAAAGAAAAGATGTGTACTAATTTTGATTTATAACATTTAAAATATTTTTAATTTAATTTTAAAAAATATTAAGTGTAATATTTTAAAAATTCCAGTTGCTTTTTCAACAACTTTTTACGATGCTAAATTACTTCAAATGCAAAGCATGAAAATAAGCTTAAAATTTGCGTGACACACGACCGATTTTTAATGCGTAAAATATGCTTGTAAGAGTTTTAAAAGTGTCTCTTGATAAAATCAAGTAATAATAAAGGTTATACAAAAAGTGCTGTACACATTTTTAAAATATTGAAGCGCCCTGATGCTTCACAGGCTCAAGAATTTTTTATGTCATCGAAAAAATAGAAAAGGGGGAGAAAAGAAAAAGTGTACTTATAAGTACTAGCTGTATCGTCACAGTAAGAAAAACAAACGTAATGTGAGAGGTTTAATCAATTTTATTAAACAGAAAGCAATATCTTTTATTACTAGAGCTCAATGGGTGCACCTTATCTTGTTCGAACCACATCTAAACAGTACTTAAGTTCATCCCAAGTCCACAAACTATGCGCACATTAAAATCTAGCAATGAAAGGTATTGCTTTCTGTTTAATGAAATGATTAAACACCTCAGATGACGTTTGTTTTTCATGCTGTGACGATGCAGCAATTACTCATAATCACACTTTTTCCCCCTTTTTCTTTTGGTTTTTTTACGATGTCGTAAAACATTCTTGAACTTTGAAGCAAACTGCATATTCATACAACTTGTTTTTCTATGAATTTTTAAAATGTGTCAAGGACTTTTCGAACACCCTTTATAATTATAACTGAGTCTTTCCCTACTTGGAAAATATTGTAATTCAGCTAGTGGCTAAAATTCTGGAAATTCGTCAAAACAAAAACAGTAGTTCGAAATTTTTTCTATGAAATATACTGCAGTCATTATGTGAGTCAAATTAAAAGATAAATGTGCCACACATGCATTTGTGGCTGGAATGAGGAGTGTGTGGAGTTTTTTCTTCTACTACCTTCTCGTGATTCCCCCTCCCTCTATCAATAAAGGAGCGGACTCAGACTTTGCTTCCAGAATTATTTTGTAATAATGAACGACAATTGCGCTACAAAAGTTTCAAACATTAAAGGGGAATAAAGAAAATAGCCACTGGTTTTGTTAATGTGACTAGTCCGAAGATGATAGCTTAAAAATAATAAACTGGCATATTTATTAGAAATGAAATCTGTCAGTGGGAAGGAACTGCTTTGAAGTTTGCGGGAGATTTTTACAGCAAAGAAACCAGTATTTCAAAGCACCAGCCAGCATTGGAAATTACCAGAGCTTTAGCCATCCCTGGAAGCAGTCCATAAAATTTTACAAAGCACCTTGCAGTATTATTCGTTCAATGTTACTACCCTCATGGTTTGTTTTCTAGGCTAGTGTCTTGCCAAAAAGATAAGATCTTTCCTACAATATAATGTTCGGATGGAAGTAAATAATACGAAGATCACGGAATATCTTGTGGAAGGAAACTTTCACTCAGAAGCTTATGTCGACACCCATAACTGCAGAAAATATGCAACGTTTAATTTGTTGGCAAATTGATCAACCTCGCCGTTTCATCCCGTAAAACGTCACCATGGCACTAGTTTACAGCAGCATTTAATGTTTAGTCGGATTCATTCTTCAAATAGATAGTTGTAGGGATCGTGTCACCTGCTCAGCCAATGGCAAGTGGTGATAATTTACATGTAACCTCGTCATTCATGTACGTGATGAATGATCAAGTGTTAAATAGCAATAGTTATAAAAAGCGACGATCTGCTGCGCATGCGAAAGCATGTGCGGCAGCTGCTGATTAGTTATTCTGGAAATGGCGTAATTATTAGCCTTCATGCTCCAACAAACTGGATATCACCATCACCTGATCTGCAAAATTCTAGTTTTAAAGTTTTTTGGGAAGCATTTTAAAAAATGGTACGATTGGGAAGTTAAAAGAATATAAAATAGGTGGAGATCGAAAAAAATCGATTTATTTATTTCGGAATTGCGTTTCCTCTCAAAGTTGTACTTTGGTATCCTCAGTTGGGGAAAAATAATTTGAAAAACTCTGAGTTGACATCTTCAGTTCGCGCATGGGGCTGAAAGTTTGAAAAAATATGCTAAAAATTGAATTTTTCAAAAAATAATAATATTAGTTTTTTTATATTTTTACTAAGCAACAGCCATAAAATGTCAGTATATAGAGTAGTTTGAACCTTAAAAAAATGTTATAGCTTTTACATAAGATCTTTCTCTTGCGTATACGCCTTAAATTGGGCAAAAATCCCCTGCTCAATCTAAGGCGTACGCGCGAACTAAAGATCTTATATAAAATCTATAAAATATTTGTTAGGTTCAAACTACTCTATCTACTGACAATTTATGGCTGTTGCGTAGTAAAATATAAAAAAAAACTAATTTTATTATTTTTTGAAAAATTTAATTTTTAGCATAATTTTTCAAATTTTCTGCCTTATGAACTGAAGATGTCAAATCAGAATTTTTTTCTCATTTTTCCCCAACTGAGGATACTAAACTACAACTTTTGAGAGGTAACGCGATTTCGAAATGAAGAAATCGATTTTTTTGAACCATCCTAATATAAAAGCCCTTCCAGACATGAACGCAAGCGTATGAAGGGAGATCGGAATCATCAATTGCAAAAAAAAAATCGCCTCATCATTGAAAGGTTAGAGCAGTTATTCAGTTGTACTTCATATATCTTACCGTTACGTACTGACACTCTAAACTTTTCTTCTATGTTGTCAGAGTATTTACTGTATTTATATTCACAAATTTACTCTAGTTTCATTCCGTTGAAACAGAGTGTGGCGTGATAAAAATAAAAAAAAGTCTTTTTTAGCGGAAACTTAAGTTTGCTCATAATTAATATAATGTTGTGAATTGTTTCAATAGTTCATTCATTTGTTTATCTATTTAAATGCGAGCGATTATATATGTGTGTTTAAAGCGGTGTTTGTTTTGTGCATGTAAATGAAAGGAATCCTAATCGAGCTCATGATAAATTTTCAAAGTGTTTCGCTGAAGAAAGAGTATTTACATTATTATATATATCTAAATAAAGAAGACAACTTTGAAATTCCGTACTAGAATTGAAAAACAAAAAAAAAGTCTATATATATACACACTCTGCTTCATATACGAAATGATTATAAAACTTGCTGTTTATCAACAGTACACAATAACGCTAAAACTTTTATTATTAAATAATGCTAAGTCAAACAAATGCTCAACGTCGTATCCATTATCTCGTCAGCTCTTTTCTGCGTATCCGTTCTCATTAATTTCCTTTTGTAAAACAAAACAAAGAAAAGGAACACTGAACCTAAAATGTCAGCCGCCCAAACAAAACACCTTGTGTCAATACAAAGATGCTGTTGAAACCAAGTTACTTAACGATTGAAGAGTCTTCTAATCCAGGAGCCGTGAATGTAGAAATCATCTTCGAAAAAACTGTTTTAATTGGCGCCGGTTTTGAGGAAAAGAGGTGTAGATCGAAATTTCCTCATACAAGAGAAATTCTCAAGTATGCTTCTTAATAGTAAAGAGACTTAAACAGTCATACACAATCAAGATATTGCTTAGAGTATACCCACAAAGAGTCCACATGAAACCAATGGTACTTAATTAGTACTTTTAACTTTTCACTATTCTGTTCGAAGAAAAAATGTCAATAGAACCAGTTATTTGAAAACCATTAATTTTGAAACAGTTAAAAATATATCTATACTTTAAAAGTTAAATAAATTCAGTTTGAAGAGTTTAAATCACACAAAAACCTTTTTTTTTTTTCAATATTGTTCCATTTCGGATATTATTTTTTTCCTCCGTAATAACTTATGAGCAGCAGGATTTGATTTTTGCATGAGTTGTTCATAGAAATAACATATAGCACCTTGAGGTACACCATGTAACTCATTTCCTTCTGCTATAGCATCAAGACCTTCGATGTTTCTCACGCAAAAACTAAAGGCGGTATTGGCACCTTGGGGTACACCATGCGTCCATTTTCTTCTGCTATGCCATCAAGATCCTCCATGGTTGGCTTAAAAACCAGAATTCAAAACCAGGTAAGGAATTTTATTGTAGGATTCAGGAATAAGGTCCTGTTCAGCGAGCTATTCCTGTTTATTGCCTGCTCTTTTTACGCATCCTGAAAGGTCATCAAAACAATTTTGTCGATATGGCGCCAGAAGCATTGTTGACAAATTTTCAATTTTTCAGTCGTTTCACTGGGCCTAGAAAAGGATTTTTTCCCAAAGATTGGTAGAAACGATTCCTGAAAATTTAGATAAAGTGACCGAACAAAATGAGATGGAACTAATGTCAGATATAACGTATTTCATCTTCAACTGTTTAAAACAATTAGACTGTTGAACTGTAGTAGAAAAATTGATTAAAAGCTTTGGGTTTGCGTTATAAGCGTTTGTTTTAACGGGAATATTTTTTTCTTCTTCTCTCTTGCTCCCTTGTTGTGTAAGTTATGTTGTCAAACTGAAGAAATAACTAAAAGTACAAAAATTAGGCTAACAGTTATGCTGTGTAGGGGGAATGTGGGGCAAAGCGAAATGATGAAATATTTACCCTGTTTTCAGCAGCACCTATCTGGAAGTATTTTACCTATGTAGTAACACATATAGGCTATTCCGATCAGGAAAAAGTTATCTCTGACGATCAAAGCGATATGAGCAAAATCCGAAAATTAGTACTCACATTCATGAAATACTTCGCCAGCTCAGTCATTCCAGCCGAGGACTGCAGTTTTGTGCTTATTAGCACTCATTAGCCCGACTTAGAAAGCGACTGAGCTGGTGGTGGAAAACCTCCAAGAGTGCCAAACAAACTGGTAGCTAATATAGAATTAGCACAGACCAGATGAGTGACCAAAGCAATGGTTCGGTTCAACTCTAAGATTGAAGGCAAGGCATGGTATATTCAGTAAGTTACCGGCCCTATAGCCGGGGCTAAGGCAGAAATACATGAAATACATCGCTAGCTCAGTCAATTCCAGTTGAGGACTGAGCTGACTGAGCTGGCGGTGTATTTCATGCATTTCTGCCTTAGCCCTGGCTATAGGGCGGTAACTCAATGAAAATACTCACATTGTAATATTTTGTGATAAGTCAAAAATTATTTTGTCATTATAAAGTGATAAAGTTTTCATTATTAATAACTAATAATAAGAACTGCGGTAGTTTCTAAATCTTTACTAATAATAAAGCAGTAAGTCTCTCTGTCCGGAGGATGTCTGTAGGATGTCTGTAGGATGTCCGTAGGATGTCTGTGACGCGCATAGCGCTTAAACCGTTCGGCCGATTTTCATGAAATTTGGCACAAAGTTAGTATGTAGCATGGGGGTGTGCACCTCGAAGCGATTTTTCGAAAATTCGATGTGGTTCTTTTTTTATTCAAATTTTAAGAAAAAAAAACTATCATAAATTACGAAATTATCATAACGTGGAATCGTAACATGGGCACAAGCCAATTGGCGAGATACGAAATTATCAGAACGTGGAACTGTAACGTCGGTACAAGCCAATTGGCGAGAAAATTCACCATACATCATTTGTAAATATACAAGCGAACCAAAAGACCTTTAATTTTCCTATTACGGGCGAAGCCGTGCGGGTGCCACTAGTTAATAATAAGTTTGTTTTTATTTTAAATGTTTTGTTCAATGAGTCATGTGCAAGCGGCGCAAAGTAGATGGGGCAAAGTGAAATGGTTCATTCCGTGTACTTATTCAAATATTTAATAAATTGCTAATAAGTTCAGTTACTAATTAACTCATTTGCATTCCTTCATTTAAAAATTCACTGATATATTCTTTCATTAACCTATTTTCTTATTCATTCACTATTTTATTCACTCATTTATTAATTCTCATATATTATTCAATGAATTTACTTATTGATTCGTTTATTGTTTCGCTATCTATTCATTTATTCATTAATTATTTTATTTAATCATTCATTTGATCGAAAATATTGTTGATAATCAGATATACAATATTTAATTAGAAAAATTTTATTTTTCACTTTGCCCTATGAAAAAACATTTGCAAATTTTTCGACTTTTTTTGAATGCACAAATGTACTGTCAAAAGCAAAAAAAAAAAATGTTTAAATGCAAGTTTTATTATGAAATACAATATTCTTTCTTTACGTGCTGTAATTTTTAAAACAAATTTCTAATTTGTACATTTTGAAAAGGACAAAATATCTTAACTGTTTCACTTTTTTCCACATTTCCTAACTACAAGCAAAGATAACCAAAGTTATTTTGCTTGATTTTAGAAGTTTAAATCAAAATATGAATTACTTATATACATAAGGAAGTCCAATTATGCCGTATGTTTAATTTTTTATATTCAATTAAAATGCATTTACATTCTGATTGCCAAATGGAAGGGATTGAAGAAATATGAAGGCAGAAGAATATGAAAAAAAGAAACGCGACAGATGAAATAAACTCTTCATTAACTGAATAAAATACACTTATAAAAAAATAAACTTAGAGATATAGATAAAACCTAGATCTTAATCGTTTTTATAGCAAAGTATGCCGAACAATTTCTCCACCACATAGCTGTCCTTACAAAATGAATAAACGTTTGATTTTTCGACTTCAGTTCGAAAGTTTTGACAGCATTTGAAGATTTTGTTAAAGTTTTCTGTGGCAAAAGTGGATACAAGAGAGTTCATTGGAGGTGATTCCCCCCCCCCCCCAGTGGTGCTCCGAACTTGAAGTTTTGGAAGGGTGGAAAATTTCAACCTTCCGAATAAGGAGATGACACACATGCCTTCATCTAATGAGAAGATTTAAAAAAAAAAATACAGGATTTCAATACTGTTTCCAAACTTGCCAAATCGGCAACTAAAGTTTTTGGGAGGTTACGGGGATTTCCTTTTGGGGCACCCCTCTCGCCTCCTCCTTGAGCCAAGTTGCAGAGACATGCTGTCTTCTAAAAACAGTTTTAGACGATCCTCAATAATGTTTCGAAAAAGAGGGCTCTTCCCCCAAAATGTTTTCAGAATTGCAGCCTTAAAAACTCAATTGTAGCACATTTTTTAATTAATTTAGTGACAGGGATCGAAACTTTTGCACACGAAGCTCTTGCCGCAATAATGATGAAAGTTTTCCTAACCATTTGTAAAAATTATGGCCAAGTTTAGTTTTTGGTCCTTGCACTCATTTGTTAATAGATGCTTCATGTGTACCAATTTAAATTCTGCACTGGGTTTATTTTTATTTATTTATTTTTTTTCTCTCTATTTAAAATTCACGTGCTCAAATCTAACACTCATTAAACAATAAACTATAAAAACTGAAATATGAATAAATGCAATTAATATGCTTGAAAAGTTTTGAAAGTAAGCTTTTTAAACAGTAACAGTAAAATGTGTCAACCAGTCGATCTCCCGATCTGTCAATAAATCAAAACTCCAGCATGTCTGCCCCTTTCACTTGTTAACTTCTCAGAGATTCAACCTATTCAAACAAAGCTTACGACCAAACGGCACGACCTTGAGGGTCACGGGTTTTGACACAATTCTAGCTATAGGTCCATTCCCACTAGGTATAAGCGCAGGTAAAGCGGTTTGACTGCATAGGCCCTGGTTTGGCTGCAATGAGAGCCCAAAGTTGCTAGTTTTGGCCCTAGAAATGCAATGACGTTTCCATTGGAGTTTCAGACTTCGACACTATATTTGATCTCCCAACACCTTTGGCATCTTTTGTTACTTCATTGAGTATAAGGGAGAAACCTTATTTATTTATGGCCACTATCTAAGTTATTTGAAAAGTCGAAACGATCTTGCTTTTTTTTTTTTTCTTTTTTGTGTGTGTGCCATGTGCAATAAATCAGAGCTTCTTCTCCTCTCTCATTTCTGCTTATGAATGTGGGGTATCTGATAACATACGATAAATATCCAGTTAAAGTAAATGTTTTGATCAGCAAACGATAAATACTTATTGCTAGTACACGATTAATACAAAACGAAAATAATTAGTTTTTCATTTGCAAACAATGAATATCCTGTAACTACGTTATTTTGGCATTCAAGTTATTGAAATTAAAAGTAGTAATCAATTTAAATTCGAGAACCGCTTAGTAAAAATTAGTATTCAACATAATTAATTCAAAGGTAAGCATGCAAATGGCTCATACTGCAGTACAGTAGCAGAAAAATGGATAAAAATTGTAATTTTAAAGAAAACTCCAATGAATTCCTGGGTCCGAATTATGAACTTTGGACCCCCGTTGCAGCCGAACTAGGACCTATGCAGTCAAACCGCTTTACCTGCGCTCATACCTAGTGGGAATTGATCTATATCTAAATTTTTGTCCAAATCCGTGACCCTCAAGTTCGTGCCGTTTGGTAGTTAGCTTGATCTCTAAAATCCTCTGAAGGACATCTTAAATTCGCGTTTTACTTTTTAAAATAATTGGTAGGTTTTTCTTTTTTTTTTTTTTTTTTTTTCATGAGACAAAATGAAAAACAGCCGAAACAACCAAGGCTAAAAAATTACAAAAAAAAATTTGCACAAATTAACAACCAAAATGCCATACGTGATGAATGAATGTTTCTCGCTTTCAAGTGCCTTTATTTTTAATAAATTTAGATGCAAACGTTTTTTTCCATACTTTTTAGTATTGTACATCAGTACTTTTACTCATTTATTTTTTGTGTCGAAATGATTTTTTTAAGCAGCATTATCTTTATTATCAGTTATAACTAAGCACGCTATATATTGTTATTTACTGTTTCTAATTTTGTTGCTGTAAATAAGTACTATTAAAATCTGGTGTGTATGTGTAATCTGTCAGGTTCGTCATTTCAAATTTTTTCCAGAGGGGCAAAGGGTATGCACTCAATATATTTTATTGGGAGAAAAACATCAAAATACAGACAAAATACAAAGCTACATTCTATTTCAATGTTTAGACGTGGGGTGTAATTGATCTTCCCCCAAATGATACACCTAGTGCATTGTGTGTGTGGTGTTTTTTTTTTTTACTTTTTTTTAAACAGTAATAAAAAAAAAACAAATTATTTTGATTACTGTTTTGGTATCTTGTTCTTTACTTTGTATAATTATTTTATTCACCCTATGTGCTTATTTGTCTATGTACTTAAATATTGCATTGCAACACTTCAAATATGGTCTGATGAAACTTAATCCTTGGTATAATTTAATTCAATACAACAGCTAACTAATTAAAGGGCTGACTTTGGTCTTGCTTCACAGTAACTAATAGCTTCCTTTTTTTGCATAAAATTTTAACTATTATCTGAAATAATTATTCGACTGACACAAAACTATGCTGATATATGGTGAAGTGGCATTTATGTTTTGGAAAAGTTTGTTGTCTCCACCTTCGTGATTACTTCCTTAGGAGAAGCATAAGAATCGAAGCCCAACTGTTTCTTAAGGCCTCTGTGGCTGAGAGGTCAAAGGCTTCGTTCCGGCAGCTGCCTGAGCGCAGTAAGATAGTGACGGGTTCGATTTCCGTCCCCTCTTCATGTAAATTTCCTTCTCTTTGCGATGTAATCTTTTTCTATGTTTATGCGGAGGAAAAGCGCTACGTTCGCAGTCATCTGATGTTTGTGAAGCTTGTAAGTTTCTCGTCTAGAATATAATAGAATAGAAAACGAAACTAAACTCAGTGCGCAACAGCCCCTAGGGACCAAGGCAGGACCGTAACTAGGCTTTTGTTTCGGGAGGGGTTTTACAAAACAAATTTATTGAGAAATCTGTATTTGATTTTGAAATCTGAAAGAAAACGTCGTATTTCAAGAAGTGATGTTCTCAATAATTACAATAAATATTAGCAGTGCAAATGCAGCGCCGAGTTTGTATTAATTTTCAATTATGCTTTCCTTTTCAGATGAAACTATAAAAATATATGAATAATCATAACTTTTCCACTAAAAAGCATAAAGAGCAGCTTTTTACGGAATAGTATTGAAGATTTTCGGAGGGAGTTTGAACCATAAAAACCCATCCCTTGCATACGGCCCTGGACCAAGGCCTACTATGCCCATCTCAGTTTGCGATACCGACTGCTCTGGGGTGCAAGGCAGATGTCTTGGTCAGCCGAACGCGGAAGGTCAGCCCCCATTGTTTAGTTCCCAAGCACATTTGCTTCTCATTTTATCGACCCGTTGAAGGGATGAAAGGCTGAGTCCACCATGCCCAACCCGGGAATCTAACCCAGGTATAAAACTTTCTCTTAATTAGGTTTCGACTCTTCTTCTGACGTTTCACAACACGCCATACTCATTGATTTTTAAAATCATAAAAAGTTTAAAATCTGTAAATCGCATGATTTTTTCTTTTTTTCATTTTTTTAAATCATCGAATCAAAACTCCGTGTAATAAAACAATTATCTTACTTCACTTTTCTCCACACCTCCTCCGGATGCTAATAGAGTAAAAATGCGCGTGTGGTAAAGTCGCATTCATTACGGAACAATGGCGGAAAAGATGGAGAAGCTAAGGATTTTAATTCGCAATTAAACAAAGGCCGCGATAAATTGTTAAACAAAGAAACACTTAAACGAAGATCGTGGCACCAAATAAATTGCATTAAGAACATAAGAAGAGAGGGGGCGGGCTGGAATGAAAAGAATGAGGAAGAAGGGGGGGGGGCCTCCAGGAGCAAGTAGAACGAACAAACACAATTGTGAATCTGGTGGAGGGGAACAATCGAATGCTTCGTACACCCCAATGAAGACGGATGGCTGTTATTTACATTTGAACAGATTGCAGTTTGGATCGCGTTTTTCATTTATTTATCCTCTTCAAAGAGAAACGGTCTGAGAATTTATTAAATGTAAGCAAATAAATTTATTTATTATGCGTCTGTTGTGCGCTCCGCCGCTCCCGTTGAATGATCGCTTTTGAAGAGAGAACTAATTGTTTGCTTTTGAGATGGATATTCGCGAAAATAGAAAGCGTTTAGTTTTCTCGGATTCGGAGGATTACACAAACCGAGTGACCAAACACCGTGAGGGGGTGAAACGAAAAGGAATTTGTTCTAATTGTGAAGATCGATTAATAAGTACTTTATTTATTTTTCTTTTGCTCTGCAAGGCAGTTCTTGTTTATTGATTAACTGAGTTCTGTTAGAAGTACCAGATGATAAACTCGGCTTGTAACAAATTTGAAGATGCGGTTAGCCTTGTGTGTTTAAGGTAACTTGGCACGTGAAGTTTTTACTAGCATTCAGCCTTCAAAATCTTTATAATGACTGTGTCAACACTACATCATTTATGTAGAATAGTAATTGACGAGACAAGTTAGTTTAATTGAAGATCCACACAAAACGTAATTGAAAACATACTTTTAATTAGAAGAATACTAAGGAAAAGAGCAATATCTATATCACTCAACAAGAAATTGAATCTTGTCCTTCATCCGTCTGAGAATTCTCTCCTACCTTACCTACATTTGCATTAACATTACTCCTACTGCACCCTCTATCAAAAAATAGGAAAAGTGGCTAATAAATATTGTTATGAGATAAATAGAAGATAACAAAATGTCTGTTAAAAATTCAAGAGTGGTATTATTAACACCTCACATGCACATTTGATAGTGTGGCATTTGTGATAAGTAGTAACTCAATTAATTTCAGACCATAAGTATTTATAAGGATATTCTTTATCCTTAAATTTATATATCTGCCTAGCTTTCTCTCAATTTCATTGCGTTATTCTTAGAACGAGCTGATATGTGCATCACATGACTTCCTATTATACCAATTTAATAATAAGAGTAGTTAGTGCCTTGGAGTAAGCAAAGAAACACTATCAATATTTTTGCCCCAAGTTTGCTGCGAACTGAAGCAAAAAACGTTTTATGCAGATTAATTTTCCCAATATTGGACATTTTAATGTGATTCAATGGTTAACTCTCTAAATATCCCCAAAAGTGGCCAAAATAAAACAAAATTAAAAAAATTAAAAAACGCCAAATTTGTCCCCAAGTTGGCAAAAAACTTGGCGATCAAAAGCTTGGCGATATGTCGCCAAGTGTTTGCCAAATTATAACACCACTTGAGTTTGCATTGATATATCCAATGATTTCCCCCCGAAAAGGGTATATAAGTCCCCTTTAGGAACATCTGAATGCAACCAAAAGGGGAGGTGTACAACGAGACCCCACTAGGAGTCTACGTACCAAATTTCAACTTTCTAGGACGTACCGTTCTTATGCGACATACATACGCACATACATACATACGTACGGACGGACGTCACGAGAAAACTCGCTGTAAGTGATTCGGGGATTGTCAAAATGGATATTTCAGGTGTCTATACATTCCTAAGCACTTATCCACGTGCGGTTGGGTTGAAAAAAGAACTCAACATTCATTCGGGGGTGAGCAAAATGGAAATTAGGGCCGATTTTTGAGTGAAAATTTTTTCGCGAATACAATACTTCCATTTTTGTAAAAGGAAGTAAAAAAGAAAACAATGCGGGAGTTTAATAGAATTACATACTATACTTACAATACTAGTTGGAGCTTAAAGAATAAAACCAATCATATATAAAAAGGGTTTTAAGGTACAATTTCAGATACAAGGTACAGTAAAACCTGTCTACAACGATACTATTAGGGCCTAAAAAAATATTGTTACAGCCAGGTTATAGTTATAGACAGTTTGATTATTCAAGCTGACATTTTGCTGGATTCCAGGAAAATATCGTTATAGACAGGTTTATTGTTACAGACAGTATCGTTATACACAGGTTTTACTGTACCAAATCCTGCCACAAATGGTGAAATATTTTAATGTAACAAAACTTTTACCGACATTCAGTAAAGTAGATAGTTTTACCGACATGTAGGACAGTCATTATGAAGCGTATCATGGCAAAATGTTACTTAATTTATATATTATGCAGATTTTCCGAAATACGATTAATAATTATACATTTCACAAAATAAAATTCACTTTTCAGCATGTGGTTATAAAGGAAGAATTAGTGAAAGAATTTTAAAGGTTCTCGATAAGTTCTCGAAATGGCGGCGACGCCACTCCTGCTGATAAATGAATAAAACTTAGCATCAAAACAATTTGTTTGTAAACTATATACAGTAAAATCCCTTTAATGCGGACACTAACGGGACAAATTTTTTTGTCCACAATAGAGGGGTGTCCGCAGGAAAGGGGTTTAATAATGTTATTTGCCTTGAAATCGGGGAATTAAAAATCGTCCGCATTAGAGGGGTGTCCGTTAGGAGGGGTTTTACTGTATTCTTTTAGAGTAAGTTAGATCTACAGCTAATTGCTCATCTAAGCAAAAATGTTCTTACTTTAACTGTTGCAGGTGTTACTAAATATGTTAATTGACTGAAAAGAGCATACTAACAAAACCGGGTGAATTCATATAATTGGTCCATAGATGAGCTCTACAGTCAAAGTTTTCTACATCTTGTTTCATTCAAGAATTGGAAAACAACTGCCACATTTTCCTTCACCAATAAGTGAGAAAGGAAGCATAAAACTTCAAATTTTCAAATAAAAGTATATTGTTTATTATTATAACGGTCAGCATCGAGGAAGGATATCAAAAACATGGCAACTCTTTGTAGTTCCCATTACACATTTTGCTAATACAGAAAAAAAAGGAGAAAAGAAAATGTAATTGACTCGGGCCCAACACGTGAGCGTGATATTGAATCTAATTCGCTCAATGCGTCAAAAACGGATAAATAGACACTTACACGGCGAAAAACATAGAAGCAGACGGTCAAATGATAAAATTGAATGAATGAGCGATCAAGTAAGACAATAATAAAATTGAGATAACAGTTGCTACCGCAACAAGTTACAAAAAGTTAATCGTAGATTTTCTAATCGCGTCATTGGTTCCAGAAACTTAAATGAAGTCTCTCTTGTTGCCATTCGCTTTCTTAAAGTAATTTGTGTTCCATCGTTGAAAATTACTTTCAGCCACTGAACCATGATTTGTTGATTGATTTATGACATCGTTTGGAACAGATTAATTATTGCTGTTAGTTTTATACCCACAGTAACTGTCCGACCCATACCCATACTAACTATTGCTGACGCAGCAGGTGTGAAAACACCATTATAGCAGGGTGCCCACCTAAGGGGTTCATGTCGCAGAATAGCGCCATTAAAATTTTCGGGGGGGTGTTTTGAGGGGCATTTTCTCTTTTTCGGGGGGCTCTTGGTTTTCGGGGGTCTTTGCGATGTTTAGGGGGGTGAACCCTTACTCTTAGGGAGGTGGGCATCCCTGATTTTAGAGATATATCTTATTCATGCCTCCTTAGAATGTACTATAAGTCATGGTGGGTTAATATAGAATCACCTTAAGCTAAAAAAAGAATACTTTTCTCTTACAATTGTTTTTGTTACAGAACAAAATTGTAAGGCAGGTAATTATAATTCATTTATTTATATTTGAAAAATTCTGGGGAAAAAGACCGTCATTGAGATTGCTTAGCCAAATAGTACCCCTTCATTTGTTGATGTAGACTCCATACCTGCACGGTAGCATCGAAGGGTTGGAGGAGCAACTTGCAGATGCTCTGACCAAGGTTGCCCGAGACCTCGAAAATTCTTTCACCACCATCTCACTCACAGATGCTGATGCAATTGCCAAATGCAGACTCCTGAAGCAGCCCAACAGGAATCCTTTCGTTATCAATCCTTACTTTTCAAAAATTATAAAATTATTGACTGTATTTAGACCTTAACCGTAAAAGGGTATGAAAATTCATCTGGATAAGAAAAGTACGTGTATAAATTACTAAAACTGCCAAGAAACACAACTCCCTCCAAGACACATATTCGAGCGCCCATTTCTTGCCACCAACGCCGCAAGGCTTGGAATACTACTGCTTGAGAACCCCTACGAGAATCCCTTTTCGACCTAGAAGATTTTTGACCGCATTTTAGTATTATTATACACATTTTTCTCTTATTTATGTATTTATTTATTTATTTATTCCTTCTGCATTGTCCACACTGCGCAAAGGGAGGAAATTCTCAATAACCCGAAGGAATGTCAAACTTTATCGAATGACAAAATACAAAGATGCACAGCTAATGGCCCCCACATGGGGGAAGCTATGGGGCAGGCAGGGGGCCCCAAATTTAAATTTTTGGGCGAATCTCAATTTGCCGAAAGGAACTCCAAATTTTGCTAAATGATAAAACACGCGTTTGCACACATATCGTCGCCTCAGAGCAACAGTAAGACATCTAATCCCAGTAACAGCACCAAGATATCCTACTGTTGCTCCTGGGCGACGATATGTACACTTGAAAAGGAACGTTCCAACATTTTAAAACTGCAACATTATAATTTTGTATCCTAATTTGTCGAATCATTCGACAAAATTTGCCGAATAAAGGATATTTTTTTGGGGGGGGGAGAGATGACGTTGACCTTACATGACCTCACATTATGAAAACCCTAGGTGCAGGGCTTCATTTGCATGGGAGCTCTCTGGAGCTGAGTTACTGCATTTATTTCTAACTTCATCAGAATTTTGACATTTGAGACCAAATTCATGCTATTAACGTACGAAAATGAGTGCTGAGGATCACAGGGCTCTCACAGCTCTTTTGTTAGAAATTAAGTCTTACCAGGGGGTAAAAAGCAATGGGACTCCGGACGAGATGAAAAGTATTATAGACATATTTACGTATTTATAAACTTAGTATGGAGGGTGAAAGGGTGTCCATGGCGTGATCTGACAAGGAGACCCTGTAATACATGGCACGGGGGCACACGGTTAATGAGAATGGTATTCAAAAATTGCAAATTTGCCGCATCTTTCACTAAAGTTTGCCGAACATTGAAATTTTCGTGCATCTATGGGAGAGTCCCTGTGTCCCTAGACAAGAAATAAAACAACAATAACAGCAGTAAGAAAGCATTAAGTTTGAACTTCATTAACTTCTAAGGAAAAAATTGCTAGTTTCAAACACAGAAAGAGAACCATAAATAAAATTTGTGCCTTCAAAAAGTGTAACAGCCGGAAAGATATGTTCATGGTTGTATTACGTAATATGAAATCTAGGTTCATGGGCCATACATCAGTCTTATTCTGGACCCGGTCTTAAGAACATTTATAAATTTTGCAAGTTACTTGCACTTTCAATGCACTTTGACGTGAAAATGATGTTACTTTTCTAACACGATTCCAGAAGAAGACTAAAAACAATTACCACATTTGCAAATTGCAACATCATATTCTCTGTTTTTCAATTTTCTGAAAAACGAGCTTTATTGCTTCTTTGCCATATTCTTTGCAAATGGTCGTGGATTTTGAAAGTTCTTGCTTACAAAGATCTGTGAGTCAAAGCTGCTCTTAAATCAACCACTTGAATACATTAGTACTAAAGTATAGGCTATAATCTTAACTTAACGCAACAAGAAAAACATTTAAAAAGCTTAAAATGCAATTCATCGAACAGTTCCGAGTTGATTACATCATAAAGACACCGCCGTTGGGATGTGAAGGCGGTTTATTTTGCATTCTAATTAAACCGCAGACCAACGTCCGATTCTGAAATTGAATCTTCCAGACAGTTTAAAAATAAGGAAAAAAAGGCTCCATCTCTGTTCTAACCTTGTAATTTGCAGACATTGACTTTCAAAATGAATAGACAAAAAAAGAAAGAAAAAGCTTTCGGTGCATTTGATGCACAAAGCGTAAGAGTAAATTACTTGTTTTCAATCGTTGTAGCCTTCCACGGACAGAAGGTAACAAAGAAGAAATTTAAGCAATTTGTTTGACTTTGATTGTTTTTCAGCTTTTGGGAGAAAAATATTATCCGTTTCCTTTTGCTCTAATTTATTGCTGGAATAATTTTGTTCTTAGCCTCTAACACCTGCGAAATTGCTTTTGAGTTTATTAGAAGAGGCAAAGGTTTTGAGTTTGAAATAGCGTTTAACATTTCTTTTATGTTAGATAGTTTTGTGGATTAATTAAAATTTAAGCATTGTTGTTTCATAAAAAATAAACGCAGAATATTTCCGTTAACAAAGGAATTAAAAGAGAATTTAACTAGTAAGATAGAAATAAAAATTTAATTTTTTCTTACAAATTAAAATTTTGCCAATAAATGATTGCATCCGTGTGCTTATTTTAACGTCCACCAAATTTGTACAGTTTTTGTTTTTATTCAAAGAACAATATGAATAGTATTCAGTAAATTACTGCTCATTAGCCAGGGCTAAGACAGAAATACATGAAAGCTCCACCAGCTCAGTCATTCCTGCCGAGGACTGCAGTTTCGTGCTTATTAGCACTCATCACCCTGGTCTGTGCTAATTCTCTATTAGCTACCAGTTTGTTTGGCGTTCTTGTCTTCCTTAAGAGGTTTTCCATTTCCAGCTCAGTCACTTTCTTTGCCAGGCTGATGAGTGCTAATAAGCACGAAACTGCAGTCCTCGGCCGGAATGACTGAGCTGGCGGTGTATTTCATGCATTTCTGCCTTAGCCCTGGCTAATAAGCGGTAACTTACTAAATATACCATGCCTTGCCTTCAATCTACGAGTTGAACCGAACCATTGCTTCGGTCAATCGTCTGGTCTGCTAATTCTATATTGGCTACCAGTTTGTTTGGCACTCTTGGCTTCCTTAAGAGGTTTTCCATCTCCAGCTCAGTCACTTTCCTATGCCGAGCTGATGAGTGCTAATAAGCACGAAACTGCAGTCCTCGGCAGGAATGACTGAGGTGGCGTTGTATTTCATGAATATGAATAGTACTTGGCCCAATTCGTTTGTGTGGCGGTGACACTTTTACGCATATATTTGCACCGGATATATTTGTCCGAGATTCTCAAACTTAGGCTTTGAATCCTCTTACATTATATAAAAGGGGGACCATCATTATTAAATTACAAATTTAAAACTATTGCTAAAAACCACCAAAATTTAAACATTATTTTAAAAATATTCTTGTTTTTAAAGGACGTAATAAAAATGATTGCAATTTTTATCGTCAAATTGAAATTTTGAGCCCTTTATCGAAATTTTTCGAAAATATTATATATAATAATGTCTTTCACTAAGTAAAAAATTTAGTTTCATCTTGTCAGCATGTTTTTTCCCCAAATGTTCTGCGAGTACCAGTTTGATTTGTTTCACTAATAAAATTATATCTTTGTTTGATGAACCAACTTGTTGTTATTCACACTGATTTTGTACAATCTTGTTTCTGTTTTTGTTTTATTTGTCACTGCAATTAATTTTTTTCTATACAATATTTTTAAATGAATGAATAAATAAATAAATACATAATGTATTATAATCTAAAGTGTCAACTTTTTAAAAAACAATACTGTGCTTAAAAAATTATGATCTGTGCATGTTGCAGATGTGACTGTACGGTCACACAATCATTATTTTTAAGTACATTTTTTAATAAAAGTGTTCATACTTTATAGTATGGTACATAATGGACCCTTATTTTCAAATACATACGAATTAAAAGTCAAAGTTAAATTTTTCCGGAATAAAGTGCTAATGTATGCGTAAAAATGTCCCACCTGGATATTGGTCAGTATCTACACATTGCTGTAAATTATTCATGGCATCATCTGATATTCCTGTAAGATAAAGTTTACCTCGTTTGCCAAAATACGTGAGAGATATTTTTGGCATTTCATCGAAAGCGAGAATTTTATCTTTCTCACTGCAAAAAAAAAGTACACGTGTACCATACTTAAATCCATATTGCTGGAAAAACTGCTATTTCGTCTACTAATATCGCTTCAAACGGCAAACCGAAAGATAAAGTCAGTCGAGAGCCAGCAAAGTCAAACATTCAAACCAAAAAAAGTGATCTTAATTGAAACATGTTTCTCCGCGAACATGTGATTAATTTTCTGATGCTTATCATTATGTATAGTGCATCGATGCTTATCAAAAATCGCTGCCACTCTCTTCCACTGGGTCGGAAACACAACCTTTGAGAAATGAATAAACTGGAACGAAATCATTAATTACCGAAGCCACGTTTTAATAAAATAAAAGTGCCGAATCATTCAGATAGAACCATCAGTTTATCGGAGGCGTTCGTAGTGAATAGATAATCAAATTAGAAGATTCTGAAGAGACGCCAAAAGAAAATGAAAAGTGCCAAGGTTGAGCGTTTTGTTCTTGTTGCTATCATTGCAATTAGTGAATTCGCCGATTCGTCACTGAGAGTAATTAAATCATCATCAATTTTGTTTATGCGTATTAACGTTTCGATACGGAGTTTATGTTAATAGGAATCAAATTAATTCCTTTTGAAATTGGGAAAGAGAAAAGACTTGGGCCACTGTTTCTTGATAATTTAATTGTTTCTTTAAGGCACTTGCTTGTTTAATGCATTTAATGGAAATTAATCGATATTAGTTTAGGAAAGGAATTGGTCCTTTTTGCTTCTTGCATTCTTCGAGGGCACAAAATCTCCTTTTTCATGACTCGGCGTTCGGCGAATTATCGATAAATGCCTATTGTGAGTCTTGCGTTACTGGAATGCTTGTAAAAACGTGCAATGGTAATTAAAAAGAAAACAGTTCAGTGTAATTTAATGAAAGTTTTCAATTTTTTCTGCAATCTAAAAATTGGAGCTGCGGAGTCGGAGAGAAAATGACCAACTCCCATTCCAAAAATTTTAGAGCTTTCGACTCCGACTCCTTTTTCTCAAAATCAATCAGACTCCGACTCCACAAGCACTGGCAGAGTTGCGGACTTTGAGGGAAAATGACCGACTGTGACCCTTGAAATTTCAAACCTTTGACTCCGACTACTTTACCCCAAAATCAGTCCAACTCCGCAGTCCTGTGAAAGATTACGGGTAGTTTTGAAGTAGTTTTTTTGACGACTGAAAGAAAATTCTGTACCATTTATGATTCTGCAAAAAAAAATTGTATGACTATACAAAGCGGTTTCCTACCTAAAGTAAAGTACTACTAAGATTTTAGACATTTGCAAGAATTCCCTGTCGACACAGCTTCAATGCTTTCAATACTCCTACACCACCGATTGCTTTTGACCGATAACAGTTGTTTGGTAGCCAGGCGAGTCAGTTAGGACAGGGGTGCTCAACCTTTTTCTATTCGAAGGCGACATCTCAAATTTTATGAATCTCGTTTAGCAGAACACTTATAAAATTTAAGTTTTTTTCTAGATCACATAGGAAAACATGGAAAGGGGGAAAAAATTCAAATCCAAGAATTATTGTTATCAATACTACATGCTTATTTTATAAATTGCAAAGTTTCCTAGAAACCAGTTTATGACTATTTTGCTTCAAAATTGCAATAATCGTTCTAAATACTGAATGGATATAATCCTTTGTTCTGGAAGATTCCAGAACTATGCGGAAGTTCTCTATTCGTAACATTGACTGCAACAACGGGTCACATGGATCAGCTTAGCGGGCCCATATAGTCCCAAGCAGTATGTTGGGCACCACTGATTTGGGTGATGGAGGCTTGATCAGAAACAGTACTGAAAATTGAAATAATCATAATATTAAATATGCATGTGAAATTTTCTCCAAGCCGCGAGCAAATGAAAAAATGAAAAATAGCTTCGAATTTTTTTAAAAAATGGCTCATGCCTAAGATTAAATTTGGAACTATATCGCTCATATAAAGAACTTGACATCGTTAACTTCATCAAGCTTACAACGAACTAAATTTGAAGGAAAATATCATAATGGACCGCACCACTAAAAGCCCGACCAGTTGGCACCAGGGCCGAAGAGAGGCCATGTCAGCCTAATCGGAAACTAGGCGCCCGGGTGGGAATCAGAGTAGTATTAGTTGTATGAGTTCGATGCGGTTAGGGGGGGGGCCGTCGACCAAACTGATAAGAGGTCCACCTTGGCTCTCGTCGACCCTCTTTAGGATACGAAGAAAAGGTAAACCAAATCTAAGATGGATAATCTCTCTGATATGAAAACACTGGAAAATTCCAAAAAGATCTACATTCATCTATTAGGTTCAAAATGTCACAAATCTTGGTGAATGTCGGCGATTTCTTGGCAAATTTTACTCCCAAATTTAGTCGCTAAAAATGAAGCCAGCTTGGCTGTAGCTCATAAATTCTCGCAGTGACTATAGAATCCCTTGTAAACTGCTTGAAAAGCAGGGAGAATAATTGATAAGTAAAAGTAAAATAAGTCGAAGAGAACAATAACTGCATAAGAGTCAAATTTATCAAGATTACGGCAAATAAACCACATAAAATGTAATTTGTAAAAATACATTGCATTTAGATGGGGGGGGGGGAATTCCATTGACAAATTCTGCAGCTTCTTATTCAATGAACCCGATGGAAGATAGATGAGATTGCTACTCATTCACAATATCCGGAGCCTCCCCTTATCTGCTAAATAACTACTTGATGTCGCTGAAGTAGATCACTGGCCACACTTCATTACGAGAGAAAATATGTGACAAAATGCAAAGTGCAAAATAGAAACCAGGACACAGAGACGGTGGGGGGCGGAAACGTCCTTTGCTTCCAAAGTACTAAGAAGAAACGCGGCTTGAGTGTCCATGCTGTTGATAGATGAGGCCCAGGAGCTCTCCAAAATAGCAGGAGGGGCTCTTATTTTTACTTTCTGATAGGAAAACATTGAGAAATTCCAAAAAGATCTACATTCATCTCTTCGGTTCACCAATCTTGGCAAAGTTTGGCGATTTCTTTCAAAATTTGGCTTCCAAATTCAGTCACCAAAAAGGAAGCCAGCTTCACTGTAACTCATCAAATTCTCGCCGTGACTATATGGGAACTACTTGACAAGCAGGGTAAACAACTGACAAATAAAACTTCCAAAAGTAAGTTAACTCGAAGAAAACAGTAATCGCATAAAAGCCGAATTTATCAAGATCATGACAAGTCAACAACATAAAAATAGCATCGATTCATAAAACTTGTAAAAAAATATATTGCATTTGGATGGGGAAAAAATTCCATTGTCAAATTCTGCAGTTTCTTATTCAATGAACCCGATGGAAGATAGATGAGATTGTTGCTAATTCACAATATCTGGAGCCTCCCCTTATCTGCTAACTAACGACTTGATTTCGCTGAAGTAGTTCACTTGCCACAATTCATCACGCGGAGAAAAGACGTGACAAAATGCAAGTGTCCCAGGCGTACTTAAACCGACATATAGTGCAAAATAGAAACCAGGGCACAGAGACGGGGAGGAACTGTAAAAACGGTGTTTGTATCCAAACTACTAGAAGAAACTAGGCTTGAATGTCCAGTAAAGAATGCTGTCGTTAGATGAGGTCGAAGAGGTCCTCCTATTTTTACTCTCTGATAGGAAACATTGAGAAATTCCAAAAAGATCTACATTAGGTTCAAAATGTCACCAATCTCGGTGAAATTTGGCGATTTCTTTCCAAATTTAGTCGCCAAAGGTGAAGCAAGTTTGGTTGTAACTCATAAATTACTCGCCGTGACTACATAACCGCATGGAACAAGCAGGGAAAGCAACTGACAAATAAAACGTCAAAAAATAGTTTAACTCGAAGAATACTTGCATAAAAGCCAAATTTATCAAGATTGCGGCAAATAAACCACATAAAATGTAATTTGTAAAAATATACTGCATTTGGATGGGGAAAAAAAATCCATTGACAAATTCTGCAGTTCCTCATTCAATGAACCCGATGGAAGATAGATGAGATTGTTGCTCATTCACAATATCCGGAGCCTCCCCTTATCTGCTAGCTAACGACTTGATTTCGCTGAAGTAGTTCACTTGCCACAATTCATCACGCGGAGAAAAGACGTGACAAAATGCAAGTGTCCCAGGCGTACTTAAACCGACATCCAGTGCAAAGTAGAAACCAGGGCAGAGAGGGAGGGGGCGTAAAAAACGTCCTTTGTTTCCAAGGTACTAGGAAGCAACGAAGCGTGAATGTCCAATAAAGGATCCGTCGATAGATGGGACCGAAGAGCTCTCCGGAAAAGGAGGCAAAAGAAGACAAAGCGCCCACTTAACTGCTGCTTGTTCCCGGGCGCTGGGGATCAACATCGCGCAATAAAAGCCGCTTTATGGTGGAAAAGGGGGCTTAAAGGACCATTTTTATTCCCCACCGTAAATTATCGCCCGTCCATTAGAAGTTCGTTAATTTCGAAGGCTAATCCGGCTTTTGGTGGGAAGACCCCTTCGCTTCTGTTCCTAAGGGCTCATTATTTTGTGTTAAGGATCGGATATTGCCAAGGGAAGCGTTTGTTTTGACTCTGAGGACTGTCAGTGGTGGATGACTTGATATATGACCTCTCCGGTTTTCGCCTTCTGAACAAATCTTTTGAAATGCATGGGTTATCTCGTTCGTGGTGGTGTTGAGTTGCGGAATAAAGCAGCAAAGCCTCATGCTTTTACGCAATAAAATATCGTATTTATTAATTAAGCTCTGATAGGTACTATAACTCCAATGTCCACACTCCCTCCTCCCTCCTTTGGCTTTTACTTCTGAACAAATCTTTGAAATAATGAAAATTCTGTTCTATGGAAGTGCACTGTTAAAAAAATCCAAAACGTCACTGATTACTTCCGGATACCGTTTCGGGATTTCACGGGCTATCACCAGTTTCCTGTGTAAAACCTTTTTTTTTTTTTTTTTTGGCGAATCAGTTCCCTGAATCGCAACAAGTTCCATGAATGCCGATTCAATACTTTTGTAAAAAATATTTTTGCAACCAGCGAAAAAAATAAACTAATATTGCTTGATTTATTATTGTGGGGGCGACATCTCCATACTTATTCACCGCTTCAGCATTCGAACGTCTCTGTAAATATTGTTCTTCCGCAATAACAGTCTAATCGCGGAGAAACAACTAATCCAGAAAAATCTGTAAGGCATTTTACTTCATCCATTCTTGCAGTTGTAACTTCTTCGCGCTTATTCACCACTGCAGCATTCGAGCAACCCTGTAAATATCGTTCTTCCAAAATAACAGTCTAATCGCAGAGAAACAGTTGATGTAGAAATACCTGTAACATATTTTACTCGATCCATTCTTGCCGGTGTTACATCTTCATTCTTATTCACCGCTACAGCATTCGAGCACCCCTGTAAATATCGTTTTTCCGCAGCAACAGTCTAATTGCAGAGAAAAAACTGTTGCAGAGTAATTTGTAATTTATATTGCGGGATCAATTGTTGCGGGTTTAACATCTCTGTACTTATTCACTACTACATCATTCATCGTCTCTGTACATATCGTTCTTCCGCAATGGCACTCTAATTGCTGAGAAACACTAATAATAACGCAGAAGAATCTGTAAAAAACTTTACTCGATCCATTCTAGCGGGGGTAACTTCTTTGTACGTATTTACAACTATAGCATTCGAGAAACCCTGTAAATATCGTTCTTCCACAACAACAATCTAATGCAGAGAAACAGATGCAAAGTAATCTATAATATATTTTTGCTTGATCCACTGTTGCGGGTGCAACATTTGCGTGCATATCCCTTTTTTTAAATCCAGAAGATTTAACTTACGGCTTTTAAATTTTATACAGTGTAACCTCGTTTATCCGGCCCTCGTTTATACGGATTTCCGAATTATCTGGATAATTTAACTTTTTTTTTCCTTTTACATTTTTTTCTGTACATACAGGTAGTTGTAAATAAAACAAGGACGTATAACACGATGAATATTTGCTTTTTATTTTGATTAAACGTACAGCAACTGTATAGATTGTGCAATAAATTATTTTAATCTTACAAACACCACTGCAGCTAATAATAAACATACAGCGTTTTGATGATCGTGCTTAATCCTAACAACACACGTGTTTGAGCCAGAAGACAGTGGACCAATCCTTTGTAAAGAAATCATGTGATTTTTTTTTCTAATGCCTATATAATTCTGTAACAAAATATATTTTTTGTCGTAACGAATAGTAAGTCTGCTTTATTTAAGGATTTGCTATACCCATTCCCATATCACCCTTAATATCCGGATTTTCGATCATCCAGGATGCCTTTAGTAACAATTTGGCCGGATAAACGAGATTGTACTGCATATTTAAATGTAAGTAACCATAATGTTTCTTGGCATAAAGTATCCACTTTCTGAAGAATTTATTTGAATTTAAAAATAATATGTTTTACAGGTGTGACGCAGAAAGCCACGCTCGCAGCATCTACAAATATTGCATTTACAAATATATAAATTTTAATACAACGTTTACAAATATTTTTTAAATGTAAATATTTTTTATAAATTTGATATTTTGTATCAATAAATGTATTAGTCACTTTAATTCCAATACGCAAATATGAAAAGTCAAAAAATAATAAATCAATCATTAATAAAATTAAATAATTAGACTAAAAACAAATATATACGCTAAAGGATCTATTTGTGTTTAAAATTAATACATGTTGCAGCCATGAAACAGAAGATCACGCACGCAACATCTACAAATGTTGCATATACAAATTATAATACAACATTTTCGAGCATTTTTTAAATGCAAAATTGTTTTATAAATTCGATACTTTGTATTAAAATACATAATAGTCACTTAAATTCAACTGCACAAAAGTTGAAAAGTCAAAGATTAAAATTCATTGTATAAAACAAATAGGAGTGAAATTTTTTTAATCGTATATTTATTTTCAACATTCAGTTATTATTTAAAACTTATCTTTTAGATTTAACGTGAATTTATTTTGAATTTAACAAACGACTAGACTCGTTCGCAAATATCGTATCGTAATATTACTTCAAAATTTTCGCTTTGAAACTCTCCCTATCAACTTTCAGTGGAGTTAAATAGATATTAATATGTTGAAGTAAGTACATTTAATTTCTGTTTAAATAGATATCAATAAGAGTAATTTTAATTTTTGACAGCAAGACTTAAGAGTTTAACTGATCTGCTTGAATTGCTAAACCATATTCATTTACAATTTTAAATTTATTTCATTCCACCAGGTTGTCTTAGCGGGTCGAAAAGCTTACTCAGATATTCTATTGACAAGTTCCATTCACTTGGTTGACTCATTAAATTAAATTAAAACATGGTAGTTTATGGCAGTCTTTAGTTAATTAATTAAAGAAAAAAAACAGTTGGCCATGATACAAAAATAAAGAAAAAAAATAAGTGTCTCAAACCTATTTAATCCAGTTGTTATCTTCTTTACTAATAATAAAGCTCAGTCTTTCTGTCTGGAGGATGTCTGGATGTCTGGATCTCTGTGACGCGCATAGCGCTTAGACCGTTCGGCCGATTTTCATGAAATTTGGCACAAAGTTAGTTTTTAGCACGGAGGTGTGCACCTCGAAGCGATTTTTCGAAAATTCGATTTTGTTCTTTTTCTATTTCAATTTAAGAACATTTTCGGAGCAAAATTATCAAAAGATGGACGAGTAAATTACGAAATTATCATGACGTGGAATGGGAGAGCGAATGAACATAGCCAATTGGCGAGAAATTCGTCATTTATTATTTGTAAATATACAGGCGAACCGAATGACCTTTTAATTTTCAACTACGGGCAAAGCCGTGCTGGTACCACTATTCTTTCTATAAAAAGCAATGAAGATAATGCAAAACGAAGCAAAAGTTGTGTCAAAATGTGTCATCAAAAGATTCTATTGAAAAGTTCTTGCTAGCAAGAACCTTTATTTACTTGCTAAAATAATAATATTAACAATTTGGGGCATGTCCTAACAATGTAGACAGCAAAATGAAGAAAAAGCCTGAAACTTATTAAATCCACTTGTTATCTTCTTTCTATTGAAAGCAATGAAGATAATAAAAAACGTAGCGAAAGTTTTGTCAGAGTGTGTCACTTAAAAATTCCAATGAAAAGTTCTTGCTAACACCTTACCTTAAGAACCTTAATTTACTTGCTAAAATTATTATAATAAAATAAACAATTTGGGCATGTCCTAAAAATGTAGAAAGTAAATTTAAAAAAAAAAGAGTCTGAAAATCATTTCATCCACTTATGATCTTCTCCTATAAATAGCAATGAAAATGTACTCAGCATACACCCATTAATGACGGTATAAAAATCCATCTATAGTAAACCTTTACCGCATGGAACTATAATTGCTTTTTTTTTTTTTTTTCGTTTACTGGTGGAATCTTTTCCACTCTTCTATTTCTTTCATTCCACCAAGTTGTCTCAGTGGCTCAAAAAGCTTAGTCAGAATGTATCACCTAAATATTCTATTGAAACGTTTCCTTCGCTTTTTTAGTTCATTAAATTAAATTTTAAAATAAGTTTTTGGCAGTCCTTAGTTAATCAAATAAAACAAAAAACAGTCAATTTGGGCTTTATAGAAAAATTCAGAAAACGAAAGAGTCTGAAACTTATTTAATCTACTTGTTATCTTTCTATAAAAAGCAATGAAGATAATGAAAAATGAAGCAAAAATTGTGTCAGAATGTGTCACCTAAAGATTCCATTGAAAGTTTCTAACTAACAAGAGCCTTTATTCAATTGCTAAAATAATTATAATAAAATAAACAATTTGTGCAGGTCCTAAAAATGTAGAAAGTAAAAAAAGGAGAGTCTGAAAATCATTTAATCCACTTATGGTCTTCTCCTATAAAAAGCAATGAAGATATACTCAGCATACACCCATTAACAACGATATAAAAATCCGTCTGCAGTAAACCTTTACCGGTTGGAACTAATGCCATAATCTTTTCCACTCTTCGATTTCTTTCATTCCACCAAGTTGTCTCAGTGGCGTGAAAAGCATAGTCGTCTGCCAACGGGCGTTTCCTCGCGTAAAAGAAAACCACCTTTTTGGTGTTGATGGCCGAAGAACACGGATGCTTAACCTTGTCTTTTAAGGCCACTGCTTTACGAGCGTACTGCCTCTAACGACTTTGGCTTTTCAGCTTTCTTGTATGTTATCTTTCTTTATGTCGGAACTGTTTCCGAAAGGTCAGGCGCTCGGAATTGAAAGAAATCGAATTTTTGAAATGGAAAGTGAATTGGTCATAGGCGGAGTTTGAGACAGTTTCCTGGGAGGAATTCTGATTTGAGATTATCAGTGGTATAGACACGGTGTTTTAAAAGATAAGATGAATTAGAAGCTTCAGTTTTGGAGAAAGAGTTGTAAAGTAGAAGTTTATTCTGGAAAGGATTTTTAATGTGAAGCAGTGGTGCAGCAAAGGAGGGGTGAAAACACCCCAACATAAATGCAAATTCTAGTACAGTAGTTTATGCATATGAAAGGGCTGTTTTGAAAAAAAAAAAAACTTTCAGAAGGTATTTTTCATCAAAAATAGTTAATTATTTCAGATTTGCATATTTTATTTTTTAAAGCAATCACGATTGTTTATTGTTCTTACTTAACCGTCCTTGGCGTTTGGTTCCTTTTTCAGCTTGGACCAGGCGCCTCTGCAGCACCACCGGCCCCTGGTCCCGAGCACTGTTGCCCGGTAGCCGCTTCTCCTGGTCGGTGGTGTCCATGTCCTTCGCACGCTCACACACATGCACACTCACGCACGTACAAACTCACACACACGCCTACGTGCATACACACAGGTCTACGCACACACACAAGCATACACATGCACGCACTCGGCCCTATACACACCACTATACACACGTAACCACCCAGGAGGAGGGGCTGGTTTGAGGGGACAGGAGCCGTTTTTAGAAACACTAACTCGAATGAGTAGGGTCGTGTCACAATTCGTGATTGCGAAAAACATAATTTGAATTCAAATTTCAGAATTCAAATTAATATTTTTTTGAGCAATCACAATTGCTTATTGTTCTCACTTGACTGTTTTGATGTCCTATGATTTTATTTTCCCGCCAGCACCCTCTGCAGCATCACCGTCGACCGGCTCCTCACGATGCTGCGAGGATGCACAATCCTATAGCGAAAACCGTCTCCAGGTTGCATCCATATCCTACACACACGCGCATACATACACAACTACACACACACACACACACACAAATACATACACATACACAGACATACACATACACACACACATACACACACACATACACACACAAACACATACACACGCACACGCACACACAAACACATACACACACAAACACATACACACGCACACATACACACAACTACCCACATATTCATGCCTGCACACAGACACAAACACATATGCCTACACACACATAGACATAACCCGCCCCCACGCACACAAACACTCATACACACAACTACCCACACACACAAACACACATGTCTACCCACACATACCCATACCCCCTACACACAAACACACACGCTTACACACGCACTCGTGATTGCGAAAAGCATAGTTTGAATTCAAGATGACAAAATTCTTTTTTTTTTGAAATGAGAAGTGAATTGGTCATAGGCAGAGTTTGAAACAGTTTCCTGGGAGGAATTCTGATTTGAGATTATCAGTGGTATAGACACGGTGTTTTAAAAGAGAGATAAGATGAATTAGAAGCTTTTTAGTATCAAGAAACACTTGTGAAGTAGAAGTTTATTGTCAACCTGTTTTTTGTATTGACTTTGCTTTCTATGTATTTCCCATATTTTACGTTTTTTCAACCTTGAGAAGCGTAAAATTGGGGTTTCACTTTTTTAAAAGTTTCAGTATCTTAGAACATCGAATATCAAATTGACTTCAGTTACTGGACTGTATGACACTTTCTAATTAGGCTGTATGACATTCGTGTATCAAAGAAGTGTAGAAATTGCTTCGAAGGGAAAAAGAGGATTTTTGATGTTTGGTACGTTATTAAATACATAAAGAAATTATTTCGAAAGAATAAATGTATTGAAGATTCAATGTTAGAAAAAGAATTTAAAAATAAAATGAGCTTAGTTTATTGTGATAGAAATTTTATAAGTAATAGGTAAATTTGTGAATGGGTCAGGTGAATTTACAGAGCTAGAAAAAAAAACTATAGAAACGAGAGAGAAACGGGAATTTGAAATAACCTTCAGTGTTTAGAAAATTTGAACAGTTAAAAGCTTTAGTTAATCTGTGAAAGAGGGGAAGTTTTGTCGAACGAAGTTTATCAGACGCAGCTACTTGAAAAGCGAGAATAGAAATTTAAATTTGGAATGAATTAGACAGAGAAATATTACTTCAAAAGAATATATGAGTTAAAAATTTCTATTTTCAAACAAAAAAAAACACTTTCAAAACGAAAATAACTGCAGTATAATTCAGTTTGGTTTTTAAATGGAAATAAATTTGCGAATGGTTGAATAGGAGTTAGAGAAACTTGCTCGGTGAGAAAAAGAAAAAGTGAGAATTTGAGATAATTATGAGAGAGAGAGAGACCGACATGAATGAGTGTTATTTTAAGCAATAAATAAATAGAAAATGCTAGCTGGGAAAAGAAAAATAGAAAAGAAAATAATTTTATACTATTTCATTTAGAATTTCTGAAATGAAAAGTAGATTTGCGAACGGAAGGAATTAGAGAGTGATACTTAAAAAACAGGAAGAAAAATTTTAACTTGGGGAAATTTTAAAGAAGAAGAACGCGTTTTCGAAACAGAACTTAAAGATTTGTATTGTACTGTTTTTCAAAACCGAATGGTTGTAATTTCATGTAATTTCATAGGCTTGTTCAAAATGCAAAATAAGTTGAAAATTTCATTGACAGAGTTCGGAAAAAGTTTGACAAACGAGAAAAATAAGTTGAAAAAAGTATCATTTATAGTGACTACTATTTTAACCATAAGTAAATTTAATTAATTGTATTTAGGGTTATAAGGTTAAAAAAGTACATTAATTGATTTATCATCTGTAGAGTTAGCGAATGTTGCTAGAGAAGTAGAAACAAAAGTACAGACAATGTTTACCTCTGTTTCGGAAAATAGGGAGGGATAATTGGCGCTAATGAGTTGAGAAACTTTCTTAGTAGTTTTTCAAAAATATTCCAACTAAAATCCGAGGCAATAACACGTCTATTTTTTACTAAACTCCCCTAAAACAGGTAAACATGCGTAGTCAAGGTCACAACTTAACTAACCAGAGCTGCACTAGATCAATTCGCAGAAGCAAAAACTATGTTTTTTTTTTCTTTTTTCGATTAAATTTTCTCTACGGAGTCAGAGTTGGAGTCGTGAAGTCGGAGTCCGGCTGATTTAAAGGTATAGGAGTCGGATTCGGAGTTGACGGCCCTAAAATTCTAGGAGTCGGAGTTTGTTTGAAGCAAATTCGCCTCTCTATAAAGTGCGGAATTTATATTTGCCTTAAATTTCCCCGCAGGCTCTAATGTTAATTTTTTTTAACTGTTCAAAATTGAATGAAAAATTGTTCAGATCAAAAAATTACACATGGGATTGTGTAATGCCGAGGTGGTGTCCTTGCCGAGATCTTTCGAACAAAAAAAAATTTGTATCAATCAAAATTTGTCAAGGGGGAACAGACAGACCAACACACATTTTTCCTCATCTCAATATCATGCTTTTCAATTTTAAATTTTTCTTTTTTTTTTTTTTTAAGATTCATTAAGCTTTTTTTCCATGCCTTTTTTCTTGTTTCTCCGACTTTTACTGAGAAAGTAGGCTAAAAAGGAGTGGTAAGAGTTAAAAATAGAGAAATTGAGCACCAAAGTTACCCCATTATTTCGTAACATATTTCAACTATTTACGGTTATATACGATCACGGTAACAAAAACTTATTCAATCAAAATCCACTTCCCCGGCAGGGTAAAAAAAGAAAAAAAAATGCTATTTTTCTTCCCTTTGTATGATTGAAAATAATCCAGAAATGCGCTCTCACTTTCTGCGAAATAAATGAGGGTGGAACCTGAGAAATTTCAGTCGAGTGTCTTGGGTTCCATTCATCTTCGGGCTGCGTGATGGATTCCCGAAACCCAATGAAGAGCTCTACAAATCCATATTTTATTGTCGATGATCCCGCTGTGAGTATAAATAATGACTTGCGCGTCTCGTTCATCATTTCGCATTCGGCTGTCATGTTTTCTCATAACCTACGCACACGCGGATATATATATATGTATATATATATATATATATATATAATGTGTATGTGTGTGGGGTGGTACCAGTGTCTTGAACCATCAACTAATTCAATATGTATTAAACTAATATTAATTAACACAACACATACACTTATTTACAAAAACCAGTTAGCACTTTGACAGTTAACAAAAAACTTATTCCTGTCTTTTCTGACGATTCGCACTAGACTTTCCTGACAAAACTGTGATTCTGTTACAAAAAAAAAATGATAATTTTTATCCTTATTTGTTCGGGAGCCTTACTAAATATCTTCAATCTAAATCCAAACTCGCACCGGATTCTTCATCTAATTCTTGTCACTAACTTGGTGACCACCAAGCTGACAACGAAAGGCTTAACGACATTTTGCACTTGATCTACGATTTATGATATTAGCTCAGTCTATATTGAAATCAACAATGATTGCGAGAAAAAATGAATAAAGACCATTTTGGAACGTCAGATTGCAATCGAAAATGAAGGTACGTAAGGATACCATACTACCCTACGTATAATATTTCAACCTTCTATAGCTTACCGTTTATGAGTTATGAGAGATATGCATATACTAAGTACGTACATATACATACAGACGTCATAAGATACCTCAGGGTTATTAATTCGAAGATGGTTAAAATGGAGATTTAGATTTCCTGTAAGTTCTTAGATACTTATGCTACTTATGCATGCAATTACATGCCGAAAAAGCTCGTCAATATTCATTCAAAGGTGAGTAAAGTAAAAAATTTAGACTAAATTTTGAGAGAAAACTTTTTTTGTTATAACAGTACTTCTACAGTGTTAAAAGATCGTCCATTAAAGGTAAACACACCGTTAGTGACCAGTGCTTCACTAGTGGTCAGTTCAAGGCTTATATTTGAAAAAGTAGATTTCCAGGTTTCCCAATGGATTCAAACGTGCAGGAGGCAATACCTCCTGAACGTTTTGATGCACTTTTGAATCCTTTGGGAGACCAGGAATTCTATTTTTTCAAATATAAACCTTGAAGTGGCCACTACTGAAGCACTGGCCACTATTGTTGTGTTTACCTTAGTTATGTAATGAAAATTTTCATACTCTATTCCTACTGCATAATTGTTTCATAACGTAACAAATTCCCAAATACAAATATAACGATCAGCAACAGGCTCTTAGTCCAGCTAGGCTGGTCCTAGTCAATTTATTAGTCCTCAATAAAGATCAATGGCCCTCTTAAAGCTATCCATCCCCTTGCTCATTACCACCTCTTCCGGTAAGCTGTTCCGAGTGCCCACAACCCTGCTAAAGTAGTAGTTTTTCCTTATTTCCAGGTTAGTCTGAGATTTGAACGACTTAAAACTATGAACCCTCGTCCTGCTTTCCGTGCAAAAATTTAATCCATTAACATCATTCATTTTGATAAATTTAAACAACTGAATCATGTCTCCTCTTGCCCTCATTTGCTCCAGGCTATACATATCAAGCCTATTAAGTCTAGTATCATAATCTAAATCTGAAAGTCCCCTGACTAGTCTTGTTACCCTTCTTTGAACCCTTTCTAATACAGAAATATCTTTCTTCAGATAAGGCGACCAAAACTGCACAGCATATTCCAAATGGGGTCTTACTAAACTCCTATATAAAGGCACAAGAACCTTCTTAGATTCGTATGTTCACATGGTTCATGTAGTTCACATGGATTATTATTTCTAAACTATAAATTTATCAGTTTGAATAAAATTCTAATTTACTAAAGCCTTGGGCTAAACCTGTCTCTAACGATAATGTTGTTTCGCTTATGAACAAAATAGTTTTATTCAAACAAGCTTAACGCATTCATTATTTGTCATAGTCAAACTGCGCTGCGAAATATTCTCCAAAACTTGCGCTTCAAAGCGGAATCTGTTTTCTTTGTCCTCTGTTATTTGACTGCATTAACAGGGTTACAAATAACGCATTTGAAGTTCCACCTTTCAGTTTCAGCGAACAAAAGTGTTCCGCTATCAAATTAATTTAACAATTCTACAGCTCGAGCTTAAGCTAAACTAGAGTTCTATTTTAATACTCCTATGTCAATGCTACCTGAACAATGGACTCAACAACAGACCCTTTTCCAACATGTTGAGGACAAACAGAACAGAGGACCTTTCACTTGACAAATCCAATGAGCCTTATTAATTCGGAAATCCTGATGCCCTTCAAAACCCTCTTTGACCACCGGTCGCAAACACCATTTATTCGCCTTTGATCAAAAGCCGGTCACGTCGAAATGGCTACAAAAGAGCGGGGCGTAGGAGGGGATGTGCAAAAGCTCCATTATACTCTGCCTGGAACGTTATATTTCAATTCCGTAGCACGCTATTAGCCCAGTATTTGGGCAGCGACAATAAACCGCCAGATCGGCTAGACATCTCCATTGTAGAATATCCACTCTGATTACGGCTGGGGCGTTGTTAACTGGGAAATCCATCCTAGCGATGTTGCCATGAAATGCTCCGGGAATGATTGGAGTTGCCCCTTACGCAACTAGGTACTCCATATACCAGATTGGCGAGGAGGGGGGAGGCAGTAAGGGACTAGATTTCGCCTCGAGGGGGGCTGCGCTAATCTAGGACGTAATACGCCCCTTCATTCGGCGCCAATTATTGCGGGGCGGCATGGTTACCGCGAACAAATCTGGGGCATGATGGCAAGGTGGGGGTAGTGGAAGCTTTGATTCGATGCATTGGGGAACTGTCGCTCCTAATGTCGGTCACTGTATTGGATCAGTAAACAGAAATGGAAGGATCATTGATGAAGGGATCAGTCACGAAGTACGCAAGAACTGTTTGGAATTTGTATTAGGACTGTGCATGGTTTGTGTAACACCTCATGGCCCTTGTGGCATTTGCTGAGCGAGTTTAATGTTTCACTCGATAAACATTCATCTCACTAGATTCAGTGGATAAACTAGCGAAACATGTGTGAAATACATCTGTGAACATGTGAATATATACGGATTGTTTCAGGAGTTGCTTTTTGCAGTTTGTATGACTATCTGAAGAATGGACAGGTACTTCACTCAAAAATCTCTTCGTAAAGGGAACCATTTCAAGCTTCATTTAACTTAAATAATGTCGCAATAATTTTTATACTTATTTGCATTTAATAATGTAACAATATTTTTCTATGCTTTGATTTGATGCATTCGGGAAATGTTGATCCTAATGTCGGTGGTTGTATTCATCAGTAAACAGAAATGGATGGATCACTGCTGAAGGGATCAGTAAGGAAGTACGCAAAAGCAGTTTGAAATTTGTATTAGGACAGTGAATGGTTTGTGTAACACCTCATGGCCCTTGTATCATTTGCTCAGCGAGTTTAATGTTTCACTCAATAAACAATCATCTCACTAGATCCAGTGGATAAACTAGTGAAACATGTGTGAAATACATCTGAACATGTGAATAGATGTGAATCGTTTCAGGTGGATTTTTGCAGGTTGTACAACTATTTGAAGATGTGCGGGACGGAGAGATAGACTAAGCACCTGACACAAAAATCTCTTCACAAAGGTTATTCAAATTAAATAATGTCACAATATTTTCCTATGATTTGATTCGATGCAGTCGGGAATTGTCGCTGCTAATATTGGTCACTGTATTGACCAGTTAACAGAAATGAAAGGATCATTGATGAAGACTGAAGAGATTACTCACGAAGTACGCAAGAACTGTTTGGAATTTGTATTAGGACTGCGCATGGTTTGTGCAACATCCATTGAGATGAGATAAAATGGAGGGAGTGAAGACTTTCATTCGTAAAGCGAAGATCCCAAGTCACGTGATAGATTTTAAAGCAAAGCATTGGAAGAAATCAGGTTTCCTTCGCTAGTTTCATGCAAAACATGTTAATCATTTGTAGTTGTTCAGACACATGGCTTGGCGTCTTTGCCTCAGCTTTTACTAAGGCAATGATCGGACTTGCTCCTTCCATTTACTCAGTCCCGCTCTAAGGTAACATCTCATGGCCCTTGTGATATTTGTTGAGTGAGTCTAATGTTTCTCTCGATAAACATTTACCTCACTCCAGTGGAGAAACTAACGAAACATGTGTGAAATATATCTGTGAACATGTGAATAGATGTGCATTGTTTCAGGGTTCAGGGGGCTTTTGCAGGTTGTATGTTGTATGACTATCTGATGATGGGGGGGGGGACTAGCACCTGACTCTAAAATATAATCGAATATAGAAGCATTTAAATTTAATAATGTTGCAATATTTTTCATGCTTGTTTATTGAAAGATAGAAAAAAAGACAAGCAGTTATTTGTTTGTTAAAAAGTCAACTCAAATAAAATTGATTAAAAAGCTCACTAAAAACATAATTTTCAAGGAACGCACTTTTATTTTATTTAAGTGGTGAAGAAGTTATGTGGTTAGATACGAAACGATTTATTTACTTCTTAATAGGGTTTTTAATTACCTTCATTTGTTACTCAAGGAAGGGTAGTGGAAGTCTTGTTTCGATACATTTGGGAACTGTCAGTCCTAATGACGATCATGCTTTTTTGCAGGTTGTGTGTCAAAAATCTCTTTGGAAAAGGAGGCATTTCTAGCCTTTTTTACATTTAATAATGTTACAATATTTTTTCTGCTTGCTTTTCGAAAACTAAAAGAAAACTAGCAGTTATTTATTTATTAAAAAACCGATTAAAGTGAAAGGGATTAAAACGCTTGAAACCAAAAAACGTGCCAAAAAACCAAAAATGAGCTTTATAAATATGATTTTTTTCTTCTTTTTTTGCCCCCCCCCCCTTTTCGTGAAGAAGAAACAATTTAGCAAGAAGCAAAATGACCTTTGTACTTAGTTATATACTTTTTTAGCACTTTCCTTTGTGCTTTTATTTTTACGTTTACGTTTTACTTTATATAATTTAGCTCACAAAATTTCGATTACTGGTTATTCAATATATATACTTTAGTTTATTTATTTATCTATGTACTAAATCTATGTGTTATAAACATAAGGAGGGGTCAAAATGTAAATACCGCCTCCTGAGTTTAAGATTTAGATCCTTGCATTTCATTGGAGCATCTTTTGTCTTAAACTCTGCATTAATTCTCCTAGGCATTGGCAGCTGTGGAGTTGATGGGTTATTTACAATATTTTTTTGCTGAACTAAACGTTTTCCTGACTTTTACAACTCTAGGATCCTTTCATTTTCTCCACGTCCCCCCCCCCCCCCTCCTTGACCGTCCAGTTTTTGAACACTTTAACAACAGCTGTTCTTAAACATCTGTTTATAAATTTCACCCGCTTATTCAATTAACGATTTGTGTTCATTGCTGTGAGTTAGTTTTCGCTTTATTTACGCAATTTTTCATGCACTAAAAAGCTCCTTTAAAGTTTTTTATATATTTCTATCATTTTTAACGGTCTGATTATACAGTTTGTCCGAAAGGTCCTTGACACATTTAAAAAATTCATAGAAAAGCAACAAATTGCCGTATGAATATGCCGCTTGCGCCATAATACTTCACAGATTCAAGAATTTTCTATGACATTGTAAAAAAGGGAAAAAAGAAAAAGAAAAAAAAAGTATAATTATAAGTCATTTACATTGACGTCTGCATCGTCAAATGAATGGAAAAGCAAATTCTTACCTGTGATAATATAGCGATTATTTACAGCTATATTTTTTTCGCCTTTTTTTAACTACGTCATAAAAAATCTTGAACCTATGAAGTATTATGGCGCAGACCGCATATTCCTACGACAGTTTGTTGCTTTTCTATGAATTTTTAAGAAACTCGATTAAAAAATAAAGTGAGTCTCAACTATCGTAAGCACCAGGCAAACTTTTTACGCTCTCCTGAATAGTTGGGTTAATGTGACTTACATTAGCCTGGCTTTGTGGTACAGAAATGAAGATTTGTATATCAAATCTTAGAACTTTATGGCCATTCCACGGAAATCGGTAATTTTGTACCGCACGTGACGCCTCATATATTTCATTAAAAAATAATTTAAAATGGTTATGATAAAAATTTCATTAAAATAATAATTTAAAAGGGTAATGATAAAAATTTCATTGCTTAACAAATTAAAAACGAATGTCTTTATTCCTTTTTAATGGTATCCGCACGATTTTGCCCGTCGTAGAAAATTAAAAAATCATTTGGTTCGCTTGAATAGTTAGAAATAATGGTTGATGAATTTCTCGCCAATTTGCTTTGTTCATTTGCTCGCCCATGTTGCAGTTCCACGTCATGATAATTTTTTAATTTACTCTTCCACATTATAATAATTTCCTCGGTGAAATTTTCTTAAAATTGAAATAGAAAAAGAACAAAATCGAATTTTTTAAAAATCGTTTCGAGGTGCTCACCACTATCCTACGAACTAATTTTGTGCCAAATTTCATGAAAATCAGCCGAACGGTCTAGGCGCTATGCGCGTAACAGACATCCAGACAGAGATCCAGACTTTCAGCTTTATTATTAGTAAAGAAGCAACAGATTCCGTCATTACGTTATAAATAATTACTTTTTAATGAAATATATAACCGTCACGTGCGGTACAAAGTGACTACTATTTCGAGAAATGGTCCAATACATAATTTTTTTCAATGGTTTAAACTATTGTTTCTCAACAAATGAGGCATGCTCAGAGCCCAATTGACCTCTGAAATTAGGGGAAGCTCGGCCTCATTTTGGGGCCTCCCCACTTTTTGTTTGGGGAAATTTTCCGAAATCGTCTTGTCACATTGATACAACACTGACTGATGCTAAGTGGCCCAACAGAATTCAGAGTTAAGTTTGTTCTACCTTACCTGATGACAGAAATTTCGTTTATTACATAAGTTGCACTTGAATTCTCAACAAATTTGGGTATTGACATTTCGAATCATATTCAACACTTCACGAAAGAAACTGAATGTCATAAAAGTACAATGAACCAGAGTTGAATCAAATCCCACATTTAAAAATCTATCTTCTACTTACATTTTATCAAATGGGTCGTACACCTCACTTTCAATAGTTTAATTCTTTCAAATATTTTTGTTTATCAAGTTCAAATGTTTGCAATCCCTTTAAAAAAAATGCAGTTAAAAGCAGAAACTCTGGAATTGTTAAGCACAGTTTTATAGTTATATTTCGGCCCTCTAAGAGTTCTGAGGGAAAGCTCAAGTTTCCCAAGCCTTTTGGGTAATCAGGCCGTGGATATGCTTCCTTTACATTGGAACCTTTGCTCTCAAAATCTACAATTTACTTTAACATTGATATTAATAGAGCAAAATTATTAACTAATTCATAAGCAAGTTACAAGTGGCTGACTTTGGGTGTCCCGCACGTGACGCATGCAAATAAATTAAATTTTAAGTAACAAATTTGTTTAATAAAAATATAACTGTGTCAGGAAATATCCTTGTATCAAATGTAAAGATAAAAAAAAAATTGCTTACCCCTGTTTAGTTAAAATATTAAGAGATGTGACAAAATGTTAATGAAATTTAAGTGTCCTTTTGTGCCGCACGTGACGTGAAATGGTCCTTTTTTGCTTTGGATTGAGTAAAAGTTTAGTAAAGTGGTGCTTACATACCGATTTTTTTAAAAAAATGAACAAGGTGCTCTTTACCTCAGGTACAGATATATGTCATTAACATAAAATAATGGTTTAAGTAAAGGAATAATTTTATCTGAGGCAAATGACCAACCTTGAAATTTACACTCCACACGCCATACTCAGTTCCCCTTTGTTCAACAGCGTTGGATTTCACCTAGCATGGTTCTATTTGGGAAATATAAAATGAGGGGGAGGGAGAGAACGGACGGACGCTCGGTTTGTGGTAATTAGAACCCGAGGCGCTGGACAAAGCGACCGGTGCAATGTGTAAATGACTCGGATATTTCGAAGGCATTTCATTCTACAACTGGAGTAGAATGAGAATGTACGAGCAATTTCGATCACGAGTAAACAGGTCGTGGGGGTAAAAGTTCTGAAGTCCTTTAAATTTCTCCAAAACAAAGGAGGGAGTGAAATACGTCTTTCGGAATGGCTGGAGCTGGGATAATGGCGGAGGGGAATTTGGAGAGGCTTCGTCTGGCTCTTAATTTGCGTAACTCAGAGCTGCTTTTATGTGTTCTTGGAACACAGAGATTGACGGTAATTAAATTACAGATCTTTTGAATCAGAAATTTGCAGTTACCAGAATGGGAACTTTTAGGGAATTTCTTAATGTAGTTCCATTGATGAAGAATGTTGTGAAAATCGTTTCGTATGAGAAATGTGGTCCAATGCAGTTGATGGTAATGATGACGGAATGGCTTCCTTTTGATGTTCGGAAATTTCTGTTGCCAGGCTGTGGAAATTGCAAATTCGTTCTTCAGACATCTTGCAGTTTCATTATTTGAGTACTCCAAGATTCCACAGTGACTTTCGAAAAAGTCATCATGACTGCAAATATTTTCCTGCAATTGCTTGAATGTTTTGCAAATTTTGATGAATATTTTGCCTTTTTGAGGCAGTTTCGGCTAGCAATCCCTCCACGTTTTGAAGTAAAATGTTTCAAAATAAAATTCCAAACATTAAATTTTAGTAGTCTTTTTAGTAAGCCTTTGTGGGCTTGACTTGAATTCAAATCATTAAATTTTGAGAAAAAAAAATTTTTTGGATTCAATGTTTGTTTGTTTTTAATTAATAAAATAGGCAGTCAGAAAGAGATCCAGAAACAGATATGAAACATTTTTTCTTTAGCGCACGAAACAATTGTTCCATCAAACTCTTAGAACCTTGTTAGATGAATTCTGGGAAGCCGAGATCCAAGGCGGGCACCTTGTCAATTTGGGTCAACGTGCCCAATCACCTAATAAAACTGATGCTATTCCGATTCTGAGCCGAACCCCCGCAACGACAGGGACCCTAGATTTCAACTAGAATGACATAACCTATCTTCTGTCCTGGATGCGTCAGCTCCCTAATATAACGGCCTTAGCTCATGAATATGAAAGAGATAATAACGTAAATTTTGCACAGTGATTTCAGTGGTAAAGCTAGGTATCTAGGCTACTAAAATCCGACCTTATTTGTGTATGTATATATGTATCTGTATCCATCTTAAAGGTCACTTCTGATTGATTGTTGAGTAGATGACATCCTCACAGATATCATGTGACCTTGTTGTGGATCACGTGACGGTGATGAACTACAAAGTTAGAAATGTCCCGAAATTTTTGTCACACTTGGCGATATTTGCCAATATCTTACCACATTTGGGATCAAAAATAAGTCACTAAAAATCATGCTAACTTCGTAATATCTCTTCAATTCTACGCCAAGCTCATAAGACTTCAAGCATGTGACGTCATCACTATGTGAAGTGCAATAAGCAGCTTGTAGTCAATAAGAGATTTGAAACTTTTATGGAGTCTATGACCCAATACGTTTGGTCGCCCCAGGCGTAAAGTCACATTCACAGTCGTTCGAAAAGATGCTAGTAAACCTTGTTAACTTTATTCTCTATTAGTCAGCGTTAGAAATCCTAAAAAGAACTTACTGATCCGTCCGACCAGTTTTTCTGAAGATATACTAGTCGATAGAGAATGTGATTGGTTCCACTCTAAGTTTAACAGGAAATACATTTCTGCATAAGCTTCAAAACATTTTTGCTTGCATGTTATTTATTTTCAACAGTTTGCAAAAATTATTAACTGTAACGAATAACTACAATTTTTTGCATAAAATATTGAACTGATCTTTTATCTAAAATTTTTTTAACTATAACTTTGTTGGAATATTAATCCATACAGAGATTTCATCGCAAATGAGAGAACAAGAATAAATAAAAGACAAACTCATTTAAAGGGAATAAACAAAAACCGAAACGAAAGTCAACAATAAGAGAATAACAACAACTGGGGATCAAGGATCCCCCCCCCCCCAGTGGATCCTTGCCCAAATCATCAAGTGGTCTTCATCATTAAGAAAGTGGGCCCAAGGATCAAGTGGCAAGGAAACAGCAGGCGTCCTTAAATCATATGGTTTCTCGCATCCCAATATCTTTCATCTAAGGTTAATTTACCAAAATCTAAAAGTTGAAAGAGTTCAAGAAAAAAAGTTTAAAATTATGACATGTAAGTATCATTAAATGACTCTACTGACGATGAATGGCCACTGGCCTCGTGGATTACTAAATCTTCCTTCGGGGTGGTCCGAACAATTTTCAGTAGTTTTGGACCAGTGGATCACCCATCATCTCGAATGCAACTAATTATAGGCGTGGATAGAATTGTTTACAGGAGTTGTCTTCGCGCGTGGATGAACAGTCAACTGTTGATTTTTCAACTCATTCAGCTGATTTCAAAACAACTCCGGATAATGATACTGAAAACTGTTGTGCTCTATAATCTTAGTTTAGTTAAAACAAAGAGAAAGAATTGGTAACCATTGTGTGGTAAATAAGGGAAAAGGAGAAACTGACAGTGGTTATTTACAAAAGGGTTTTTATTTTAGTGGAGAAAATAAACTGTTATGAGTTATTTGCAACGCAGTTCTTGTCAACAGCAGTTCAAATCCATTGCGTTTTCGTAAGCAGGAGTGCATTGATACCAGGATACTGGAGCGTCGTTCCGGTTCTGCTTTTGTACGAAAATAAATTTACTTTTCTTATAAATTAATTTTACTTTAATTTTTGCCCAATTTTTACTTCCTTTTACAAAAAAGGAAGTATTGTATTCGCGAAAAAAAAAATCACTCAAAAATCGGCCTTAATTTCCATCTTGCTCACCCCTGAATGAATGTTGAGGGGGTTTTTTTTTCAACCCGACCACAAGTGGATAAGTGCCTAAGAACGTATAGACCCCCGAAATATCCATTTTGACAATCCCCGAGTTAATTACAACGAGTTTTCTCATGACATCCGTATGTACGTATGTGCACATGTATGTCGCATAACTCAAGAACGGTATGTCGTAGAAAGTTGAAATTTAGTACGTAGACTCCTAGTGGGGTCTAGTCGTGCTCCTCCCCTATTGTTGCATTCGGGTGTTTCTAAAGGGGTGTTTTGCACCTTCTTGGGGGGAAAGCATTTTTACTGTCTATTCAAACTCAAGTGGTGTAATAATTTGGCAGACACTTGGCGATATATTGCCAGTCTTTTGCGACAAATTTGGCGATTTTTTTTTGAGCAATCACGATTGCTTATTGTTCTCATTTGACCGTTTTTGATGTTCCCTGCCTTTTTCAGCTTGAACGAGAAGCTTCTGCAGCACCACCGCCCACCGTCCTCTGCAGGCGTCGCGGCGCGGCTGCTCCGATCCTGACCTATCCGCTTCTCCTGGTCGGAGGCGTCCATGTCCTACACACACGCACGCTCACACACATACACACACGCCTACGTGCATACACACAGGTTTACGCACACGCACAAGCCTACACACTTACACACACAACTATGCACACGTAACCGCCCAAGAGGAGAGGCAGGTTTGGAGGGGGACAGGAGCTGTTTCTAGAAACAATAACTCCAATGAGTAGGTCCTGTCTTAGTTCTTGGTTGCGAAAAACATAATTTGAATTCAAAATTTCAGAATTCAAATTATTTTTTTTTTTAATTTGGTTTCAATTTGCCCACTGTTGGTGATATTTAGAGAGTTAACTATTGAATCACATTAAAATTGCCAATAATGGGGAAGGGAAATAACATTAAATTGGTGTAAAAATAAGTCATGTGATGCACACATCAGCTCGTTTTATTTTGTAATCCAGCAATCAGTTTTTTAACTTCTTTATATGCCACTTGTACGGAATATTCAACAAAAGCTGGGCGAGAGAAACTGTGTTAACGCCTCTGTATAAATTCGTATTTTTGTTAATGCTCACATGTCTCACATTTCATACTTTAGGGTCAATTTTACTTATCACAATACGGGGTTTAACCGGTTGGAGTTAAAACTTAAAAATCCATTCCGTTAGTTATTATTTATTTATTTATTTATCTAATCTATCTATCTATCTATCTTGTCTTTTTATTTATTTTTTTTTTTGAGCAATCACATATTTCTCATTGCTTTCAATTGCGATAGGAGCCATTAGTAGAAACAAAAAAACTCAATGAGTAGGGTCCTATCGCAAGTAGTGATTGCAATAGCACATAATTTGAATTCAAGATATCGAAGTTCAAATCAATGTAACAAATTCATTGTGCTGGATGTTGAAAGTTCTTTCTTTTTTTTTTCTTATGTGTGGTGATTTGTATGCATATGCGTAATGTTCTCTTGCATGTCCTTTAATGACACAGCCCCAAAATCAATACTTTAAAAGTACTATTAATTACTTTCATGAAAAATAGTGAAGGTCTATCGAGGTACAATTTTGACCACTTCTGATATATAGATCATTAAAGTTATTCGAGTTTTAAAAATTACGGTGAGATAAATTTAAATTTATGACTTTTAATATAATTAAAATAAACGACTTTAAATTGAATTACAGAATCCCCTCTCTTATTCGCATCTCCAGAGCTCGAACACGCTACCTTGCGGTGATTAACAATACTAAAGAAAAATGTAAAACATACCATTCCACGTGTTTTCTTTGGGGTAAATTATAAGCTTCAGACAGTTTATGGTGTAATATAATTTCAGAAGAATAGAAAATAAAGCTTCCCACAAACACGATGAAAAATTACTGTCTTTCACTAAGCGTCAAAGCAAGTTATAATTTACCGCATGTCTTTGTTTTACCCTTTTCGTCCGCCATTAAACAATGGCTGCAGCGCCCTCTATTGTTTATTGGAGTTGCGAATAGAAGTTATTAGTTAATGTAATTATAGAGCTCCAAAAAGGACGCTATTTATATCAAACAGGTGCTTTGTGTATTCAGTACGATCTCTAGACCAGCTATTCTCAACCGGTGGACCGGTAACGATCCTCAAAAAACTTTGATCGGTCTTCAGAGATTTTTGCTCGTCAAGTTCTTTAACAGCACGCAAAGTTTTACTTAAACATTTATTAATTCATTTATTATTGTTGTTGTTTTGTAAAAAAGAAAAATCGCTCAGCCGTTCGCATAATTTTAAATTTTCCCCCGCAGAAAAAGGTTGGAGGAGGGGGGGACATCTTTAGTTTGTGAAGAATCATAAGTTTTTAACGGTCGCACATGAAAGTTTTTTTTTTCTTTGCAAAAAAAATTTAAATAAAATAAAATAAAATAAATGAAAGAAAGAAAGAAGAAGAAAAAAAACATCACCTACTCGCGAGTTTTGCTTTATAGCTCTTGCCGATCCAAAAAAAAGTTGAGAAAAGTTGCTGTTCTAGACCATTCTAACTATGAGCATTTTGAAGTAAAATATTGGAAAGTTTCGTCGTAAAGAGGAGACAACTCCACATTTTAAAAACTTTCAAAAAATCACAAAAAAAAAGTTTTTTAATTCATTTTTGTTGATTGTACTTCTTCATTTAATAATATGTTTGAATTCACTTGTATGAAACCAATTTCAATGACATTTTAATGAAATTTAGTGTTACAATTAATTGTTATGCATTGGAACTAAACCTTCTGCAAAAAAGTGGAGCTGTCCCCTTCTATTACATACTTCCTCATTTTTTTAAATCAAAACCCAGCAATAGTGGAACAAAACGAAAAGAGAGCTCTTACTGTATTGAGTGCATTACAAAAGGGAATTCGTTTCAAGTCGTTCTGAGGCTTAAACAGTGCTTGAAAGTGGAAAATATTCACTGAATACCACTAATTGCTACCAGCACCTACATGAGTGTTGAGGGACAGAAATCACCACAAGCATCTACATTATCCAAAAAATTTACCAAAATGAGAACTAAATCTTCATTTTTCCTAAAGTTACTTGTTAACAACATGAATCAATAGAGCAAATATTTGTCACATAGTCAATTTTAATGTAGTAGTAAATATAAATTTAAAATATTTCCTTAATTGGAATAAGATTCCTAAATAATGCCCGTTCTACTTTTACAAGTGTTTCGGAAGACACGGACAGTTTCCTCCTCACACGTAGAGCTACGGAATCGGAGAGAAAATGGCCGACTCCAACTTCAAGAATTTTACAGCGCTCGATTGCGATTCTGATTCTTTTATCCAAAAATCTGTTCGACTTCGACTCTTCCTTCGCGGCCCTTGCAGAGTTGCGGACTTTGAGGGAAAATGGCCGATTCTGATTCCTTTTCCGAATCCCATTCTTAGAAGTTAGTCTCGGACGTTCGACTTCGACTCATTTGCCCCGAAATCATCCCTGCTAACACCTGCATGGAGGACTTTGCGGCATACAAAAAGCAGACTGAAACATCAGCAGTTCGTCATTCGCTAAAGTTCGCTATTATCTGAAAAAAATCTGGATTACTTATCATATTTGGGAATTGATCGACAGAAATTGATATTCTATAGCTGTTTGTAAGATGTTCATCAAATGTTAATCATCCATTATTGCTTTACGCTCACTTCGGGGACACTATTAAGTGCCTTACTTATTAACTCGTCGCATATGCTAGGACCATCCAGCTTACAAACCAGCGTCACAATACTTCTCTGCTCGCGGGAAACGCCATCGACATTTTCCAACTTACTCCCAAACTTAAAAAAGGAAAATTGAATCAAATATCGTGTTTATCTCATCAATTTTTCCCGAAATACGCAATTTAAAGATGGCAATAATCTATTATCTGCAAAATGAGATGCAATGAAACACCAGCTCCTGGTACTACACAATAAACGATGTCGTGAACGGTATAGCACTGCATGAGTGCCAAGAGAGATTTGCAACAAGAAAAATACCTTCAGAAGCGAAATATTACCAGCCTCAGAAAGCAAAACTCTTCACCTCTCCCGAATCAGAGAGAACCTGAATCCTCGGCAGAAAGGATTTCCCTAAAAATCCATTTAATAGCTGAGCCGGCGAATAATTCAAGCGTAAACGGGAATGGAAAGAACCCTAAGGAATTAAAATCTACAAAAGCGTTAAAATTTCGAAAGACGCATCCGACTGAAGGCTTTTATGCGCCTCGCAGTCACATCTACATAATCTCACTTAATGAAGTCGACCTTTTCCTTGGCAAAGAATGTACTTGGTGGAAACACTCCTTGTCCTGTGAGATCCTGCAGTATCTAGGAATGAGGTTGGAGCTGGATCTTCCGAGGGGAAGAAATATTTCAAATTCAATTTGAAAGCTTTAACAGTTTCCACGTTGTTATACTCTGGTGGGTTGATTTTATACCAAAAGCTTTTCTCCGACGCCGTCTCTTATCTTTAAGTCTGGGATATAGAGTTCATTAAAGTTAGGAAAACATTGCGTTTAAAGGTGAGATACCTCATCAAGGTAGAAATATTTCGAGAATAATTCGCAGGTGCTTTTATTTTTCGTGCCGTGATTTACAGCGAATTGTTTTCTGCCTGACTAATAGTTGTCCTGCTTTGCTAACGTCATTACGTCATTTCGAAAATGGCGAGTGCTAAATTCGAATTATTCTAAACTCTTTTAAATAAAATTCATTTGGAAATGAAAGGTGAGGTTCAGGTTCCGCTGCATCTTTCATCTTTATAGTAATCATCCTCACACCTTCTAATTTGTCTAATGTTATGGCCGTATTGAGAATGTTCGATAAAGTAATTAAAGGTAAACCTAGATGTTTTGTTGACATGGATTACGTTTCAAATTATTCAAAGCGGCTTAGATTCTCACCATGGGTGAATCCAGAAATTTTTCAAGGAAGGGGTGATTGCTTTTTGTTTTACATACCTTTTACTACGCATCCTGGTTTGAAAATTTTCATCGCAAAAGATTCGTACTTTAATTTTAAAATATTTCTAGGGGAGAGCCGCAAACCTCTTTTCCCCTAACTTTAAGAGATCAAAGATCGTCTAAAATTGCATCTTTTGAACTTCAATATCGAAAATTTACCAGTGGAGAGCCCCACAAAAAACGGGACGAACGCCCCATCGCTGCTCCCTTATATCCGTCCTTGATTCTCGCGCTTCACCAGTAAAATAAAAACTCATTGAAAACTCCACTTTCATTTTTTCGCCTTTTTCCTCATTTGTCACCATGGTAACCATTTTTTTTTTTTTTTCAATTCAAGTGAGATGGCAGTTCACAACAGCTTACAGTATCATCACCATGTGCTGTTTTGAAATCAGGTGCTAAAAACTGAACAACGATCGTTTTACTGCTCATCCAGCACTTTACTTGACTCGAATAAATGTACCTTTTTTGATAAACGATCTACGTTATACTAACACTTAAAAATTATTTAAGCTCTAAGAACTTCTCCAAACATATCTATCGTCTCACATGACTAACTAGCAACAGTGTTCGGAATGATTATTGATCCACTGGTTCGGGACCACTAAAAACTGATCCGGACCACTATGAAATAAAACTTAGTAGTCTGCGAGATCAGTAACTGTCTACAGTCAGAAAAGCCAAATAATGATATTTACACGCAAAAATTGTAGGATTTTATTCATTTATATACTTTTATTTATTTATTTATTTTCATTATTTTTTATCTGTTTATTTATTCATCTATCTTTATATATTTTCTATCCTTATATTATTTTATTATTTTTTATTTTTTTATTCAATTTTAGTTATTTTTTACTTATATTTTCACTTATTTATTTACTTATTCATTTCAAATATTTTTTCTCCCTTTATTTTCTTTTTATTTATTTTATTATTATTATTATAATTATTATTATTACATTTGCAGCAATTTTGAGCATTTAGATTTTGACAAATTTATCTTAGAGGCAAGATCAGATTAATGTTTTAAATACTGAATCGAAACAAAAAGTTAGTTAATAAGTTTTGTTGAGTGAAATCAGTCACAGTTAGTCTCTGTAAAAAAAAAGTACATTTTTATGTTAACTAGTCGGAAAGACCAGTAAGTTCTTTTTAGGTTCTCCAACGCTGACTCATAGAAAAATCGAGTCTACAAGGCTTACCAGCATCTTGCAAACTTTCATGGATGCAACTCTATGTTTTTTTTCCCCTAACAGTGGTTTTTACTCTGTACGAGTTTGACTTACAATAAATAAAACAGTAGATAAAATGTATCTAGGGTAGATCGGGGCACGTTTACGCAGTGCCCTTTTTTCAAAACGAATTATAACTGGAGAGACAACAGTCACAACAGATTGATGCTACTCCCTAGCAAATATTCTCACAAGTTTTTAAGCATTAGTCGATCTTCAGTCCAGCATGCAGAAAGAATAATCTGTTTTCTACCAAGTTGAGTAACTTTTCTATTGAACGTTTTGAAGCCTATTGTAAATAAATAATACTTAGTTAAGAAAAGACAAATACAACAAAACAAAATTAGCAGAATTTTACCCTTTTTTGAGAATTGCATTAGTATGAACTGAAATGTTATTAATTCTTTTTGCACATTAAAACTAAATCCAAACTAGGTGACGGGGAAAGTTTACGCTTTGAACTTCACACTGTTAAAAATTCAGGAAGATTTTCTGGTAATTGTTACTGTAAAATGGCGGGCTTACGCATCGCTGATTTTTACGGTAATTTTTACCGGAGAAATAAACGATCTCAGCGCCAATTGGTTGCTGCGGCCTACCAAGGAAACCGTAAAATTTTACAGTAACATTTGATTTTTACGGTAATAGTTACTGGCAACATGGATGCCAGTAACAATTACCGTAAATTTTCCGGAAAATTTTTAACAGTGCAGAGCACCTTTACGATCGTTCTTACTGTGTCTTTTTAAACGTGTCCCTAACACTTTTTTCGCTCCAAACTGTCTCAGACATTTTTAGTATTTTCCGGCTATTTAGTTTTTAAAATTACCATTAAATTTTTAACTAAGTTACATATTCGTATCTTATAGTTTACAATCATATAGTGCTGTCTTCATGCCCCCTCAGCTTCAACTTTATACACATTTCAGTCTGATATAAATTTGCTTTATTTTAATAATGGTAAGGACATTATGTTCAAAACACAAACAGAGCCACATTAGATGTCAAAATAAATATGCGTAAACGTGCCCCGTGTCCGGGGCAAGTTTACGCAACCGACTTGAACCGACCTTTCTCTTTCTTCATTTTCATGCGCAGTTATTACCATCCGAATTATAAGATAACACCAAATATTAAAATTAGAAAATAATCTTTAATAGTATACAAAGTATCAGTAAAAGCAGAAACATTTCTAATGACTCTTTGCAAACAGTAACATAAAAAGATGGTAGAATTTTGATCCCTTCAACCCTCATTCACAGATATCTGAAAACTTTTTCATTTTCAAACTTTCACAGAATGTATTCAAGTGAAAACACTTTTGCTTCTTTGATTTCAAACCAAAGATCAGAAAATAAGAGTTTAAAGAAACTCCATCTGTATTCAAAAAGTCCACAAAAGTCGTCACAAATTCAACAAACTGATCCCGCCTCAGCAAGTACGCATTCATACCGCCGCAACAAAAGATTCTCTTCACTTATAAGTATTAACCACTCACCGCAAGAATGAATCTTAAAGATGTGAAAAGGAACTAAATCCGCAGGGCATCAAATCAAAACGAATCGCTTCATTCTTTGGATGAAAAAAAAACTCGAATATAAAAATAATTTTAAAAGAACCGTAGTCCCACACAATCTTTTCTGTGCCCATCCGAAAAAAAAAGATGATAAAAACCCCTTCATGGATAAATAAATTAATCAAAACTGAGAAAGAGAATGTGATGGAAAAAAAACAAAATTCGAGCGTTGTTGTTAAAAATGAAATAGCGATGTATATCAAGTAAGTAAAGACCGGAGTTTTGCCTTCGGCTTCATATCAAAAACGAGACTTATACACACAGCTTGGATATTTTTAGAAAAAAAAATGGATATTGTGGAGTAAAGTGGTTTAATGTTTTTCCACCTGAATAGCATGAATGAATGATTTTTTTATGGGATCTGTAACGTTATTTGTCTACCTGTAAATGGTTTATTCCGTCTTTTTATTTTTTGAACATTCTTCGAAAAATATTTATTAATTTATACCTTTCAAAAATGTTTTATCTCCTAAATTCCGAGTTCTCATTGTATTTTTAAGATAATTGTTTTAAATGACATTTTGAATTTTCAACTGTTTTCTCTGAAATGTTCAACTAATGAAATATGTAGACAGTCAAACAGTCGTTGCAAAAAGTATTCAAATCTAAAGATACGTAATCATTGTAATAATTGTATATGGCTAAGTAATCATTTGGAAAATAATAATACAAAAATTAATCGTGAAATTCACGTGAAAAAATCATATTGGTTGTTATTATTATTTTAGCATTATTATCTCAGTTATTTACATCATTTATTAAAGTATTTATTTTATTTATTTACTTATTTAATTTTTATTTTATTTATTTATTTACTTAATTTTTATTTTATTTATTTTCATTCATTTATTTACTTATTTGTTTTTGAGTAAGAAAAAATTTTTAACGCGGATGAGCAAACATCTCTGAAGACCGGTTAAATTTTTTCCGCAGATTGGTGCCAGTTCGCCGGACCAGTGGTTGAGGATCATTGACTCAGATGATGTAGGGAATGTGCGAATAATACCTTTCAATGGATGAAGGAAGTATGTAAATAATTTACTTCACGATATACTGGAAATGTATATTCCCTACAAACATTATTGTAATGGAAAAATATCTAAAATGTAGCGCACGTCACGGATTACCAAGACGGGTGAAAAAACGTGGTTAATTTCATTTCATTGCAACTCGTTTCAATTCAGTGTTGTTCATCTGGTATATTATACTCACGACAAAGAAGTTCCGTCCAGAACTAAATGAGCCTACTTTTCCGTATACATGGATTTTCTACCATAAGATTAATGTTTTCTCAATTAGCAGATAGTGCAAACTATGTCTAGTGCTAACTATGTGTTTTTTTCTAACAGATAAAACTGGTTTAAAACAGCAAAATATGCTTCGCTTTTTACGTAAAAAGGGAAAAAATGCTATAGAATTCATATCAGATTCAATTTTTCAAATTACACTGTTTATTTCTCAGTAAATTTCAACCGTAACTTGATTAAAAAAAAAAGAGCTTTAGAGTTTTTTCAATTTTTTGTTACCAAAAATACAAATTCAAATCAAAACTTTGAAACGAAAAAAAAAGTGAGCAATCATATTTTTTCTTTGTAAAATTATTTAAGCCTTGAGTTCATTTCATTTTGATTCAGTCAATCAGTATCTATTTTTCGTCAATGTTAAATCTACGAGTGCTGGTATTTCGATCTTTATTAGTAACTTTTATCCTATTTCTTGAAACCAAAAGTTAAAAACATTTTCAAAATCTAAATTTTTGCAACTTTTTTTTTTTTTTTGAAACTAAAAAAAAATAATTTGTTGCGGGTTGGGTTTTTGGATAAAAAGTTTTGAAATTCTCTCTTAGGCGTTAATGTGAAAATTTATTGAATTCTTCTCTTTTTTTTTCACATGTTCTTCGTCAAGAGCTTTTTTCAATAAAGTTTGTTTCAAATGAGTTCGCCTTTAATTTTTGTTTGCCTTAAATTTCCCCGTAGGCACTCCCGTTCGTTTTTTTTTTTTAACTTTTTATTTGAACATTCATTTATGAACATATTCTTCGTCATGAGCTTTTTCAGGAAAGTTTATTTGAAAGCAAATTCACCTATCCGGTTTTTTTTTCTTTTTTTAAATTATATAAAGTAACTCCTTATGCCCCAGATTATCACGTAGAGCCAGAAGGTAAAAAGTACAAAAAATCACAAAATGAGTTGAACACTAAAAACAAACAAATCAAACAAAAAATTAGAAAAAAAAACACACACAAACAAACCACACTAAAAAAGAAGCCTTTCAGTTTGCTATCTGTATTTGACTTCATTTCCCCGCAGGTGCTAATGTGAAGTTGATTTGAACTGTTCAAAACTAAGCGAAAAATAGCTCAAACCAAAACATCAAATAACGGAATTAGGTTCCCTTGCCTAGATCTTTCTAGCAAAAAAAAAGTTTTTCAAATCGTTCTTTTCCCTCAAAAGCTATAAGAGAAGAAGGGGGCACACATTTTTTCCTTCTCAAAACCCAACTTTCCATTTTTTTATTTGTCAACATTTATTTAATTATTTTATTTATTGTTGACTTAATTTTGTTCTCAATTATATATTTTCGATGCATTAAACCGCCTTTCATGTCTTTATGCATTTTGTTTTTACATTTTTCGGAAAGTAGCCAAAAAACGAAGCACCCGCAAAATGTCTAATACTTAATTTTATATGATTGATTGATGTTTTCTTCCTTCTGACTTCTTGGGTAAAGGCAAGATGTTGCTCCAACAAAGGTTCAAGGTTTGATGCCGTCTTCTCCATTTTCAATCGTTTTAAACAAAAAAAAAATGATTCTTCCAAATTTAAGCCAACGAATGAAAACTAACGGAGCGTTAGCCTCAATATGCTGAAAAAACTAAGCAATTCGGAGAAAACTGTTAAAGATCGTTTACACTTATTCAACAAACAATAGTTCCTATCCTTAACCAGCTCACTGTCCTTAACGCATGACGTCAGCTGAAAAGTTAACGAGTCGAGTTACACGACTGTTGCCCAAACGCAACGAAATGGAATCTTCATTAGTTAAAAACTTGGCTAAAAGACGAGCCCCGAATAGCAGTTGTTGTTCGCCTGGTAAATGTAAACTACATTTTTTTCTACTCAAGACCATGATTATTTTTTCCTTTGTGTGTGTGTGGTCTGCTTGGGGCTACAAGGTTTTTTCAATGGGAAATAATTTAGAGTTTTTAGACTTTAGTGCAATATTTTCCACGAAAAACATCAGAGCAATGCTGAATTGCTCAAATAGCAGTAAGAATTACAGACACAGTTGGCTCTGTTTAACGACTTTCAAGAGAACACAAAAAATCGTATTTAAGTAGATAGCGTCTTTAAATAGAATGCTTTTAACACTGTAGTGGACCATCTGGGACCGTGAAAAGCCGTCGTTAAGTAGAGAAAGTCGTTAAATAAAGCGTCGTTAAACAGAGAGCCAACTGTATGTGTTTCAGTGTTAAAACGAATTTCTTTTATAATGCAAAATATGATCTTATGGATGAAACGACATGCAACAAAAGTTGTTGTTATTGATAAAGTAGGCTTGAGATACCGAGAATACTACCTAATTTAAGGCAGAAAACTGCCATTTCCATTCTGACAAGCACCACCACACCACCAGGCAGGGGAGCCCCGAACTTAAATTTTTTGAAGTCGGAAATTCTCAATTTGCAGAATTGAACTCCAAATTTCACCGAACGATTATAATTTTGGCAAACAGAACTCCAAGTTTTGCTAAATGATGATAATTTTGCCAAATAGAACTCCAATTTTTGCCGAATAAGGATAATTTTGCTGAATCGTCGGACAAAATTTGCCGAATAAAGAAATTTTTGGGAGGTCACAGTGACCTCTCATCACGGCGTCCTTGCCACAAAGATCTAAATCTGTTGAAGCTCGTGTAACACACGTTAGATGAAACAGGGTTTACTTTGCACGAGAGCTACCAGGTGCTTATTTTTAATTTCAAATAAATTTTTACATTTTGGAATGAATTCATGTTTGCATTAAGTTCTGAGGAATATAAATAGATCTCCTGCACTTATTTTGTTAGAAATTAAACCTTGCGGAAATACCATTTATCGACACTTTGACATTTTTGATAAAGACCAAACCCTGATAGAGAACACCCGCCTGCAACAACCTTTTCCCGAGACTGACAAAAATTGTTAAATCTTGCCAGAAAACCATACAATAGCATAATAATGGAAAAGGAAATCTGAATATGCAGTAGTCGAAAGAGCATAGAAAACATGTTTTTGGATGCAAAAAGTTATTTGCCCTCGTGTCTGTGTTATCGAAATATAAAGCCTGAAAGTCTACTGAAATTTTAAGAAAAATCGACAAATTAAGCAAATTTCGCTGAGAAATGGATGAAACCATTTTCACACTTTCCTGAATGATGTCTTGCCACATGCATACGGGGAAGTCCAATGATTGGTACTTTAAAGCAGGAATTGGTAACTGGAGCGTGCCAAATCCAATCATTGGCTTAGAAAAAGCTGAGGCAAAGGTTCTAAGTCTTGTGATTCGACTACGACAACTGGTTAACACGTTTTGTGCAAAACCAGTAATATAAACCTCATTTCTTAATACTTTGATTCAAAAGTTGCTTCAAGCATGAAAGGCTTCACTCCTTTCATCTTTATTCCTTCTCAATGGTTGGTACCTTCCGTTTCTCGTCGAGTCTATAACGTTGGCGAATTTTCTTAAAATTGCGGAAGTCTAACTTTATACCTCGATAATTGGGGAACAAGGGCAAATAATAATTCATGCGTTCAAAAAATGTCTCAATATGCTCTGTCAATTGCTATTTGTTTATTTTTTCGTTACTACACCTTACGTGCGATGCCGTGTATAGGAGCAAGAAAAAAGTTTTTGACCTCAGACCAATTATTTCTGTTTTCAGGAAAATTCAGGTAACATGGCTTCTAAAAATTCTTCCGCGATCTGGCGCCCGGGAGTTTTCGGACTCTGCCTATTTTAACTATTTGTGCAATTTTAAAGCTATTAACTTCCCGCACAAAGGTAAACAATTTATTTGCAATGCATTTCACTGCTTACTCTATCTTAAGAAACAGCATGCTGAAAAACAAAATATTTTCAGCCTCAGAGTTTGCTATTGTTGATTTTTCTCAAAAAAAAAAAAAAAAAGAACAGCGCCTCAAAAAATTTCGCTTTAATCTTTCAAGCAACTAAGGCATCGGCGACTTCAAGCAACACACAGCAGACACTACGAACAGATCTTGAAATTAAAGACTAAAATAGGAAGAAAAACACTCATAATAAAAGAGCGCAATTCCAAAAGACCGAGAAGGGGATTGGGTGGGGGGGGGGTGCACCACGAAAAAACGAAAGTGGTAAGAACTACTGCTCTCAAATGGCAGACTGGAAAGAATATAAACGTCGTTAGATTTGTGAAATGTCAAGAGCAATAAAGGAAGGCGAGTTGCTTTAGGTTAGTGTTTTCTGCTTTTCAACGCGAACAATTCCCTTCCATTCGAACCCGAATTTTAATTCTGTTTTCATTTTCATTCTTTTTTCGTTTCTCAATCTTTTTCCCTTTTTGGCTATATTCTTTTAAAGTTATTGTCTGCGTTTATTTTGCAGTAAAAGTGACTGACAGTGTATAGTGCGCATTAGTTTCGATTTGAATCTTTATTACACAATCGTAGTGCGTATACAGTGCTGGCCAAATTATTAGACTAAAGATTTTTTTGTTTTTGTTTTTTGTACACTCTTTGTACTAAAATACTATTTATTTTACTATTAAAGTACAGTACATACTGTACACTGATTATTACGTTATTTTAGCATAATTTAATGTTTGCAGGTGGCAGCACTGTCTACTTTGTTTATGTTCTTTGTTTATCTACCTACCAGGAACATAACCTCAATCAGCTTAAACAGTTCACTAGTTCTTTTTATTATTGTGTTCTGTTATATTTAAAGTTAGTTTTAGGTAATTAGTGAGTATGTGGATGTGAGTATATATGATAATGAGTGTAAACAATTTTTTATCTCCTTTTCTAAAAAGTTAAGAAATGGTGTAAACCTTGTGAAAAGTATGTCAAAAAGACTTAAAATGCTCATCAAGAACAAGGGAATGCATACTAAATATTAGATAATTATTTCACTGTTCGTTATTTAAAACAGTCTTAGTCTAATAATTTGGCCAGCACTGTACATGTGTGTGTGCGTAGCAATATATGCTCAGAAAAAAAGTTTATAATCACCAATGCAATGAATTCGTTGTTTATAGAATGTAAGGGGAGCATCCCGAACTGAAATTTTTCGAAGGCAGAAATTCTCAATGTGACGAATGGAACTTCAAATTTTGCCGAATGCAAATCCAAATTTCGCCGAATGGTGATAGTTTTGCCGAATAGATCTCGAAATTTTGCCGAATGAAGATGATTTTGCCGAGTAGTCAGACAAAATGTGCCGATTAAGGACATTTTTTGGAGGTCACTGTGACCCCCCCCCCCCTATCCGGGCGCCCCTGAATGTGACTCTTAGAACAGGAAAAACTAAATGGAGGAAGCTAGTTGACATTATTAAGTTTAAATGCTTCTATATTCAATACTATTTTAGGGTCAGACATTCGATAATATTTTAGAGTTACGACAGATGTTACCCACCCCCCTCCCCATCATCAGATAGTTATACAACACGCAACCTGCAAAAGCCCCCCCCCCCCCTGAAACAATGCACATCTATATTCACATGCTCACAGATATATTTCACACATGTTTCGCTATAGTTTCTCCACTGGAGTGAGGTAAATGTTTATCGAGCGAAACATTAGACTCACTCAACACATGTCACAAGGGCCCTGAGATGTTACCTTAGAGCATGAATTAGTACATTGAAGGATCAAGTCGATCATTGGCTTAGCAAAAGCTGAGGCAAAGACCCAAGTTACAAGACTCAGCAATGACGAGTGGTGGACACGCTTTGCTTGAAACTAGCCAAAGAAACCTGAATGCTTCCGATGCTTTGCTTTAAAATTTATCACGTGACTTGGGGGTCTTTGCTTCACGAATAAAAGTCTTCACTCCCTCCATTTTATATCTTCTCAATGGTGTAACTCCATGCTTAATTTTATCACAGATGTGAAGTAGTGTTTATTGTACTAATAACATAATATGATTAGCGAAAATCAAGCGCCTTAATCCATTCTGCTGACAATCAAAAATGGTACATGGAAAAAATATTTGCAAAACTTCGGAGCCTTCACAGAAGCTTTACCGAAATTTGGTTAATGAAGTTTAAAAGAGTTTTTGATACTTGGTTTTGATGCAAAGAATTAAAATGTAATTCCAACGATGAGCGGTGACGAATTTTTGTTCCTAGAAAAATGGCAACCAGTCTCACAAGTGAAAAATCATGCCCAGGGGAGTGCACGGGGGGGGGGCTGGAGGGACACCTGTTGGCCTGGGCCCCAGCTTGAAGGGGGCTCGAGATTTTTAAGATGTGGGGTGAAACATATGTAGAGACGTAGGGCGGGTAAACAAAATGGAGTGGGGCCGTAAAAATCATTTGTGACGGGTCCCAAAATTTCTGTGCGTGCCCCTGGTCAGGCCCATTATTTCAAAACTTTTCATGGTGCAGCAAAGGGTACGTACTAAATGCAAATTACAGGAAAAAACAACAAAATGCACACTCTAACGAATGTTTACATTATGTTGTGGATATCCAGGGGGGGATGAATATCCTTCTGATCTTCCAAGTGTTAGAATTATAGCACGCAAAAACGCTTGAAAGTTTGATGCATTAACTGAGAACGGTAGGATTCCGATATCAGTGACCCTGTTTGTGCAGCTAGATTCATCCCGGCGTCAACCCGGCTTCGCGAAATAAGGCTGTTTTATGCATCCAACCCGGCTTCAAGCCGCGTTCAATGCAGGAGCGAATTCCCTCCACCTACATTGAAGAATTATTGGCGGATTTTTCCCACAAGAAGTACAATTAAAAGTAATTCCTGGTGATAAAGTTCTGTACATGTGTTTCGTCAATAAAAATTCTATTTTTAAATGAAATTGAAAACCAAAATAAAATAAATTAATAAAAATAAGTCAATTTGAAACAATTTTTTCAGAAAAAAGTATATTAAAAGCATATTTCTTAACAGTTGTGAAAATTTTGGAGGGTGTTGGAACCCTAAAAAATCACCCCTTAAGTACGGCCATGATATTGACA